>NW_028230447.1:3629360-4266276 GCF_043228905.1 Azolla caroliniana
AGAAAAAATAGGTTGATTGATGATGAAGATTTCTTCAATTATTTATTGTAATTTTGATGACAATATGATCTAGAAAGAAGCATAATCAATGACAATGTAAGAAGAAAAGCATTATTGTTTTGATATTTCGATACCATGGAAATCACCAAACTCTTCTCGATGTACTTGGTTTACAACATGGATCCGTTGGTTAGGTTCATGGAACAAATAAAGAAAAACTCGTCACATTTTTACTCGAAGTATGTGTGAACACCCATCGAAAATGACAAACAAATATTATACTCATGTGATAAGGATTTTGTGAGAAGGGGGGGGGGGGGGCACAAAGAGAAAAAAAAACGGTAAGGAAAGGAGTCAAGACCTAAATTTCGAGGAGAAAAGTTAACTCATAAGGACACAAGCTATTAAATAAAATATGAGAAAGAATGATCAAAACTCAATAAATGATTGAAATTGTGATTGGCGAGACATTCTATGAGTGTTATACAAGAGAAAAAACGAGAGAATTTGATAAATGATAAAATTTATCAAGCAAACGGACAAATATTTAAGTCATAAAGATGTTCATTAATCTTTTCATTCTTATGGGAATTGAGAGGTGCTTTGAGATGCTGATAAGGCAATCATGAACATTATGTAGATTATAAGCCAAATTGTTAAAGATATGTGTGGTAAATTTCTATAGATTTTGGTACTTTTGTAGTATGTTGGATTTGTTATTTGTCTGAAAGGCTCTTAGATGAGTATCAAATTTCAACCCAAATTGTTTAGCATTTCGAGTATGGGATGAAGCAATAGGTCTTGGAGAAAATGGAATTTTTATCACTATGAGTCTTGTTACCAAAGAGAAGAGAAATAAATAGAAAGTCATTTGCAAAACCTAGTGGATATGACTAAGTTTTTTATTTTAATTCCGAGTTTTTATTTGTAGAAAGACAAAATTTGGGCTCATTTATTGTTTGAGGTAGCATATTTAAGGCAAATAAAATAAACTATTACATATGGAAATTGCTATATCCATATTTTTTTCAACAAGAAAATTAGCTACAAAGGTAGTGGCCATGCCTCAACGAAGTACTGGGAGCTGGATCGTTTGCTTACATAATAGAAACTCTTTGAATGTTCTCTAAAGATGGACTAGGGAAAAAAATATCTTCCAATAAGATGGGTTTTTTGTCTTCTAGACTCCAAAATTCAATTGGTGTAAGGTGAATGAGGACATTATTGATTCAAAACACTGCATGGGAACATGCTTTAGAGAATGTAAGGATATACACATGATTTTTCCTTTCTGTTCTAATTTGAGTTTGGTTCAACAAAGGTGTATTGTAATTTATCTCGAACATTCTCGAACTCAAGCATATTTGGACCTAGAAATGAATCTTTATTTTTTGGCTATCTAATTGTTTGATTAATGTTCCATGTAATGTATATTCAATAACATTTACATGCATCTGGTCTCATAATACATGTGAAGATAAAAGGGGATTTGAGGTTGTCCAAATGATCTACAACCTTAAAAGTTTGATCATGACGGAAATCATGTCAGTTTTTTTAAGTCAAATGTTCTTTTATTATGATTTGATAGATAAAAGGATCCAACAATTTAAGGGTTGCTGGATTTAGTTGTCTATTTTACTGTTGAGCTCCAAATTCTAGGCATGATTTTTCATTCTTGCGTTTTTCTATTTTTTCGATGAAATAGTGTAGCTCTTGTTTCTACTTCATGACCTTGAGGTTGTTCATTTAGTTTCCAAGTCGATAGAACACCCAAATGGATTTGATTGTGTGTTTGGATCATATGAGCTTTTTTCATTTAGGGTGGTTGCATGTTTCCTACCTTTTATTAAGTAGAACATGGCAAACGTTTTTCATTTACAACAATTGCCCTTATTTCTATGTTTGATAACAAATATAAGGCAAAGACTTAAGCCATTGTAGGGAGGATTAGGGATTGTAGATGCATTACATCAGTCCAAAGCTTTGATTCAATAATTGGTGATTCGGGGATTGTTGCCAAGATCAAAACCTTGGAAACAATTGTTGTTTTATGAATTGCAAAAGTTTTGTCCCAAAATTGGAGGAGATGGGATTTTATGGAACATAATAAGTTGGCTATTGTCACAAACTGGGAAGACAGATTTGCTCGATCTGTTCTTAATGCATGGAAAGATGTTTCTCTTAATTTCGTTAAGATATTGCAAAAAACAGAAGCTAAATTCTGTAGACAACACCTGATTTGGAATTCATGGTTGACTAACAAGAAAGGACAAATGTTGGGAAGGCGTACTAGATGTGCATGGGCAGAATTAGATCGTGGCCCAACACGGTCTATAGATCAACAAAATCTTAAAGATAATAATTTCGGGAATTTGGATAGAGATTGTGCATAATCTCATAGGGTTGTTGGATAGTATAAAAGGTAATACTCACCAAGCGGAGCTTATGCGTTTGGAGTTTCATGCCATTTGGGACATAGGTATATTTTATAGATGGCTTGTTGATAAGGTGGAGTGGTTTTACTCAACACCAAAGTATTTATTTAAGCCGATGGTTAGAATTTAGAAAAATACAAGGGATCTGTGGTATATCTTGTATGTACAATCTTATGCGTTTTCTAATACTAATGTAGTATCTTTTTTTGAATATATATATATATATATATATATAAGGCAAAGAATTCCAAAAATTGCAATTCATGTGACACTAATCTACATTCATAATACTTTTCATGAATTTTTTATTAGCTAAACTTTTATGTAGGGAATTAAAATGCCATCATGGTTGGATCACGAGCCAGGGCAACTTGCTAGCTAGTGAATGTGATTCTATATTTTATTTTGATGGGACAATATGTTAGCTTTTTTGTTTGGAGCCCTACTATCAAGGTGACTAAAAGTGTACAATACATACAAGGAAGTGATGCATTGGAAATTATATGGACACAATAGTGCGTGTTTAGGTTTATGCTTGTGTGTCGCATGAAAAGTACAAGGTGAACAAGACTAACATTACTTTACTCAGATTGGAAATGATCTCATGTTTGCCGTTCATTGGAACATGGAATTCGTTGATGACACAAGCGATACATTTTTATCAAAGTGCTCAAATGACTAATTCTTAGACCTAAAATGTTTAGTGAATGCTATTTAACAATGAGACTTTTATATCTCATTTTTAAGGATTCAAAATTGAAATCCTCACATACAATCTAGAATTGAGTACATAAATGCATATTTGAATTTTGGTTATTGAAGTTTGTACTAAGTTCTTTATAATTTTGAGATGTTTAAAGAGCACTCCAAGACAAACCATATCAAACACAATGCAAAATCTATCACATGTCACATACAGTTAAGGTTAGAGTCTAAAGAAATGGGTGGAAGTACTGTGGAACAATGGAATGTCAAGTTCATTCTAAATGGCATTCTCCTTTTGTTTACACTAACTACTACTTAATACTTTTCTCCCAAATGAATTGCTTTATAATTTCATATTCCACATTCCAAGGGGGTTGAAAACCATAGATAGCCCAACCATATTTGAATGGAAGAATAGTATGAACATATATACAAATTACATCTCCTAATGTGATATGTGCATATAAACATATGTGTTCTAGTGTAAATAACTAATGTGGATGAAATTGATCATAGCGTGATATGCACTTAAACATATGTGTTGTTACAAGCGCTATGTAGGTTGTACCGTGATTGCATGTTCTTGTGTGAAGATACATGCAAGTCCTCGTGTGGTAGTATATATAAATGTATGTTCAAAGAAATTGGAATTATTTTATTAAGGTGCATGTAGCCTTTCTTTTTTCTGTATGTGCAAATCTCTCTCTCTAACCTTAAGCAAACATTTGGTTATTCTACTTCTCTATGTGGATGCCCTAGTTTTCAAATCACAAGATATTAACACTTTATTTTCTATGAGATACAAAAGCATTATGTGACAAGAGCCATATAGTGCATAAATGTTATTGCTCATGTTTCCAACTCTATTTGAGTTGCATGGATCATGTCATCGGGCTCGTCAGAACTTTAAAACATTTCTTGAATGAACTACCCTAGTGTTAAGAGATTAGACTAGCTACCCACACAAGGCCTTGGGTTCAAAGCCCAACATCCTCACATCTTATTAGATGTTATACTTTTCCTGATTTACTAAGCAACTTTGGGAGTCATGCTTTGCCTTTGATCACATTCAACTATTGTTTCCACACATCTTTGACCAAACCCAATCCTTGCATGAGTTTATCTCACAGTCACAATGTGATGTCTTGATTACAACATTTATTGGTAAAGTTCTTGAACATCAAGAGTTGCTACTCGCTTTCACATGTATTACATGAAATGTAATATTATAGGTCGTATAGGCCATATTTGACCTTTGAAGATGACTTGAGAAAATTCCAACTGGGCATGCTTCCTTCAAGGACATCTCTTAATATAACTAGGTTTCTTTTGCACTCATAGGTGAACTTTGTCCTTAAATATTTTTTTAAGTGCAATGACAAATTTCCTTGCTTAGATAAAGGTTTTCTTGGTAGAAGTTCTTATTTTAGAGTATTTTCCAAAAGCTCTAAACAAAGATGGTTCTTGTAAGGATTAATACCTTGTAAGTTCTACATGTCCCATTACTCGTACAATGGTTACACCACTTAGTTTCACATGCATTTATGATTTTACCAAGATTGATAGATCCTTGGTGCCCTTGGTGTTAGAGAGATGTCCTTGAAGGGAGCATGCCATTTGGAATGTTTTCAAGATTCTCAAATATCTTTACCATAATGTATGCCTTGTTCCCATGTTGTGTTCATACCAATACTCTTTCATGGTAGAAGAGGCACATATTTTTATATTGATGATTAGTACTCCCATATTATATGGTTTCAAAGACCTTAACAAGGTATAACAAAGGATCTCCCTTGTAATGTGTTTGTGAGTTCCATGGGTATCACCACTTGCTTACCTTGGAATTTAATATAATATTAACTACAAGGAAGATAACACTAGATAAACAAATACACTAGATGATTGATTGGTGATGAGTATATTGTAGACCTTGGAAGATATTAAAATTATGTTGAATTACAACTACCTTGACTATAGGATAGCTTGAACAACCATATACATTCATACAAATCATTTCCTAGGCATGCATAATCCCAACAACACTTGGTCTTGGGAAAGGTTTATAGTTCAAGAACAGTCAAGGGGGAATTTTTGGTTCAATTCTCTTATATATTAAGCAGAATTCAACTGGATGACCATGACCCTTGCTAATACATCAGTCACTTGTACACCAAATGCATAATGTGTTCGGTAGACTCGCTCCTACCTTCTTAATATTAACACTATATACTTTATATTATGACATGTGCATGCTATGCTACCTTTGTAATTGATCGTCTACTACAGTATAGTCTACCACCGCAATAGTGTTTAATGCATCTATTGTATCATACAATTATATTGAAGTGAGGTAAAACAGTGTAGCCCATGATTTAAAGCAGATCGATTGTTTTGATAGCATGTAGGCACTTAACCCAAGGTCATAATACTGTACAAGAAAGAATCAGGATCGGAAAGCTTAAAGTTTCCAAAAGAGGAATCAAAGAGAAAAGACCCTCCAGTTGTTACCTTTAAATGTAGTCTTTAATAAATTTGACATCTTTCCTTTTAAAGAAGTGAGAATTCATCTCACCGACAGTGGCTTCCATAGACAACTGGCTCAAAATCAACAGGAGTAGACCAGATTTGTTTCAAAATCCATATCATTTAGCTGCTGGAACAGACATCTTCGGATCGAAATCATCAGGCATTATATGGTTTATTCTACCACCATCTACATCGTGGACAGCTGCAAATGGATTTTGAGGATCAAATAGAAGTAAATTTTGCCCTGAAGGTATCCCTTCTGTCGACATTGCACGTTCTGAATCCGAATGAGGGCCTGTAGCAAGTGTGTCCATTTGCTTGCTCTTACATAATTCCATCTCTTGCCCTGTAGGAACGAATGTTCTTACCATGTATGTGGTTGGAGCTTCTGGAGTTCCATCACTGTATAATACATAGTTATGGTATGTAGGAGCAAACTGCAACAGCAATCCAATAGTCAGTATGATGTTTGGAAGTTGTAACAAACTACTTGTAGCTTAGATTTAGGTTTCAATACCATCTTTCAGCTTATATCTGGCACATAAATTTTCTTTTCTTCTCTCTTCTCTCTTCTCGCTATACTTTTTATCCGGTGAATACTCTCTTCTAATATCTATAACTCTCATTTGTTCTCATAGGCCATTTCAGCCCTTTAAAAAACATTAATATGGTTTTCCTCTTTCTTACTTTCTTTGTTTCTCTCTCTCTTTTTGGAATCCTCTCATTGTCATCTGCCTTTTTTTATAATGATTTCTCTTAAAAGACGTTAATAGTTCTTTCTTTCTTCTCATTGGACTGGAATCCAAAGAACACCATGTCATTGTAGCGTCTTTGGCCCACTACACAAGGTAATGGAATATGAGGACCAACGGTGCCTAGGAATTTTCTTGCTAGAACTCAAGAGACATAGGGAAAAGTTGTTGAAGGACAATAATACAGGCACACAAGCTCATCCACAAAGGACAATCACAACTTTCTTTAGCCCCATCACTCCTACTAATGCTACGAGTCAATTAAGGGATACACAAATGGGCTCGCGAACAGGACAGAACAAAGGTGTTACAATAGATCAGGCAATAGCAATTTGTCGTGCACATAGGCCCCAGCCCCATGGACCACGACCTCAACACCCTTGTCATCAACAGATAAAAGTGATTATCTCCCACCATCGCAGGTGCTTCCCTCGCTTTGGAGACCTTTCCATTCTAGATTAACCTATGCTAGAGATCTTTTGAAGACAAAAGTTACATACATCTAACTTGAGAATCTCACATGTGCCGAAAACAAGTTTCCCTCATCTCTTTTTATCTTATTTACTTTTATATTTACGGAGTAATATTTATTTTATTTTGATTTGTTGTTCTCAAAGACGAGACAACATTTGAGATATAATCTCTTGTTTGGTCTTCAGGCCATTTTGGCCTCTTAAAAGACGTTAATATATCTTTCTTCTCTCTATACTTTTTATCCTGTGAATACTCTCTTCTAATATCTATACCCATAGATTGACACATGCATGATATTCATCATATTCTCCATGCGTGATATTCTCAATATTCGAGAATACAAAATGGCCCTAAGAATATTTAAAAACCATTCGTTTTGTAAAATAAATATACAAAAAATTAATTAATTAATTAATTTAAAAATAAATAAATTTAATTCACTAAACAAAAGAACAATTATTCATTAATAAATTATAAAAATATTATTAGTATAAACTCTCCTTTCTAGTGTCAAATAAAAAAAGAGGAGAGTTTATGAACCTTTATTTTATTTAAATAATTGATTTTTTTATTTTAAAAAAACGAATATTTTTATATTTACTATGAAAACATGATTAATGTGAAGTTTCAATTTTAATGTCAGGTAAAAATATCCATAAATTTTGGGAAAAGAAAACGTCAAGAATTAATGAACCATTCTTTTATTTTATTTATTTAGTAAAGAATCAAGATCTCCAATGAAAATTTATTACTGTCAAGTCTCTCTCAACTCTCTATTTTATTATCCCCTTTTTATTGTCAAGTCCCTTTTTTTTCCTAAGAAACTAAAAGGAGGAAGTTCATCTCTCTTTTTTTCCTTTCTTTTTAAACGAATACTTCAAATGTGAATATGTCAATCTATGTCTATACCTCTCATTTCTTCTCATAGGCCATTTCAGTCCTTTAAAAAACATTAATATAGTTTTCCTCTTTCTTAATTTCTTTGTTTCTCTATCTCTTTTTGGAAACCTCTCATTGTCATCTACCTTTTGTTATAATGATTTCTCTCACACTTCTTACATACATCCGAGGATGGATTCGTCATCATGCCAACCTTATATGGGCATACATCTATCCTATGCGCTACATACTGTGATAGGGCAACTACGAACTTCATCACATTAGTTACAGATTGAGGTAGGCAGATATACACAACTACCTCTAGAAGAGAGAATTTGCCAATTGTGTCATCAAGGAGTGGAATCTGAGGAACACTATGTTTGTCATTGTAGTGTCTTTTATGAAATCAAAGGGAGATACCATTGCCTCTTTTATCAAGGCTTTGGCCTACTACGCAAGGTAATGTAATATGAGGACCAACGATGCCTAGGACTTTTCTTGCTAGAGCTCAAGAGACACCGGGAAAAGTTAATGAAGAATACAACCACACAAGCTCATCCACAAAGAACAATCACAACTTTCTTTAGCCCCATCACTCCTACTAATGCTACAAGTCAATCACAAGATACACAAATGGGCTCCAGACCAGGACATAACAAAGGGGTTACAATTGATCAGGCAATGGCAATTTGCCGTGCACGTAGGGCTCAGCCCCATGGACCACGACCTCAACACCCTTGTCATCGACAGATAAAAGCCATTATCTCCCGCCATCGTAGGTGCTTCCCTCGTTTAGGAGACATTTCCATTCTGAATAGACCTATGCTAGACATCTTTCGAAGACAAAAGCTACAATATTCCTAACTTGAGAATCTCAAATGTGCCAAAAACCAGATTCCCTAATTTCTTTTCTTTTCATCTTATTTACTTTTATATTTACATTGTAGTATTTATTTTATTTTGATTTGTTCTCAAAGACGAGACAACACTTAAGATGTAATCTCTTATTTGGTCTTCTTAAAAGACGTTAATATATCTTTCTTTCTTTCTTTCTCAACGTTTAGGGTTTAGGCTCTATCTCTGTCTCTGCGTTTTCTGCAATGTCTGCCCTGTGTGTTCTCTACAATGTCTAATCCTCTGCGTTTTCTGCAATGTCTATCCTCTACGTTTTCTGCAATGCCTGATCCTCTACGTTCTCTGCCAAATCTGATTCCCTGCATTTTCCACCAAATCTGTTCCTCTGTGTTTTCTGGCCAATAGAAATTCCTGGAATCAATATTGTTCCCTCTGCCCTCAGCATTTCATACCCTGCACCTGCTGTCCTAAGACACCATGGAGTCTGAATGGACAGAAAATGAAAAGATGGATCTTAACACGCACGACGAGGGTTCAGATCCATGGAAGACCCCAAGAAGATACCATAGACGAAAAGGACGGGATAGAAGCACCCCGAATAGCATTAGAAGGGTGCACAAGGCACCTAGAATGTAAGCCCCATTCGACATTCCATTTGATGTCAAAAATGGGAAACATGATCTATTACGCCATTTGATTGCGCACGAGATCAATCTTATTAGAGAGGATATAGAAATAGCACTAAAAGAAGAAATGAAAAAAGAGATAGAGAAACAGAAAACTGAGTTGTATGCCTCTCTCAAGACTAAGTTATTAGAAGAGATGGAAGACCCCAAGAAGATACCATAGACGAAAAGGACGGGATAGAAGCACCCCGAATAGCATTAGAAGGGTGCACAAGGCACCTAGAATGTAAGCCCCATTCGACATTCCATTTGATGTCAAAAATGGGAAACATGATCTATTACGCCATTTGATTGCGCACGAGATCAATCTTATTAGAGAGGATATAGAAATAGCACTAAAAGAAGAAATGAAAAAAGAGATAGAGAAACAGAAAACTGAGTTGTATGCCTCTCTCAAGACTAAGTTATTAGAAGAGATGCGGAAAGACATAATAAACCATGTGAAGAAATCACACTTGGAGCTCAAGGATGACATGACACAATACCTTAAGGATGAAATATCCTCAAGTAAGGTTGAGTTCGGAGCTATAAAAGTGGATTTAGAAAAAGGACAAGAAGCAGTGGAAAGATGCATCTCTACAATGAAAGCCAATGTCACTAAGGAAATGCAAACATGGGCAGACATGGCCAAAGATGCCAAACCTCAAGCTGAGCACGCCCAAAACGAAATTAAAGCAAATGCTCCTTGGATAGAAGTAGTGAAAAAGCAAAAAGGAACATCCATGGATAGGACAACAATGATGAATGCTACATTAGAAGAAGCCAAGAGGAAAGCTCGTGCATTGCATGTACGAGTGGTTGGTTGGGCCGAAAAAGGAAGTCCACAAGAAGATGCCAAGAATCTCAGAACAAAGATTGGAGCATCAGATATTCCTTTTGCTTCAGCATGGAGGGTGGGAAGAGATGAGTGTAGAGTTAAAGCCCTTATCATCCGCTTCATGGATATTGACAAGAAAAGAGCTTTCCTCTCTAAAAGAAAGGCACTCAAGGGTGAAAAAATATACTTAGATGACAATCTCACTCCAGCCCAAGTGGCACACCGCAAAGAAAACATGCCACGAGTGCTTGATGCAAGAAAGGAAGGAAAATGGGCCGTATATAGAGATGGTAAGGTCATTATTATAGAGAAGGCAACCGCATGACAATATATGGCCTATGAGACCCTACGCAATGCACATGACCATATGGAATTGCAACGGCTCTCTCCGGAGAGATGTCGGATATTTTGAAGATACATTGAAAAACACAGATATTGCTATGTATACAGACAGAGACTCACCAATGCATGGCTAGCAAACTCCCCGAGGTACAAGGATATAGATGAGAGTCAATATGTCGCCCCCAACCTCGGACACGAGGAAGCACTAGAGGTTCGAGAGGAATGGCGGTGCTATACAAAAAGGAGTTCCATGATAGAGTGCATGTTGTTCATAAGGATGTAGATGCACGCTACATGTGGATACGAATAAAAAGAGGGGATCTTAGGGAGTTATATATTGCAATTTGCTACTTTCCACCTGCTTACTCAAGGTTTGCACCTCTAGGTGAATCACCATATCTACCTCTATATGATGATATCATAAGATTTGCTACTATGGGGGACATTATACTATTAGGAGATTTTAATGCACGAACCAAGGATGAACAAACAACTATGTTTAACACCAACGAGGCTGTTTATGGAGAAGTTATGGCAGAAGAGGTTGGTCTAAAGCGACAAGCTCAAGATATGAGTGCTATAACTGAATATGGAAAACACTTTCTAGACTTGGGAAGTGCGCATGGATTTGTGATATATAATGGCTTGTCACAATGGCCTAGATCAGATGTTTTGACATGTTGGAACCCAAAAGGGGGTGCAAGCACAGTGGACTATCTAATGGGATCTCCATCTCTTATACCTGAAATAAAAGTGTTCACTATATCGGGTAGACCTATTGGCTTGGCAGCAGATCATGCATATCTACGCTTCGAGGTAAAGGATGGATGCACAAAGGATGTATATGCTAAGGAGAGTGGGCTGGCTAAGTATCTATTTACTCGCGAGACAATTGATGTGTATAGTTGTGGTGTATACAATGGCATGCTAGATTTAGATCCTTTCGCACCCCTTGAAGAACTTACCCAAGGATTGTCCAAATCATTGCATAAAGCAGCCACAAATGCCTTCCCTCACACAACAGCCAATCCCCCCAAACTTCGTAGAGTAATACAAAATAGTTGGTATGATGAGGAATGTCGTGATACAAGGAAATGCTTGCAGCGTGATGTAACTCGGGGCATTTATACACACAACCAAGCAAGAGCAACCTTCTAAAGCCTTGTAAGGAAGAAGACGAGATTGTATTTGGCTAAATTTGAAGATCATTTGTATCGCTTGTTTCTAGGACAAGAGAGTAAAAGAGCATGGAAAATGTATAATGAGAGGCAACCCACCACACAACTAACCTCTATATGATATCCCGGGGCAACCTCGTCTTCCCCACCCGAATGCCTCACGCCCACATTAATCAACCTTCTTTACACCACAAAATGCAAGAAATGCCATTGATTGGCTACAATTTGGGAAGGCCCAAGATCATGATGGATTGGTGGGTGAGCACTTTATCTATGCCCGCGACACCTTGCTTCCATTGCTAGCACACATCTTTAATAGAGCCATGTGTGAAGGTTTCCCTACTATATGGACTCAAGATACCATTGTGCCAATTCTCAAAAGTGGAGACCCCATGATGCCAGGCAACTATAGGACAATCATGATAGGCCATTACTTGGCTAAACTATATGGGTCGATTCTAGAATCAAAATTGAGTATATGGGCAAAGCAGAATGGCTGCCGTTCAGTTGGACAGGCAGGCTTTCGGAAGGGGTTCACAACTTTGGATCACATATTCACCCTCCGGGCCCTTATTGAGGACGGCAGAGCCCACAATAAGAGGATTTATTGTTGCTTTGTGGATTTCCGAAAAGCCTTTGACACTGTGCCACGTGCTCGGCTTATGCGGTGGCTAGAAGCCCTTGGTGTTCCAACATATATGCAATAGGGAGTCTATGCACTCTATGAATCCGTGTCAGGAAAAGTGTGGTCTCCCAAGGGCTTGTCAAAGGCAATGGCTAGCACAATTGGAATGAAGCAAGGATGCCCACTATCCCCTACTCTCTTCGGTCTCTATATAGATGAGGTATCACATTACATAGAGAGATTCGGGGGTTCCGAACCACGCCTAGCAGGTATAGCTATACAAATATTACTATATGCTGACGACATTGTGCTGATTTCTGACTCTCCGGAGGGAATGGGTAACAAGATCAGAACCAGAATTCTTCTTGGGAGAGGAAAAGGTGGAATACACACTCACATGGCATGAGTATAAATGCACTACCGCCGTTCCAATATAGCTTGGACTGTACCCACCTAAATATGACCAAAGTGGAAAAGAATAGAGTGATCCGGACTGATATTATTAACTTGGAAAACAAGCTAACATTAACTTGGAAAACAAGTTAACATGGATCAGCCATAAAATACCACTTGGTACAAAGATGGCCCACTATAAGACGCACTTCTTACATACATCCGAGGATGGATTCGTCATCATGCCAACCTTATATGGGCATACATCTATCCTATGCGCTACATACTGTGATAGGGCAACTACGAACTTCATCACATTAGTTACAGATTGAGGTAGGCAGATATACACAACTACCTCTAGAAGAGAGAATTTGCCAATTGTGTCATCAAGGAGTGGAATCTGAGGAACACTATGTTTGTCATTGTAGTGTCTTTTATGAAATCAAAGGGAGATACCATTGCCTCTTTTATCAAGGCTTTGGCCTACTACGCAAGGTAATGTAATATGAGGACCAACGATGCCTAGGACTTTTCTTGCTAGAGCTCAAGAGACACCGGGAAAAGTTAATGAAGAATACAACCACACAAGCTCATCCACAAAGAACAATCACAACTTTCTTTAGCCCCATCACTCCTACTAATGCTACAAGTCAATCACAAGATACACAAATGGGCTCCAGACCAGGACATAACAAAGGGGTTACAATTGATCAGGCAATGGCAATTTGCCGTGCACGTAGGGCTCAGCCCCATGGACCACGACCTCAACACCCTTGTCATCGACAGATAAAAGCCATTATCTCCCGCCATCGTAGGTGCTTCCCTCGTTTAGGAGACATTTCCATTCTGAATAGACCTATGCTAGACATCTTTCGAAGACAAAAGCTACAATATTCCTAACTTGAGAATCTCAAATGTGCCAAAAACCAGATTCCCTAATTTCTTTTCTTTTCATCTTATTTACTTTTATATTTACATTGTAGTATTTATTTTATTTTGATTTGTTCTCAAAGACGAGACAACACTTAAGATGTAATCTCTTATTTGGTCTTCTTAAAAGACGTTAATATATCTTTCTTTCTTTCTTTCTCAACGTTTAGGGTTTAGGCTCTATCTCTGTCTCTGCGTTTTCTGCAATGTCTGCCCTGTGTGTTCTCTACAATGTCTAATCCTCTGCGTTTTCTGCAATGTCTATCCTCTACGTTTTCTGCAATGCCTGATCCTCTACGTTCTCTGCCAAATCTGATTCCCTGCATTTTCCACCAAATCTGTTCCTCTGTGTTTTCTGGCCAATAGAAATTCCTGGAATCAATATTGTTCCCTCTGCCCTCAGCATTTCATACCCTGCACCTGCTGTCCTAAGACACCATGGAGTCTGAATGGACAGAAAATGAAAAGATGGATCTTAACACGCACGACGAGGGTTCAGATCCATGGAAGACCCCAAGAAGATACCATAGACGAAAAGGACGGGATAGAAGCACCCCGAATAGCATTAGAAGGGTGCACAAGGCACCTAGAATGTAAGCCCCATTCGACATTCCATTTGATGTCAAAAATGGGAAACATGATCTATTACGCCATTTGATTGCGCACGAGATCAATCTTATTAGAGAGGATATAGAAATAGCACTAAAAGAAGAAATGAAAAAAGAGATAGAGAAACAGAAAACTGAGTTGTATGCCTCTCTCAAGACTAAGTTATTAGAAGAGATGGAAGACCCCAAGAAGATACCATAGACGAAAAGGACGGGATAGAAGCACCCCGAATAGCATTAGAAGGGTGCACAAGGCACCTAGAATGTAAGCCCCATTCGACATTCCATTTGATGTCAAAAATGGGAAACATGATCTATTACGCCATTTGATTGCGCACGAGATCAATCTTATTAGAGAGGATATAGAAATAGCACTAAAAGAAGAAATGAAAAAAGAGATAGAGAAACAGAAAACTGAGTTGTATGCCTCTCTCAAGACTAAGTTATTAGAAGAGATGCGGAAAGACATAATAAACCATGTGAAGAAATCACACTTGGAGCTCAAGGATGACATGACACAATACCTTAAGGATGAAATATCCTCAAGTAAGGTTGAGTTCGGAGCTATAAAAGTGGATTTAGAAAAAGGACAAGAAGCAGTGGAAAGATGCATCTCTACAATGAAAGCCAATGTCACTAAGGAAATGCAAACATGGGCAGACATGGCCAAAGATGCCAAACCTCAAGCTGAGCACGCCCAAAACGAAATTAAAGCAAATGCTCCTTGGATAGAAGTAGTGAAAAAGCAAAAAGGAACATCCATGGATAGGACAACAATGATGAATGCTACATTAGAAGAAGCCAAGAGGAAAGCTCGTGCATTGCATGTACGAGTGGTTGGTTGGGCCGAAAAAGGAAGTCCACAAGAAGATGCCAAGAATCTCAGAACAAAGATTGGAGCATCAGATATTCCTTTTGCTTCAGCATGGAGGGTGGGAAGAGATGAGTGTAGAGTTAAAGCCCTTATCATCCGCTTCATGGATATTGACAAGAAAAGAGCTTTCCTCTCTAAAAGAAAGGCACTCAAGGGTGAAAAAATATACTTAGATGACAATCTCACTCCAGCCCAAGTGGCACACCGCAAAGAAAACATGCCACGAGTGCTTGATGCAAGAAAGGAAGGAAAATGGGCCGTATATAGAGATGGTAAGGTCATTATTATAGAGAAGGCAACCGCATGACAATATATGGCCTATGAGACCCTACGCAATGCACATGACCATATGGAATTGCAACGGCTCTCTCCGGAGAGATGTCGGATATTTTGAAGATACATTGAAAAACACAGATATTGCTATGTATACAGACAGAGACTCACCAATGCATGGCTAGCAAACTCCCCGAGGTACAAGGATATAGATGAGAGTCAATATGTCGCCCCCAACCTCGGACACGAGGAAGCACTAGAGGTTCGAGAGGAATGGCGGTGCTATACAAAAAGGAGTTCCATGATAGAGTGCATGTTGTTCATAAGGATGTAGATGCACGCTACATGTGGATACGAATAAAAAGAGGGGATCTTAGGGAGTTATATATTGCAATTTGCTACTTTCCACCTGCTTACTCAAGGTTTGCACCTCTAGGTGAATCACCATATCTACCTCTATATGATGATATCATAAGATTTGCTACTATGGGGGACATTATACTATTAGGAGATTTTAATGCACGAACCAAGGATGAACAAACAACTATGTTTAACACCAACGAGGCTGTTTATGGAGAAGTTATGGCAGAAGAGGTTGGTCTAAAGCGACAAGCTCAAGATATGAGTGCTATAACTGAATATGGAAAACACTTTCTAGACTTGGGAAGTGCGCATGGATTTGTGATATATAATGGCTTGTCACAATGGCCTAGATCAGATGTTTTGACATGTTGGAACCCAAAAGGGGGTGCAAGCACAGTGGACTATCTAATGGGATCTCCATCTCTTATACCTGAAATAAAAGTGTTCACTATATCGGGTAGACCTATTGGCTTGGCAGCAGATCATGCATATCTACGCTTCGAGGTAAAGGATGGATGCACAAAGGATGTATATGCTAAGGAGAGTGGGCTGGCTAAGTATCTATTTACTCGCGAGACAATTGATGTGTATAGTTGTGGTGTATACAATGGCATGCTAGATTTAGATCCTTTCGCACCCCTTGAAGAACTTACCCAAGGATTGTCCAAATCATTGCATAAAGCAGCCACAAATGCCTTCCCTCACACAACAGCCAATCCCCCCAAACTTCGTAGAGTAATACAAAATAGTTGGTATGATGAGGAATGTCGTGATACAAGGAAATGCTTGCAGCGTGATGTAACTCGGGGCATTTATACACACAACCAAGCAAGAGCAACCTTCTAAAGCCTTGTAAGGAAGAAGACGAGATTGTATTTGGCTAAATTTGAAGATCATTTGTATCGCTTGTTTCTAGGACAAGAGAGTAAAAGAGCATGGAAAATGTATAATGAGAGGCAACCCACCACACAACTAACCTCTATATGATATCCCGGGGCAACCTCGTCTTCCCCACCCGAATGCCTCACGCCCACATTAATCAACCTTCTTTACACCACAAAATGCAAGAAATGCCATTGATTGGCTACAATTTGGGAAGGCCCAAGATCATGATGGATTGGTGGGTGAGCACTTTATCTATGCCCGCGACACCTTGCTTCCATTGCTAGCACACATCTTTAATAGAGCCATGTGTGAAGGTTTCCCTACTATATGGACTCAAGATACCATTGTGCCAATTCTCAAAAGTGGAGACCCCATGATGCCAGGCAACTATAGGACAATCATGATAGGCCATTACTTGGCTAAACTATATGGGTCGATTCTAGAATCAAAATTGAGTATATGGGCAAAGCAGAATGGCTGCCGTTCAGTTGGACAGGCAGGCTTTCGGAAGGGGTTCACAACTTTGGATCACATATTCACCCTCCGGGCCCTTATTGAGGACGGCAGAGCCCACAATAAGAGGATTTATTGTTGCTTTGTGGATTTCCGAAAAGCCTTTGACACTGTGCCACGTGCTCGGCTTATGCGGTGGCTAGAAGCCCTTGGTGTTCCAACATATATGCAATAGGGAGTCTATGCACTCTATGAATCCGTGTCAGGAAAAGTGTGGTCTCCCAAGGGCTTGTCAAAGGCAATG
The DNA here is from genome assembly GCF_043228905.1 of Azolla caroliniana. NCBI lineage: Eukaryota > Viridiplantae > Streptophyta > Polypodiopsida > Salviniales > Salviniaceae > Azolla > Azolla caroliniana. Next base: position 3,646,718 of record NW_028230447.1, read on the forward strand.
GCTAGCACAATTGGAATGAAGCAAGGATGCCCACTATCCCCTACTCTCTTCGGTCTCTATATAGATGAGGTATCACATTACATAGAGAGATTCGGGGGTTCCGAACCACGCCTAGCAGGTATAGCTATACAAATATTACTATATGCTGACGACATTGTGCTGATTTCTGACTCTCCGGAGGGAATGGGTAACAAGATCAGAACCAGAATTCTTCTTGGGAGAGGAAAAGGTGGAATACACACTCACATGGCATGAGTATAAATGCACTACCGCCGTTCCAATATAGCTTGGACTGTACCCACCTAAATATGACCAAAGTGGAAAAGAATAGAGTGATCCGGACTGATATTATTAACTTGGAAAACAAGCTAACATTAACTTGGAAAACAAGTTAACATGGATCAGCCATAAAATACCACTTGGTACAAAGATGGCCCACTATAAGACGCACTTCTTACATACATCCGAGGATGGATTCGTCATCATGCCAACCTTATATGGGCATACATCTATCCTATGCGCTACATACTGTGATAGGGCAACTACGAACTTCATCACATTAGTTACAGATTGAGGTAGGCAGATATACACAACTACCTCTAGAAGAGAGAATTTGCCAATTGTGTCATCAAGGAGTGGAATCTGAGGAACACTATGTTTGTCATTGTAGTGTCTTTTATGAAATCAAAGGGAGATACCATTGCCTCTTTTATCAAGGCTTTGGCCTACTACGCAAGGTAATGTAATATGAGGACCAACGATGCCTAGGACTTTTCTTGCTAGAGCTCAAGAGACACCGGGAAAAGTTAATGAAGAATACAACCACACAAGCTCATCCACAAAGAACAATCACAACTTTCTTTAGCCCCATCACTCCTACTAATGCTACAAGTCAATCACAGGATACACAAATGGGCTCCAGACCAGGACATAACAAAGGGGTTACAATTGATCAGGCAATGGCAATTTGCCGTGCACGTAGGGCTCAGCCCCATGGACCACGACCTCAACACCCTTGTCATCGACAGATAAAAGCCATTATCTCCCGCCATCGTAGGTGCTTCCCTCGTTTAGGAGACATTTCCATTCTGAATAGACCTATGCTAGACATCTTTCGAAGACAAAAGCTACAATATTCCTAACTTGAGAATCTCAAATGTGCCAAAAACCAGATTCCCTAATTTCTTCTCTTTTCATCTTATTTACTTTTATATTTACATTGTAGTATTTATTTTATTTTGATTTGTTCTCAAAGACGAGACAACACTCAAGATGTAATGTCTTATTTGGTCTTATAGGCCATTATGGCCTCTTAAAAGACGTTAATATATCTTTCTTTTCTTTTCTTTCTTTCAACACGATCTACCAAGAACTCTACCAGGCCCCTCAATGCCCTTGCCTCCCAACTCTCTTCTACACTCTATACATCCTCCTATCAATAGTTTACCATATCACAACCCTTCAAGATGCTGCCTTCCCAAAAACACACCGCATAATCATTAGTATGACAAGGAGATGTACCAACTTTGTACAGAGGTACGCCTTGGGAAAATGACAACAGCCTGCAAGAAAATGAGAACCCAAGTGATTTACACCACCTCTTCAAGACTTGGTCATTGCCTGGCCATCTTTCAGAAAACCACAACTCTCAATGCCAATTCAGGATCCACAATAACTTACCACAACCATCAGGGTCTCACCCTATTCTTTTCATGCATGGTTGAAAAGGCCACCCAGTCCTACATGGATGATCATGCCACCCGATTGGACTACAACGTGAACACACTTGACCCCATTCTGGGACAAGTGTTCATTAGTGCCTTCCCAACCATGGACCATGCACATAATTGTGCATCTTTAAGTCAAGAGATCCCTTCCAGCCAAGTAAATATCAGATTATCAAAATTGGCCACATATTTGCCAAACCTTATGGAGTGGTGCTTGAAGCAGAACTCAACACTCGTGCTGAGGTCAAAGAGATACATGACCCAAGCCAAGCAGGATTTAGGTGGGCCTTCTCTACCACTGGCTAGATCCATATATTATGTTGATGAACCAAGCAAAGTATTACAGATTAACATGTCAAGGTTTACAAATTAGCTATACAATTGGTTCGTAAGGTTATGCCTATAACACAAAGGCACAAGAAAAGAGACTATATGACTTCTTTTGGATTTCTGTAAGGCCTTTGATATTACACTGAGGGAAAATCTCCAACAGAGATTTATGCACTCAAAATTCCTTTTGACATGATGTAGGTGATATATTCATTAAATGAGAACATGTTGGGACAAGTTAGCTGACCAAGTGGCTAGAAGACATCATCACAAGCACATTGGTGTGAAGCAAGAATCCCACCCTCTTCAGACTTACATCAATGAGGTAACCACATCAGACGTGGTACACCTGTCTACATTCTTTATGCTGATGACCTAAACTTGGTCTCTCTGAATTGCAGGTATGTCTACAACATAATCTCAATGCAGATGGTTATTATGGACCACAAGATCTACATTTGGCCACAAGATGCCAAGTTGAAGTGGTGGATTCCTATACTTAGCTAGGAGTCATATTTATAAGCACCACTATCTGCTTCTCTGTAACCCAACTGCCAAAGATTGACTGACTCAAGGCTATACGGCTGTCATACTAAAATGACAATGCCATGAACCTCATACCAAAGTATGGTTATTTGATAATATGTGGTGAAAGCCTACACCCCACGCAAGATCTTAGCCGAATTGGCCACAACCCTTGTGCTGGTAGAAGTCTTATTCTAAAAAGTAAACTAAATCAACTGGATCTGAACCATGCTCAGAATGCACATTAGGCATTTGAAAAATTCAAGGAAATGGTTATGGAACAGGGAGAAGGAATGTAGTACTCACAGGTTATTTAAGTGATTTAACAATAATGGTCTCAATAATAGAACTTGTCATCCTTCAGATATCCTATAGATCTCAAAAATGATGAAGAAAACAAAGTGTTGCAGCAAGATGTTAACTTTATATCCAAATGACTTGGATCACACCAAATGAGCCTCTTACCACATAGATGGCTCACTACAAAGCTCATTTCATGCAATTCTCAAAGGATGAAATAATACAGAGACCACCAAATGAGCCTCTTACCACATTGATGGCTCACTACAAACTTCATTTCATGCAATTCTCAAAGGATGGATTCATACAGAGACCAAGGTACACAGATGTCTAAATGCCCCATACTGCTCCCAAAGCAATAGGTCAAGCCATAGTTTCCTTCAACCAGCTATTGATTGGAACAGGATAAACACTTCACATACCTGGGGCTAAGAGACCTTGCAAGTTATACAAAGGCAATCACATATCATCGACTTCTTCCATAGACCTGTACCTCCACTAACAACATGTGAAGCAGTCACAAGGGAGCATGAAGAGGAGTGAGGGTAGGTCACTAAAGTTACAAATCATAAGTGAAGGGTATGTTGACTAATGTGATTGGAGAGAGGGAATGATAGGTGCAAGCACTATCATGATCTTGACAACCAGTGGATGGAGTCTTTTAAAACCAGTGGTCAGGAGGATCAGGTTCCTCTATCCAAACTATTCACCTTTTTTTTCACTTTCATTTGTTCCATTGATTAGTAAGAGATTCTTAACAGGGAACCACAAGTACCTGGCTACATAGCACACGTGCCATACCAGCAACAGATCATGGACATCATTGCTTGCCATGCCTGATCTACCTAAGAACATCTAGATGCAATCAGTGAACTTCGTCATAGTGTCACTCAACCGCACCAACCAACATCGGATAAATCATACCATGTCTCTTCACCATCACTGATATCATACATAGTAGTTATGCAGTTCATACTCGTAAAAAATTCCCAAGAATTATTATCAATTGTAAAGACACCTCATGCAGGAAGATCATTATCAAGAATCATTACTAATGTTAAGCCACTTCATGCACTAAGATTATTATCATGGATCTTTAGGTGTCAATAAGAATAGCTTGAGTTCACCCATATCGTAATCATGATTTGTCTAGTAAGTTGATTTCAGTTATAATCATGACTATAGTAGATTGTGATATATCTTTCTTTTGATACAAACTACATGAAAAGTTTCACTTTGTTCCCATTGGTCATATTTGACCTCCGAGGACAGTAATAAATTTTATTCGATAATTTGCACAAGGATTGCCACTTTGGAGCATGATACTTCAACCAAGTAACTCTTTTGTTCACTACACATATATGTCACTGTACCAGGATATCATTAATTACTCAGAGATGGGAAATGTAGTATTGCTGGGGTCCTCCAAATGCAAGAACTACAAACCAATAAGTAACCTTTCTTGACAAGGAAGAGCCCATGTTTAAGGAGCTTGCATGAAATTCCCAGGACATCACAATGTATGGCTTATGGGATTATTTTTTTATCATTGGGAGGGGCGTGTGGACTGCCCATTTTGTAATGACGAGCTAGTACAGTGGATTACGTTCTGGGTCCATTCTCACTTATACCCAACATTGTAGATTTCTTTGTCACTACCTAACATGTTCAGGTAGACACCAACCATGCATTGATGTTCACCATTAGATGGTGTTGCCCAGAACTTTGCACCTCTCCTTCAACCTCCCACTCATTTATCACTTCGTCCCATAGATTGATATATTCACATTCATGTGGCCTCCCCCATGAATGAATGCATATGAATACGAATGCATGAAAAAGTATTCATTAAAAAAAATAAAAATAAAGAAGAGTTCATAAACTCCCTCCTTTTTAGTTTCTTAGATATAAAAAAGGGGACTTGACACTAATCATATTTTTACAATAGATGTAAAAGTATTCGTTTTTTTTTTAATAAATAAATAAATAAATATTAATAAAGGTTCATTAACTCCCCCCTTTTTACTCTCCTAAAATTTGTGGATATTTTTATCTGACATTAAAAAAGGTAATGATTCACCAACCCGCTAGTTCGTATTATGACAGACAAGCAGGGGAGTGTGTTATGGAAGCAGAAAAAGTATTGAACTCCGTGATTGTATAACCAGGAGACTTGACACTAATCATATTTTTATAATCTATTAATGAGTGATTGTTCCTTTTTTAGTGAGTTAATTAATTTTTATCATGTAAATTTATTTTGCAAAACGAATGGTTTTATAATATTCTTGGGGCCATTTCTTATTCTCCAATATTGTGAATATCACGCATGGAGAATATTGCGAATATATGTGTCAAACTATGCTTCTCTCATACTCATCTAGTGTCAGACGTCTTGGCCAGACATTAGATCCCCATGTTTCGTTGGGTGCTTGTACTGCCCCAGATGCCATGCCACTCCACCTTGCAAGGAGTGATATATTTCCCCACAGAGATATACAAGCTTGAGCACCACCCTGAAGAGCATACACCTAAAATAGTTGTTATGATAGTTCCTATACAAATCCAGAAGCAACTCACACAAGAGATTGCTCACAGTAATTTGCACCCTCAGAGAGACACACATAACATTTCAGTGCCTTGTACCAAGGAAGAAAAGAACATTTATTAGCCAGATATGAGAATCATCAATTATCCTTGGGATGACATTGCAATTAGTCTTGGAAGATGTTTCAAGATTCTTATCCCTACACTCCCATTGAATCAACCATAAGGACAGGACTTTTCAAACAAACAAACCCGTTTCCTTTGGGAGAGTCACTGCCAATCGTAGAAACTTTTATAGATAGGGATTTCCATAAAAGTAAATTTTGAATATATTGGAGTCTCCTAGGACTAAGCCTATTGGTTTTAATCTTTCGAATCAATTGAAACCGATTGACAAAGTTCCACGCTCGTTCCAGCACCAAATTCATGTATGGTTGTGCATTAGAGGAAGGAAAGATTTCATTGCCATCGACTGTAACCCCAAACAAAAAAAAATCCGTAAACAACATAGAGGAAGATTGAAATGAATTACCAATCGCGGTAATAAAATAGATTTTGGAAAGTTTGCTCTCCAAGCTCAGGAAAAAATTATAACCAGAGTGGCTACCAGTAGAAATGTATAAACCAGTGCTTCCATGGTTTTGTAACTTGACCTTCACTGAATTATGGGATCCTTGAATAATTAGGACATACCTGCATCAAGTCACTGTATAAGATGCTATTATAGCAGTCTTTGGTACTTGCAAAGCTTAATTTTCTTCTCACTCTTCGTTGCATTTCCTTGTGATCATCTTTGGTAATTGCAAAGCTTTAACTTTTTCCTCACTTTTCATTGCCTTTCCTTAATGTTTCTTCTAATACATGAATTCTTGGAAGAATTTCTTGTCTTCAGCTAACAGAAGAAGAATCTCCATATGCATGACATGGACAGAACATGTTTCCTTATCTTTCGCTCAAAATGAAGTTCAAAAGCAAGGGTCAAAGATCTATGCTCCAAGCATAGTTACATATACACCATGGGCACACACACCTGCGATTATGTTTTCAGACATATGTATGTAACAAACAATTGCCCATGCCACATACAAATATATATGCCTTTATGCAGCATTAAATAGCATTTTATGTTTAGAGATTCTCCTCATGGAAATTGCTAACAGAAACATCAGCTGACAGTCTCAAGTGATTGCTCATCCTCCAAATATTTTGCAACAATTATTAATTACAATCGTTGACCAGAGAAGGAAAAGACTTTACCTGGTGAACAGTATCATAGTAGAGATCTTTGAAGTTTAATGCATGAGTAATACTATCAGCAAGATTTGCAGAGTAACCGATCTTTGCCTCTGCATATTCTTTGTATGGAAAGGCATATAAATGCCCAACTGCTGCCAATGCCATTTCAATGCAAATAATGAAATTTTGGACATCTGCAGCATCATCGGAATCTCCTATAAGGCCTGATTTTGCAGCCAGAAAGACAAGCACTCCCTAAAAGAGATTAATGAAGTTTTAGATAAAGATAATGGAGCATGTACCTCATAGATAGTCTTGAATAGAAACTTACCTGCCAGTATGTAAGAAAGACCACTGATTTTATAATGATGAACTTCGGAACTGGTTTGAAAGGCCGAAGGAGATCTTTGCAAGCAACATAGAACAGCACCAAAGAAAATAAAGCTAGGGAATAGGAAATAGTGTATATGATTGTGATATATAGGTATGCCTGTTTTGCACTGAAATTTCCATCTTCATATTTGTTCTTGGAATATAAAATGAAGGTGGCTGCCACCAACAATGGTTTCAATATAACAAACTGAAGACCCCCTTGCTTGCAGCGCCTTATGAATAAACTGAAATTCAAACTCAGATCAGTATTTGACTAACTAATTAATCTTTCAAATAGATGCATCCATACAATGCCATGATGATTATTTAATCTCCTCATAGAGAAACATCCATACAAAGCAGAACAATTGCTAAATCTCCTCTAGAGAAAGAAAAGGTAAAAGGTATACAATGCCATAATGATTAAGTGGCCTCTTCTAAATAAACGTTAAAGATATATACCCATCTAGAGGAATAGCAGGTAGACAGCATGTCATCAAATGCCATGATGGTTTGAGAACTCGTCCATTCAAACTTGTCATCACAGCTCCAGGTCCCCCAACCCAGGCAAGGCACAAGGATAAAAAGTTATATATTACCCATGCTTCATATCTACACAAACGCCATTAGGACATTCCATCTCAAAACAAGTGAAAATCCCTAAAAATGAATGAATTTAAATGCTCTCTATAAGCATTGCTTACATGTCACGTACAGAACTGAAATAAATAGATTTATCCCTCATCATCAATGACAGAAAGGACATTGTTGCATAAACCTGTAAAAAGTAATGTTAAATTATACGATTAACTTATGTGATAAAAGAGAATATCAGAAAATCTGTGTGCAATTCGTAAGATTTTCGTTATGTTCATGTCACTTAAGACTTCACTCATACCATGCGCCTGGTTATTCAACTTTTTTCCAATATCATAAATGAAGATGATATTGATGAACATATATAGAATTTTGAATTGGAATTGTTGTAATTAACCTCTCATTGATGAATTAAAACATAAGTTATGTCTAATATACAGCAAAATATCATCTTTTACTTTCAATGCCATCATTTCCAAATGATTCCAAGATTTTCCATTTCCAGTTTGGAAGTTTTTCATGCAGCATGATAAAAAAACTAAGCTGAGAGATATCACAGTAGCCGTGAAGAATAGCATTTTAAAAATTTAATATTTATACATCTGGATATTCACTCTTGATAACGGTTCTAGTTGAGAGATCTTGCTGCCATGAAGAATGATAGCAGAAGTGTATTCGGTCAATTTTTATCCAGATTGCAAGACATGGTCATCAAACTTTGGAGATAATATTACCATATGGTAGGCTTGGCCACATCTTGGACTGCTACAGGTTTTTCGAGAGACTTCATACCCGGTGCCTAATTGCCCCTAACAATATTCACCCCAAAATACGGCTTATGCTGCATTCATAAATTATATTTGTAGAAGTGATTTTTGGCTTGAGAAGTATCGCCCTACTCTCAATGAGTAAAACTCTCCGTATCCATTACTCTTTTACAATCGATTATTTGATAGATCTGGAATGTGATGAGATACACTCTAATCATCTCATAGGACCGCCCCAGTGAGAACCAGCAGACCTTCAATCTTTTTACTTGCAGCAGGCTACTAGCATGTTTTATACACTATGTGATCTCAAAACCTTTTCAGATAGATTTTACTACATTACAAACAACTGTGCAACTAAAAATTTCTTAAAAAATGTCTATTTTCTACTTTCTCTTTTTCTCCAGAGTCCTTAAAGTAGTCCTCTATCTTGTAGACATTGTGTTACTTGCATCAGCATCACAGCAAGATTTATACAGTGTGTGATCCCTCTTGAAAACGTGCTGAAAACCGTTTCAGATGGTATGAGTACATCATATACATCTACACACCTCAAACTGCTACAGATGGTATAAGTACATCATAAGCTCTTCTAACTCTCCGTACAAGTGTGATCCCAATTCAGCACATTGAACAACACCATGAACTTCAATTCTAAAATGCTACAATTTCTTAGAGATCTCTTAAAAAACAAGGTTCTACCTTTACTTTTCCTTGTGAAATCCTAACATTCCTAGCAGGATTGGCTAGTTTAGCAAATCCCAAGTATTGGACACAGAAAGTTGCTTGCACTGTAAAATCCCTATCCAAACACAGTTAGTATATTTCTATATTACAAGCTTCTACGCAGCTCAAACTGCAACAATTTCTAAGAGATCACCTGGAAAAAATCCATTTGTGCAAATCCTAAAAATTGTCTTTTTAGCAGACAAACAATGAGGAAAAGATGGTACTGCTAAACCTTTAAGCTCCTGCGGACATCAAACTGCAACAAATGTCTCATCGATTTCTTCAAAAATAAACCTACTCTCTACCTTTCGTTTCCTGTTAAAAGTCCTGATCAAATTCTCTATTTTTTCCACAGAAAACCAACCAAGAAGGAATAATTATTGAGTTTTGCAAATGAAATTGAACAACCTTACTTAGGCGAAAACATTCTTCATAAAAGTCTTTTAATTTTGTGCCGAACAAACGAAACAACAAGCAGAAACAAAATCGAGAAGATCTTCGAAATTGAAGGAAAGAAAAAATACGGTATGACACTGACTTACAGGAACCATGAAGATGATGCGAACTGTGTAACGTTGGTATGTAGGCTCGGTATAATTCTTGAGATGCATATAGATATGCCATATGGCTAGAGTGACAGCGCCACAGGTGCATACTGCAGCTAATCCAACAGCGAAATAAGAAGCCATATCTTGATTCATGGTCTCTGGATTCATCCTGTCTCAGATCGCGGAGGGCATATCTGGATTTAAGAGAGCTTCCAACAAGATGGAGCGCCGGAGCTTCGTGAGGGGATCAGAGAGAGCGAAGCGGGGGCTCTGAGGGAGGGATCCTGGAAGAAATCGGCAGAAACGGAGCCGATCGACGCGGGAAACGGGGAGCGAAACGGAGGGGGAAGAAAAAACACAGGTTCACAGAAACAAAACAAAAAAGAAGCATTTTACTGTTGTATTTTATTTATGTATTTATATTTTCAAATATGTTTTTCCTGTATTTTCTATTTTATTTATTAATTTTAAAATATTTATTGTTTATTTTTTATTATTATCTACTTTATTTATTCATTTATTTAATCATTTAATTTATTTATTCCAAGCTACCCCTCCCTCCTCATGCTCATCACTCCCCCTAGTTCAAATTCGCATCTCCGTTTGCCCTACATTTGTCCAGGTTAAAATTTGTCCCGCCATTTGCTCATGAAATCACCCGAGCTCGAATTCATCTTGCTCAAGATTTGTCCGGGCTCAAAATCTTGTCATCGCTTGCTCAATACTCGTCTGGGCTCGAAACCTTGTCGTTGTTTTGTTCAAGAAATCGCCCTGGCTTGAATTCATCTTGCGCAAGAATTGTCCAGGCTCAAAATCTTGTCATTGCTTGCTCACTAATCATATGGGCTCAAAACCTTGTCGTTGCTTTGTTCAAGAAATCGTCTGGGCCCGAATTTGTCCCACTCAAGAATTGTCTGAGCTCAAAAATCTTGTCTTCGCTTACTTGAGAATCGTTCGGGTTCGATACCTTGTCGTTGTTTGCTCAGGAAACCGTCCAGGCGCAACTTTTCGTCTCATCATTATTTGCTCAAGAATTTGAAGGCATATCTTGGAGACAATAAAAAACAAAGTGCAGACATCACAACATGATACAAGTTTGCCTTTCTCTTATAGAAGGCATTGTATGATACTATATCTTCTCCCCAATCGAGTAATGCTAAAACCTCACTAGTTAGCTCATGCAACCACAAATGGTATCCAAGAGTTTGACTTTACAATTGTATTGTTATCCCCTTCAAGGCAATATCCAGATGTCAAACTTGGGATACCATTTTCTTATGCATGAACCATTGGGATGATTCGATGGGCAATCATTGAGACAACTTGTATCAGTATGGTCATTTGGTTGCACTACTAACCCTTGACCAAAAGCTCACGTACGCTTTTTCCCACGTTGGTTTAAAGAAGAGGTTTGTCATACATGACTAAAACCAAGGAAAACGATGAATGGCTTTGTTGTTTTAAGAACATGGTCAAAGTTAGAAGGTTATGAATCTCTTATCTCTTCTTGTGGTTTCAAAAGGTAAAAACGAATAGTGCAAGATTAACGTCAACAAAATTCTCAATGATTTCAAGGGTTACATCTAATTACAAAACAATGGTGGTGTAAACGTCAAGTTGTGTTGTACTATATTTATCTTTCAACATATTAGGCTTATAGATCAATGTTATTTAAAATTTGTTATTATTGATATTACTTTGAATACTGGGCTTGTGAAAAAATTATTGAGGTCACATTTTTAGGAAAAAATGATTTGTTTTCCATAGGCCAAATTATATGAATGATTTGTTTGCATACCAATTATTTGAGTTCAATCATGGACAAAATGTGATGATTTATCAATGCAAAAAATATTAAACCAATTGATTTAGATTCGAACACAATGTAAAGCTAACAATATGTATAATTATAAGCAGCACTCTCACATTGCCTTTACTAAACAAACCGCCATGTATTAGTTTATTTGTCCAAGAGTACCACCCATTGGAAATATAGAATAGAGCTGGTGTGAAGTAAATTTCTTAAAAATAATACATGTCCTTTTAACCTAAAGAAGAATCAATAATTCACACAAATTGTAAATACATTCCATCTATTATAGTGAGCAGCCCAATGCTTTCATCCAATATTTAAAAATAACCAATCCAAATAAATTGTTTTTTTTTGCATTGTACTTTTTGGGTATAATCCAATCATTTAAATCATCCCATCAAATTGTTATTGCCAAATACAAATAGTGGTCTATGTTTGCTCATATCATTTTGTCGTTTGGATCAAATTTATCCAAATAGTCCTTTACATATTATATCTACCATTTGACAACAATTGGAATGGTAGACATTGCATTGCACACTTAGAAAAAAACAATCAATGCAAACAACATTTTTGGCATGCTCTTTTATTCCATTCACACATTTATTACCACCTTTGTTGTGTATTTGTTAAAATGGATATATCGAAGAATTAGCCCACTTATGAGATTGCGTAGTTTTACCAAGAAGGCCTCTGCTATTTGGTGGAACATCGTAATCATGTTTCTTTCGTGTGTCATGCTTAAAAGAACGAGTCATATATTCACAATGACTATGTTCTCGATATATCTTTGCCACACAAATACAAGTCATTGAAAACAATTAAAAAAACAATGTATAGCTCATTTGGTCATGCATATACATATGACAGTTGTAAGTACCTATGAGCTGTACACACACAAGTGGCCCTTCACATTGTGGAATTTTTAATAAATGATGTGCATAAGTTTTCTTATTATTTAGCCATATTATCACCTCATATATTGAAATAAGCCTTTGCCTTTTTGGTTGGTAGCCTTAAACATCCGACACTCAAATGTTATTGTTAAACGTACATAACAATATCGTTTTAGCTCGTCCTTGTAATGTGGGTCAACTTCCTTTATTCCTCTCTCTCTCTCTCTCTCTCTCTCTCTCTCTCTCTCTCTCTCTCCCTAGCATATACATTAAAGCAACACGACAATACCAAAAATAGTGAGTATTTCAAGCAAGGTAAACTCTATATGGTTTCGTAATATTAGCGGACACAAACACAACTCATATGAGGACAAGGTGTCATAGAGGTCAATTGCAAAAATAGGCAAATACATTCCTTTCACTTTACTGTCACACACAAACACAACACATTCCACTTGTGACAAATAGGGTTGAGTCGCACTCTCGCCCATTCAAGTATGCTCTTTTGGATTGCAACAGTTATCCGTTGAGAAATGGTTATGATAACAAATAAATGTTATACATGAACTAGGTACAAAGCATCAAAGACTAACGAAGAACCTTATGGGCAATGAAACTCTCTAGGGAACCTCAAGAAATAAAGCTCTTATAAAAGGACCCACTAAAAGGGCCAAATACATAAATAATTTGATGGTTGCATTGTGATTACTTAACTTTGATTTCAAGTGGCTACAATCGTTCATGCTACAAAAACTTTGGGTGTTTGTTGCCACTCACCAAAGTCAATGATGATTGTTCATCTTGACAAGTCCCTCATTACGCAACAAGCTCCTTGATGACGCTAGCATCAACTTGCATAGATCAAGCACCACTAGACTCATTAGCTTGAAAATCAACCTTGTCCTCCACACGGGGGCATTTGAGCACATACTCCATTGTGATGAGTCTCATACATAGCATATTTTGTGCAAACTTGTGTTCTACACATGGCCTCTCATACTTTCTTGGTTATGGTGTCGGGTCTCTCACTTTTGACTAGTTGGGAATACCATACTTCAATTTCTTTGTATATAGCCCTCACCTTTGCAATGACTTCTAAATGAGCACGCTCTAAAGATGCTTGTTCTACATCTAAGTCACAACATGCAAGTGTATGCACAACTATGTTTGAACCAATTTGTTACCCCTTATGAATGTGTCTAGTTTAGGAGTTGTCTCAAGTGTCCACTAGCCCCACATTACTTTATTTCATAGATTTGTCATGAACATGACAACAATTGTGTCATGACTCGAACTCTTGACCTATTGTATTGTAATCAAATGATATGTCTTAACCCACACATCCAATACATGGTCATGTTATCGTAGTAAATTATTATAGATTATCTATTCTACATGTAGAATATATTAGAAGCTTCTAGAAAGCTCCAAAAGCTGGAACAATCCAGAAGGTTGTGCATGAAAATGAGTCTATGCATGGAACTACATTTAGAGCCCCCGAACATGTATAAATACAGGGGTTCACCTTGGCCCTGGTCAAGTATTATTTCTGCTCACCGCGGCTGAACGACACCATCGACGAACCAATAGGTTATGTCATTACTGCAGCGCATCTACCCATCTAATTCGTTTTTGCCCACTCAAAAACAATCTACGACAAGTCTATCCGAACAATCCAACTAGTGGGTCCCAACATTCGGAAAACGACGGTGTCCAACTACAATAGGAGCCATGCGGTTGGACAACCAAAATTCATGTTGCTCCCATAGTTCTACTAATGATTTTTTCTTCGAGGTAACTCTCCGTTTCCAATATATTTCAATTCAATCCTTAGCGTTGCTCGATTCTAGGGCCACGACGTGTTTTATGGACGAAACATTCGTTCGTAAACACAACTTTCCCATTGTTCGATTGTCCACGCCTATCCCAGTTGAAGCTATCGATGGGCAAGTACTCTCCTCTGGCGCAGTCACTAAAGCCATGGTCCCCCTCCTTTGGCAGCGCAGGACTCATCATTAGGCCTTATCATTTTACCTCATCACTTCACTGCGACATCCAATCATATTTGGGTTGTCTTGGCTTAAAGCCAATAACCCTGTTATAGATTGGCACAACCACTCACTTGCTTTTCCACCACAAACTCACATGAAGGTTGGAGCGGCTTCCCATGTTGTTGTGTCACAATGGCACGAATCAATTTTTGTCGAGCACTCCATTCAAGTAGGCAATTGTTCCAACTTGGATGCTCATGCTCCAGTCACAACGCCCTCAATCTCAATGGGCAATGACTCAAAGTCGAGTACCCCAGCTTTGGTTCCCATGAAAACCAATCTAGACTCGCATCCATCCAAATATGGTGACTTTGCTGATGTGTTCGAGAAGAAGAATGCGGATCACTTACCAAAGCATTGACCATATGATTGTCCAATCGATCTACATGAAGGCACATCTTCACCCTTTGGGCCCATCTATGGTCTCTCTGAACTAGAACTAGAGGCTCTTTGCACATATCTAGATGAAAATTTGGAGAAGGGCTTCATCCAATCGTCTAAATGAGCATGACACTAATTCTGCCTACAATATTCCTATTTACTATAATAGGAATATAGGCCCTCAACAACCTTTCAGAATCCTTCCAACTCGACACACCCGAATCGAAGAGAGTTCGATTTGGCTCTCAGTTCTCAGCTCTCGGCCCTTAGCTCTCGGGTTCTTCAGCTTATTCGACCCATGTTGAGCTTGTCTCTCAACACTCCCCCTCAAGCTCAACTTGAGGTCCCATCGTGTAAGTTATGACTAGTTTGTCACTCTAGCCTCTTCTCCTAGCGTCCCAACACCTCGCTCACGCTCCTCATCCAGTTTGGTCCTGCATCCCACGACCCCGTCGATTTGGCACTCCTCGACTTGTTTGGTTCTGCACACCTCGACCCTTATGGTCGACTTGTCTACTTCCAAGACCCTTGTTAGCTCCCTCGTTGTCGCGGTATTGGCGCCCCTCAACTAGTCGACTCCTCTATCTCGGCATCGGCTTTGGCAGCCTTATTATCCGTTTGGCCTTTATGCAATTCAGCTCGTCCGAATCACCTTCCACAATCAAATTGGCTGGTTCCGATTCGTTCCAGCTCTTGTCCAAATCGGTTATCTCCGATTCGTCCTCTTTCCGGCCCCTGACCACATCTGCCCATGTCTTGGTTTTGGCCTTCGCTTGTGTTACCGGCCGGCAAAGGAGTCTAGAGTGTGAAATGGGGGGTTATTTAATTAGTAGGAATGGTTGTAAGTAAGCTATGAGTGTGGACAGACGGACCGGAATCGGTATGCTGTTCCGGATCCGAACCGATCCCGAATAGGTGCGGATGGCACCGTTTTGTAATACAGACCGGAAACCTATTTAAAGGCCCGGATACAATGTAATGAATAGCGGTTAATTAATAAAGCTTAGTGTTGTTATCTCTCTGTGTTAATTGCCGTTTTGCATTCATTGTTATATCTTACGCGTGTGATTATTAAAGACGATCATGCTAAGTAACCTAATTAAGTCGGATTAACCATTGAGTCTAATCCTGTTGCCGTAACACCCCTTTGGTGAAGTGTCTTTCGTAGACACCCTGTGTTAGGCCATTGTCCGGCCCTAAGAGTTAACAGCTTGGTCGACTCTATCCTTTTTTACTCTGCCGCCTTTCTTGCCCTTCTCGGCTTCAAATCCCCTTTGTTTGGTTGGCTCCGGCTCCGACTTTCCTTTTCGGTTGCTCCCCCTACATGTGGCCCCTGCATGTGGCTAGTCTTTGCTTAGCCGATCTCCTTCCACATGTCCATGCATCCTCGGCTTCTCCAACCTATTCAAACGTTCCGACTTCTTCAGTCGTGCCGAAATCAAATTCTTCATCTGATTTGGTTTTTCGAACTTCGTCTCTCTCCTTTTCGGATTCACTCCTTCCCCTCAAGTTTGGCATATTGAGGTGTTGTATGCCAAGCATACCCGAGAATTGCCGCAACTTGTCTAGGCCAAGAGGTTTAGTGAAGATATTGGCCACCTATCGACCAGTCGGAACATGCACAAGTTTGACTTCACCATAGAGGACTCGCTCACGGACGAAATGATAGTGCACCTCGAGTGCTTTGTCCGAGCGTGGAAGGTAGGGTTCTTCGAGAGTTGGATGTTGTTGAGCTTGTCACAGTATATCACTGTCGTCTCGGACACCTCCACATGCAGATCCTTCAACATCCTTTTTAGCCAAATGGCTTCGCACGTAGCGACAACCACCCCTCCATACGCTGCCTCAGTGCTTGACAGTGCCACTATTGGCTGCTTTTTACTGCTCCAGGCGATCGCGGCGCTTCCCAAAGAAAATGTGAATCCAGATGTTGACATGCGATCGCCAACATTTCCAGCCCAATCGACATCCGTGTAGCCGACTAACTCCTCGACTATGCTTGCTCGATATAGCAACACCCTATCCTTAGTGTCGTTGACATATCACAACATCCTTTGTGCGCACTAAAGGTGTTCAGCCTTTGGCTGCAACATGAATTGACTGATAAAGTTGACTAGGTAATTGAGGTCTGGCCGAGTGATAGTCAAATAAATGAGGCTTTGGACAATTTTTCGGAACCGTGTTGGGTCGCATGCCATTCCCAAAATTTTGGCGAAGCTTGACGTTTCTATCCAAAAGGGTTGAGATGGACTTACAATCCGCCATCTTGAACTTGAAAAGCATATTCAACACATTGTCACGTTAATCCGCGCTCGCATGTCTGGACCATCGAGGTCATGGACCAGGAGAGAGGAGACTGTCGGAGGCTCGAGTCCTTGGGATCTTGCCGCACTGTCGATTTCTTCTCGGCTGCGATCGATAACCGTCTACGGATTGAGAAGACGCGCGCTCATCTTCACTGCCCTTCGGTTCATGTGTACAAGGGCCCAAAACAGGCACGGGTCATGACCCCATTAACCGTGCCCACACGCATGCACGCACACATATACACCCGGTTTTGACCGACTCTTCGGTACCGGTTAGAACTCAGCCTCACACACACGAACCCTAAGCTACTTAGAAACACACCTACGCCTACACACACGACGCCGGTTCCGCACAGAGAGGAAGAGGGAGCTTGCAACCCAGGACCGGTCGGGGAGCGCTCGAGCTCTGTTGCGCGACGGGATCCTCGTGCAGGACACACCCCTTCCTTGAACAACCACCTCCTGTCGCCAAGTTGCCCGCCGGGAGCGCACAGGCTCGCCAGCTTGAGTTGGGACTTAGGCACCAAGGAGGGAGCCTTCGGTCGATCCGCTTAGCGCATGGCACATCAGGAACGACAGAGGCCAAGGAGTGGTGAAGGCAACCCACGCTCTGTCTACCGCACTTGAGCGTGCACGCCCTCTCACGCACACAAGCGAGACCTAACAGAAATCGGAGAGCACAAAGAAAGTGCCTTGACGGAACCCTAACAGAAATAGAGTGAGACCAAGACGAAACTAAATAGACACAGAAGACCCTCAACGAGAGCACACGAGACCTTAGCAGAGACTGAGACTGAGAAGAGAGAGCAAGACGACAGAGAGGTAGAAACAGAAACGTTATGTTATATTACAGAGAACAAAATAGAACCCAAACGAAGGAAAATTGGGGACCCCTATACAAAGGGCGTGCCCTCCCTTTTATAGAACAAGGTGAGGGTCATGTGGAATGTGAGGTAAACCCACGATATGTGGGATTCTCTGTCCCGTAATTGTTGTCGTTCGGCGCCATAAAGGCGCCCCTATTCCTTATACAAATTTACAAGGATGGGTGCACATGTTGCAACTCGCCGATCCCTCCAATATCTCCCGGTTTCTCACTATGTGCCGGAAACTTCACGACATCCGCCCCCACCAAACCGCACGTCCACCAATATGTGCCAATTCCAGAGAAGGGAGAAGGATTTCGGCCATTGAGAAACCGGTCTTTCGCGTCCGCATCCCGGCTTGCCGCGTCGATCGCTGTCGGGTTTGAACCGTCGGCTCAGGTTCTTCCTCGCGCTTGCCTCCTCGTAGGCTCATTCGACCCGTCGACAGGTCATCCGCCGCGGTCCCGTAGTATGCGTGCTTCGATGCTGGCCCTTCACTTGGCCAAATGCACGCGTTGCTATCTGTTGTAAGCCCGGGGTCCTCCGCTCGAGGAGCGCCTGTAACGTCTCGCTTGGCCTCAGTCCGTCACCGCGTTGTCTTGGTTGCCGTCTTTGCCGCCGCTACCGTCTGTCACTCTCGGTCTCACACGGGCTCTCGGGCCGGATGTTAGAGTCTCCAGAGTCGGTGCGTGCAAAGTCCCGGCACCACCGCTTCCCTTTCGCCTGTGGGTGTCCTTTGCGTCCGAGGAATACCCGTAGTAGCCTGCTTGGCCCTCTTTCGTCTTGCGCCGTTGCCGTTGGGTTGAAGCCTTTCGCTCACTGTCGTGCCCTTGCCCCCACCAGCTTGTCATCTCGGGCTCGGCTTGCCACGCCAGTTGTTGCCACTCCGACTAAGCCGCCGAGATCTCCGAAGCGGACATGGAGGATCCTTCTCCGGCCTGTATATCTTTCCCGGTCTTTGACCCGTGCAGTCCGTCGCGCACCCCTTTCCGCGTTCTTGGCACCATTGCGTGCGTGTCGTCCTTTAGTCGTGCTCCGATTCGGCCCTCCATGGCCACTTTTCTTCTTCAACTCTGGGTGTGCCCTTCCCGGCTTGGCACACCGCCCGTACTTGCCCTTACCTGCTCCTTCGAAAACCGTAACCGGCCGGTAGGGGTTTTGCACTTAGACAACTTCCGTCTTGTTGGCTATTGTCAATGTCGGGTCCCGTTCCTTACCGCCACCATCCTTCTCTCTCGGTCTTACGTTGCCACGTTGGCCAAACAGCCGGAGTCTCCGGATTGGTGTGAAGATCCCATAGGACCGGTCTTCGTTTCGTTGCTTGCCGAAATTCGGGTGTCTTTTGTTTGAGTCCCTCCCGGACTCTCCTCGTGTCTTCCATGTAGTTGGGTCCCGTTTCCCGCCGCCACAAGCCTTCTGTCACGGTCTCACGTTGCCACGTTGGCCGAACTACCAGAGTCTCCGGTCTGGTGTGGGGATCCCGTAGGACCGAAATTCCTTATGCTCATGGACCTTGCCGGAAAGCCCGATTCAGTTTGTGGCCGCTTCGTCGGCCTGATTCCTCTTTTCGCTTTGGTATTCGATGTCGTCTCGGTTGCCCGCCTTGCCACCGCCACTGCTCGTTACTCTAGGTCTCGCGCCGGCTCTCGGGCCGGATGCCGGATGCCGGAGTGCCTAGGATCGGTGTGTGTAAGGTGCGGCACCGTTGTTCATCTCCTCGCCCTCGGTACCGTTGTACCAACTCACCTCCTTTTCGGATCGATCATCCGGAGGGCCGATTTCTCGGTTCTTGCTCGGGTACATTCGTGTTGCCGCATCCCGCTTCCCGTCGCCACCATCCTTCTCTCTCGGTCTCACGTTGCCACGTTGGCCGAACAGCCGGAGTCCCCGGATCGGTGTGAGGAAATCGAAGAATGGGCATTCTTTATCCTCACCCACTTGTGCTTCTCTCGAACTCGTCGTCCTCCTTCTTCCGTACCCGCCTCTGTCTCCCATCTCTCCAGGTCTCACGCCAACGCCTGTTGTTGGCTGCCTGAGTCTCCGGATAAGACGCGGGGTAATCGTCCTGTAATGATTTGCGGACGCTCATTCAGGGTACCGATCCCTAAGCACGTTCGGTGGGAAGCACCTGGTCCTCGATCGTTTAAGTGCCTCCTGCACTTGATTCTCCAACGTCCGGAGTTTCGCACAGCGGTGCCCGAAACCTACCGGTCTCTCTCTGCACTCTCGACTGCCAGCATGTTGATTTACGGCCTTTGCCCGTCCGGCTTTTCTCCCGATGCAAGAGAGGGCGATTCGTTTCACACCCTCTCCGCCGCTGTAACGGTCGACTCGCTCGACCTCGCTCATGATGATGCGCCACTTCTCGACTCCTCTTCCTGAAGTCCTCTGCCTCCAACCCCACTCTCCTTCGCCGCCTTTCACGTCGGGTTCACCAAAGATGTCATGTTAATCCGCGCTCGCATGTTGGATCCAGGCGGAACCATCGGGGTCATGGACTAGGAGAGAGGAGGAGACTGTCGAGGCTCGAGTCCTTGGGATCTTGCCACACTGTCGATTTCTTCTCGGCTGCAACCGATAACCGTCCACGGAGTGAGAAGACGCGCGCTCATCTTCACTGCCCTTCGGTTCGTGTGTACAAGGGCCCAAAACAGGCACGGGTCATGGCCCAGTTAACCGCACCCGCGCGCACGCACACATATACACCCGATTTTGACCGGCTCTTCGGTACCGGTTAGAACTCAGCCTCACGCACACGGACCCTAACCTACCTAGAAACACACCTACGCCTACGCACACGACTCCGGTTCCGCACAGAGAGGAAGAGGGAGCTTGCAACCCAGGACCGGTCGAGGTGCGCTCAGGCTCTGTCGTGCGATGGGATCCTCGTGCAGGACACGCCCCTTCCTTGTTGTCGCCAAGCCACCCGCCGGGAGCGCACGGGCTCGCTAGCCTGAGTTGGGACTTAGGCGCCAAGGAGGGAGCCTTCGGTCGATCCGCTTAGCGCATGGCACATCAGGAACGATAGAGGCCAAGGAGCGGCAAAGGCAGCCCACGCTCTGTCTCCCGCACTTGAGCATGCACGCCCTCTCACGCACACAAGCGAGACCTAACAGAAATCGGAGAGCACAAAGAAAGTGCCTTGACGGAACCCTAACAAAAATAGAGTGAGACCAAGACGAAACTGAATAGACACAGAAGACCCTCAACGAGAGCACACGAGACCTTAGCAGAGACTGAGACTGAGAAGAGAGAGCAAGACGACAGAGAGGTAGAAACAAAAACGTTATGTTATATTACAGAGAACAAAATGGAACCCAAACGAAGGAAAACTAAGGACCCCTATACAAAGGGCGCGCCCTCATTTTTATAGAACAAGGTGAGGGTTGCGTGGAATGTGAGGTAAACCCACGATACATGGGATTCTCTATCCTGTAATTGTTGTCGTTCGGCGCCATAAAGGCGCCCCTATTCCTTATACAAATTTACAAGGATGGGTGCACACGTTGCACCTCGCCGATCCCGCTAATATCTCTCGGTTTCTCACTATGTGCCGGAAACTTCACGACAACATAATGGCATTGACTGATCAATATGCCTTCTTGTGTTCAAATCACTTCGATCTTGAGGAAGTAATGAAGGTCCCCTAGATCCTTCATTTTGAATGATGCCTCAAGCTGAGACTTTACTTAGCCGATTTCTCCGAGGTCGACATTGGCGATGACTAAATCATCAACATATAGTAGAATGCTAATTGGTCCAATGCAACTTGGCGGAATGTACAATGAGGAGTTCGATTTTGATGGAGCAAATCTCATCTTACGTAGTCTTTGCATGATCTTCGCGTTCCAGGCACATAGGGCTTGCTTGAATCCATACAACGACTTCTTCAATCAGTAAACTGCCGAGGTGTTTCATTTGTATAGAAATCCGGGGGGTTGTACCATGTACACTTGTTCCTCAAGTTCACCTTGCATAATGCGTTCTTTACATACATCTGATGTAAGTGCCATCCCTTTGTCGTTGCTACTGTTAGCAGTATAGGGATAGTTGTCATCTTTGCGATCGACGCGAAGGTCTCATCGTAATTGATGCCATGTTTTTGCGTGTAGCCCTTTGCCACTAATTGGGCCTTGTATCAGTTGACCGGGCTATTAGAGATCTAGGTACTAAAGTAAGCTTAAGATAAGGATAAACTAATGATAGATAGAAAGGAGAAAGAGAAAGAAGGGTGCCAATCCACCCGACCACCCCCGAGCGAAGGGATCGAGACGGACTCGAGTCTCGATCGGCATCCCAGCGTCGAGTCGTACCTGGTGCTGGTGCGCTCGCTACTAGAGTTGACCCACCACAAGAGCAGAGTCTCGATGTAGTCAAAAGATGATCAAATGAGGGTAGCTAGGCCTCTTATTTATAGCGATACCCAAGGCCCCCAGGCAAGTTCACACTTGACCTAATGGGTTGTCTCAATCCCGAGGATTAAAAGCAATCCTCCCCTTCTTTACACTCTCGTTTAACCCTCACACTTATCCACGTGTATAGAATACTACGGTAAATTCTCACCACGGGATATTAAATGGTAATGCCCGTAACATACTCCCCCTCTTTAAAACATTGCACTCTTGCAATGGAAAGTTAGGGAAATTAGTTCTGAGAGTATTTTCGCGTTCCCATGTGGCATCTTTTATTGATTTATCCATCCATTTTATTTTAAATTCTTGGATTTCTTTAGCACGTAATTTTTTTGTTTTAACATCGAGAATTCTTTCTTGTACATGTGGTTTAGAAGATAATTCTTCAGAAGTAACCAGAGTTTCAGTTGTAACTGTATTGTCGCAAGAACCTAGAAGTTCTTTTAGACGACTCACATGAAAGACCGGATGAATACCAACACCATCGGGAAGAGTGAGACGATAGGCTGATGACCCAATGCATTTGAGGACTGTAAAAGGTCCACAAAACCGTGGGGCTAACTTAGTGCACTTACCCGTAGACAATGTCTTAGAATTGTGGGGTACACGTAAAAATACCTTCTGTCCAGGGTTGAATACACGAGGTTGCCTATGATGGTCGATACAAAAACGCGCTCTATCTTGAGTTGTTTTTATATTATCTCGTGCAATATGCAACATATCTTGCATATCCTGAAGAAAGTTTTGCGTACTTCGCAACTCATCATGATGTATATTAACATCAATCGGGGCTCGTGGCTGAAAACCATACATCAACATAAAAGGACTATATCTCGTCGATGTATGCTTGGAGCTGTTATAAGCAAATTCCAAAATTGGGAGATAACGTTCCCATTTTGTTGGTTTTGCACCAACGTATGCTCGAAGCATGTCCTCAATATGCTCGATGCTTCGTTGGGTTTGTTATGGTCCTTCTTCGAAGTGCGTTGATAGCGAAGAACTATTTCAACAGCCTCTTCGAAGGATTTTGGATCCTTATCGTGCACTATCCAGTGATAGTCCGAATTGGGGATGCCATTGACAAAACAAGCTATTAACCAGTTATCCCCTTCTAGACCCGATTTTTGGATTTGGGTTCTAGCATGGTGAACATAGTCTTCTAGCGAGGAAAATTTCCTGCTAGAGAGGTTCATTAAAGCTTGTGCTGCCTCGGTTCAAGAGGGAGGTTGCAGAAATTGGCCCTTAAAAACCGTGACAAAATCTGTCCAGGTATCGGGCAATTTCCCCATAGTACGGAGCTCACACCACCAGGCGGCGGCCTTACCCCCGAGTTCTCGGCCGACATATGCAATCTTCGTACTATCTGGCGTGGGATAGAGCTCAAAATGAGACTCCCATCGTCCCAGCCATGTGCAGATTGCTTCTTCGGTTCTTTCCTTTTTGTCTCCCGTAAATGGCTTAACGACAAATGATGGTTCACCTTGTCGCTCATTAGGTCTATTAGTCTCACGTTGTAGACTAATGACACGTGCCTCAAGAGCACTCTGAGATTGCCGAAGTTTGGTCATTTGTTGAGTGGTGAAACTAAGGTATTGGGTTATTTGTGCCAAATACATCTCAGTGGACATTTGTCCAAGAGGATTCCCTTGAGTTCCTTCCGCTTGAGCGAATGACATCGGGTCGTTAATTTGAGCCATTAAAGATTATTTCTGGAAAAGAAATAGGATAAGGTCAGAGAGATAGTCATAACATCATGTCGTGATGTAAACATATCATGGGCAAACATTAATCGATATCATGATCTCACGTGAATACCCCTCTAGACGTATGAGATGAGGTTCAAGATCAGGTTACTATGGTAACACAAAGTGTTGGAAGACAAGGCCGTCAATGCGGAAGATCAAGAAGCATTCGATTCGAGTTGAAACCTGTGTATGACAGTTTCCAAGATCGTGCACAGAGATAGAGAGAGAGAGAGAGAGGAGGCACAAAAGACTCTTTCTATTCAATAGAAAAATAATACAACCCAACCTTACAAAAAGGTTACAAGGTCACTTTATATAGTGACCGACTTAGGGCAACTCCCGTTTATGCTAATTACACAAATGGCCCAAACTTGAGCTATACAAAAGGGATAGTGTGAATACGTCCATTATACACTTGTATTCGACACTCCCCCGTAATGGGCGTATACATGGGTTATCTAAGATTACAGGTATAAACCTAGGTTCTCGGACATATCAGTTTTGTTCGAGTCGGCAGGGTCCGAAGGCAGAAGACCGAACTGGTCGGGTCGGAAGAGTTGAAGCCGATCATTAAGGAACTGATGTCAGTTGTCGGAAACCATCCTGCGCTGTGTCCGGCTCTAACCGGACTGGTTTGTCGTTACGCCCATCTGATGCCGAAGAGACCGAAAGCGGTCTGCCGAAAGACACTTGGTCATTCCATCTGCGACATTGTCGGTTGTGGATATTTTCTCTAGACCGATTTTCCCTGAAATGACGCAGTCCCGAACGAAGTGATATCGAACGTCGATATGTTTGGAGGCGTTGTGGTGAACCGGATTTTTCGACAGGGCAACAGCACCTTGACTGTCGCTATAGACAATTGGGGCCGAGTCATGGTCGACTTGCCGAAACGTGTGCGCCAGCCGGCCGAGCCACAAAGCTTCTTTTGCAGCGTCGGACGCAGCTACATATTCTGCTTCGGTCATTGAGGTCGCTGTGCACTCCTGAAGTTTCGACTTCCACGAAATTGCTCCATTGCCGAATTTGAAGCAGTATCCGGTTGTTGATTTCCGACTGTCTATACAGCCGGCGAAATCCGAGTCGGTGTAACCGACTACGCCTGAGGTTCGGTTCGGACCGAAAAGAATGCCGTGGTCTTTTGTGCCAGCCAGATATCTGAACACATGCTTGACTGCGTTCCAATGCGATCGGCCAGGATTGTGCATAAATCTGCTAACGACTCCTACGGCATGAGAGATATCAGGCCGTGTCGCGACCATCAGGTACATAAGGGAGCCGACTGTCGGTGCATACGGTACCGACTTCATATCTTCCCCCTCCGAACCGGATGTCGGGCAGTCTCGCTGAGAGAGCCGAAGATTCATGGGGAGCGGGGTTGAAGCAGATTTGGCTGATTGCATGTTGAAGCGTTCCAAGACACGTCCGATATAGTCGGTCTGAGACAAAAAAAGATGTCGTTTATCGCGATGCCGACTAATCTTCATGCCGAGTATGTGTCGTGCCGGACCGAGGTCCTTCATGGCAAACTTCAACCGCAGTTGCCGAATGAGATCGGCAAGTTCGCCCGCGTGGCGTCCAGAAATTAGCATGTCGTCCACGTAAATGATGAGGAAGATGGGTGATCCATCTTGAGCTGTGTTGGTAAAAAGACAATGGTCCTCATCGCTTTTGGAGAAGCCGATCGATTGGATGAAGTCGTCGAACTTCTTGTACCATTGTCGCGGTGCCTGTTTGAGGCCATATAGACTCTTCCTGAGTCGGCAGACTAGATGTTCTTGGCCAGTTGCCACGAAGCCTTTTGGCTGCTCCATATAAATTTCCTCTTCAAGATCACCATGGAGGAAGGCTGTTTTGACATCTAGCTGAATCAGCTCCAAGTTGTCGGCTGCCACTACGCCGAGTAGAAAACGAAGGGTTGTCATTTTCACCACTGGTGAAAAAATCTCGTCGAAGTCGACGCCATATTCTTGTCGGAAGCCCTTCGCAACTAATCTGGCCTTGTACTTTGGGGTGGTCGAATCAGACGTCTCTTTTAGTCGATAAACCCACTTGCAAGGAAGAGCACGTCGATTCTTAGGTAGTTCGACCAGATCCCAAGTCTTGTTTGCCCGAATGGAGTGCATTTCCGACTCCATCGCCAGATGCCAGGTGGCTGAATCGACAGATGTCGATGCTTCTTCGTAAGACGTCGGTTCGCCGGCGTCGGTGAAGAAAATTCCAGGAGAATACCTCTCCGGAGGTTGCGACAGTCTCTCGGATCGTCGAGGTATGACTGGACTGGTCGTATCGGGTATCGAGGTCGGATGGTCCGAAAGCGAATTATTCTGCTGTGCCGAGTCGGAGTTGTCCGAGTCGGTAGTGTAAGGTTCAGCTACCCGTGAAGCTGACCGTGTGTTAAGAGCGGGGCCTTCTTGAAGGGTCGGCACATCGGAAAATGTTACCCTTCGGACTTCGATCGGTGTTTCGACTGATGGAGTCATAGCCGACTCGTTGAACACAACGTCCGAACTTCGAACGATTTGTCTGCGTTCGGGGTCCCAGAGTCGGTATCCCATTTCGCCGTCTGATCCATATCCAAGGAAAATGCATTTCCTGGACCGAGGTGCAAGTTTTCGGCGATCATCTTTCGGAATAAGGGCGTACGCCTCGCATCCGAAGATCCTCAGCTTGTCGTAATTCGGCTTACTGCCGATCCATAGTTCCTGAGGAATTTGAAGTCCTAGAGGTCTACTTGGCGACATATTGATTATGTGTACTGCCGTGAGTAGAGCCTCTGCCCAGAAGCCATCCGACAGTCCGGAGTGTTGGAGCATGGAAACTATCCGTTCTTGGATTGTCCGATTCATGCGTTCTGCAATCCCGTTTTGCTCCGGACTGTGTGGTGCCGTAAATTCACGTCGGATGCCGCGTTGTCGGCAGAATTTGACGAATTCTTCTGATTTGAACTCTCCCCCATTGTCGGTCCGAAAGCATTTCAGTTTTCGGTCAGTTTGATTTTCCACCATAGCGAGCCAATCGGAGAAGATCGAGAAGACACGATCTTTGGTGCGAATTGGATAAGCCCACACCTTTCGAGTTGAATCGTCAATAAAACTGACGAAGTAAGAGGCACCGCCGAGAGACTGATGCGGCATTGGGCCACAGACGTCCGAGTGGACTAAATCGAGAGGTCTCGTTTCTCTTGGTGCTGATGTCGGGTGTGATGCGGCTGCTTGTTTGCCATACTGGCAATGTTCGCAGAATTGATGGTCCGAGAAGGAGAGTTTAGGGATGTATCTGGCTCTAGATAGGTGCGTAATGCCGGCCTTGCTGAGGTGTCCTAATCTTCTGTGCCATAGTGATGACATAGGAATATCCACCAAAAACAGGTTACCCTCTCTGAGCGTAACATGTAACGGATACAGTGAGTGTATCTTGGGTCCTCTAGCAAGCAGGAGGTTCCCCCTGTGGAGTGTCCACCCTCCCGAAGAGAAACCGGCACGAATGCCGTCTTCATCTAGTTGTCCGACTGAGATCAATGGCCTTGAGAGCTCGGGTACATGTCGGACATTGTGAAGTACAAGTGTAGAGCCACCTGCAAGGTTGAGCTCTACTGTGCCGATTCCAATGATGTCACAGTGTTGCGAGTTGCCGACTCGAACTGAGTCGGAGTGACGGATCGTATATTGCCGAAATTGGGATCGATGAGGAGTCACGTGAAATGACGCGCCCGAATCTAAGAGCCATGTGCTCGATTCTTCAGTCGTGAGCAGAACTTCTGATCCGACTGGATTTTCGATTGATAGTATATTCGGGTTGTTTGGTAGCACATCAGCTGAGAAGCTGACGTAATTGATCTCCTCATGCCGGCCACTCTTCTTGTCTGATTTCTGAGACTTGTCGTTCTTGTTCTTGAGTGCGCGGCAGTCGGCTTTGATGTGTCCGGGTTTCTTGCAATAGTTGCAGATTCGGTTATCCCGTGACTGGCTCCGTCTTCGCTGATTGTTCGGCTGCCGTGAGGAATCTCTTCCTCGTATGTTCAATCGGTCTGTCGAACCTTGTACTACATAAGCGTCGTCTGTTGAGTCTTTGGCGAAAGACTTTCTCCGAGCTGCTTCAGTCAGGATTGCGCTCGTGACTTCGGAGTATTTAACAGCCGTGGTTGACGCGTTGCACACGGTTGTGACGAAAGTTTCCCATGATGAGGGAAGGCTGCTCATGAGTATCATTGCTCTGAGTTCATCCTCGATTGCCGTCCCCTGAGATGAGATTTGGGAGCTTATGCTTTCGTACTCATTGAGATGTGCTTGAACCGAATCTGATTCTTTCATCCGCAAGTTGTAGAGGCGCCGGATCAGAAACATCTTCGTTGCGGCGACCTTCTTTTCGTAGGTGTCCGACAGTGTTTTCCACAGTTCGAATGCTGTCGTACACGATTGCACCGTAAAGTATACCGATTCCGATAGGTGCATCCGAATCGTGGCGCGGACGATTCTGTCCAGCTTCTGCCACTCAATTGGTTTGTATCCTTCTGGAGGTTCTTCATTTTCGATGGGATCGATTTGCCCCTTGACTATGAGATAGTCCTGCATTTGCTCCTTCCAGAAGTTGAAGTTCGATCCATCGAACTTTCGTAGACTCATTTCTGACGAGCCGGATGTTGATGCCATCAAATTTGGTTTCGGTTGACGAAGCTCGGTTCGGAGTTGACTACGAACCTTGTTGGAGTGCAGCCGGTTGGCTCACCCGATATCGTTCTAGTCGGATTTGAACCCGAGTCGGTTCGGCTTCGGATATATGTGCCGAACACCGATTATTGAAACCGATTGTCTGGACCGATTCTGCTTCGGGTGACTGCAGCGACGAGAGAGACGGATCCAACTGATCCTCCCGAATGTCGATCAGCCGGATGAAGCACGAATTTGGGGTTGTTGTCTTGAGACCGATCTGCACCGAGTGGTTACAATGAGCGGCGAGCATCGTTTGATGACCTCTTCGGATGCCGTTTAACCGAGTGGAGCACGATCGTGTCAATGTTGCACAAGGGGATTTCACCTCGAGCGGTTACGATCACAAGGAACAGAGTACAACCTGCTGGCTTACTCCAAGCGAAGATGATCTAACGCGATGAGATGCAAGCCTTGTTTTTCTTCTTCTTCTCTCTTCTTCGAGTGACGCAAGAAACCGAACGCTGTGCAGGCTGAGACGACGGCCGACAGCGGGTTGAGGAACCTGGCTCTGATACCAAATGTTGGAAGACAAGGCCGTCAATGCGGAAGATCAAGAAGCATTCGATTCGAGTTGAAACCTGTGTATGACAGTTTCCAAGATCGTGCACAGAGATAGAGAGAGAGAGAGAGAGAGAGAGGAGGCACAAAAGACTCTTTCTATTCAATAGAAAAATAATACAACCCAACCTTACAAAAAGGTTACAAGGTCACTTTATATAGTGACCGACTTAGGGCAACTCCCGTTTATGCTAATTAC
Source organism: Azolla caroliniana (assembly GCF_043228905.1). NCBI lineage: Eukaryota > Viridiplantae > Streptophyta > Polypodiopsida > Salviniales > Salviniaceae > Azolla > Azolla caroliniana. The sequence goes on from NW_028230447.1 coordinate 3,676,335, forward strand.
ACAAATGGCCCAAACTTGAGCTATACAAAAGGGATAGTGTGAATACGTCCATTATACACTTGTATTCGACACAAAGGTGTTTTAAAAACCATGGGGGTGACAATTTAATGTCTTTCCCTGATCTCTATATCGATTTTTTCATGGCAGCTCCCCGAGGCTCAACCATGTATGTTCGCGTCATGAGTAGTTTATACACGAAAAAAATGTTAACAATAAACTATGTTTCTTTGCCCACATATGTGGTTTCGGCTCTTTAAGTCCTATTACGAGGACCTCGAGGTGCACTTAGACCTTAAGTCTAAACATGTGTTATAGTCATATGTATCAAGGATGTTGTATGGTCTTGGTCATATTTGAACTCGAGACCTCGAGAACAAATACATTAAACACTTGAGCCAACCAAGTAAGTTGCTCTTCTCGAATGCTTAATGTTTGATGCGTATAAGAGATATGCGAGGCATTTGATCATATATGTTTTTTTAAAAAGAACATATATGTCAAGGGTCCTTATTTCGCCCTCATTTACCAAAACTATGTTGGTACATTACCTAACCTAGAGTCTCGTAATTACGATGGCATACGCCAAAGTGCAACCTAATGGTCAAGCCAAATGAGGCCTTGTTTCATAGTAGGCCCACGTGGCCCATCACATGGTCACGGCATAACGAATGCCTCTCGTAAGAACAAGCTCATGGTGGCATCATATCCATGTAACGAGGGAGGGATGTTGGATACGTGTGTCATTGGAGCGACCTCACTTGAAGTGGGTCAAGCCCTACGTACTCAACATCATTATGGCTATAGGCGTTTCTTTACGTAACGAAATCGAGGTCCTCAATGGGGTTGTCAACAATAAAAAATTGTTGAAAAAGGGATGGTGAAAACGCCATTCTCACAAAAATGTGAGGACGGCCACCAACATCCTTTTCCCGACAAGGACAACTTTCGATATAATCACGTAATAACGAATATACACATATGTTTACTTATCACATATATACGATCAAATACGTATATACGTGACCACATATGCCTATATTAAACATATCGTTATATTAAATAGCCACAAATGATGTGATCGAGATACGTAATCGAGGTATATACCTCTACGCACACGAAACATCCACAAATAAGAGATCATCGTAATACGCAATTGAGGTATTGACCTCTTATGCATACGAGACCAAACACATATCCTTTACAATAAATCAAGGTATTAAACTCATACGCAAACGTAACATATGTTCGTGAACGTAATACGTAATTGAGGTATTAACCTTGTACGCATACGACACTCATCACATATTATTTATATGTCAAACGAGGTATTGACCTCGTGCACATATGTAAACGTTTTAGATAATCAATTAAAGACCACTACAACATCATTGACTTAATGAAAAAAATGACATATAAACTAAACACATGATTAGATGGGAGAAGAGAGAATAGAAAAAAAAATTACGGAAAGAGTTACCGAAGTTCTTTGTTGATCGTTGTCTGGATCAAGGCCGACCGCACATCGATCGATCACCATCAATCAAAAGACAAAAGACAAACAAAGAAACATTAGTACATAGCTCTGAAACCAAATATTAGAGATCTAGGTACTAAAGTAAGCCTAAGATAAGGATAAACTAATGATAGATAGAAAGGAGAAAGAGAAAGAAGGGTGCCGATCCACCCGACCACCCCCGAGCGAAGGGATCAAGACGGACTTGAGCCTCGATCGGCGTCCCATACCACTGTCGTGGCGTCGAGTCGTACCTGGTGTTGGCGCGCTCGCTACAAGAGTTGACCCACCACAAGAGCAGAGTCTCGATGTAGTCAAAAGATGATCAAATGAGGGTAGCTAGGCCTCTTATTTATAGCGATACCCAAGGCCCCCAGGCAAGTTCACACTTGACTTAATGGGTTGTCTCAATCCTGAGGATTAAAAGTAATCCTCCCCTTCTCTACACTCTCGTTTAACCCTCACACTTATCCACGTGTATAGAATACTATGGTAAATTCTCACCATGGGATATTAAATGGTCATGCCCGTAACACGAGCCATCGACGTTATACTTGACTTTGTACACCCACTTGCATCCAATCGGCCCAGGCACGAAAAAGAATGGGCGAGTTCGAAGAGGAGGAACAAAGACGACGCGGGCGAGGCATAAGGAACAAAGGACTCAAGGGTTGGCTACCTTTGACCTCGCCAATCACATTCTTTTCATGGCACATGCCAGAGGATGTGCGGTTTGGTGGGGGTGGATGTCGTGATGTGGTATGTCTGAGTGTGGGAAAACCGGCGAAAGGGGGTCAAAATGTGTATGTGCACACAAAGACAATTAATTGTGCACATGCAAAAGAAAAGGGAAAAGGAAGGGTGCAAAGGAGGTATAGAAACTCGTGTAAAAGAGAGAGGAGAGATGAAAAGTAGAGAGGAGACAAGTTGTGGATTTGTATACATAGGATATAATAGGGAGTTAATGGGCTAGTGGATAGACATATTAACTATTAGTTAAAGGTGCACGCTTCAAATCTGGCCTGACAATGTAGCGTGATTAAATGAATTTTATTCTTTTTCCATTGAAGACGATGTGGCGAACCCCCTTCCTTTTTTCTTCCTATAAAAGGAGGTCGAGGGGGGCTCATTGGGGGACCATTTTTTTTGAGTTTTAGAGGTAGACCTTTAGGAATTGGAGATTTATCTTCTTCTCTTTGATTTCTAGGGTTTTGGGAAGTGTACCATTAGGGTTTTGATTTTAGGGTTTTCTTGTTTTTCTTTTCTTTTACTTTCTATTGGGTTTAGAGCTAATGAGTTCTTTCTCATCTTCTTCTAGCTAGAGTTTATGGTTTTGATACTTCTTCCTCTTCTTGGTCATTCGGAGGTTCTTATGGGTTCTTGATCTCTCTCTCACACATGCTCATCCTTGAGGTGTGTCTGTGGCCTTGTGTTGGTGTTGGCGCTCGAGGTGCTCGGGGAGCTCGTGAGCTCGAGGCTTGTTGGTCCGGCGTTGCTTTGCCCCTGTTCGTTGTTGCGAGCCCGTGTGCTCACCCGTTCGGGTGGTTCTCGGTCGATGGTGTCAGTGCCCGTGTTCGTCGTTGCGAGTCCGTGAGCTCACCGTTTGTGTGGTCCAAGGTTTATGGTGTTGGTGTGGTCGATTCTCGTGGTACATGGTTCTCGGTTCGTGTGGTGTGCGGTGGTGTGCTCCTGTTTGGTGATTGTTGTCGTCACGAATTCCCATCTTCGTCCCTCTCTATTGTACCAGTCTTGTTTGTCTAGCATAGTCGAGACTGGCCTAAGTGCCATCGTTGTAAATCTATTGAGGCTTTGAGCCTTATAAATTGTTTTGGTATATACTATGGTGTCTAGATCTCGACTCCTTTTGTTCTTGTTGTGTCAAATGTCAAGTCATCCATTTTTGTGTTCGGAAACATTCTCGTTGAAGTGCTAGAGTCGCTAGGCCCTCGATGTTTTATGTTTGTATGGGAACTGTTGGCCGTGAACCCACACGGTAATGTTGTCGAAACCGAATGCGATGTTGTAAGCTCCTCCTTTTCTCCTTCTCCCTAGTTCGAGACCCTCGTGGTCCTGGCCGAACGACATGCACGCGAATCTTCACGACATAATAGGGTGAACCCGACGTGAAAGGGCGGGAAGGGAGGGTGATGGAGGAAGAAGATATCGAGGAGATGATGTTGAGTATGATCATGGAGTTTTCGAGGGAAAGAGAAAGGCGAGATGCGGCTCAACAAGCCGTCAAGAGCGTGGTTGAAAAAGTCGGTCGTTTGAATGGGGATGAGGTCCCAAAAATTTTAAAAACCTATAATGCCGAGATGATGACTGTTAGGAAACAGGTCCCTCCGGATGGGAAGTGAGAAGAACAATACTGATGAGCAGCGGATGTGGAGTACCCGGCAACAGAAGACCCGGTGTGAACCGGATGTGGAGTACCCGGGTACGGAAGACCCGGTGAGAACCGGATGACGAGTACTTGGCTACGGAAGACCCGGTAAGAGCCGGATGGTGAAGGCCCGGTGAGAAGTACTCATCGGATGAAGGGACATATTCGTAAATATGTTTTCTGAGAGTCCATCGTGACTATATTTGTAAATAGCCGAAAAGTCATATTAGTATAAATATGACTTAGGGCAAACTTAATTTGTTGTTGTCATTCTTGTTGGTGCAAGATCAGAGCGTTGTTCATCGGGAGCGTGTAGCTCTTGTCAAAGTGGTATCAGAGCGAAACGATACAAAAAATGGACGAATCGTTGGGCGGCATGTTCAAGCTCACCGGCTCAAACTATTCAGTGTGGAAGTCAAAGATGAGGGACATGCTCGTGGTTAAAGATCTTTGGTTGCCAGTTCAGTTCGGGGACAAGAGACTGGAGAACATCGACACCACGATATGGGAGGTGATGCACATGAAGACAACGACTTACATACGGTGCTTCATCAACATGAGCCTATACAACAACTTCAATGAAGAGAGCAAGGCTCATGAACTATGGGAGAAGATCGACATTATGTTTCAGAACAAAAGTGTTTTTAACCAGGTTTCGGTATTCCGGAAGCTAGTAAGACTCCGGTACCAAGATGGCTCGAGCATGGCGGAGCACATGAATGCCTTCCAGGGGCTGATACACCAGGCAACTTCATTGGAAATACCTCTCGCCGATGAGGTACTAGTGCTACTCCTGCTCGGTTCCCTCCCGGTGTCGCGAAAATACGACGAGGATACGGGAACTTTGAGGCAAGACCCCGGGGCCTCCGACCAGAGGATAATCACATTCGTGCGTTTATATTTTTAACAAATAACGGAAAGAAGAAATTTAATAATTTTCATTAACAAAGGAAAAAGAAATTACAATATGTCCCAAGATTGGGATTTAGAAGTTTTAGGTTTACTAAGATTAATAGAAAAGAAAAATTAGGGGTTTTGAGAGATATGGCTTCCGTAGGGAAGATTAGGATTAGGTTATATGAGTATTATGTCTTCAGTAGGGGAGATTAGGGTTTTTGAGTGTTATGGCTTCCGTAGGGAATTTTAGGGTTTATGAGAGTTATGGCTTCCCTAAGATAAGGGAGTTGAGAAGAAAATTAAGATAATATGGAGAGTATCCCAGTATAGGAAAAAAAATGGAATTATATATGGAGTTCCTCGTTGATCATATGCCTCCACTTTTAGTTGCATAGCTTTTCTTTTCGTTGAATCTATTTTTAGTTGCATGGCTTTTTCTTTAGTTGCATGCGACCGTCCACTTGACCTTTACTTTAGTTTGTTGCATGATCCAATCTTTTGTCCGTCCGTGTCCAACCTCGTCCAGTAGCCGGTTCCATTTTGCTTGTCGGTCGGTTCCGATTCCGATTTTGCTTGCCGGCGAGTTTCTGATTTGCTTGCCAGTTCCGATTTTGCTTACCGGCCGGTTTCCAGTTTTGCTTGCCGGCCGGTTTCCGGTTTGCATACCCGTTCCGGCTCCGGTTTGCTTGCCAACCGGTTCTGGTTTTGCATACCGACCGGTTTCCGGATTGCATACCGGCCGATTTCCGGATTTGCTTACCGGCCCCGTTTTACGGATTTGCTTACCGGCCAGTTTCCGGTTTTAGGGAATTTGGCCACCATCATCCATCAAGACAAAGTGGCCAAAGTGCTCTTAACACAAATGACAAATGAGGGAGCTCAAGGTGTTTATATAGCCAGGGCCTTAACTTTCCTATCTATGTGGGATAGTTCTAATTTCCCTATCTTCTCAAACTTTATTTTCTCATAACTTGATATGTATTTCTCCATTTTTTATATAGTAAAAAACATTTTGAAGCTCTTGAGTATATCCATCTTTCTATAATACTCTACTAATCTAATCTATAATAATTATTTCATTATTTTTTTACATAGTGAGTGAAGATTCACACGACACCGAATAGCTGGGAGACGTTGGTTGTCACTTTGGGCAATGCCGGGCCGGAAGGGAAACGGTTATCCCTAGCAAGAGTGAAGTCGAGCTTGCTAGATGATGTTAGGAAATAGGTCCCTCCGGATGGGAAGGGAGAAGAACAGTGCTGGTGAGCGAGTACCCGACTACGGACAACCGGATGGTGCAGACCCGGTGAGAACCGGATGAGGAGTACTCGGCTACGGACATCCGGATGGTGCAGACCCGGTGAGAACCGGATGAGGAGTACTCGGCTACGGACATCCGGATGGTGCAGACCCGGTGAGAACCGGATGAGGAGTACCCGGCTACGGACAGCCGGATGGTGTAGACCCGGTGAGAACCGGATGAGGAGTACCCGACTACCTGGTGAGAACCGGATGGCTATATTTGTAAATAGCCGAAAACTCATATTAGTATAAATATGACTTAGGGCAAACTTTTGTAGCGTAGTTATCATTCTTGTTGGTGCAAGGAGAGAGAGAGTGCGTAACAGTGTATAGAGAGAGAGAGAGAAAGAGGTTGTTGCCTCTGTTGTAATCGCCGCCTGTGGCGAAGATCGTGAGCACGAGGTCGTTGCCTCCGTGAGCTCACCGTTGTAATTACTGTGACATAGTGATAGTTAGCAGTCAGTGGACTGTCGTGGTTTTTCCCTCTCAGGGTTTTCCACGTTAAACATCCTGTGTACTCTTCTCTCCATTGTGTCGTGCTTGCATTTCCCATTTTCTGTGTATGATTCTAAGCTCGGTTGTGGCCGAGCGTTGCGTATAGGGAGCGTAGAGTTCCTGTCAGATGAGGAGGCATGTCGGAAAGATAAGGATACAAGCTCCGACTCCAAAGCGCTCATTACCGAATCGGAACGCAGAAGACAAAGGTACCGTAGTCCCCATAACCGGGAAAAGTCAGGGACACGGTCAAAGTCAAGGGGGAGGCCTACCTGCTTCTATTGTGGCAAGCCGGGACACTTCCAGAAGAACTGTCGGCACTTCCGAAAAGACAAGGAAATCGACGGTACTGATTCGAAGCGGACACCGTACCGGAATGGTAAAGACCAGAGGGGGCCGGACCGGAAGGGAACGACGACAATCGCGGCAAGTGAAGAAGAGTTAATGCTCATCACCGAGGAGAGTGAGTTAAACCTTGCCGGCGACGAGATGACCTGGGTGGTCGACTCCGGAGCGTCATTCCACCTTACACCGGACCGGAAATGCTTCTCATCCTACTTTGCCGGTGGTCACGACTGTGTCCGGATGGGGAATGAAGGTACATGCCGAATTGTCGGCATAAGAGACGTGTGGTTGACAACACCAACCGGATGCAAGCTGCTGCTAAAGGATGTTTGACATGTTCCGGAGGTTCGTCTGAACCTGATATCAGTCGATCGGCTAGATGATGAAGGCTACACAGGTAGCATCCGGAACGGTGTTATGAAGTTCAGCAAAGGGAGCCTGATTGTGGCTCGGGCCCGGAAGGTAAACACGTTGTACCTGATGAATGCCCGGTTATGCCCGGAAGAAGTGAACATGGCTTCTGACACTACCGGTGAGTTGTGGCACAAGAGGCCGTGTCACATGAGCGAGAAGGGGATGAAGAGGCTTGCAGATGACAATCTCATTCTAGTGAAGAACGTGCACTTGGAGAAGTGCACTGATTGTCTGACCGGTAAACAAAACCGGACCTCCTTCCGATCGAGGCCACCGATGAGACGTAATGCACCACTGGAGTTGGTGCATACTGATGTGTGTCAAGTGGACACGAAGTCACATGCAAGATCGCAGTACTTCGTGACGTTCATAGATGATCACAGCCGGAAGCTGTGGGCCACGCCGTTGAAGTCGAAGGATCAGGTGTTATCCGTCTTCAAAGAACTCCACGCGAGAGTGGCAAGAGAAACCGGCCGGAAGCTGAAGGCGGTTCGAGCAGATAACGGAGGTGAATACCGGGGGCAGTTCAAGGAGTATTGTCACTCGAAGGGAATCCGGCTCGAATTTACCGTGCCGAAGACGCTGTCGCGAAGTTTCGCGAGTACGTGTAGATCCTAGGCAGGACCAGGGGGTCTTGGACTAGGGAGAAGAGGAGAAAGGTTAAGACAACGAATGGAAGATTAGCTCAAGAGGAGAAGAGAACGAATATGACATTATGATATAAGAAGAAGAAGAAGATGGCGTCAAGATACTCAACAAGAAGTTCTATTAAGAAATGAATGATTATAATAATCGTGACCGCATAGGCCGCACCCCACGATATATGAAACCGTCATCGAATTAGTAGGAAGAAGAAGAATAAGAAAACCCTAAGCGAACCCTAACCCTAAAACGAAATGGGAAGAAGGAGAACCCTAGACTAAGTGGTATACCTCACTCACACTCAAAATTAGGCAACCCCTTCAAATGTGACCCCTCACTCCCCTTTATAGATGTAAGGGGTGAGGCCCAATATAAGATGAGTGGTCAAATCCCCCCTTCTCCTTTTCAAAGGAGAATATTTGATCTCGATCTTGAGACCGTCAGCCATAACTCTCACTCACCAACCGTCCTATTCAATGCCCATCACTCCTACACTCTTGTTCCTTATGTACCTCTCCCTAGTCTACAAGTGCACATCACATTTACTCTCCACGAATTCCGTGGTGCCCCTTTGGCACCTTAGATTATTACCCTTCCCTTACATTTTGGCTATCTTATTCTTATTACACAAATATACAAGTGCATGTGCACATGTTGCACACCACCGATTTGCCCTTTCTATCCCGGTTTCACACCGTGGCCAGAAATCTTCACGACATCCACCCCCACCAAACCGCACATCCACCGGTATGTGCCAAGAGGGAAAATGTGAGAGATTCCGGCGACGGTGATCAACCGGGTCCTCCGTCGTCTCGACATCCGTCCGCCTTGCCAGCTCCTTACCGGCCCGATCCGTTGGCTCCATCTGATCCACCACGCCCACTACGTCTCCTCGAACCACCGACTCCATCTGATCCGCCATATCTGATGTTTGTCCCCGACCCATTGGCTCCACCCGATCCGCCATATCTGTTGTTCGTGCTTTCCTCCCCGTTCGGTCCTCCCGAACGTCGTTGCCAACCCGGTCTCCCTTCCTTTGTCCACCATGCATCTCCTTCGGATGCACTCCCGATCTCTCCGGTCGCACGCCGGATTCCGCCCTTTGCGTGCCACGTATTTTCCTCCTTTGGTTTTATCGTCTCTGCATGCCGAACACCTCGGCATGTCGACTCTTGCCGCTCCGCGCTTGCCTTCCGTAGGCTCTTCCTGTGCGCCGATGTTGTCCCCCAAATATGCACTCATTCTTTGGTCCTTAGGCGACTCTATTCCGCGCTCCTTGCCTCTCCTTTGCCCGCCGTGCTCTCTCGCCGTAGAGTGTACTGTCATCCCGACCTCCGTGTCGGTGTCCCTCGAGTCTTTCGGTACCGCTTCGCCTTGACTTGTGCCCTCTTGGCCCACTTGGCCTTGCATGCCCTCCGGGAAGCCGCGCTTCCTCTTCTCGGCGCATAGCCCGTTGCTCTCCGCGCGCCTTCGTCGGTTCTCAAGACATAGCCTTCCGTGCTAACCGATCATCCGCCAATACCGGAACCCCACCACTCCGTCTCTCGTCGCGTGCTTGCCTCTCAAAGGCTCGACCGGTCCGCCGTTGCTAGTCACTTGTTGTAGCTCTCTTGGATGCATGCTCGTTCTTGGGCCCCTCACCGACCGTAATGCATGCTTCGTGTTACGTCCTTCATCCGCCGTAGACCTGACCTCCGCGTCGGCCACTTCTTCCTTTGTCGCCATAGCCCGTTCCGACTCGGGCTCGCCATCTTGGACCCGCTCATCCATCATCTCATTCCGGATACCCGTTCCGATAACTTTGTCCGCTTCGGCCTCTGACTCCTTGCCGCCACCCGCTGTCTCTCCGGTCTCACGTTGATCTGCAACCGCCGAAGTTTCTAGAATGGGTGTGGAAGGTCCCTCTCGCTCTCGGTCTTCCACCAGGCCGTGATCACCGTGCCCGCTAGGCCTCCTCAATACGCTCACCGGCTCTCGTCGCGTGTTGTGACCCGTCCTCCCCGATCTCCAATCAGACCGGCATAGCCTTCGCCCGGATTGGTCTTGACCGATCGTGATCCGGTTCGGTCTTCTCTCTTTCACAATTGTCACCGGTCGAACGATTCCGACCTTGCCGACTCTTCTTCGGTTTGGGCCCAGTTCGCCGGCCCTCGCTCCATTCTTCTTTCGCGCCGTCTTCCGGTCGTGTCGGTTCCCAATTCTCCCCTTTCCACTCCCGACCTCTCCGTCGGTCCTCTCGTATATGGCCGTTCTGGGCCTCGCATCCTCATCTTCGTACGTACTCGCTCCGGGCCACGCCTCCTCACGGCCACCGCCCATCTCTCCGGTCTCACGTTGGCACTCGGGCACAACTGCTGAAGTCTCCGGCCCCGGTGTCGAGGGGTCTTGCCTCCGTCCGCTACAATCTTCCCCGTCGTTCTCGCCGTCGTGGTTGCCCGCCTTGCCGCCTTGCCGCCCGTCGCTCTAGGTCTCATGCCGGCACTCGGGCCAACTGCCGGAGCCTCTAGGACCGGTGTGGGTAAGGACCCGGCACCGCCGCTCGTTGTGTCCGTAGCCGCCTCTGTTTGGACGTCGTTCTCTGTGGCTAACCTGCCTCTGATTATGCAAGCCTCAATTATGCTTGCCGCCTCCCCTTCGTTGTCGTTTCGGCCACCCGCCTTCCCGCTTGATGTTTTGGGCCACCGTGCCCCAAATCCTTTGCCCACTCTCGAAGTGGCGCTTCCCGCTCTGTAGTCATTGGCCTCATCCATGGTTGTCCATTCGCCACAAGACGAGAGGGTCACTCGCTCCACACCCTCTCCCATGTCGCCGTTGCACGCTCTCTCGGCCTCCGCATGGGCCCCGTCCTCCATGCGTAGGGAGGCTTCTTCCTCCACATCCTTCAATCCGCTTGGGCCCAACTCTGTAATAAGCCCTTCCTCGGCTTCGAACTTCACCTTCACGCTCTTGCATGCCTCCCATACCAACGCCTCGAAGTTGTACTCCTCCGGTTGATCGTGCATCAAGCTCTTTTCCGACGGTGGTGTGTAGCCGCCCACCGCCCTCTCTTTTCCGTCGCTCGCGGGCCAAGTCGTTGCCGACCGCTCCCCATCATATTGCCGGCATACCCACTTTGGTTTCGCGTATCCGTATGCCTCCATTAGAGCTCCCTCGAAGGACTCCCACGACTCATGAGCTTCTTGAAGCTCCTTGACCTCTTTATGCACCGATACGGCCGCCACTCGACGAAAATACTCTAGCCGCATCGCTTCGTCCACGCCCCACTTTCTCATCTCGGCATCGTACGCTTCCAAGAACCTCAGGACATCGTCCCCGTTGAATTGGCCGACTCGATCGACCACCCTCTTGACGGCTTGTTGAACCGCATCTCGCCTCGCCTTTTTCCATCACGCATCCATTACGATCTTTGCCACCATCTCCTCGAAGTCGAAGTCTTCTTCCATCTCCATCCTCCCTTGCCGCCTCTTCACGTCGGGTTCACCAAAGATGTCGCGAAGTTTCGCGAGTACATATAGATCCTAGGCGGGACCACGGGGGTCTTGGACTAGGGAGAAGAGGAGAAAGGTTAAGACAACGAATGGAAGATTAGCTCAAGAGGAGAAGAGAACGAATATGACATTATGATATAAGAAGAAGAAGAAGATGGCGTCAAGATACTCAACAAGAAGTTCTATTAAGAAATGAATGATTACAATAATCGTGGCCGCATAGGCCGCACCCCACGATATATGAAACCGTCATCGAATTAGTAGGAAGAAGAAGAATAAGAAAACCCTAAGCGAACCCTAACCCTAAAACGAAATGGGAAGAAGGAGAACCCTAGACTAAGTGGTATACCTCACTCACACTCAAAATTAGGCAACCCCTTCAAATGTGACCCCTCACTCCCCTTTATAGATGTAAGGGGTGAGGCCCAATATAAGATGAGTGGTCAAATCCCCCCTTCTCCTTTTTGTTTAGAGACAAGCTCAACATTTGTGTGTAATACGATGCGTAACCAGTGCGTAGACTGGGTGCATAAAACCGGTACGCAGACCGGTGCGTAGAAAGGTCGTATTGGTGCATAGACCGAAAGGCCGTTAGAAAGATATTCCTCGTAAGGAATAGTTTTGGGAGTAAGTGTCGCGGCTCATTTATGAGCAATCAAGTACTACCAGTACTTGTGTCAGCCCATTGTCAGGGCTTGTATAAAAGTGCTCACCAAGCACATCCTATGTAGAGATTGAGTATTATTTTTCGAATTTAAGTTCTTGAGTTACTCTCTCTCAGTCTCTCCCGTGCGTAATGTGCAAACCTAAGCTTTCCATTAAACCTGCATTTTCTATTGTTCGGTTTTCCTATATTGCTTCCGCACGCCATTCTTTTCATGGTATTAGAGCGCGAGGGTTGAGAACCTCTGCAGCTGACTTTGCTTGAAGGAAAAACCAACGAAGAAGAACAAGAAAACCGATGGACAGAGGAATGGCTAGCTCGCTTCCAACGGAGAAGCTCGACAAAACCAACTACGCATCTTGGTCCTACAAGATGCATCAGTACCGGCTCGGACACGGTTACTGGAGCTATGTCGATGGAGCAAATGACACAACACCCGATTCGACACACAAAGACTTCCCGGCGTGGGAATAATCGGCGAGCAGAGTGCTATAGTGCTTCGCGTCTTGTGTGGGTGAACAACTGCTAAGCTACGTTCGGGATGCAAAAACGCCGAAGGGTGCATGGGAAAATCTGAAGAAGATTTTCGCCGCGAGCACCACAAGCAGGAAGCTTCAACTTCGACAAGAGTTGAGCAACCTACGACAACGCGATTTGTCGGTGGTTGACTATACCTCGAAGATTAAGGACATATGCGACTCCTTAGCTTCCATCGATGTGAACATCGAGGAAAGCGAGATGGTCCAGGTTTGTCTCGGGGGTTTGGCGTCGAAGTTCGGGGCGTTCCGAACTGCAGTGTGTACCCGGGAGAATACGCCGTCCTTTTTCGACTTACAGTCGATGCTCTTGGTAGAGGAGAACCACGCGGGTGCGTCGACGAGCACGCACGCCGACAACAAGATGTTGTACATGGAGGGAGAAAGGCCCCGTGGTCATGGCGGACGAGGTGAGTCGGTACGCAATGGAGGCGGCCGACGGGATCAAGGAAGAAGGCACAGAAGTGATGCTGACAGCAATTCCGGACCCTCCGAAAATAGGGGGAGTCGAGGCGACGAGAACCGGAAAGGGAAATCCGCCGCGGAATGCTGGTACTGTGGCAAGAAAGGCCACAGGGAGAGCGAGTGCTGGAAGAAGAGCACCGAGTCGGAGAGGTCTGGTTCCGGATCTGGTTCCGGACATACCGACAAAGGAAATCGGCAGCGATCGCACTACGCAGAAGGATCCGAAAAAGTCGGAAAAGGGTCAGTCTTCGTGACGAGACACGAAGCAAACTCAATGAAGCAGACCGCCTCGCAATCAGACGAGGTGTGGTATGTCGACTCCGGCGCGTCAAACCACATGACGTGCCACAAGGAGTGGTTCTCATATCTTGAGAAACCGATGCAACTAGGAGTAGTCGCAAATGGAGACGACACTCCGCATCCGATCGCGAATGTCTGTGAAGTTCCCTTGAGCCATGTCGGGCAGAAAGGGAAACTTATGAACGTGTTACACGTCCCGACCATCACGAAGAATCTGGTGTCGGTCGGGCAGATCGTCGACCAGGGGATGCAGGTTCGGTTTACGCATCTTGGGTGCTTCATTGAGGAAGAAGGTCGTATTATTGCACAAGGGCGCAAAGATGGGAGGTTGTTTATCCTCGACTCTACTGACGGTGGCACCGCAATGTTCGCGAAGGGACAAAAAGTCGAGTCGGACATCGACTTATGGCACAAACGGATAGGCCACGTCAACTACCAGCGGCTTCAAGACCTACAATCGAAACAAGTGGTGTTTGGATTGCCCAAATTTAGTGGCCGGAAGGCACAAATTTGTGAAGCCTACCAGCTTGGGAAGCAACACCGACTTCCTTTCCCAAACGAGCGTAACCGGAGCCGGAATAAGCTAGACTTGATACACTCTGATGTGTGGGGGCCGGCACAAAATGTTAGTCTTGGCGGGAGCCGATATTTTGTCTCCTTCATCGACGACTACACGCGGCACACATGGATCTACCTCATTGAGAGGAAAAGCGAAGTCTTCGACTGTTTCCGGGACCTCAAAGGGTTCGTGGAAACTGAAACAGGAAGAAAGATCAAGTGCCTTCGGTCGGATGGCGGAAAAGAATACTTTTCTAGTCAATTCAACGGTTATCTACAACAGATGGGAATTCGGCGCGAATTCAGTTGTAGATACACGCCGGAGCAAAACGGCGTGGCCGAGAGGAAAAATCGGTCGGTTGTGGAAGCTGCATGCGCAATGCTGGAGGAGAAGAGCTTGCCTAAGTTCTATTGGGCCGAGGCGGTAAGAACCGCGGTATACATCCAGAACCGGATTGGAGAAAAAGTGTCAGCGCACGAGCTATACTTTGGAACAAAGCCGAACTTGCGACACTTACGAGTTTTCGGTAGCATTGCGTATGTGCATGTGCCGAAGGAGAAAAGGAGGAAGTTGGACGCAAAAGCCGAGAAGTGTATCTTGGTCGGCTATTCAGACGAGCAGAAGGGTTATAAGTGCTATAACCCGAGTACCAAACAACCGCATGTTGTCGTGACGATTTTCGGCTACGGTGTGAAACCGAGTGAGACGAATAAACCAAGGATGTGCAACATTGCACATACACTTAGCAAATAAGCCTCCTCCTAAGGCCTAGTGGTACTTGAGTTCAGATAGAAGGGTACAAGCAAGGTTTGAACCCTGCACCTCTAAGATACAAGATAAATGCTTTACCACTAGGACAACTATCATATAGTGTAGATTTTATGTATTTACTTTACATATATGAATTATAGATGAAACAACCATTAGAAAACCATGTGCACAAAACCATGGTTCTAAACCCATGGTTTGTGCATGTCACAAGCATGGAAAGACCTATAAAAGCCTCTAGTTGGGCTTGTGTAAGGGGGGCTCAATATGTGATATCACCAACACCATTATCATCAATATAATTATATTTGTCTTTATCTTGTTCATATTTTTCTACTTCTCAAGTGTACAATCTTTCTTCTTCTCAAGTAAACCAATTTTATCTAATCTTACATTGATCGTCATCTCTTCGATAATTCTGCAAACATCCTCCCTAGTCCAAGACCCCGGTGGTCGCTCAAGTAGCACATGCACGCGCGAATCTTCGCGACATCATTTTGTGAACCTGACGTGAAGAGTAGCAGGGGAGGACGAAGATGGATGGCGAATATCTCATGGAGGCAATGTCAAAAAGGATGATGGAGTTTCTAAGAGAAGGGAAAAGACGAAATGAACCCCAACAAGCCGTTGAGAGGGTAGTCGAGCGAGTGAGCTATTTGAACGGCGCTGAAGTCCAAAGTTTTCTAAAAGTCTACAATGCGGAGATGGATTCAAGAGGTGTGGACGAAGCTATGAGGCTGGAGTACTTTTGTCGGGTGGTGTCTCAATCGATCTTCAAAGATGTAAAAGAGCTTCTAGAAGCTCATGATTCATGGGAGACTTTCGAGAAGGCTCTATTGGAGGAATATGGCTATGAGAGACTAAAGGGACAAGATCGACGCAACTTCGACCAATGGGTGACATCGGTGAAGACCCACCAAGGCGCGACACAAGCATTTGTAGACTTCGAGCATCATTTTTCTCAACTCTCGGAGCGGGAACAAAGATTAGTGGGGGTCGATAAGGTCCTTATGTTCGTGAAGTCAATCGATCGAATGGAAAGGATGGCCATCGGCCTCAAACTCGAAGAAGATGATGGTGCAAATGGCCTCATTGAGGATTGGATCAAAGTGGAAAGTGTATGCCGACTACACGATAAGGGGCAAGCAAGAATATCGACGACAACAAGACGGCCCATGAGGGACGATCGAAGAGGGATGAGATGCAACAATGCG
Organism: Azolla caroliniana; assembly: GCF_043228905.1. Classification (NCBI taxonomy): domain Eukaryota; kingdom Viridiplantae; phylum Streptophyta; class Polypodiopsida; order Salviniales; family Salviniaceae; genus Azolla; species Azolla caroliniana. Next base: position 3,692,320 of record NW_028230447.1, read on the forward strand.
CCACCAACAAAAGAAATGAACCTTAAAAGGGAGACAAAACCGAGGCGAATGGTGATCGGGGAAGAAGAGACCTCCCAACAAATGCGGGTTAATGAAGTGGCCAATACAATGGCTCAGGTTCGGTATGACGGTACCGAGAGAGAAGGTGCGAAACAAGTCACCTTCTTGTCTTACGAAGAAACGACGGCCAAGGAGGAGGCCGATGACTCGAGGACGGCGAACACCACTTCGAGGGAGGATAAATGTTTCGGAACATGCATTGTGTACGAAACATCGGGTTATGAAGGTGCAAGCATGAGAAAAGCTTGCATGATTGAGGGAGATAAAGTATTTGAGTCCGACGTGATTGAGGAGGTAGCCATGACAAATGACATCGAGTCGGAGGTGGCTATGGACGTGTCGACGACGGATAGCCATGTCGACACTTTCTTCACGCTTGTTCCAGAGACTTCGGCGGTTGCGCCCGTGTGCCAACGTGAGACTGGAGAGACGGAAGGTGGTGATGGGAAGACGAAGGCCCAACACAAGGAGGAAGAAGATTGAGGACGAAAGGATATCCCCACACCTATTCTAGAAACTTCGGCGGTTGTGCACATGCGCCAACATGAGACCGGAGAGACGGAATGTGTCAACGAAAAAGCGGAGGACCGGAAGGGCGATGAGGAAGACAAGGTAAATGTGCATGAGCGAAGGGATTCCTTCACACCGGTTCCGGAGACTTTGGTAATCGAGACCGTGTGTCGACATAAGACCGAAGATAAAGGAGGTGGTGGAGGAGACAATATGGCTCGAGGCGAGCATACACGGAGGGAAGGATGTGGCCGATGAGGAGGCCAAGGATGAAGCCGCGGTTGAGTTCGATGGAGAGGCGGCATGCGGGAAGGAAGGAAGAGTCGAGAACCGGTCGAACCGGAAGACGATCCGGCTGGGATTCCGGCCCGAACGAAAAAAGATCCACATGGGAGATGATCGACCGGGGCCGACCCGGCCGAAACCTGATTCGGCCGAAATCGATTGGACAATCCCGATCCAAAAGGGGGCCGACCCGGCAGGAATCAATCGGTCGAGCCCGACTCGGCGAAATGCGAATGCAAACGAAGGCCAACCGAGCCAAGAAGCGATTGGTGGAGACCGATCCGGACAAGGGCAAACTCGGCCTAATCGGAGATCGACATGAACAATCCACAACACCCAGTTGAAGACAGTGAGTGCGAGGAGTGGCCCGGAGTCCAATCGAAGGACACACGCGGTGGAAGAAGGAAGAGCGGTCGGATCGATGACATCGTTCGGTAGATCTACTACAACCGACCGGCGAAGAAGGTGTGAGCACCGGATATGGTGGATCGGGTGGCTATGGTGGTTCGGTTGGAAAGATTGGGCATACTCGAAGTGGAAGAAGAAGTCAGACAAGGTCGACAAGCATGCAGAGGAATTTGGTTGATCACCGTTGCCAAAGATCTCACCTCTTCACCTTTCTCGGCACATACCGGAGGATGTGCGGGTTTGGTGGGGGTGGATGTCGTGACGATTTTCGGCTACAGTGTGAAACTGAGTGAGACGAATAAACCAAGGATGTGCAACATTACACATACACTTAGCAAATAAGCCTCCTCCTAAGGCCTAGTGGCACTTGAGTTCATACAGAGGGGTGCAAGCAAGGTTTGAACGTTGCACCTCTAAGATACAAGATAATTGCCTTACCACTAGGACAACTATCATATAGTGTAAATTTTATGTATTTACTTTTCATATATGAATTATAGATGAAATAACCATTAGAAAACCATGTGCACAAAACCATGGTTCTAAACCCATGGTTTGTGCATGACATAAGCAAAACCGTGTGCACAAAACCATGGTTTTAGCCCATAGTTTTGTGGATGTCACAAGCATGGAAAGACCTATAAAAGCCTCTAGTTGGGCTTGTGTAAGGGGGGCTCAATATGTGATATCACCAACACCATTATCATCAATATAATTATATTTGTCTTTATCTTCTTCATATTTTTCTACTTCTCAAGTGTACAATCTTTCTTCTTCTCAAGTAAACCAATTTTATCTAATCTTACATTGATCGTCATCTCTTCGATAATTCTGCAAACATCCTCCCTAGTCCAAGACCCCGGTGGTCACTCGAGTAGCACACGCACGCGCGAATCTTCGCGACAACGTGAGCCGCGACGTTGTGTTTGATGAGTCCGCTTCCTGGTACTTGCCTCCGACACCGGACCTCACCTCCAATCCGAGTTCTGATGATGAGGACAGCGAGGCCGAGGTGCCTCCGGCTGAGCCTGAAATCGGGACCCACGAAGAGAGTCTGATTTTGTTTCCGATAAGTGGACCGAATGGACAATTGAGTCGGTACAACCAGTCCGATGAAGAGCCGACGAGTAGTGGAGACTCGGCCGTGCATTCCCTGCTTAGGAAGCCGAGGAGATGGCTTACATGCAAAGAGAAAGGGAAGAAGAAGGTGTCGGATTCCGGCATGGATAGGAACAAGTCAGACTGACGCGAGTCCGACTCCGAGGGAAGCGGCGACGAGCCTTCAGGAACAAAGTCCGCATCGCCGAGAAGACCTTGACATCGGCTAATGACCGATTACGCCGATCTACCCGCCAAAAGAACCCAGTTGTGCGGTTCAGATACAACAAGTACATGGCGCATCACTATGCGTACATGACACGTGTAGCGGAAGTGCGTGAGCCGGAGAGCTACGTAGAAGCGGCGAAGGATGCGAATTGGCGCGCCGCGATGGAGGAAGAGATGCACGCATTGGTGGAAAATGAGACCTGGGATCTGGTTGACGCACCGAAGGTGTGAAGCCGATCGGATGTAGGTGGGTGTACAAAGTCAAGTACAACACCGACGGCTCGGTCAACCGATACAAGGCCCGGTTAGTGGCAAAAGGCTACGCGCAGAAACACAGCATCAACTACGATGAGACGTTCGCGCCGGTCACAAAGATGACGACCGTCCGTGTTTTGCTCGCGGTAGCCGCGGCCAAGGGGTGGCACCTACATCAGATGGATGTAAAGAATGCATTCCTGCAAGGTGAGCTTGAGGACCAAGTGTACATGGTACAGCCCCCCGGATTTCACTCCGGGACGAAGGACCGATTCTACGATGAGCAGACCCAACCGGCAAGAGACCGGTTAGCACTCGATGAACCGGCCTGTGACGGTAAGGAAACAAGACAGGCCGAAGAAGAAGGAATAGGTGAAACTGGAACCAGCCAAGACCCCGAATCGGATTCGGATGAAGAGTAAATGGAGGAGCCGGTTACGGAAGCCCAAAGACAGAGATATCCTCTCAGAGAGATAAGGGCCCCTCGGAGATTTCCGGATGCAGAGCATGTGTTGCTAACCGATGGGGCGGAGCCAAAAAGCTTCGAAGAAGCGAAGGATGACACCCACAACCGCAAATGGTTAAGTGTCATGCAGGATGAGATGGATTCCTTGCATGAGAACCATACGTACGAATTGGTGGAGTTGCCGAAAGGAAAGCGGGCACTCCGAAACAAGTGGGTGTACAAGTTGAAACCGAGAGTTGTACAAAGCCTGGATTGTGGTAAAGGGGTTCCAACAGAAGAAGGGTGTGGACTTCGACGAGATATTTGCCCCGGTAGTAAAGATGACCTCCATCCGGACGGTGCTGAGTATAGCGGCAAGCATGGACCTCGAGGTAGAGCAGTTGGACGTGAAGACGGCATTCCTTCACGGTGACCTCAAAGAGGAGATCTACATGCAGCAACCGGAAGGATTCGTGAAGAAAGGGAAGGAGCACCTGGATTGCCGGTTAAAAAAGAGCCTCTACGGGTTGAAGCAGGCCCCTCGGCAGTGGTACTGGAAGTTCAACTCCTTCATGACCGATCAAGGGTACCACAAGACGCAGGCCGATCACTGCGTGTTTGTGAAGAAGTTCGAAGGAGGCGACTTCTTGATACTCCTTCTGTACGTGGACGACATGTTTATCGTCGGATGGGACCAAGCCAAAATACGGATGCCGAAGAAGGCTCTCAACCGGACCTTCTCAATGAAAGACTTGGGTCCGGAAAGACAGATGTTGGGGATGCATATCATCCGGAACTGACCAACGAAGCAACTGTGGCTATCACAGGAGAAATACGTGACAAAGGTGCTTCAGCGGTTCAACATATTAGAAGTGAAACCGGTCGGATCGACACTCCCGGCAAACTGCAGATTATTCGGTAAGCAAAGCCCGAAGACGAAAGCAAAGAAGGCTGATATGATGAAGGTTCCATATGCCTCTGCTGTCGGGAGCTTAATGTACGCAATGGTGTGTACTCGACCGGATATAGGATACGCAGTCGGAGTGGTGAGCCGGTTTATGAGCAATCCCGGCAAGGAGCACTGGAACGCGGTTAAATGGATACTCCGGTACTTGAAGGGCACTTCGAACATGTGTCTCCGATTCGGTTCCAGTAAACCTCAACTTGACGGTTTTACCGATTCGGACATGTCGGCTGATGTGGATACCAGCCGGTCTACATCCGGGTATGTAATGACATATGCAGGGGGAGCTATTTCGTGGCAGTTGAGGCTGCAGAAGACGGTTGTGTTGTCAACCACAGAAGTGGAGTACATGGTGGCTGTGGAAGCCGGCAAGGAAATACTATGGATGAAGGACTTCATCGGAGAGCTCGGTATCCGGCAAGATGAATACCGGCTCTATTGCGACAGTCAAAGTGCCATCCACCTTGCTAAGAACGCAGCGTACCACTCCAAGACAAAGCACATCTAGCGTAGGTATCACTGGATCCGGGAAAGATTAGATGACCAAGAGTTTGCGCTGACGAAGATCCACACGGCCGAGAACGGGTCAGATATGCTGACCAAAGTACTGATACCCGACAAGCTGGATGCATGCCGGAAGCGGATCGGACTAGTAAGATATCCCATGCCGGAGTGAAGGGGGAGTTTGTTAGGAAACAGGTCCCTCCGGATGGGAAGTGAGAAGAACAGTACTGATGAGCACCGGATGTGGAGTACCCGGCAACGGAAGACCCGGTGAGAATTGGATGTTGCAAACCCGGTGTGAACTGGATGTGGAGTACCCGGCTACGGAAGACCCGGTGAGAACTGGATGACGAGTACCCGGCTACGGAAGACCCGGTAAGAGCCGGATGGTGAAGGCCCGGTGAGAAGTACTCACCGGATGAAGGGACATATTCGTAAATATGTTTTCTGAGAGTCCATCGTGGCTATATTTGTAAATAGCCGAAAAGTCATATTAGTATAAATATGACTTAGGGCAAACTTAATTTGTTGTTGTCATTCTTGTTGGTGCAAGATCATAGCGTTGTTCATCGGGAGCGTGTAGCTCTTGTCAATGAGTAGGATGTGGACAAGGAGACAAGGCTAAAGTATTTTTGTCGGGTGGTGGCGGTGTCAATACATAAAGAGGTTAGAGAGCTTCAAGAAGCTCACGAGTCATGGGTGTCCTTCCAAGAGGCTCTCTATTAGAGGTATACGGTTATGAAAAACCGAAGGGACGAGGTCAGTGCGAGTTCAACCACTGGGTAGCATCGGCGAAGGCCCATCAAAGCCCAAGGCAAGTATTCCTAGAGTTCTCGCGTTGTTTTGCTCAACTCTCGGAGCGAGATCAATGATTGGTGGGGGTGAAATTGATCGATTGGAAGGAAAGGGAGGCGATTGGGGTCCAACTCGAGGATGACGACCGTGCGAACGGACTCATGGAGGATTGGGCCTAACTGAGAAGACTGTGTTGACGACATGATAAGGAGGGAGCGGGAATCTTGTCAGCAACAACATGGCCTAGGAGGGATGGTCAAAGGGGAACAGAATGTGACGACATGCTACTGCCTAAGGAAGACAACTTGAGGCGGAAGGGTTCGATGCTACACGACATGGAAGCCTTGGTAAGAGAGGCATACGAGAGCTTGCAGTTGCAAGTCGAGGCCGAAGGGAAAATTCCAACGCAACCGAAACCGAGACAAATGGTGGATGAGGAGAAAGTCGTGTCTCAACGATTTCGGGTGAACAGTTTCGGACCTTAGGCACTTGATCTTACAGCTTGTCTCCTGTTTGGCAAGGCTTTTAACCTTCAAGAAGCAGGAGAAGAATTCAATTTTCTTCTCGATCAAGCACACCCAAGTGTGTTGAGTGCAGTCATCGATAAAGGTTACAAAGTAATGACTTCCACCAATATTCACGTTCTGCATTGATCCCCATACATTTGAATGGATTAAATCGAGCTTGTTTAAGCTATGATTTCTTTCACTTGGGGACGGACATTGGTGATGCTTGCCTAATTGGCAGGCTTCGCAGACTTGGCCCTTTCAGCCATTGAATCTCGGCAAGCCCAAAACGATGTTTTTCGTTTGCATCTCCCGAAGCCGCGGGAAGTTGACATGGCCAAACCGCTTGTGCCATAAGTCGATGTCTGATTCGACTTTTAGCCCCTTGGCGAACATAGCGATGCCTACGTCATTTGTTTCGAGGATGAACATCCTCCCTTCCTGGTGCCCTTGCGCGATGATCTTGCCTTCTTCTTTTATGAAGCACCCGAGATGAGTAAATCGAACTTGCATGCCCTGATCAACAATCTTTCTAACCAACACCAAGTTCTTGGTGATTGTCGGCACATGCAACAAATTCCTCATGATTCCCTTCTGGCTGACATGGGTTAGAGGGACATCTTTGATGTGTTCGATGGGGTGAGGGGTATCATCTCGGGTGCTGCATCGCTAGCTCCTTCGACATAACTCCAGTAACCATGCCCAAGCAGGTATTGGTGCATCTTGTACGAACAAGATGTGTAGTTGCTCCTATCGAGCTTTTCGGTCGGAAGTGTTACCGATTAGGGTTACATGGTGCCTAACCCTTATTCCTTTGGGGTTGGCTCAAGGTGATTATGGTTCAGGGATAAATACATACATCATGACCGTGGTATAGATGGCTATGTACTGATCTCGTACATGCTAAACTAATTGTGAAGACTGTGGAGATTAGGAGGATGGCTACAACCGACTCCTTCCACAATAGCGCGCCCCTGCGTATGAGACTTGACACAAAAAGGAACTCAACACGAACAGAGATAAGAATTACGAGAACACACAATGTCTAGCCACCTTGAGGCGGTTGATAAACCAAACCGCCTCATGCAGGTGGTTTATTTTATATTTTATATTTATTTTATCTATTTATTTTATTTATAAATTCTACAAATTCATTTTTGTAGTTGTACATTTGAGAAATTACAAAATTAGGCCTTATTTAATTTCGACTCCCCCTTTTGACATAATTACATTTGTGTCCCGAGTTACATTAATCCTTTTGAAGCTTGTATCTTGGGCTTTTGAACTCCGATTCTTGAATCGAAAATTCCTACATGCTCCTCGTCATAAGCTCCAGACAGGAAATGTCTATAGATTTTTTACATTGTTTTGACATCGTGAGGCAACAACTTCACAACATCGTACCATTGACGTTTATTCTGTGCAACCTCCTGTAGTGTCGCGATGATCCCATCAACACGACTAACTTCTTCCCTTTTCTCTGAGTTCTTTGGTCGTCTTTGTGTGCGCCGCGATTTCGGCATCCAATTTTTCTTGGATCGTTTTTACGGTGTTGTGAAAATTTTCGGCAACAGTGTGAAAATCGCATGCAATCGAGAAGTTGTAATGTGCACATGAATGAAAGGGGTGATGGTTAAACTCATACGTTAGCATGTTGTAAATATAAATGTAATGAGAACACCTAAAGCCTATTTTCATTTTCAAACATACGAAGGGGTGCATGTATTGAACCTTGCACCTCTAAGATAGAAGACAACTGACTTACCATTAGGCTAAGTTATTTCTTTAGTTTATCATTGTGTTTTTCATATATGAATGCTCATACATGAGAGCTTGGATGAGGTACGTGGTCATCATGCATCACATGTGATGCATGAGCGCCAAATGGCAATCATGCATCACATGCATTTCATGCATTGTATGCACATCTTACACCCTCAAATGCACATATGGATGGGGGCATCTATGTAAGTGGGAATCAATCAATGAATCAAACAAGCTATGGATTAAATCAAGATATTTTAATAATGTTGAGTGATAAGCTCAACATTGGGTGCGTAATATGGTGCGTAACCCAATGCGTAGATTGGGTGCGTAAAACAGTACGCATAATGTGGCCGTATCGGTGCGTAAACCAAAAGGCCGTTAGTATGGTATTTTCCTCGTAAGGAATAATTTTGGGAGTTAGTGTAGTAGGCTCATTTATGAGCAGTCAAGTACTGTTAGTACTTGTGTTAGCTCGATAGTTAGGGCTTGTATAAAAGGTGCTCACTAAGCACGAAGAATGTACAAAGCGTCATTATTTTGAAATAGAATTGAGTTGTCTGCTCTCTCTTTGTCTCTCCATCTCTGTGTTTTTTGCGTTTACCGAATTGTCTTATTTCTGAACTATGTACTCTGTGTTTACGCACACGCATTCCTTCACATGGTATTAGAGCATGAGGGTTGAAGTCCTTTGCAGCCGACAAGAAAATCTTGCGACAAAACAGAGTTGAAGTTGTTCTTCATTTTCTTTTGGAAAAGAAAATAGACAACAATATGGACAGAGGTATGGGAAGCTCTCTACCGACTGAAAAGCTCGACAGGAGCAACTACGCATCTTGGTCATACAAGATGCACTAGTACCTGCTCGGTCACGGCTATTGGAGTTATGTCGAAGGAGCTAATGATGTAGCACCTGATTCGACACACAAAGATTTTTCGGTTTGGGAACAAGTGGCAAGCTACTTTGCATCCTGTGTGAGTGACCAGCTATTGAGCTATATTCGGGATGCTAAGATGCCAAAGGACACATGGGCGAATCTCAAAAAGATTTTCGCCGCAAGCACAACGACCAGGAAGTTGCAGCTCAGGTAGGAGCTCAGCAATGTCCGGCAAAAAGATCCGTCTGTGGCTGATTACACGGTCCAAATCAAGGAAATCTGCGATTCTCTCACCTTCGTCAACGTGAACCTTGAGGAAGATGAAACGGTGCAGGTTTGCCTTGGTGGGCTAGTGTCCAGGTTCGGAGCCTTCCAAACGGCGGTTTGTACGAGGGAGAATAGGTCTTCGTTCTTCGAGCTTCAGTCAATGTTGCTCGTGGAGGAAAATCACACGGGTGCGTCAACGAGTACGCACGCCGACGACAAGATGCTATACACGGAGGAAGATAGGCCCTGTGGTCGTGGTGGACGAGGCGGGTCGACGCGCAATGGAGGCAGCCGACAAGAGCAGAACAGGCGGCATAATCAAAATGCCGACAACAATTCTGGACCCTCCACAAGTAGGGGGAGTCATGGCGGCACCGGAAGCCAGCAAGAGAAGGCCGCGTCAGAATGCTGGTACTGTGGCAAGAAAGGCCACAAGGAGAGCGAGTGCTGGAAAAAGAGAGCCAATTCAGACAAAGCCGGATCGAGCCGAAGAGACGTAGAGAGGCGTCCGAGATCGCACTATGCAAAAGTCTCTGAATGAGTCGAAAACAAATTGGCCCCAACCTTCGTAATGAAGCATAAGGCCAATTCTATGGCCGTGAACACCTCGAAATCAAGCGAGGTGTGGTATGTTGATTACAGAGCGTGAAATCATATGACGAGTCACGAGGAATGGTTCTCATACTTGGAGAAACTGGAATCGCAAGGAGTGGTCGAAACGGGAGATCACACTCCGCATACCATCGAACATGTCGGCGAAGTTCCCCTTAGCCACGTCGGGCAGAAAGGGAAACTCATGAACGTGTTGCACGTCCCGACAATAACGAAGAACCTGGTGTCGGTCGGTCAAATCGTCGACCAGGGAATGCAAGTTCGATTCACGCATCTCGGTTGCTTCATAGAAGAGGAAGGCAAAGTAATCGCGAAAGGGCGCCATGAAGGGAGGATGTTTATCCTCGACACTAATCATGTCGTAACCGCATTGTACGCGAAAGGACAAAAGTTCAAATCGGATATCGACCTGTGGCACAAGCAGTTTGGCCATGTAAATTTCCCACGGCTTCGTGAGATGCACACGAAGAACATTGTTTTCGGTTGCCGAAATTCCGGGGCCGTAATGGCCAAGTCTGCGAAGCCTGTCAGATGGGAAAACAACACCGACTTCCATTCCCAAATGAGCGTAATTGTAGTCGAAGTCCGATGGATTTGATCCATTTGGATGTGTGGGGACCAGCACAGAACGTGAGTCTCAGTGGAAGCCGTTACTTTGTAACCTTCATCGACGACTTCACTCGGCACACATGGGCATGCACGATCGCGAAGAAGAGCGAAGTCTTCGCATGTTTCCTGACGATGAAGAGCCTTGCGGAAAGGGAAACAGGGCATAAGATCAAATGCTTATGGTCTGATGGCGGGAAGGAGTACTTCTCCGACCAGTTCACAAGTTATCTACAAAAGGAGGGAATTCGACATGAGTTCTCGTGTAGATACACGCTGCATTAGAACGGGGTGGCCGAGCGGAAGAATCGGACAATCGAAGAAGTGGCCACGACATTGCTTGAAGAGAAGCATATGCCGAAATTCTATTGGGCTGAAGCCGTGAGGACGGTTGTCTACCTACAGAATCAAACTTCTGCTAATGGAGGAGTGTCACCACATGAGTTGTATTTTGGGAAGAAGCTGAACTTGGCACACTTGACGATTTTCGGTAGCATTGCATATGTGCATGTGCCGAAGGAAAAGAGGAGGAAGTTGAACGCCAAAGTCAAAAAGTGCATATTAGTTGGCTATCCAGACGAGCAGAAGGGGTATAAATGTTATAACCCTCGAACATAGGGAAGTACGCGTACTAAGTGGAGATGTCGTGTTCGACGAATCTGCTTCGTGGTACCTGCCTTCACCTCCAATACCTCACGACTCCATTCCGAATTCTGAGGAAGAAGTCAGCGAGGTTGAGATGCCTATGCATGATGAGGAAATCGAAGCTCTGAGAGAGAGTCCGATCTCATTTCTGCTAAGTGGGCCGAATGAAGGGTTCAACCGAAATGACCAACCTATTAATGAGACGGCGAGTAGTGGAGACTCGGCCGTGATATCCCGGCGTAAAGAACTGAGGAGACGGTTTACACGTAAAGAGAAGGGCAAGAAGAAAATGCCGGAATACGACTTCTCAGATCGGAGCAAGTTTGACTACGGGCAAACTGAGAAGGAACCTCCATGGAAGAGGCCGACAGTAGCCGAAAAGGTTGTGAAATCGGGTAATCACGAATTACGCCGATCTACCTGCCTCAAGACCCCCGTAAAGAGATACGGGTATAATGAGTACATGGTGCACCATTACGCGCTCCATCGCGGCACGCCAGATCGCGTCTTTCGCCGCTTCTGCGTAGCTCTCCGACTCACGCACTTTCGCCACTCGCGGAAGAGATGTGCGCTTTGACTAATAAGTAGACTTGGGACCTGGTTGATGCACCGAAGGGTGTAAAGCTGATCAGATGTAGGTGGGTGTATAAAGTGAAATACAATATCGACGGCTTAGTCAATCGAAACAAGGCATGCTTAGTAGTGAAAGGCTACGCACAGAAGCATGGCGTGGACTACGATGAGACCTTCGCGCTTGTCGCGAAGATGACTACCGTGCGTGTTCAACTAGCTGTAGCTGCGACAAAGGGGTGACACTTACATCAGATGGATGTAAAGAACGCGTTCCAGCAATGTGATCTTGAGGAACAGGTGTACATGGTACACCCCCCTAAATTTCTATCTGAACAAAACACCTCGGCAATTTGCGGACTGAAGAAGTCACTCTACGGACTTAAGCAAGCCTCGCGAGCCTGGAACGCGAAGATTACGCAATAGTTGCGTAGGATGGGGTTTACGACGTCGAAATCAGACTCTTCACTATTTGTTCGACAAGGTCAATATGGGCTGGTAAGTCTTCCACTTTATGTTGATGATTTAGTCATCACCGGTGCAAACTTGGACGAAATCCACCGCATAAAGTCTTAGCTTGCAGCATCATTCAACATGAAGGATCTTGGAGACCTTCATTACTTCCTCGAGATCGAAGTGATCCACAACCCCGAGGGCATATTGATCAGTCACCGTCATTACGCGCTGAATATGCTCTTCAAGTTCGGGATGGCAAATTGTAAGCCCATCTTGACCCCTCTGGACAGAAACGTAAAGCTTCAACGAGATTTGGGAAAGGTGTGCAACCCGACACGGTTTCGACAAATTGTCGGAAGCCTTATTTATTTGATGATTACTCGGCCAGATCTCAACTACCCGATTGGCTTAATTAGTCAATTTATGTCGCAGCCTACGGCCGAACACTTTCAGTGCGCGCAAAGGATATTGTGATATGTCAGTGGCACAAAAGACACGGTGTTGCTATATCGAGCAAGCGTAGCCGAACAACTAGTCGGCTACATGGATGCCGATTGGGCCGGAAACGCCCACAATCGTAGATCCATATCCGGATACACATTCTCTCTAGGAAGTGCGGTGATTGCGTGGAGTAGTAAGAAGCAACCGACAGTAGCACTGTCGAGCATGGAGGTCGAGTATCGACGGGCGACTGTCGCTACGTGCAAAGTCATTTGGCTAAAACGGCTATTACGGGATCTACATGTAGAGGTGTCTGATCCGACGACGATCTTTTGTGACAACCTCAGCAATATCCACCTTGCGAAAATCCCCGTGTTCCACTCCCGGACCAAGCACATTGAGGTGCATTACCATTTTGTTCGCGAGAGGGTCCTTTCAGGTGAAGTCGAATTGGTGCATGTTCCGATTGATCAGCAAGTTGCTAACATCTTCACCAAGCCTCTTGGTCTCGACAAGTTATGACATTTCTCGGGTGAGCTTGGGTTGCATCACCTCGACATGCCGAACTTGAGGTATGTTCCTTTAGCCTCCGGACCACCTCCACGGCTTCCCCAATCCCTTCGTCGTGACTCAAGGCTCCGCACATCTTTAAGCGTATCTCGGCCCGCTTTCTTTCTCGACCATTGATGCTGGCTATGGTACATCCCTCGTTGTTGGAGAATAAAACCTTCCTTCCTAGTTTACAGATGTGGGGAATTTTCCAGCTATCCGGACTATCGTGGCCCCACGCCTTGATAGCCCTTTCTAAAAATCCGCCTTGTTATTTCTGAGGGTGTCCCTGTTCCACTCATGATTCTTCCGAATGGTCAAAAATTGGACGAAATGACGGCTGACCGTACTCTTTACCCTTGCATAGGCTGAACATTGTCCAGTACTTTCGTTTCCATTCTAGCCGCCATGATGTATGGTTCGCCTAGAATGACCAGATGGGAGGACGTCTCTTGCACGAAAAAGTGTTGGTTTATATCGACGTCTCCGACGCTCACCCTGACGTTCGGGCAAGCTCCGTGTAGTTCTTCTGTGGCTCTTGTAGTTGCACATATCTTCCACCCGTGTTTGGTGTTGATCGGCCAATTCCCCTTTTTGTAGAAGTCCATGGACATCATGTGTCAGGAACAGTACGAAGACAGAGAAGGAATTAGTACTAAAAGAAGTATTAGTACTAAGAGAGGTGAAGAACTCTCGAGAGAAGCAAAGAGTGAGTGAGTGAGTGAGAGAGAGAGAGAGAGAGAGAGAGAGAGAGAGAGTGATGATAAGAAGAGATATATATTATATGAAGAAAATGTACAATAGCTAGGAGGCTTAAGACTGGCGTTGAACCGATTTGGTTCGAAATAATGCCTTGTGCCTCCTTTTATAGTGTTCTACGAAATACTCCTAAAGTTTCTAGAATGTTCCAGAGAAATCTGGAATATACATCAATTTTCTATAATAAAACATAAATGAAAATAATATTTTATGTATTACAATGTATAGTCTAATGGTCAAGAGCTCGACCCATGTAGCATAAGGTCATGGGTTCGAGTCTTGCCATATCATGACACTATCCCCCCTTTAAAACGACGAGTGTAACGAGTCGTTTTGGATTGAGGACCCGGTTTGTCTGGATATTGACAATGGAAGTCTTCAAGAAGAGCACGAGCATTGGTGACATTCTCTATCGGTTCCCAAGTACGCTCGTTGGGACTATATCCTAGCCAATCGACTAGATAGTAGAGCTTGTTGCGAACAAGCTTGGAATCAAGGATGGCGGCAACCTCGTACTCGGGTCCATCTTCAAGCTCGATCGGAGGTGGAGGCTGTGTAATACGTCCTGGGATGGTGCTCTCTTGATAGGGTTCAAGGAGAGAACTATGAAACACCGGATGTATCCGAAGTTGTGGAGGTAGATCAAGACGAAAAGCGACATCATTAATCTTTCCTATAATACGGAAGGGGCCTAATCGCCGATAATCCAACTTCTCGCATGGGCGAGTAGTCTTGATGTGTCGTCGGAGTAGCCATACCCGATCTCCAATGTTAAAACTAGATGGGAGTCGATGACAATCCGCATAAACCTTGTGTGTTTCTTGAGCTTGTTGGAATGAGTAGATAAATCCGCTTATATCTTGCGTAACCTCTCCAAACAATCCTCTGCGCAAGGATTTGTGCACACCTCTGGGGTTTCAAGTACACACCACCGGGGGTGACATCCCGTATAAGCATAAAATGGCGTAACTTTAGTGGATGCGTGGATAGAGTTGTTATAGGCAAATTCGGCAAAGTGGAGAATATATGCCCAGTTATCCTGATGATAGCTAAGAAAGCACCGCAGATGCTGCTCCAGCGTTTGATTGGTTCATTCGGCTTGGCCGTCGGTTTGTGGGTGGTAGCCAGAGGAGAGGTTACAAGTGACCTTGAGCATGTTAAAAAGGTGCTTCCAGAATTTTGACACGAACTGGCGTCACGGTCACTAATGATACTATCGGGAAGTCCATGATGCCGACATACTTCACGCATGACAATTTCGGCAGTGTCTTCACTGGAGATCTCCTTAGTACATGGCAAGAAAAGAGCCAACTTCGTATATCGATCGACCACCGTTAGAATCGCATTGAACCCCTTAGAGACTGGAAGATCTGTGATAAAGTCTAGAGCAATGGATTGCCACAGCTTGCTTCGAATTGGTAATGGTTCTAATAAACCATATGGATGATGCCTTGGCATTTTCGCTCTGCAGCATGTATCACAAGTCCGAACAAAATCGTCGACAAATTGTCGCATACAGGGCCACCAGAATGATCGTTGTACTAAATGTAGCATTTTAGTACTACCAAAATGCCCAGCTGTATATGTGTCATGACAGTTTTGTACTACTTGAAGGCGGCAAGAACCATTAGGAACATACAAAAGTTCTTTAAAGAAGAGTAATCCATCATGGTATTTGAATTACCAATAGTTCGTACCTAGTGGTTGCGACTATGAACACGACACTCGAGAGGGATCAATTTGTGCTAGTATAGCTTGGGCGAATGCATCTGTCTTCAAGTCTTCGCGTATGGTATCGATAACGCGGGAATCCATGGGCATGTCAAAGATCTGTGTTGCTTGTAGTCGTGCTGGTCCCAAGATGACTTGTTTTTGGTTATCGAAAGCTGGCTCGCCGGGACGGGGTGCTAGATATGAACGCCGTGATAATGCATCTGCCTTCCCTTGGTGCTTCCCCGGACGATATGTAATTTTGAAGTCGAAACGCGTGAAGAAGTGGGCCCACCGAGCTTGACGTCAATTCAACACACGAGCATCCTGAAAGTAGGCAAGGTTCTTGTGGTCACTAAATACGATGACCGGATGAGAGGATCCCTCCAGAAAATGCCTCCATTGCATAAAAGAATCCACTATTGCCAATAGCTCCTTATCATGAATTTCGTAGTTGATTTCAGTGGCGTCAAACTTGCGTGAGTGGAAAGCCACAGGATGTAGCTTCTCATCATTCCCCTATTGTGACAAAATGCTTCCCAATGCAAAATCCGATGCATCAGCTTCGATAATGAATGGTTTTTCCGGATCGACATGAGCTAGAATTGGAGCCAATGTAAATGCCTTTTTAAGACTCTCGAAAGCCATGTCCATTTCTTCAGACCAAATGAACGGTTGTCCCTTCCTAGTAAGTTGTGTGAGAGGTAGAACGATCTTTGAGTAATCTTGTATGAACTTCCGGTAAAAATTGGCAAAGCCTAGGAAGCATTGCACATCCCGCACCGAATGCAGAGTCTGCCATTCTACCACCGTTTTGACCTTAGCTGGGTCCATGGAGATGCCTTCTGACGAAATGATGTAGCCGAGAAATTCCACTTCGTTGCACCCGAAACTACATTTTTCCAACTTTGCATACAGACCATGTTCTCGAAGTCGCTTTAGTACTAATAGTACATGAGAATCATGTTCTTCTTGGGTCTTTGAATAAACCAGTAGATCATCCAAATAGATCTCGGAATATATCATTAGCCATGTGCTGGAAGACTGTCGGCGCATTAGTGAGGCTGAACGGCATGACCGTATACTCAAAGTGCCCATATCTGGTGCGAAACGCGGTCTTCCATTCGTCTCCTGGTTGGATCCGTACGAGGTTATATGCTCCCCGTAAGTCGATCTTCGTGAAGAACCTGGCACCATTGATCCGTTCTAAAATACTTGAGATAAGGGGAAGAGCATACCTATTTCTGATTGTAACCTTATTCAGGCCACGGTAATCTACAACGAGACGAAGCGATCCATCCTTTTTCTTGACGAAGAAAATGGGCGCGCCGGCTGGAGATTTCGAATGCCGAATGAATCCATTTTCCAAATTCTCCTCTATGTAGGCCCGAAGGACTTCCAGCTCGGTTGGTGACAAATTGTAGATCGGTCCCCATGGCGGCTCTTTTCCCGGTTCTAAATCGATGGGGCAATCGTACAGTCGATGATGAGGAAGTGTATTGGCTTGTACTTTATCGAACACATCGGCGTAATGACGATACTTCTCAGGAAGTTGAACGGTGGATTCTTCTTTAGTGGTGCTGGAGGGGTTTACTGATATTGCAAAGAGGAACATTTCCTCCTTGCGCCCTTCTTTACGCAACTGATGTAGCGAAATGGTTGCCATCTTCTGAGTTGACCCTTGGGTTTGTCGACACCGGATTTCTCTTGTTCTCCAATCTATGTCTGGGTTATGTAACTCGAACCACGGCAATCCTAAAACTATGGGTTGTTCTGGGATACTAATAATATTAAACGATACTACACATGCTAAGTTATCTAGGACAATATTAATGGGCTCTGACTCTTCTATGATATTTCCGGAAGCAATGGGACGTCCATCAATGACTACTACAGAGGCTGGACACTAGAGTTTTCTTAGGGATATCTTATAAGCTTGAGCAAATTTCTTATCCATAAAGCAAGAGTTAGCTCCGGAATCTAGGAGTGCTAGGACATGTACTGGAGGGGTACTTTTAGTGCTAACTATTACTTGGGCTACGAACACATCATTAACTTGCTTAGAGGGAATGGAACCACTAATGGGTTGCACAGATCTAGGGTTGTCCAACCAAACGGCTCCTATTTTGGCTGGACTTTGTCGTTTAACTCTTCTTCTAACTGACTAAGGACATCAAATCTGTTCGCTAGATCTGGGCTATTAGTACTATTAGGAATATCAGATATCCCTACTGAAATAGGCTCGGGTTTAGTACAATTAGAACTAGCGACTATTTGGTTTACCTGTCTTCTTGGCCTATGGGGGCAATTTATTGCAATATGTCCTGGTCCACCGCAGTAAAGACATAGTCGATTTGTACGGCGTCGTTGCTTTTCTTCTTCGGATAATGGCCCTCGACGACGTGTAGTGTCAATCTCCATCGGAGTCGGAGTATTCGCTGGAGGCGCATTATATGAATCCCTTGGAAAAGGTCTTGCTACCACTGAGGCGTAGGTGGGCTCTGATCTTGCCCTCGGCATCTGTAGTTGTCGTTCCAAACGTCGCTCAAAGAGGCGGTTGTCACATCTCACCGCGCGACTGATTGCTTCTGTTAAGGACTTTGGCTCTTCGGGGAAGGTCAAGAGTAAATCCTTGACGTCGTTGCGTAAACCATAACGGAATTGCTCCATCAACGCTTGATCATCCCAAGGGATATCGGTGGCGAGTAGGCGAAAATCTGCAACGTATGTGGAGGCTAGACGATCACCGAATTTTGTTGATTGCGGTCCTGATGCTGTCAGTATCTCCGAAACATGCTTTAAACTCACCTAGAAACTCTTCAAAATTGTTGAGTAACGGAGATTCCTTTTCTAGTAGTGGAGTGAACCATGCCAACGCTGAGCCACTTAACAAAGTGCCTACTAAACCCACTCGTGATGCATCGGTGGGATATCGGGAAGGATGCATTTGAATAACTAATCGTACCTGGTTAAGGAACCCTCTAAACTGCGATCGCGTTCCATCGAACTTCGTGGGAAGACCAATCTTGGGTTCTTTATGAATCCCTTGTGTTCCGGGCCCTTGTTGTTGCATCGCTACGATGGTTGCTTCGAGTTATTGCACGCGTAACGCAAGTTCCCCATGTTGTTGTTGCGTTTGCTGCTTTTCTAAGGAGATTTGTTGAAGATCCCCCATCAACAGTTGGTTTTCTTGTTCCAAAGCATGGAACTTCTCTTTCAAGCATTGAAATTCCGAGAAAACAGATTGATATTCTTCAGCGCTAGCAGTGGCCATGGGATGAAAGAAAAGAGGAATAAGAGATTAGTAGGAAATGAGAGAGACAGAAGGTAGGAAAAATCGGTTCAAACTGTCAGGAACAGTACGAAGACAGAGAAGGAATTAGTACTAAAAGAAGTATTAGTACTAAGAGAGGTGAAGAACTCTCGAGAGAAGGAAAGAGTGAGTGAGAGGGAGGGAGAGAGAGAGAGAGAGAGAGAGAGAGAGAGAGTGAGTGATGATAAGAAGAGATATATATTATATGAAGAAAATGTACAATAGCTAGGAGGCTTAAGACTGGCGTTGAACCGATTTGGTTCAAAATCTACGGAATACTCCTGAAGTTTCTAGAATGTTCCAGAGAAATCTGGAATATACATCAATTTTCTATAATAAAACATAAATGAAAATAATATTCTACGTATTACAATGTATAGTCTAATGGTCAAGAGCTCGACCCATGTAGCATAAGGTTAAGGGTTCGAGTATTGTCATATCATGACATCAGGTTAATTTCCGACCCGTGGTCGATTAATGCCACCACCAGTTCCTTTACGTCCCCGATACAAATTAGGGTTTCTGTAGTCGCTCTTGCCCAGTGCAGCCTGGCGTAGTGGCTCTCCGCAAGCTCATCTTCCGCGGCCATCTCGTCGAGGAGTGCCTCCCTTACCCCAACCAACTTCTCGGCCTTAGGCTCCGTCGCGAGACACTTTCTCTTCACGAGGTCCATGATGCTGTCGTGGAATTCCCTTTTTGCTATGCCAAGCACTTACCTAAGCGTGAGTTCTACGCGACTGTCGAGAACTCACTCCTCTAGAACTTTCTGTAGGTTCGTTATTTTCTCGATCTCCAAGCTTAAACGGAAACTCGGAACCCTGCCTTTCTCCTTCTCCTGGGACCCGATCAGAGTGGCATCGTGCTTTTCAGCGTGCTTCGGGTGTCATACCTCCCCGAAGGGCCCGCTCCCCCGGTTTTCCCCGCTCGCCTTTCGTCGACCAGGGCCTCGTAGTTCCTGCACGCGGCCTCCACAAAGTCAGTGCTCTCCTCAACGGGGTCACTCCAGCCGGTAACTCCACGCACACACTCCTTCGCACGCTCCGCTTCTCCCTTATGCAGCCTTCCTTCGGACACGGTCTCGAGAATAACCGGCCAGAACCTAGGGTTTGAATCGGGTTTGGCCACCCTTTCACCTACACGGATGCTGACCGAAGCTGAGTAGTGGACGGCTTCGACGTGCCGTGTTGCGACCTCTTCCATTAGCCTCCTCATTCCACCTCGTCCGAAATTCGCGTCAAGAAATCTTCGTGTGTCGCTCGCATGTATCATGCCATTCGAAAGATAAACTACATTACTTCTGAGCGCTTCACCGAGGTCAGCGCAGTCTCTTCGAGAATGTCCGGTGGTGTTGCACCATATGCGTCTCTGATTGGCTGGCAGTCGTCGGTTGCACAGTTGACCCTCGTCGCTTCGTCGGGCCTGGGCGATCTGGAGGTCGCGAACCATCCTTGTTAGTTCTTTGAGTCCTGCGCCACCTGTAGGCCCCGCGACTACGTTTGTCGGGGGTGGGCCTATCTCGAGCCACCTCCTCGTTTCTTCCATTCGTGTCGGTGTCGGCTCAGCTCTGGTTTCGACAACTGGTTTGGCCGGCGAGGAACCCCTATCTTTCCAATCTCGGCGTTTGTCAATACTGCTGCACACTTCTTTGACAGTCGCCTAATCAGTCGTGAGACCGCGATGGTTTTCCAGAAGGACGCACGAGTCAAACGACATAACGAAGAACAGGACTTTGCTTGTTTCGAGCACGGTTTGGTCCAATCTAGGGAGCCGCGCAAACCGTGACTCGAACTCCTGGAAGAGCGTCGAAACGTTTTGACCCTTGTTGGGGTTGTTGACCCAATCCATAAAGTCCTTTCTCGATAGCCGGAGTGAGTCGTTGTAGCTGTATCTTTCGAGAACTTCCTCTGCGAATTCCGCCTGTATTTCGACCATCTCCGTATGGATGTGTGGTGTCATGACACGGGGAAACCCTGTCAGTCGTCTATCCACGGGTATATTCCTCATCTACATTTCAGATTTGTAGGCCTTTAAGTAACTCGTGGCGTCTTTCCCACTGAACCGGCCTATCTTGTCGACCGTTGCTTCTATGGCCCTGTCGAGGGCATTCACACCCTCGCGAGCGCTAACCAGGCGGTCTACCGCCACAACCATTGCTTCTGCAAGTTCGCTCCCCCTCATTTTCAGATTCCTTTGCCGCCCCTCTTCACGTCGGGCTCACCAAATGTGTCAAGGAAATCCTCGCGGATGCGTAGAAGTTGGGCAGGATCGTGGGGGTCTTGAACCAAGGAATCAAGAAATGGGGAGGAAGAGTTTGTGGTTTACGTGAGCCCTACGACCGCGGTTTAAACAGAGAAGGTTAGCGAAACAAGAGAGATAGTGTAAGAGGATCGTGTGTAGACACAAGCACGAACAAAGATGCTAAGAACAACTTGCGTTTTGCAGATAAGTTTTTATTAATCAATATATGCGCGTAGCGCTGTGGGTGATTACAACCGGATCAGTGCCGGTGGTCGAGCGTAAGCTCTACAGTAGTCAGATACAAAGTGGAGTTGGCACACAGAAGGTCTATCCCCGGTCGGGAGCACTCAGGCATCTGACACGAGTAGGGGAAGCGCCTTCCGGTGATCTCTCGTAGGACCCCGCGCCTGGTCTTCTCCCCGTTCCCTTTCTCCTCTCTCGATTACTTCCACCCCCCCCCCCCCCCCCCCCCCCCAAAAAAAAGACTTCCCCAAACAGTCAAAGGTCGCCCCCTTTATAGCCCAAGGAGGGACCATTACAGGGCATTCATGACTTGTCGCTTTCCCTTCCTAGATTCTTCCCCCTGATTCGCTCTCCTCGTAACTCTCCCTACTTACGCGATGTACAAATCCCTATTAATGCCTTAACTACCTATGCCTAGTACTTACACTATTTAATTCACTATTAATGTCGAGCGATATTCCGTGCATTTCTTTACAAGAAATTGGGCCCACCGAGCTTGTCGTCTATTTAATACTCGAGTTGTTTGAAAATATGTGAGATTTTTGTGATCACTATAAATGATAATGTCATGAGGAGATCCTTCTAGAAAATGACGCCATTGCTCGAATGAGTCAACCACAACTAGTAACTCCTTGTCATGCACCTCATAGTTTATCTCCGAAATTGTAAATTTTCTCGAGTGAAATGCGACTGGATGAGTTTGCCCGTCCTCACCTAGTTGCGATAGGATACTCCCCAATGCGAAGTCTGATGCATCCACCTCAATAGTAAATGGCTTTTTGGGATCAATATGCGCTAGGATAGGTGCTAATGGGAATGCCTCTTCCAGCTGAGTAAAAGCCTTGTCCGCTTCGATACTCCAAAAAAATGCTTGATTTTTCTTGGTGAGTTGGGTGATGGGCAACACAATTCTTGAATAATTATGTATGAATTTGCGATAGAAGTTCGCAAATCCGAGGAAACACTAGACTTCCCAAAATGAGCATGGGGGTTTCCATTCCAATATTGTTTGGACTTTTGCCGAATCCATGAAAATACCCTTGGATGTGTTGAGAATCGATTCGCAAAACCACAAGATCAACCGATGCTGAAAATACACTACACAGGCACACAACGACACAGTACACAAATATTTACATGGAAACCCTAAAAAATGGGAGAAAACCACGGGAGAGTAAGCTTCACTATACAATGGATATACAAGACAAAGATTACAACACTCTTTCTGAGTGTATCACCCTCACAGGGTTCTTGGCGTCTATTGTTACGCACACTTCTATTGTCATCACATCACTATGTTTGCCCTAGATTTATATACATACTAATACATCGTGTGGACTATTTACAATTGTAGCCATTGCTACATATCCTTACTATTATTATTACTATAATAATAATAATCTGTTTAAATAATCGATTCTCTGTTGTCGACTCTTCGACTGTCAACTATCGGCTATTTCCGAACAATCGGTTCCTCCCACTGGAGGGACATATCCCCAACAAACTCCCCCTTCACTCCTGTGGGAGGGAGTCAATCAATCCTGTCTTCTGTCGACGGACGCTAAGTCTGTCCATAAGTAGGTTCTTCGTGAGCATGTCGGATCCATTGTTATCCGTGTGGATCTTCACAAGTGTAAATTCTCCTTCTTCGACTTTCTCCCGCAACCAGTGATACCTTCTCTGTATGTGCTTGGTCCGGGAGTGATATGCAGCATTCTTGGCAAGATGTATGGCACTCTAGCTGTCACAGTGAAGCCAAGAACTCCCTCTGCTTCATCCCTAGCTTGTTGAGAAAATTTCTCATCCAGATAAGCTCTTTGTCGGCCTCTACCGCTGCCATATACTCAACCTCTGTAGTCAACAAGGCTACAGACTTCTGCAGTTGTGATTTCCACGACATTGTTCCGCCTCCATAGGTCATCACGTACCCCGATTTGGATCAGCTTGAGTCTACATCTCCCGACATGTCTGAGTCGGTAAAACCTTCCAACACAAGTTTTCTGACACCATACCCTAGGCACAACCCGAGTATCCACTTCACTGCCCAATGTTCTCTTCCTGGGTTACTCATATATCAGCTTACTGCTCACACATAAATGCTATGTCTAGTCTCGTATAGACCATAGCATACATTAGACTACTGACGGCCAAGGCATATGGTACCTTCCTCATCTCGGCCTTCTCCTTCTCCCCTTTTGGGCACTTCTTTGCATTCAACTTGCAATTTGTCGGCAACACCGAGCTAACCGGCTTTGCGTCCAACATGTTGAACCTTTCTAGGATCTTCGTCACATACTTTTGTTGTGACAACCATAGCACCTTTTGCGTTTTGTCTCGAACTATGTGCATTCCTAAGATCTGTTTAGCCGGTCCAAGGTCTTTCATGGCAAACGACCTGCCTAGAGTTTTCTTCAAGCTTCCAATCTTCCTTGTGTCTTGACCGACTACCAACATGTCATCAACATATAACAAGAGAATCAAGAAGTATCCTTCTTTGTACCTTTTGACAAACACACAATGATCGGCATGTGTTTTCTGGAACCGGTGTTCCATCATGAAGGACTCAAACTTCTTGTACCATTGGCGTGGAGCTTGTTTCAAACCGTACAAGCTTTTCTTCAGTCGACACACTAGGTTCTCTTTCCCTTTCTCCTCAAAGCCTTCGAGTTTCTGCATGTAGATTTCTTCTTCTAGCTCCCCATGCAAGAATGCGGTTTTGACATCCAACTATTCGATCTCCAGGTCCATACTTGCCACTATACTCAGAACAGTTCGAATGGATGTTATCTTCATGACTGGTGCAAATATTTTGTCGAAGTCGGCGCCCTTTTTCTGTTGAAAACCCTTCACCACTATGTGGGCTTTATACCTAGGCTCATTGTCAGCTTCTCCAGTCTTCACCTTGTCAACCCACTTATTCCTGAGTGCTCTCTTACCTTTCGGCAACTCTACTAGGTCGTAGGTGTAATTCTCGTGCAGGGATTCCATCTCATCTTGCATCGTGCTCAACCATTTCTCTCTTTGCTCATCGGCAATGGCTTCTTCATAGCACTCCGGTTCACCTTCATCAGTCAAGAGGATGTATTGATTGGTATATATTGTCGTTGCTTTCCTTTCTCTGAGTGGGTATCTCCTTCCACTCGTTGTTGGCTCTCTTTCGGATGTCTCTGCCAACTCTTCTCTCCGCTCGGGTTCCTGCACGTCAATTGCCATCTCCAGGTTGGACGACTCTAACTCATACTATTCAATTGACCTTAGCAGCTCTGCCGACTCTAACTCATAGTCAGTCGGTCTCTCCGAGTCGACCGACTCAGATTCGGCTGTGCCGACTGGTCGTCTCCGAATAGCCGACGTTGTTGGTTCAATTGCCCTTATATCGACGATAGTCGGGGTTGATTGGGGAGTCGTATCCGACTTCTATTGCTTCCATTCTTCAATCATCTTATCTTCAAGAAAGACTACGTCCCGACTTCTCACTACCTTCTTGTCAACTAGGTCACATAGCCGAACTCATCTTCCGAGTATCCCATGAATATGCATGCTTTCGACTTACTGTCGAGTTTTGACCTCTGATCCTTCGGTACATGCATATACCCCAAACATCTGAACACTCTCAGGTGTTGGTAGGAGACATCCTTCCCTATTCACACCCTCTGTAGGAAATTCACCTTTTAATGGTACTGAGGGAGACCTATTGATCAAATAAACAGTTGTGTACATCACCTCAGCCCAATAGGATTTTGGCAGTTTCGCATGAGAGAGCATGCTCCTTACCCTCTCCATGATTGTTCGATTCATCCTCTCTGCAAGCCCGTTCAACTATGGAGTCTTTGGCACTGTGTATTCGATCCGAATACCTTGGCACTTGCAGTATTCCTCGAATTGCCCTCTATACTCACCACCGTTGTCAGTTCGAACTGCCTTCAACTTCCGACCCGACTCTCGTTCAGTTCTAGCCTGGAACTCCTTGAAAACCGACTATACTTGATCCTTCGACTTCAGTACAAAGGCCCATGTCTTCCGACTATAGTCGTCAATGAACGTCACAGAGTATTGTCCACCTCAATGTGATGGAGCATCCACATAGCACACATCTGTGTGTACTAGTTCCAATGGCACTTCTCTTCTCCTCAGTGGTTTTGTGTGGAATGTTGCTCTATTCTGCTTTCCGACTAAGTAGTCGACACACTTCTCCAGGTGCACTCCCTTGACTTCCGGTAGAAGTTTCTTGTCTATTAGTAGGTGCATTCCCTTCTCACTCATGTGGCCTAGCCTCTTATGCCATATTTCTCCTGCTGAGTCGGCTGCCATATTCACTTCCGATTTGCACAGTCGGGCATGCATCATATACAATGTGCATTCTTTTTGTGCTCGGGCCACAATAAGATTTCCTGGGCAGAACTTCCACTTGCCATTCCGAAAGCTACCACTATAGCCTTCGTCATCAAGCCTTCTACTCGATATCAGATTCAATCTAATATCAGGAACTGTGAATGTAAACGTGCAGAAGCGTTAGACAGAACCGGCTCAGCCGGATAGCAACAGAGAATAAGTTGAAGGTTTAATGGAGAAGCTTAATACACAGAGAGTATACGTGGGAGAGATAGATAGATAGATAGATAGATTATATTATCGTCTTCGGAGGTCAAATATGACCTATGAGACCAAAAATATTACATGTCACGTGATACGTGTGAAGGTGAGTAGCGACTCACGATGCTCAAGAACTTTGCCAATGAATGTTGCAATCGAGAGTGCACATCGTGGTTGTGAGAGAAATTCGTGCAAGGATTGGGCTCCAAAGAGATGTGGAAAGCATGGCCGAATATGATCAAAGGCAGAGCATTGTATCAAAGTGTGATACTCAGACTCTCGGACTTGTTTAGGGCAAAGTGTGCATAGTCGGTCACTCTCATCACTTGTGCCCCAACGCCCCGTCTCACATCTCAATGCATGCGAGCTAAGTCGCATGGAAGCAATGGTTCGAATGGCAGATATTGGGATGGGCTCTAATATGTAGCGATGTGTACGGCTTCCCCGTTCCGCGAAGAATATGGTTTTGTAGTTAGGTGCAACATTTATGGTATAATGTGTGAAGCGTGAGCCACCACATTTTTCCCATGTCATGATACATTGGCGTTGCAAAAAGGCCTCATTTACAGAGGAATCTAGTGACGCATCATGAAGCAAGTGTCTTGCATCCCATCTACCAAACCATTTTTCTAAATCTTGCATCCAACCGGAACACAAAATTTTGCTTTTATGCGTCTTTTGGATCTTTTTGCTTGCTTCCCATGCAATTCGAGGAAGTCGATGTGCGGGGCTTTTTTGAATTTTAAGCATGTATTCAACAACCCTTTCCATGGCCATGACCTCAATGGGAAGTGATCCCGTCTCAAGGAGGAGGAGGTTGTAGGGCGTTTGTTTCTTAACTTGTAGAAACTTTGTGAGAAAATGTTTTTGGACATTTTCAAACTCTTTCCAAGTAGATTTAGGGATGCTACCGCCCCATATTTCCACCCCATAGAGAAGAACCGGGGTCACCAAAGTGTCGAAAAGATATTTCTTGAGGACCCAACACTTAATATCTCCAAGATTGCATGTGTTCTCAAATGCATAATATGCACGCTTACCCGCCTCTAAGCGGCGTGTAGCACATTCATTCCATTTATGATTTGAAGGAACTTCAAGGCCAAGATATTTGAAGCTTTCCACACATTCAAGTGGCTCATTGTTGTACATAATGCATGGTTTATCTCTTTTTTGACTCTTCACAAGCATAATCTTTGTTTTAGAGCTATTGACACTTAATTTAGTATGCATGCAAAATTTTTCCAATGCCTTCATAAGCTTTTGTGCATCTCCTAAAGTATTTGCAAAAAGCACTACATCATCCGCATATAACAAAAGCATAATCACCACATTCCCAATGGCAACTTCTTCAACACATTCTTCCTTTACAAACTTGGCAACCATTTCTTCTAACTCATCAATGCATAGACCAAATAATGTTGGTGAGAGTGGGCATCCTTGCTTAACACCAATAGTGCTATTGAAAAAATCTGAAAGTCTATCTCTCATACGCACACAACATATAACCTTCTCATATATTCGGGAAATTGCAAGCATATATTCACTTGGCACCTCAAGTTCTTCCATTCGCCTCCAAAGATGCTCACGAGGTACCATATCAAAAGCTTTCTTGAAGTCTACAAAGCAACAATATAAACCTTTACCTCTAAGGCGACTTTCCTCCATTAATACTCGAAGAGTGACAAGATGATCAATTGTGCTATGGTGTTTTCGAAAGCCAGCTTGTCCATAAGCTCTCTTACCATTTTTTTCTGCCCATACACTTATCTTTAATTCCATTATACATCCAAATAACTTTGCCATTAGTGAGCCAACCATGATGGTTCGATAGTTGTTTACATTATTTACATCTCCGCCTTTATGAAGAGGTTTAATCCAATTTGTAGTCCAATCATATGGCATACCATGTTGCAATGCATCATTAAACATATCGCATATCCATATATGTGCTTCCTTTCCCGTCCATTTGAGCATTTCAGCTTTTATACATTGAAGATCACTTGCCTTTCGAGAGGCCAATTTCTTAAGCCCTATGCATATATCTTCAATTGTAAAGAAGGGAGACATATGTGAAAGAGAACCATAACACATCATCTTTCCGGCAAGAGATAACTCATATAAATTTTTACAATGCATAGACAAGTCATGAAGAGTTAAGTCACCATAACTCTCAACACGTTTACCCTTTAGATTTCCCCAAAATTTAGCACATGCATGTGCTTTCTCTTGCGTTTGGAGAAGTTGTTGAGTAACTTCCCATATTCGTCTCTTTCTTTGAATAAGCCTTTTATAGTCATGCAAATGCTTTTGATAATTTTCTTTATCCTTAACTACATCCAAAACCATAAGGCACTTTCGAGCTTCATGACATTCTTTATCAAACCATTTTTTCTTACATTTCTTGGTGCATTTCCATGATGTGCGATTGGTCGAAAAACATTTGTTTGTACAAGAGAGAATGACATTCTTAAAAGCTTCCCATTTACATTCTAGTGTGCCACCATGTTGTGTCTTTGTCATTTGTAGCATATCCTCAACCATCTTGGAATACATGGGCGCTCGCTTAAGATTCATGCTCAAATGCATTTGTTTGCTATCTTCAATAACCTTCTCGCAATCAAACCTATGCATACATTTGAGATCAATGCATAAAGTCCTATGATCGGATTCCGGTGTCCATTCTCCAAGTGAGAATTTATGTATACGATCCAAAATACCTTCGGAAAGTAGCATATAGTCAATCACACTATTTCCATTGTGTTTTCTACATGTAAAGCCGTTAGTATTGGGCCATAAGGAAACACCATTTGCAATGAGCAATCCGGTACTATTGCACATTTGTAGGAGTAATTTCCCAAATTGGTCCGGATCTTTTTCATCGCTAGAAGATCGACTATACATTTGCATATCCTCTTGCATCCTTGAGATATGGGGCATCAAAGATTCTTGTGAATCAAGTTGGAAACTTCTTGTACGAGCATTCATGTCACCAAAGACAATAACTTCCCCTTTGGATTTGAAATAAACAATATCATCTTCTAGATTTGCAAAAGGTTGATCTTTATCCAAACAAGCATAGAAGTTAGAATCTTGATGAGGAATGTAACATCCAACGACAAAAGTGGGTGAATCATTAGGTGTTTCTATTTTGAGCCATATGTAACATTTATGTTCATCATTTTTTATGATTGACACATATTTCTCTATTTCCTTCTTAATCAAACATGCCACCCCTCCTTGTCCTCTTCTTTGTCTTGGATTTTTCTCCCATATCAAAGAGTGTACATTATAGTTTCCTAAACCTTGAATCCTTTGAGTATCATGCTCCCATGTTTCAACAAGGAGTGCGATATCCGAGTCATCGATGAACTCCTCTATGCCGAATCCCGCATTCCATGGGTATCCATTGCAATTCCAAAAACATAGTCGTATAAGACGTGGTTTAGTCTCATAGGTCACGTGTCCCTATTTGCCTACATTTCCATCTTTAAGCACATCCTTAGCCTTATTTTTCCTTTCTTCATATGCTTTACGACGGGCATTTTGTTGTGAGATAGTACGATCTTCACTCACAAAGCATTGCATACCTTTGAGGTATACCCAACTATTTTCGAGTATGATCCGCCGCTTAGTATCATCCGTCATTGTGCATACAATGGGCCTTTCTCCGGATCGAGTAACACCATGTTTCCCAACTCGGTGTGCCCCATATACATTCACATCCGACATCCCGTAATGCATGCTAAAAAATTCACCAATGGCCTTTCCGAGGGAAGCGGGTGTTTCCATACTCTCCTCTTTAATCCCACGGATGACAATGTTCTTTGATCTTCGTTCACGCTCTTTCAATTCTTGGGCATCTATGCTTTCTATATTCTTCTCTTGATGCATCACATGCATATTAGATGAGTTTGATACCCCATCCCCACCACATACATCGGCCCATGATTTCGTTGTACATACATTTTTCATCTCACTTACATCCCGCCTCATCGTGTCTAATTTTTCTTCTTTTAAAGCTTCCTTTAACTCAATCTTATTAAGGCGCTCATTCATTTCAAAAGAAGCTCTCTTACATTCTTGAATCTCTTCTTCAAGTTTTGCAACCACTTTCTTAAGACTTTCATTCTCAAAGGCAAGAGTTTGGAGCTTAGCATTCTCTTTCATTAGCATCCTAATCTCTTCACCTTGCTTATTTATGGTTTCTTGAAGAGAGAGAGAGAGAGAGAGAGCAGAACATAAACTCAATTCAAAATATCACTCTGAAAAACTCTATACATACAATGTGCTAAACAACACTATTTATACAAGTCCATAAAGGACTGACAGGTACTTCAATATTCCTACGTGTGACTAACACTAACTACGAGACAATGATTACTTAGTAGTCTAGGATACTACTAGGCTTCCGATTCCCACTCGAATCCGGCTCTCCGATCCGTCTCCCCGATTCGGCCGGTTGTTTCCGGATGCTAATCCAGCTCAGGCTTCTTCAGCCGATCCCGGATAGCAACAGAGAATAAGATGAAGTTTTAATGGAGAAGCTTAATACACATAGAGTATACGTGGGAGAGACAGAGACAGAGAGAGCAGAACATAAACTCAATTCAAAATATCACTCTGAAAAACTCTGTACATACAACGTGCTAAACAACACTATTTATACAAGTCCATAAAGGACTGACAGAAGTAATAACAGGTACTTCAATATTCCTATGTGTGACTAACACTAACTACGAGACAATGATTGCCTAGTAGTCTAGGCTACTACTAGGCTTCTGGTTCCCACTTGAATCCGGCTCTCTGATCCGTCTCCCTGATCCGGCCGGTTGTTTCTAGATACCAATCCTGCTCATCCTTCCGAATGCCAATCCGGCTCATGCTTCTTCATCCGATCCGGATCCGGTTGAGCTTGCTCGCTCAACAGGAACATGTCGAACATCCTTTAGTGTCAGTCAACACCCTGTCAACGTCATTAGGCAGACACTTCCAACTCCGGTTACCTTGCACTCTCCACTATCACCCATCTTTACATAGCCATGATCCTTGACTATGTAAGTCGAGAAATACTCTCTCAACGGAGTTATGTGGAATGATGCCCCGGAATCGATCACCCAAGTGCATTCTTCACTTGCAAGATTTGTACTTGTTTGTTTGCAGATGAACAACAGTTCTTCTCATCAAGAATCTTCTTGGGTTTGACATTGTTTCCGACACCCTTGTCTTTTCTCATGTGTCGGTAGTCCTTCTGGAAGTGTTCAGGTTTACCACAGTAAAAGCACACTAGCTTACCTCTGGACTTCGATCTGGCTTGGGACTTTTCTCTCCTTGGTGGACTTCTTTGCTGGTTCCTTCCTCTGTCCGAATGTTGTGTTA
Organism: Azolla caroliniana; assembly: GCF_043228905.1. Classification (NCBI taxonomy): domain Eukaryota; kingdom Viridiplantae; phylum Streptophyta; class Polypodiopsida; order Salviniales; family Salviniaceae; genus Azolla; species Azolla caroliniana. The sequence continues at coordinate 3,723,398 of NW_028230447.1, forward strand.
CATTCGACTCCGACTGGGACAGGACTCCTTGCCTCCTCATTTAGGATGCTTGTCTTTACGGTTTGTAGAGACATGTTCTCTTCTTGACAAGAGGTGCTAAGAGTAACCACCAGGTTCTCCCAGCTATTCGGCAGTGTGCACATCAGCAGAATGGCTTGCATCGCATCATCCAGGGGAAACTTGGTTGCAACAAGTTGATTCACATACCCCATGAAACTGTTGATGTGTTTGACGATGCTCTCATCGTCTCTGTATTTCAGTCGTACGATCTTTCTCATCAATGAGGTTTTATTGAGGGCATTCTTCCTCTCGTATAGACCCGAAAGCTTCTGCCACATCTCGTGGGCATTTGTGTCGTTCGCCACATGTTGCAAGACACTTACGTCGACGCACTGTCGGATGGTGGCCACCGCCTTTCTATTGAGAAGTTTCCAATCCAACTCCAGTACCCCCTGGGTATATCTGCTCTGTCGATTGGCTCGTACATGTCTTTCATGATGATAAGGTCTTCCATCTTTATCTTCCAGTCTGCATAGTTTTGTGACTTTAGAACTATCATGCCTGGGAAGCCGCTCACACCTCCTTCCATGCTTGCAACTCAAGCTCTGATACCAGATTGTTGAGAATCGATTCGCAAAACCAAAAGATCAACCAATGCTGAAAATACACTACATATGCACACGACACAGTACATAGATATTTACGTGGAAACCCTAAAAAACGGGAGAAAACCACGGGAGAGTAAGCTTCACTATACAGTGGATATACAAGATAGAGATTACAACACTCTTTCTGAGTGTATCACCCTCACGGGGTTCTTGGCGTCTGTTGTTACGCACACAACTATGGTGTTGCTCTCTCTCTCTCTCTCTCTCTCTCTCTCTCTCTCTCTCTCTCTCTCTCTCTCTCTCTCTCTCTCGCGTCTCTCTTACGCACACTTCTATTGTCATCACATTACTATGTTTGCCCTAGATGTATATATATATTGATACATCGTGTGGACTATTTACAATTGTAGCCACTGCTACATATCATTACTATTATTATTACTATAATAATAATAATCTGTTTAAATAATCAACTCTTTGTTGTTGACTCTTCGACTGTCGATTGTCGGCTATTTCCGAACAGTCGGTTCCTCCCACTGGAGGGACATATCCCCAACAGGATGAAATAGTGTATCCCAAATATTCGACTTGTTTGCAATCAAAACTGAATTTCTCAAGTTTGGCATAAAGACCATACTTTCTTAGGCGTTCAAGCTTTCCGCACATGTATATCATGCTCCTCCTATGTTTTAGAGTAAATCAACAGATCATCTAGGTAGATGATGAGAAAGATATCCAAGAAATCCCCGAAAATGTCATTTGCCATATGTTGAAATACTTCGGGTGCATTTGTGAGCCCGAAAGGCATGACTGTATACTCGAAATGACCATACCAAGTACGAAATGCAGATTTCCACTCATCTTCCGATCGAATTCGAACAAGATTATATGCACCCCTTAGATCAATTTTGGTAAAATGCTTTGCCCCACCAATGTGTTCTAAGAGATTGGAGATTAAAGGTAGAGCATACCTATTCCTTATGGTGACTTTATTTAAGCCTCAATAGTCCACGACCAAACGAAGGGAGTCATCCTTTTTCTTCACAAAAAAGACAGGAGCACCAGTTGGAGACTTTAAATGTCAAATAAACCCATGTGCAAGATTTTCCTCAATGTATTCTCGAAGAACCTCAAGCTCAGTGGGTGATAAATTGTAAATCAGACCCCACAGTGGCTCTATTCCTGGTTGGAGATCAATAGGACAGTCGTACGGCCGATGCTTTGGAATAACACTAGCTTTGACTTTGTCGAAAATATCAGCATATTCTTGATCTTTTCTGGGAATTTGGATGTCTGAATTCCCTTGAGTGGCACTAGAAGGTGTCACTGATATTGCAAATAAGAAAAGGTCCTCCTTGCCTCCCTTGGTGCAATTGTTGCAATGTGATGGCTAAATTTTGATGAAAAGGAGATGGTGCATTGGTAGAACTATATTTTTCAAGAGAATAATCCTAAGTTCGATCCTTGGAAATGATATTTTCTGTTGAAGGGCACCAAACTTCTCGCTTCCTCCAATTGATTCTAGGGTTATGTAGCTCGAACCATGGCAAACCGAGGACAATTGGATGCTCAAGACTACAGATTATGTTAAAGGAAACTACACATCCTAAATCACCTAAGAGTATGTGTATTGGCTCAGACTCTTCGAAATTCTTCCCGGAAGCTATGGGACGTCCATCAATCACTACTACGGAAACTAGACAAGGAAGTGTATGCAAGGATATTTGGTGTTTTTGGGCAAAATCTCTATCCATGAAACAAGAATTGGCTCCAGTATCTAAGAGGGCTTGGACTTGAAGTTGACAACTTGGTGTCCTAACTTGTACTTGGGCTAAGAAGACTCTACTACTAACATGCTTGGAAGAAATGGAACCCACACTAGGTTGTACATATCTAGGGTTGTCTAACCAAATGACTCCTATTTTGGCCAGACTTATTTGTTTGACTCCTCTTCTAATTGGCTTAGGACTTCAAACTTATTGGACAAGGGTGGATTATTCATAATATTAGATTCACTAACTACTTCTAAAATGTTGGACTCATTTTTATTGTCATAGTGAATTTGATTTACCTGACGTCTCGGCCTACGGGAGCAATGAATGGCTATATGTCCTGGACCTCCGCAATATAAGCACAGACGGTTTGCTCGACGTCGTTGCTTCTCTTCGTCCGACAACAGTCCTCGTCATTGAGTGATGTCGATCTCCATGGGTGTAGGAATATCCATTGCGACTGGACTACGTGTTTGCCTTGGAGTTGGAGCAAGGCTATATGTTTGCCTTGGGAATGATTGCATCGTTACTGATGCATAAGTTGGTGTGAATCTTGGTCTTGTTATTTGTTGTTGTCGCTCACATCAACGCTCAAAAAGGCGATTATCACACCATATTGCTCGACTAATAGCTTCTTAAGTGACCTTGGATCCTCGGGGAAGGTAAGAAGTAAGTCTTTGACATCACTACGAAGGCCTGAACGGAATTGCTCCATTAGGGTTGGTTCATCCCAAGGAATATCGCTTGCGATGAGACGGTGCCGTGATGTTTTCGACACATAGTGTGAAACCACCATCAAAAGAGAATAAAATAGTGGTCCAAATAAACTAATTTTCTTAAGTCAACTATAGTAATAAATGAAAGTAAAAAGTTAGGAGAGGTTTTCGAAAGTAGACAAAAATAGAGAAAAAGATGGGAAAAGAAAAGCTACCCGTGGATATGAGGAGTAAGGTCGAGTAAAAAGCTCATAATTTCCTCGTCAAATGTCCAAATTAGAAAAGAAAAGATACATAAGAAAGCTAACCAAAAATTCTTTCCAAGAATATATTGCATGTGAAATTTGGGGCTAGAAAACAGAAATAGTGAGGAAAAGAAAAGTCGACTCATGTAGACAAGCTTTTTTTAGGGGAAAAAGGCAAGCAATCCTAAACCTATAAATAAGAGCCTATTCTAGTGAAGAAGGGGGGAGGGAGAAGGAACACAGAAGCTCTACTCAATTGGAAAGCGGAAGAAGAAGGATCAACAACATCGGGAGGCATCATCAACAAAGAAACTCCTTCTATACTCGACTCTCTTCTTTCCTCCACCTCTCTTCCCCCATCCAACCCATTGTAACATGATTCTTATATTATAAAAGAATCTATTATATTGATATAAACTAATGTTTTCTTTCAACTACTTGTCTTATGTGTAAATCTTAATTGTGCTTATTTGTTATCATCATTTGTGCTTATTTGTTTGTGTGTCTTGTGACAAGGGAGCATTTCAGGCTTGCCCATGCACCTCTCCTTTCACAAAGGCATTCAAACCTACGTGTCTTATATGTTATCTTCATTTGTGCTTATTTGTTTGTGTGTCTTGTGACAAGGGAACGTTTCAGGCTTGCCCATGCACTTCTCCTTTCACAAAGGCATTCAAACTTACGTGTCTTGTGTGTTCGTGTGACTTGTGGCAATGGAGCGTTCAGGCTTGCCCATGCACCTCTCCTTTCACAAAGGCATTCGAAATTGTGTCTCCCGTGTGTAAACCTTGCTTGTGTGTTCGTGTGACTTGTGACAAGGGAGCATTCGGGCTTACCCATGCACCTCTCCTTTCACAAAGGCGTTCGAAATTGTGTCTCCCATGTGTAAACCTTGCTTGTGTGTTCGTGCGACTTAGCAAGGGAGCGTTCGGGGTTGCCCATGCACCTCTCCTTTCACAAAGGCATTCAAAATTGTGTCTCCCATGTGTAAACCTTGCTTGTGTGTTCATGCGACTTGTGGCAAGGGAGCATTTGGGCTTGCCCATGCACCTCTCCTTTCACAAAGGCGTTTGAAATTGTGTCTCCCATGTGTAAACCTTGCTTGTGTGTTCGTGCGACTTGTCGCAAGGGAGCGTTCAGGCTTGCCCATGCACCTCTCCTTTCACAAAGGTGTTCGAAATTGTGTCTCCCGTGTGTAAACCTTGCTTGTGTGTTTGTGCGACTTGTGGCAAGGGAGCGTTCGGGCTTGCCCATGCACCTCTCCTTTCACAAACGCGTTCAAAATTGTGTCTCCTGTGTATAAACCTTGCTTGTGCGTTCGCGTGTTTTGTAACAAGGGAGCATTTGGGCTTTGCCCATGCACCTCTCTTTTCACAAAGGCATTCGAAACTTTGTCTATCATGTGTGTAAGTAAGCCTTTTCCTTGTGTGTCCGTGTAAGCCTTCCTCACGTGCATTCGTTTGCCTTGTGACTAGGGGTTGATTCGGGCTTGCCCATGCACCTCTCTTTTCACAAAGGCATTCGAAACTTTGTCTATCATGTGTGTAAGTAAGCCTTTTCCTTGTGTGTCCATGTAAGCCTTCCTCACGTGCATTCGTTTGCCTTGTGACTAGGGGTTGATTCGGGCTTGCCCATGCACCTCTCTTTTCACAAAGGCGTTCGAATACTCGTGCCTTGTTTGTGTAAGACTTCCTTGTGTTGTGCGTGTAAGTCCTATTTCCTTCCCATCCATAACCCCGACAGTTCCGCCTCACGATCCGCACATAGTGACGGATTTTCACAACAACGAAAATTGGATGCATATGTCGAAGTTGGTCGATCACCTTGACGTAGTATATAAATCTTGTTGATAGTTGTTCTCGCCCCATCAGTATCTCCAAAACAAGCCTTAAATTCTTTGATAAATTCCTCAAAATTATTCAGTAGAGGAGAGTTAGCCTCTAGCAATGGAGCAAACCACGACAACGTTATGCCAGTCAATAAGGTGCCCACTAACCCAACTCGTGATGCATCTGTCGGATAACGTGTGGAATGCATTTGAATCACCAACCGTACTTGATTCAAGAAACCTCGGAAATGCGCCCTCAAACCATCAAATTTAGCTGGGAGGCTGATTTTGGGCTCCTTGATAAGTCCTTGACCTTCGACCCTTTGTTGTTGTAACACTATGATTGTCAACTCTAACTATTGAACCTGTCGCATGAACTCCTCTTGTTGTTGTTGCTTCTCTATAGTAACCTTTTGTAGATCCCCAAGTAGACGTTGATTCTCTACTTCAAGAGATGCGAACTTGGATTTAAGATTCTCCATTTCTGCAATAAGGGTGAGATATTCTTCTGAGTTAATGGTGGCCATGGTTTCGTGATGGTTACAGAGGAGGATGAGAGAGAGAGAGAGAGAGAGAGAGAGAGAGAGAATTCGAATCAAACTGTCAGAACCAAGAATAAAAGATAGAGTGATGGAAGAAGGATATAAGGGAACACGAGAAGAAAGGAACAAAATGCTAAGAGAAGAATGGTTGTATTAAGAAAGAGAAAGAAAGAGAATAGATACAAGATATGTAATGAGAGCTAAAGACTGGTGTTGATTCGAATTGATTTGAGAATACATGTATGCCCTTATTTATAGGTTCCTATAGCTTTGAGATTTCTATAATGTTCTAGAATGTTCTAGGACATTCTAGAACATTCTAGAATGATCTAGAGTTTTTACAATAATCAATCTAATACAAAAAGTAGCTTTTATCCACACATATGACAATAAGCTATCTTAATGGTTGAGTTTTTCAATTATGGATTACAAGGTTCGAGGTTCAAGTCCGGGTGACGCCATAATGGTCATGTGTTCATGACATCTTCTTCCTCCTGTTCGGTCGTGGCGAGGTTTGCAAGCCTTCGCTTTTGTGGACGTTGTGCTACTGATGGGCAGGTTGAGTCCGGAGCTGGGAGGGCCTGTGGGGGAAACAGTATCATAAAATACTGTTGTTGGATTATCGGGCAGAGCTTCTTACCTCCCTGGAAGGCGTGGAGTCCTTCGTGGAGGGACGACCCTGTAATCATGCCCCAATCAACAACTTGCCCTTTGAAGGTTGTGATGATGATGTCGGCCTTTTGCTTTGGCATCCCATACGCATTCGGGTGTACACATCCCACTTCTAACAGGAACTCGCGAAAAAAGGGATCAGGGGTGTCTTGTGTCCTGTAGGCTTTGTTGGAGACAACATACTCACCAAAATAACGTTGTCTGAAGTGTTTCTAGCTTTGGCTAAAAATCTGTCATCATGTAAAATGGGCACCCTCTATTCTGATCGGTGGGGGGGGGGAGTATATGTCTTCTGAATTTAATGCATTTCTGGTTTAATGTGGGATAAAACATCAATGTACCTTGTTGTATACACCTCAACAGAATGGAGTTGCTGAAAGAAAGAATAGGTCACTCATGGAGGTGTATGGTCAAAAGTCAGGCTTTACCACATAGTTTCTGGCTTGAGGCTGTCATGTGTGCAACATATGTACTTCATAGGTGTCCCACTAAAGCATTGTACTCTATCACTATATATGAGGCTTGGCATGGCCAAAATCCATCTATTGCTCATCTGTGTGTTTTTTGTTGTTTGGCATATGCATTAGTGCCTAAACAACAACGCAAAAACTTGGATGATAACGCAGTGAAATGTATTTTCGTAGGATACAGCTCGAAAAGTAAAGGCTATCGTCTATATCATCCACAATCTAAACCCATTCTGGTTAGCCGTAATGTTGTTTTTGTGGAGGATGCAATTCAACCACTTCTTTCATGTACTAAGGAGACGTCAGTAACTTAGCTCCAGAGATGTGTATGACACTTTGTTGCCTCTTTTTACAAGTGGACAATTAAGTGTTGGCCCACTTGAGGAACCTTCTCAACCTTTGGAAGCTACTCAAAATGATGCAGATCATTCCATTTCTGATGCAAACTTACATGATGCACTTATTAATGAGAGGGCTAATATAGAGGAGGCAAAGATTGTGCCTAAGTGGTTGTTGTCGACTTTGCAAGACAACAAATTAGATGTTCCTTTGTCATACCGTACTCATTCAAGTTATCATAGTGCTTCTTTTGCATCAAATTGTTATGCTATGGCTACCTCTAGTCTTTGTGATGAGAATGAGCCTGTTTCTTTTGATGAAGCACAAAATTCAGAAATTTGGATGGTTGTTATGCAATCAAAATATGATGTTATTATGAAGACTGGTACATGGTCTTTATGTGACTTGCCTCATGGCAAGAAGGCTATTGGCACTAAGTGGGTATATAAGCTTAAGCGTAAACCTGATGAAACAATTCACAAGTATAAGGCTAGGCTTATTGTGAAAGGTTATGCCCAAGAAAAAGGCATTGATTTTGATGAGACCTTTGCTCCCACCTATCGTATGACTATTGTTCGTAGCATATGTGCAATTGCAGCTCATCATGGTTGGGATGCACATCAATTGGACATAAAAACAACATTTCTAAATGGTGATCTTCATGAGGAAATGTATGGTCCCAACCGATCCGGTCCTCAACTTGCTCAGCCGATCCGGCCGATGTTGAGCTTGTCTCTCAACAGTGTTGAATACGGGTCTCTAATGGACGTATTCACATTATCCCCTTCAATACACTAGGTTAAACTACTTTTGTAACCAGTGAGAAGGGCAATTGCCCTAAGTTAGTTAGTATATAAACTGATTTTGAAACCTAGTTTAGTGTGGTTGTTCAGGTCGTTGCTACCACCATACAGTTGTAACTTAGAGTTCAAATAATACAGTGACATTGTGCTTCTGCCATCATTGTTTTCTTTTCTCCTTGTAACTTTGTTGATCTTGTCTCGTGATTTAGTTGTCTATAGCTCTCAATTTGTTTCTGTCTTCTCTCTCACAATCTTTATCACAAAGAGTGCTGAGATATCGTTTCACACCAAGACAATCCCATTCAACATTTGGTATCAGAGCTTGGCGTTTTTCTTTGATCCTACTTCCGCCACCTATTTTTTTCTCATCATCAACTCTTATTTTGTCCCCCATTTACCTTGTGTTCCAAAAGGAATCAAGCCAAATAAGTGGAAAAAACTCGACAGAATTGTCCAAGCCTCGGATGCACTTGCCGGAGTCAGTGTACTTCACAGTGCAATCGTGTTCGACAACCTTTCATCTATGGAAGATACTCTCTGACACCTATGAAAAGAAGGTAGCCACCACAAAGATATATCTTATTCGATGCCTTTAAAATTTTCTAATGAAATAATCCAATTCAGTCCAGGCACACCTCAACGAGTATGAAAGCCTAAGTTCCCAAATCTCAGCTCAGGGGAAGACCATTGAGGATGAACTCAAAGCAATGCTTTTTATGAGAAGTCCCCCCCCCCCCCCCATTTGTGGAAAACTTTTGTCACAACCGTGTGCAATGCGTCAACTGTTGTTGTGAAGTACTCTGAAGTCACGACCACAATCTTGACTGAAGATGCTCGGAGGAAATCGTTTGCAAAAGATTTGACAAATGATGCTTATGTAGTACAGAGTTTGGCCAACCGACTAAATAGTTGAGGACAAAGTTCTTCCCGATCGTCGAACAATTAGCGAAGTCAGAGCAAGTCCTGGGACAATCGAATCTGCAAGTATTGCAAGAAACCTGGACATATCAAAGACGATTGTCGCACACTCAAAGCCAAAAACGACAAAGCTCAGCGAACAGATCAAAATAGTGGCCGACATGAGGAGGTCAAATACGTTGACTCTTCAGCTGAAGTACTGTTGAATGAACCGAACATCCTATCCATCGAAAACTTAGTCGAATCAGAAGTTCTGCTTACAACTGAGGAGTCAAGCACTTGGCTCCTCAATTCGGGTGCGTCCTATCACATGATTCCTCATAGATCCCAATTTCAACAATCTTCGGCCCGACACTCTGACTCAGTCCGAGTCAGAAATTCGCAACATTGCACTATAATCGGAATCGGCACAATAGAGCTCAAACTCCCGAGTGGCTCTACATTAGTACTACACAATGTCTAACACGTATCTGAGTTCTCAAGACCTTTGATCTCTGTTGGACAATTGGACAAAGACGGCATCCATGCCGACTTCTCATTAGGAGGGTGGACACTCCACAGGGGGAATCTCTTGCTTGCTCGAGAACCGAAACTGCATTCTTTGTACCCGTTGTACATCACACTTAGAGAGGGTGACTTGTTCCTGGTTTATATTCCTGTGTCATCACTATGGGATGGATGACTCGGGCACCTCAACAAGGCCGACATAACACATTTATCTAGAATCGGATACATCCCCAAACTCTCATTCTCTGATCATCAATTACGTGAACATTTCCAATATGTCAAACAAATAGCCGCATCACACCTAACAACAACACTGAGAGAATTGAATCCACTCGGACTTCTGTGGCCCTATGCCACATTAGACTTTTGACGGAGCCTTGTACTTCATTCGTTTCATCGACGACTCGACTCGAAAGGTGTGGGCTTATCCGATCAAAACCAAAGATCGAGTGTTCTCGATCTTTTCCGAATGGCTCGCTATGGTAGAGAACCAGTCTAGCCAAAAGTTGAAAGGCCTTCAGACTGACAATGGAGGAGATTTCAAGTCTGAAGAATTCATCTGATTTTGCTAACAACACGTTATCATACATGAATACATTACACCACATAGTCCAAAGTAAAATGGAATTGCCAAACGAATGAATCGAACAATCAAAGAACGTATAGTTTCCATGCTCCAACAATCCGAACTATTGGATGGCTTCTGGGCAGAGGCCCTACTTACGGAAGTACACATAATCAATATGTTACTGAGTAGGCCTCTAGGACTTCAAATACCTTAGGATCTATGGACTAGTAGTAAGCTGAATTACAACAAGCTGAGGATTTTCAAGTGCGCGACATACGCCCTCATACCGAAAGATGACCGCCGCAAACTTGAACCAAGGCCCAGGAAATGCATGTTCCTCGGTTATGGAACAGACGGCAAGTTCAGATACCAGCGCTAGGACCCCGAGCATAGACAGATCGTCCGAAGTTCGGACGTAGTGTTCAATGGGTCGGTTATGCATAAGACGACCAAAAGTCCTATTGAAGTCCGAAGGGTAATTTTCCGACCCATCACAAAGGCCCAACCCATAACATGAGATCAGTTTCACGAGTAGCCGAATCTTCTAGCAGTGACTCGGCATCGCTCGATTCGGCAGAGCCGAACGATTCGGTTTTGGATCATGAGACCTCGATACCCAATGTGAATAATCCAGTCATACCTCGACGGTCTGAGAGACTGTCACAGCCCCCAGAGAGGTACTCTCCTCGAGTCTTCTTCACAGGCGCCAGTTTACCGACATCATATGAAGATGCATCGGCATCCGCCATTTTGGCCACATGGCATCTTGGGATGGAGTCAGAGATGAATTCCATTCGGGCAAACAAGACTTGGGACTTGGTCAAACTACCGAAGAATCGATGTGCTCTTCCGTGCAAGTGGGTCTACAGATTAAAAGAGACGTCCAATTCGGCCACCCCAAAATTCAAGGCCAAACTAGTAGCAAAGGGTTTCCAACAGGAATATGTTGTTGACTTCGACGAGATCTTTTTGTTGGGATTTCGGTCCCTCCGGATGGGATGTCCGGAGATGAATGACGGCAAGCCCGGAACCGGATGATGAAGAATACCCGGTATGAAGCCGGATGAAGAGTACCCGGATACGGATCCGGATGATGAAGTACCCGGATACGGATCCGGATGATGAAGTACCCGGATACGGATCCGGATGATAAAGACCCCAGCTACGGAGCCGGATGATGGAGACCCCGGCTACGGAGCCGGATGACGAATGTACCCGGAGAGAGATCCGGATGCGGGGACATATTTGTGAATATGTTTGCCAAGGGCCCTTAAGGCTATATTTGTAAATAGCCCGAAAGTCATATGTGTATAAATATGACTTAGGGCAAACAGTTTTGTTGTTGCTCATCTTTCTGTTTTCCACTTACAGGGAGCGAAGTGAGAGCAGCCGAGAGAGAGAGAGAGAGAGACGAAGAGGTCGTTGCCTCTGTGTATTACCGCCGCCTGTGGCGAAGACAGTGAGCTCAAGGTTGTTGCCTTGAAGCTTCATCATTGTACATCTCTGTTCATAGTGATAGTTGGAGTTTGAGGACTCCCGTGGTTTTTTCCCGTATAGGGTTTTCCACGTTAATCCCTGTGTTATTGTGTCTTTCTCTGTATTTCCCATTTTTCTGCAACAACGATTCGTGTGTTTCCTTGGTTGTGGCCGAGTGGCGAAGGTGAATCGCAGCGTCGATTTTCAACAAAGTGGTATCAGAGCACGGTTAACACAGAAAATGGAAGGAGGCGGTAGTGGGCCTCCGGGCATGATGGTGTTGAACTCACAGAACTACGCCGACTGGAAGATCAAGATGGAGGATCTTCTGATTGTTCGGGACCTGTACGAACCGATTGACAGGTCGGAAATACCGAAGGGGGTACTTGAGACGGAATGGAGGCTTCTGAACCGGAAAGCCGTTGCAACCATTCGGCAATACGTCGACGTGAGCGTTCTGCAACATGTGGCGAACGACACCAACGCATATGAGATGTGGCGGAAGCTGTCGAGCCTCTACGAGAGGAAGAATGCGTTGAACCGGACCTCCTTGATGAGGAAGATAGTGAACCTCAAGTACCGGGACGGCGAGAGTATGGTGGAACACGTAAGCACGTTCATGGGATTCGTGAACCAGCTTGCGGCGATCAAGTTCCCGTTGGAGGATGCAATGCAAGCCATCATCCTGATGTGTACATTGCCGGACAGCTGGGAGAACTTGGTGGTGACTCTCAGCACCTCCTGCACCGAAGATAACTTGTCCCTACAAACGGTAAAGACAAGTATTTTGAACGAAGAAGCGCGTCGGAGAGATAAAGAACCGGCCTCCGACTCGAAGGCACTGCTTACCGAATCGGAACGGGGAAGACAATGGAACCGGAGTCCGCAAAGACGGGAGAAGTCGGGGACCCGGTCGCAGTCAAGAGGAAGACCCACATGCTTCCACTGTGGGAAGCCGGGGCATTTCCGGAAGAATTGTCGGCATTACCGAAAGGACAACGGAGCCGACGACACCGATTCGAAGAAGTCACCGGAGAGAAACGGTGCATACCGGGGAGCCTTGGACCGGAGAGGTCCGGATCGGCGAGGGCAGGACCGGAAAGGAACGACGGCACTCGCGGCAAGTGAAGAAGAAATCATGCTCATTACCGAAGAGAGGGAGCTGAACCTTGCCGGTGTAGAGATGACCTGGGTGGTTGATTCCGGAGCGTCGTTCCACCTGACCCCGGAGAAGAAATACTTCTCATCCTACGCAACCGGTGAGCACGGCTGTGTCCGGATGGGAAATGAAGGCACATGCCGGATTGCCGGCATAGGAGACGTGTGGCTGATGACATCAACCGGATGCAAGATGCTGCTGAAGGATGTGCGACACGTTCCGGAGGTCCGATTGAACCTGATCTCGGCCGGGAGGCTAGATGATGAAGGCTACACGGGTAGCATCCGGAACGGTGTCATGAAGTTCAGCAAAGGGAGCCTGATAGTGGCTCGGGCCCGGAAAGTCAACACGTTGTACCTGATGAATGCCCGGTTATGTCCGGAAGAGCTGAACGTGGCAGCCGACACTGCCGGTGAGCTGTGGCACAAGAGACTGTGCCACATGAGTGAGAAGGGGATGAAGAGGCTTGCAGAAGACAACCTCATCCCAGTGAAGCATGTGCACCTGGAGAAGTGCACCGATTGCCTGGCCGGTAAGCAGAACCGAACCTCCTTCCACTCAAGGCCACCGACGAGACGTAGCGCACCATTGGAGTTGGTGCACACGGATGTGTGTCAGGTAGAAACGAAGTCACATGGCGGAGCCCAGTACTTCGTGACTTTCATTGATGATCACAGCAGGAAGCTGTGGACGGCGCCGTTGAAGACAAAGGACCAAGTGTTGTCCGTCTTCAAAGAACTCCACGCGAGAGTGGAAAGGGAATCCGGCAAGAAGCTGAAAGCGATACGAGCGGATAACGGAGGGGAATACCGGGGGCAGTTCCAGGAGTACTGTCGCTCAAAGGGAATCCGGCTCGAGTTTACTGTGCCGAAGACGCCGGAACTAAACGGGCTGGCCGAGAGGATGAACCGGACCATAATGGAGAGGGTCCGGAGTATGCTGGCGCATGCGAAATTACCCAAGGGGTTTTGGGCTGAGGCAATGTCGACGGCGACATACGTGATAAACAGATCACCCTCAGTACCTTTGGACGGGGACACGCCGCAGAAAGTGTGGACCGGTAAGGAAGTGTCCTACCGGCACCTGAAGGTGTTCGGGTGTCTCGCATACGTGCATGTGGCAAAGGACCGGAGAGGAAAGCTAGATCCAAAGACCCGGCCATGCATATTCCTCGGTTACGGCGACGACGAGTTCGGCTACCGAGTATGGGACCCGGTCGACAAGAAGATATTCAGGAGTCGAGACATCATCTTCATGGAGGACAAGACACTCGCCGACTGGGAGTCGGAGAAGAAGATGAAGAGCTCCAAGTCGACCGGTGAGGATCAACTCTACGAGGAGCAGTCCCGACCGGCAAGGGACCGGTTAACACTCGAGGATCCGGCCGAAGACTATGAAGAAACAGAACCGGCCGAAGAAGATGAAAATGATACCGGAACCGGCCCCGATCCCGAAATGGATTTGGATGAAGAAGAATCGGAAGAACCGGTTGCCGAAGGTCCGGAACGGAGATATCCTCTAAGAGAGAGAAGGGCCCCCCGGAGATTTCCGGAACCAGAGCACGTGCTGCTAACCGACGAAGGGGAGCCGGAGAGCTTTGAAGAAGCAAAGCATGACACCAAGAGCCGCAGGTGGTTGAGTGCCATGCAGGACGAGATGGATTCCCTGCATGAGAACCACACATATGAACTTGTGGAGTTGCCGAAAGGAAAGCGGGTGTTGGGAAACACCGATTTGATTCACCTTCTCCGCTCGGTCACAACCGAGTAATCACGGATCAATGCAGCAGAAAATAGGAAATACAGAGAAAGACGCGATGCACAGGAATTAACGTGGAAAACCCTATACGGGAAAAACCACGGGAGTGCGAGACTCCAAACCACACTATGCACAGAGAAATATACAATGGCGAAGCTTCAAGGCAACGACCTTGAGCTCGCTGTCCTCGCCACAGGCGGCGGTATTACACAGAGGCGTCGACCTCTTCGTTTCTCTCTCTCTCTCTCTCTCTCGGCTGCTCTCACTCCGCTCTCTCGACTAGAACATAAAATGAGCAACAACAGAAACTGTTTGCCCTAAGTCATATTTATACACATATGACTTTCGGGCTATTTACAAATATAGCCTCAAGGGCTCTTGGCAAACATATTCACAAATATGTCCCCGCATCCGGATCTCTCTCCGGGTACACTCATCATCCGGCTCCGTAGCCGGGGTCTTCGTCATCCGGCTCCGTAACCGGGTCTTCGTCATCCGGCTCCGTAACCGGGTCTTCGTCATCCGGCCACATGCCGGGTACTATTCATCATCCGGTTCCGTAACCGCAACCGGGCTTGCCGTCATTTATCTCCGGGGACATCCCATCCGGAGGGACCGAAATCCCAACAAACTCCCCCTTCACTTCGGCATGGGATGTCTCTCCAATCCGATCCTCTTCCGGCATGCTTCTAGCTTATCGGGTGTGAGCACTTTGGTCAGCATATCTGACCCGTTCTCGTCCGTGTGGATCTTCGTCAACACGAACTCCTGGTCTTCTATCCTTTCCCGGATCCAGTGATATCTTCGCTGGATGTGCTTCGTCCGGGAGTGATAGGCCGCGTTCTTCGCAAGGTGGATGGCACTCTGACTGTCGCAGTAGAGTCGATACTCCTCCTGCCGGATACCGAGCTCTTTAATGAAGTCCTTCATCCATATTATTTCCTTGCCGGCTTCAACAGCCGCCATGTACTCCGCCTCCGTGGTTGACAACGCCACCGTCTTCTGCAGCCTCGACTGCCACGAAACAGCCCCCCCTGCATACGTCATCACATACCCTGATGTGGACCGGCTGGTATCTGCATCAGCCGACATATCCGAATCGGTGAAGCCATCGAGTTCGGACTTACCGGAGCCGAATCGGAGGCACACGTTTGCTGTGCCCTTCAGGTATCTGAGTATCCACTTGACCGCGTTCCAGTGCTCTTTGCCGGGATTGCTCATATACCGGCTCACCACTCCGACTGCGTATCCAATGTCCGGCCGGGTACACACCATTGCGTACATCAAGCTTCCGACGGCAGAGGCATATGGTACTTTCATCATGTCCTCCTTCTCAGCCTTTGTCTTGGGGCTTTGCTTGCTGGACAGCTTGCAGTTTGCCGGGAGTGTTGACCCGACTGGTCTTGCTTCCGACATGTTGAACCGGTGAAGCACCTTTGTCACGTACTTCTCCTGTGACAGCCACAACTGCTTCTTCTTCCGGTCCCGGATGATGTGCATCCCTAGTATTTGTCTCGCCGGACCCAAGTCCTTCATTGAGAAGGTTCGGTGAAGAGCCTTCTTCAGCATCCGTATCTTGACCTGGTCCCGTCCGACGATCAACATGTCGTCCACGTATAGGAGAAGTATTAGAAAGTCTCCTCCTTCGAACTTCTTCACAAACACGCAGTGGTCGGACTGCGTTTTGTAGTACCCTTCTTCGGTCATGAAGGAGTCAAACTTTCGGTACCATTGCCGGGGAGCCTGCTTCAGTCCGTAAAGGCTCTTCTTCAACCGGCATACCAGGTGCTCCTTCTCTTTCTTCTCGAATCCTTCCGGTTGCTGCATGTAGATCTCTTCTTCGAGGTCACCGTGAAGAAATGCCGTCTTCACGTCCATCTGTTCTACCTCGAGGTCCATGCTTGCAGCTATGCTCAGCACCGTCCGGATGGAGGTCATCTTCACTACCGGGGCAAATATCTCGTCGAAGTCGACGCCCTTCTTCTGCTGGAACCCCTTCACCACGATCCTGGCTTTGTATCTTGGGGGGTTTCCGGCATCTCCCGGTTTCAGCTTGAACACCCACTTGTTACGGAGTGCCCGTTTTCCTTTCGGCAACTCCACAAGTTATCCATCTCCTCCTGCATGGCACTTAACCACCTGCGGCTATGGGTGTCATGCTTCGCTTCTTCAAAGCTCTCCGGCTCCCCCTCGTCGGTTAGCAGCACGTGCTCTGGTTCCGGAAATCTCCGGGGGGCCCTTCTCTCTCTTAGAGGATATCTTCGTTCCGGAGCTTAGGTAACCGGTTCTTCCGATTCTTCTTCATCCGAATCCATTTCGGGATCGGGGCCGGTTTCGGTATCATATTCATCTTCTTCGGCCGGTTCTGTTTCTTCACCGTCTTCGGCCGGATCCTCGAGTGCTAACCGGTCCCTTGCCGGTCGGGACTGCTCCTCGTAGAGTTGATTCTCACCGGTCGACTTGGAGCTCTTCATCTTCTTCTCCGACTCCCAGTCGGCGAGTGTCTTGTCCTCCATGAAGATGATATCACGACTCCTGAATATCTTCTTGTCGACTGGGTCCCATACTCGGTAGCCGAACTCGTCATCGCCGTAACCGAGGAATATGCATGGACGGGTCTTTGGATCTAGCTTTCCTCTCCGGTCCTTTGCCACATGCACATATGCGAGACACCCGAACACCTTCAGATGCCGGTAGGACACTTCCCTACCGGTCCACACTCTCTGCGGCGTGTCTCCGTCCAAAGGTACTGAGGGTGATCTATTTATCACATATGTCGCCGTCGACATTGCCTCAGCCCAAAATCCCTTGGGTAATTTCGCATGCGCCAGCATACTCCGGACCCTCTCCATTATGGTCCGGTTCATCCTCTCGGCCAGCCCGTTCAGTTCCGGCGTCTTCGGCACAGTAAACTCGAGTCGGATTCCCTTCGAGCGACAGTACTCCTGGAACTGTCCCCGGTATTCCCCTCCGTTATCCGCTCGTATCGCTTTCAGCTTCTTGCCGGATTCTCTTTCCACTCTTGCATGGAGTTCTTTGAAGACGGACAACACTTGGTCCTTTGTCTTCAACGGTGCCGTCCACAGTCTTCGGCTGTGATCATCTATGAAGGTTACGAAGTACTGGGCTCCGCCATGTGACTTCGTTTCTACCTGACACACATCAGTGTGCACCAACTCCAATGGTGCGCCACGTCTCGTCGGTGGCCTTGAGTGGAAAGAGGTTCGGTTCTGCTTACCGGCCAGGCAATCGGTGCACTTCTCCAGGTGCACATGCTTCACTGGAATAAGGTTGTCTACTGCAAGCCTCTTCATCCCTTTCTCACTCATGTGGCACAGTCTCTTGTGCCACAGCTCACCGGCAGTGTCGGCTGCCACGTTCAGCTCCTCCGGACATAGCCGGGAATTCATCAGGTACAGTGTGTTGACTTTCCGGGCCCGAGCCACTATCAGACTCCCCTTGCTGAACTTCATGACACCGTTCCGGATGCTACCCGTGTAGCCTTCATCATCTAGCCTCCCAGCCGAAATCAGGTTCAATCGAACCTCCGGAACGTGTCGAACATCCTTCAGCAGCATTTTGCATCCGGTTGATGTCATCAGCCACACGTCTCCTATGCCGGCAATCCGACACGTACCTTCATTTCCCATCCGGACACAGCCATGCTCACCGGCTGTGTAGGATGAGAAGTATTTCTTCTCCGGGGTCAGGTGGAACGACGCTCCGGAATCGACCACCCAGGTCATCTCTTCTCCGGCAAGGTTCAGCTCCCTCTCTTCGGTAATGAGCATTATCTCTTCTTCACTTGCCGCGAGTGCCGTCGTTCCTTTCCGGTCCTGCCCTCGCCGATCCGGACCTCTCCGGTCCGTGGCTCCCCGGTATGCACCGTTTCGCTCCGGTGACTTCTTCGAATCGGTGTCGTCGGCTCCGTTTTCCTTTCGGTAATGCCGGCAATTCTTCCGGAAGTGCCCCGGCTTCCCACAGTGGAAGCATGTAGGCCTTCCTCTTGACTGCGACCGGGTCCCCGACTTCTCCCGTCTTTGCGGACTCCGGTTCCATTGTCTTCCCCGATCCGATTCGGTAAGCAGCATCTTCGGGTCGGAGGCCGGTTCTTTATCTCTCCGACGAGCTTCTTCGTTCAAAATGCTTGTCTTTACCGTTTGTAGAGACAAGTTATCTTCGGTGCACGAGGTGCTGAGAGTCACCACCAAGTTCTCCCAGCTTTCCGGCAATGTACACATCAGGATGATGGCTTGCATTGCATCCTCCAACGGGAACTTAATCGCCGCAAGCTGGTTCACGAATCCCATGAACGTGCTTACGTGTTCCACCATACTCTCGCCGTCCCGGTACTTGAGATTCACTATCTTCCTCATCAGGGAGGTCCGGTTCAACGCATTCTTCCTCTCGTAGAGGCCCGACAGCTTCTTCCACATCTCGTATGCGTTGGTGTCGTTCGCCACGTGTTGTAGGACGCTTACATCGACATATTGTCGGATCGTCGCTACGGCTTTCCGGTTCAGGAGCTTCCACTCCGACTCAAGTACCCCTTTCGGTATTTCCGACCTGTCAATCGGTTCGTACAGGTCCCGAACAATCAGAAGATCCTCCATCTTGATCTTCCAGTCGGCGTAATTCTGTGCATTCAGCACCATCATCATCGGCTGTGCGCTGCCGCCGCCTTCCATTTTCTGCACTGCCGTCGCTCTGATACCAGTTTGTTGGGAAACACCGATTTGATTCACCTTCTCCGCTCGGTCACAACCGAGTAATCACGGATCAATGCAGCAGAAAATAGGAAATACAGAGAAAGACGCGATGCACAGGAATTAACGTGGAAAACCCTATACGGGAAAAACCACGGGAGTGCGAGACTCCAAACCACACTATGCACAGAGAAATATACAATGGCGAAGCTTCAAGGCAACGACCTTGAGCTCGCTGTCCTCGCCACAGGCGGCGGTATTACACAGAGGCGTCGACCTCTTCGTTTCTCTCTCTCTCTCTCTCTCTCGGCTGCTCTCACTCCGCTCTCTCGACTAGAACATAAAATGAGCAACAACAGAAACTGTTTGCCCTAAGTCATATTTATACACATATGACTTTCGGGCTATTTACAAATATAGCCTCAAGGGCTCTTGGCAAACATATTCACAAATATGTCCCCGCATCCGGATCTCTCTCCGGGTACACTCATCATCCGGCTCCGTAGCCGGGGTCTTCGTCATCCGGCTCCGTAACCGGGTCTTCGTCATCCGGCTCCGTAACCGGGTCTTCGTCATCCGGCCACATGCCGGGTACTATTCATCATCCGGTTCCGTAACCGCAACCGGGCTTGCCGTCATTTATCTCCGGGGACATCCCATCCGGAGGGACCGAAATCCCAACAGCGGGCACTTCGAAACAAGTGGGTGTTCAAGCTGAAACCGGGAGATGCCGGAAACCCCTCGAGATACAAAGCCAGGATCGTGGTGAAGGGGTTTCAGCAGAAGAAGGGCGTCGACTTCGACGAGATATTCGCCCCGGTAGTGAAGATGACCTCCATTCGGACGGTGCTGAGCATAGCGGCAAGCATGGACCTCGAGGTAGAACAGATGGACGTGAAGACGGCATTCCTTCACGGTGACCTCGAAGAAGAGATATACATGCAGCAACCGGAAGGATTCGAGAAGAAAGGGAAGGAGCACCTGGTATGCCGGTTGAAGAAGAGCCTTTACGGACTGAAGCAGGCTCCTCGGCAATGGTACCGGAAGTTCGACTCCTTCATGACCGACGAAGGGTACCACAAAACGCAGTCTGATCACTGCGTGTTTGTGAAGAAGTTCGAAGGAGGAGACTCTCTAATACTCCTCCTGTACGTGGACGACATGTTGATCGTCGGACGGGACCAGGTCAAGATACGGACGTTGAAGAAAGCACTTCACCGAACCTTCTCAATGAAGGACCTGGGTCCGGCGAGGCAAATACTAGGGATGCACATCATCCGGGACCAGAAGAAGAAGCAGTTGTGGCTGTCACAGGAGAAGTACGTGACAAAGGTGCTTCACCGGTTCAACATGTCGGAAGCAAGACCGGTCGGATCAACCCTCCCGGCAAACTGCAAGTTGTCCAGCAAGCAAAGCCCCAAGACAAAGGCTGAGAAGGAGGACATGATGAAAGTACCATATGCCTCTGCCGTCGGAAGCTTGATGTACGCAATGGTGTGTACAAGACCGGACATAGGATATGCAGTCGGAGTGGTGAGCCGGTACATGAGCAATCCCGGCAAAGAGCACTGGAACGCGGTCAAATGGATACTCCGATACTTAAAGGGCACTTCGAACATGTGTCTCCGATTCGGCTCCGGTAAGCCCGAACTCGATGGATTTACCGATTCGGACATGTCGGCTGATGCGGATACCAGCCGGTCTACATCTGGGTATGTAATGACATATGCAGGGGGAGCTGTTTCGTGGCAGTCGAGGTTGCAGAAGACGGTTGCGTTGTCAACCACGGAGGCGGAGTACATGGCGGCTGTTGAAGCCGGCAAGGAAATAATTTGGATGAAGGACTTCATTAGAGAGCTCGGTATCCGACAGGAGGAGTACCGGCTCTACTGCGACAGTCAGAGTGCCATTCACCTTGCGAAGAATGCGGCCTATCACTCCCGGACGAAGCACATCCAGCGAAGACATCACTGGATCCGGGAAAGGATAGAAGACGAGGAGTTCGTGCTGACGAAGATCCACACAGACGAGAACGGGTCGGATATGCTAACCAAGGTGCTCACACCCGACAAGCTGGAAGCATGCCGGAAGAGGATCGGATTGGAGAGACATCCCATGCCGAAGTGAAGGGGGAGTTTGTTGGGATTTCGGTCCCTCCGGATGGGATGTCCGGAGATGAATGACGGCAAGCCCGGAACCGGATGATGAAGAATACCCGGTATGAAGCCGGATGAAGAGTACCCGGATACGGATCCGGATGATGAAGTACCCGGATACGGATCCGGATGATGAAGTACCCGGATACGGATCCGGATGATAAAGACCCCAGCTACGGAGCCGGATGATGGAGACCCCGGCTACGGAGCCGGATGATGGAGACCCCGGCTACGGAGCCGGATGACGAATGTACCCGGAGAGAGATCCGGATGCGGGGACATATTTGTGAATATGTTTGCCAAGGGCCCTTGAGGCTATATTTGTAAATAGCCCGAAAGTCATATGTGTATAAATATGACTTAGGGCAAACAGTTTTGTTGTTGCTCATCTTTCTGTTTTCCACTTACATGGAGCGAAGTGAGAGCAGCCGAGAGAGAGAGAGAGAGAGACGAAGAGGTCGTTGCCTCTGTGTATTACCGCCGCCTGTGGCGAAGACAGTGAGCTCAAGGTTGTTGCCTTGAAGCTTCATCATTGTACATCTCTGTTCATAGTGATAGTTGGAGTTTGAGGACTCCCGTGGTTTTTTCCCGTATAGGGTTTTCCACGTTAATCCCTGTGTTATTGTGTCTTTCTCTGTATTTCCAATTTTTCTGCAACAACGATTCGTGTGTTTCCTTGGTTGTGGCCGAGTGGCGAAGGTGAATCGGAGCGTCGATTTTCAACACTTTTCACTAGTGATAAAAGTGACGACCCTTCAATTTATGATCGGCGGAGAGGTAGCCAAGGATTTGGAGCTGATTCAGCTAGATGTCAAAACAACATTTCTCCACGGTGACTTAGAGGAGGAAATTTATATGGAGCCTGAAAGGCTTTGTGGCATCCAGCTAGGAACATTTAGTATGCCAACTCAGGAAGAGTCTATACGGCCTAAAGCAAGCACTAAGACAATGGTACAAGAAATTCAACGACTTCATCCAATCCGTCGGCTTGTCAAAGAGCGATGAGGACCATTGTCTCTTCACCAAAACAACTCAAGATGGGTCTCCCATTTTCCTCATCGTCTACGTGGAAGACATGCTACTCTACAATCAACATGCCAGAGAACTCATTGAACTTGTTCGACAACTGCGATTGAAGTTTGCCGTGAAGGATGTCGGTCCGGCAAGATATATTCTCGGAATGAAGATTAGTAGAATTCAAACTAGATGATAGTTGTCCCTGTATCAAGCCGACTACATTGAACTTGTCTTAGAACGTTTCAACATGCAATCGGTGAAATTTGCTTCGACCTCGCTCCCCATTAGCCTTTGGCTGTCTCAACGAAACTGCCTGACATCCGATCCGAAGAGGGAAGATATGAAGTCGGTACCATATGCACCGATAGTCAAAGTCATCAGGAGATTCATGCACAATCTTGGCCGATCGCATTGGAACGCAGTCAAGCATGTGTTCAGATACTTGATGGACACAAACGACTATGGCATTCTATTCGGCCCGAATGATACTTTAGGTGTAGTTGGATACACCGACGTGGACTTTGCCGATTGTGTGGATAGTCAAAAATCAAAAATCGGATACTGTTTCAAATTCGGCAATAGAGTGATCTCGTGGAAATCGAAACTTTAGAAGTGCATTGCCACATCAACGACCGAAGCCGAATATGTAGCCGCGTTGGACGTGGCGAAAGAGGCCTTATGGCTCGGTCGGTTGGCTTGCACGTTTCGACAGGTCGACCCTGACTCGGCTCCAGTTGTCTACAATGACAGTCAGGGTGTTGTCGCTCTATCAAAAAATCCAGTTCAACACAACACCTTGAAGCATATCGACGTTCAATATCACTTTGTTCGGGACTGCATCACTTCAGGGAAAATTGACCTCAAGAAAATACCTACAACCGATAATGTCACATACAGAATGATCAAGTGTCTTTCGATGGATCGATTCCGATCCCTTCGGCACCATATGGGCGTAGAGAAGAATCGGTGTGATTGAGTCAAACACTCAGATTGGTATCGGACAATCATCATCGACAGTTCAAGGTTCGGCTTTAGGTTTTCTGACTCCAGCCGATTCGGCCTTCTGCTCTCGAATTTCACCAACCCGAACAAAGCCGACTTGTTCAACAACCTTGTATAAATCTATATTCTTTTTCGTTTATTACATATTCTCTGTTGTATACGCCCATTACTGGAGAATGTCAAATACCGGTCTCTAATGGATGTATTCACATTATCCCATTTGATACACTAGGTTTAACTACTTTTGTAAATAGCGAGAAGGTTAGTTACCCTAAGTTAGTTAGTATATAAACTGACTTTGTAACCTAGTTTAGTGTCGTTTTTCAGGTCGTTGCTGCCACCATACAGTTGTAACTCAGAGTTCAAATAATACATTTACATTGTGCTTGTGCCATCACTGTTTTCTTTTCTCCTTGTAACTTTGTTGATCTTGCCTCATGATTTAGTTGTCTACTGCTCTCAATATGTTTTTGTCTTCTCTTTGACGATCTTTATCACAAAGAGTGTTGAGATATCGTTCCGCACCAAGACGGCCGCATTCAACAGTTTGGAATGACAAAGTGTAACCTGACTTTCGGCACAGAAGAGTGTGACCCGACTTCCTATGGTCAACTAGTCAAAAGCCTAATCTATCTCACCATTACTCAGTCTAACCTCACGTATCCAATCGGCCTCCTTACCCAATTTATGCAAACACCACGCAACATTCTTTTGGATTGTGCTAAGTGAGTGTTACGCTATGTAAGTGGGACGATGGATTTCGACATCCTCTACAAGTCAGCCACATCAATTCGACTCGAAGGGTACACCAATGCCAATTGGACTGACTACAAAGCCGACAAACGATCAACATCCGGATTCCTCTTCTCCTTTAGTAGTGGAGCCATCTCATGGAGCAGTAAGAAACAGCCAATGGCCGCATTGTCGAGCATAGAAGCCGAATACATGGGCGCAAGCCGTTTGGCTCAAACGAATAATGAAGGATCTGGGTGTTCCCATCAAGGATCTGATTCTCTTGCATTGCGACAACATGAGCAACATGAGCAACATGAGCAACATTCACCTGGCCCACAACCCAGTATTCCATGCTCAGAGCAAGCACATCGAAGTGCATTATCACTTCAACCGAGAGCATGTCATGGCCGGAGGTGCCGACCTGCAAAACATTAGTACGAATCTACAAACGGCCGACATCTTCACGAAGGCCCTATGAGCAAACGAGCTATGACAGTTCATGACAAATCTCAGTCTCTAGATCACCGACCAACCGAGCTTGAGGGGGAGTATGGATAAGGAGTCATCCAACACGACGAACAGACCAAAGAGAACACAAGAGTGAGTCGGCCATCGAAAGCCGAAGCTGACCCAAAGACCAGTCCGAACCAACTTTTCGGCGACCGAAAGTTGTGTTTGACGGGGCATGTTGAGAATCAAACTCAACTTCCTGTTGCAAACCAGCCGTCAGGTGCGAAACAACATCAACACTCTTTGAGATGAAGATCCTCATAGTGTACAAGGAAACAAGTTAATAACATAACACAACTGAAATCTAAGACAATATCAACAATGGAACAAAAGGAAGAGAGACATCAAAGTAGGCACAAGCAAGATGTAACTATATTATTCTCAAAATGTTACCAAAGCACAATGTACAAAAATGAACAACCTTAACACTAGGTTACAAGAGTCAATTTAAATATTAAGTGACTTAGGGCAACTACCCTTTCCACTATTTACAAGAATAACCCAAACCTAGTGTGTCCAATGGGACAATGTGAATACGTCCATTAGAGACCCGTATTCGACACTTCCCTAATGTGGGAATACACCTTAGTATACTCAAGTGTGTAAATATCCCACCTTTTTTGTATCATAAGTTCCATAGAATGAACCATATGTATCATACCTGCATTCGCATTCGAGAATGATTTAATCAAACGTGTATGGTAAATCATCTCAAAGTTGGATTGGATTGACTAGGGTCTATATTAAATATTGATTCACTCTCAATCGTAATAAGTGGACTCTAATACATTGTGAACCACCAACATAAGTATGGTTGCAATATTTGCATTGTATCACATGCATGCTTTTGGGATGCAAATCAAGACATCTCTATCATCCTCACTTTAGAACTTTACAAAAAAATGAGTATGAACTATAGAGATTGAATCAAAATATGTCATTATAAATTATAATCAAACGTTCAAAAACTCATAAAATGTATATTCGAGAATATGAAGAAAACATGACATAGGCAGTATTAGCATAACAACTTACCACTAGGGTGACCTAATTTCTAATAACAAAGAAAGAAAGAAAGAAAAAGGAACATGACACTAACATAAAATTTTGCCATGACATAGGCAGTAGTAGCATAACAACTTACCACTCGGGTGAGCTAATTTCTAATAACAAAGAAAGAAAGAAAAAGAAGAAAAAGGAACATGACACTAACATAAAATTTTGCCATGACACTAACAAGAGGATATGAGAAAGTTGGGAATTGAACCCAATACATAATTAATAATAGCATAACAACTTACCACTAGGTTGTGCTTAGTTGTAATAATAAAAAAATAAAAGAAAAAAAGTACTAACATAAAATTTTGCTATTACATGGTACTAATGTGAGAGAGAGAGAGAAAGAGATGATAAATTTGGGAGTCAAACCCAAGACATAGACAACAATAGCATGACTCCTTACCACTAGGCTGAGCTAAATTGTAATATAATAAATGAAAAAATAGAAAAAAAAGGAGTACATATTTTTCCCATTTCAAACGTGTTCGTTTCCAAACGTTGGAATGTTTGCACGAACACGAATATTACGTTCTATGAGATTCATAACTAATGTGCCATAGAAGTTAAGTCCTATGACACATATTTAGTAGGTAGTTAAGTCTCCACCTCTTTTGTAAGAGATGGTTGTAGTGAGAGTGAGAGAGAGGTGACTACAGAAGCACCTTGTCCTTCTCTGTGTAATAGTTGGTCATTGTATTCTCTTGTCAACACACTTTTCTTGTTTTCTATATACATTGTGTTCTCTCTCTCTCTCTCTCTCTCTCTCAACTACATAGACACATACATACACATTCTGCTGCACATAATCATATATGATTCTTTATATAAATGTTATAGACTTTAGCAACAATCAACTTATCTTTTGTTTTCTTTATTTTGATTCATTGACTTAGCGTTCATTTTTATGTACAATTTAATGAATTGTTGACTTAACTTTTATATTATATTGCTTTGTTTTGGTTGATTCATCAAATTAAAGTCAAGTATATAAAGACTTGAACAAATGATCAATTTATATTTTCATCAATTCATTGACTTAAATTTTGCTCTTTATAGACTGAAATGAATGTTTGAGTTAGCTTCTATTCTGTAAATGCAACCACGCCCTCAACTTCATTATTTATTTCTATTGTATGATATGATACTCAACTAAAAACATGTTTGTAAGATGCTAAACATAGGGGTCAAACAAAAGGTTACTCTATAAAATCATGGATGAGTATGTTGGGTCATGTCTATAACCATCAACAATTTAGATACCCATCATGGATGACCATGCAAGAGTCTTAGATGAGATATGGATAACCTAAAGAAACTTATTTTGTCAAATACTTACTAATGCTCGATCAAAAACTTGCACGCGAGTTGTTAACACATGTGTGCCTCTATTATAGAATAAAGCAAAGGGAACAACTTCCCTATGTGGTATGAATTTCACATATAATAACGTGAACGTTGCATCAAGTCTTTTGTCAGTAAATGAATGTTCTAGAACATATCTATATGGTTGGTGTATGTTTAAGCATGCATGCATCAAGTGGAACATTCAATTTGAACAAAATTGAACTCAAGTAAGGCAATGACATTTAATCCATGACAGATTTTCTAGACCATTGTTTCTACTTTTATAGGATGCTGAAATATTTAGTGGTCCCACAATGTAAGCAATTTTCAAACCCCAATAATTTCTTATACTTGTCAATCTATAACTTGGTTTTGCTTCATTACAGTGGTGTTGTCCACCTTAGTGAATCCAAACTTAATTGAGATGTGTTTTGATGATTACCAAACCCATATTGGCTTTGCCAATGGCGAAAAGGTTGACATTGGCAAATAATGGAATTTATATTCTAAACCAAAACAAGCATTTTGTTTACTGATGTATCATATTCCAACACATCTGAATTCTTTGAGTGTAATAGTGTCATTAGATACAAATCATGACACTTACTTATGAACTCTCTTGATCTCTTTTGTTATCAAAACGAACATTCAAATACAAACTACTCTTCTCCCGATGTGCTGGAGTCTTATCCTCCTTTAGTAAACATTTACAAATCAAGTTCCCGTTCACAAAAGATTCATATTGCATAGATTGCCTTGAACATGAGGAACACTTGGCTCCACAACTTCGCCAATATGTACTTGCTTGCACTTTAAAATCCAATTACGAACATGATGCTCACTAAGGCATGTGCCACTTTGCCTCTTGCAAGTAATGACCCCATTAATGCATCTCTTCTATTTTGGGCAGAGAGAGTCTTCCATTTGTACACACTTTCCAAACGCGACAAATATCAATAATGTCCTTGATAATATAAAACTGTTAAGAATAATTGCTTCTTGCCAATGTAAGTGGAAATAATTAGTTTCAAATATGTGTGTATGAATGTAAAAAGTATGAATGTTTAGTTATGCGTGGATTTTTCGATATGAAATGATACTCTCGGAGGAGCTATCAATGATTAAGGCACATAACATTCATGCAAGAAGAAAGATGCAGTGTGATAGTTCTAGGTAAAAAAAATTGTATCCTACATGTGTATGTTTCTTTTTTATCATGAGGTTTGGGTGATGAAACAAAATATTATCATCCATATCTACCACCTCATTACATCGAAAATGAAGTTGTATCCCTTGCACTTTAGTGGCTATATTTCTTCATTAGGTACCCACTTTGGAACAACAAGGCATTCACACAATGAGACCATATCCACAACAATAGACATTCATCATGAATTTGTGTACAATTCGTAAAATTCGATTCAATACATAATGTCAAGTGACATATAATAAGTAGCATTGATGGAGATTATGTTTTTTTACAGATCTAATAAGCTAGTTGAACAAGAGGAAAGGGGTGAAAGGAGGGCAAATGTGGTACTAAGTAGTCTAGATAAACTATGTTCTTTAATCTCATGTGATACAATTTTACTCGTTTGATATCCATGCAAGCTTCTACAAGATAGCCAATACACAATGTCCAAATGACTAGTCTCGACAACACGCTTTGTTGACCACAATATCCAACAATCTAAAGAGGCATTAATGAGGGCATGAGTGGTAGTCAAGCTCATAGAGATAGTCTCAACATTCCTCTCAATGACGATGATGATATCTAATGCAATATGGGATGCCCAACCAAGCCATTTTGGTATCATTATCAATGAAGCCATCCAACAACCCAAACCCTCTAGAGAAGATGATTGGAGGGTTAAAGCAAGGGAGCAATGCTTAGTCGAGGCCAAGTGCCCATTGTATTATTTCGAGGTTTGACTGGTACTCCCTCTATTTGCTATGCTATGCCACACTCTTGAAGCGGGGTGGCGACATTCGAGTTGTTTCGATAGCAGAGTGTAATTGATGATGCCAACGACATTGAATCATCCAAAGAAGAAGAAGAAGAAGAAGAAGGCATGATGGGAGCAATCGGGAGAGGTATTTTCTGCTATTTGGTCGAGCACAGTAGGCTCTCGATGACAATAACATTCAACATTCGAGAGTATACATGTATAAATATATATTAGATATGTATACATGCATTACACATATATACACACATATACATATACATATACATATACTGTTATACTCTATACATATATGTATCTGTATGTATACATATATGTATGTATTTGTATGTATACATATGATTATATCAATATGTATGGATAGGATATATTTATTATATGTGAATCTGTGATAAACGTGGAGCCGCTTTTTATTCACTCACTTTCTTTTCTTTTTCTTCTTCCTTCTGTTTATTTTTTCTTCTTCTTCTTCATTTTGCTCTGCTTTCCTTTCCTTTCTGTTTGGCCGTGTCAACACGCGCTTCGTTTTCTTCTTCGTCTTTCTTCGTTTCCATTCCCCTCCCCCGAGCTCGCCATCGCCATCGCCATCGCCATCGCCACATTCTCTGTCTCTCTGTCTCTCTCTCTTTCCAGTCTCCTCTGCTTTGGATTTCTGTTCCTGCTCCGTGGCTCCATCGACAGACTCTCTCCTATCCGATCTCGAAACTAGGGTTTTCCGTACGTTCCTGTAGGATCGGAGCCCCGAAAGTTTATTCGGAGAACGAATCGGTTTTACTTCTCTCTCTCTCTCTCTCGTTTGTTTCATTCCACCAATATGACTGATGAACACGTTGCCGTCTCTGTTGACAATTTCCCTACATCATCGACCTCAGCTTCATCTCAGCTTGTCCTCTCTCAGAACAATATCCCTGATCACGATCCCTGCCAAAACTCGCAGCAGCAGGACGAAGAAGAGAAATCTCCTCTTTTGAATGAGAATTTGTCTGGTCAAGGTACCATTCACATCATAGACGAGAACTCTGTGAGGAACGAGAACGTCAACGGAGGTTTTTCTCGGTATTTTAAAATGGTTATGCCAGATATTATGCGCAGAAAAGAGGTTGGAAACTCAGAAAATGAGTATCTTCTTCCTGATACGGTTGTTGGCCATGGATCACATGTGGGAGATATAAAAATTGAAGTTAAGGTCGATGGTAACCAAGGAATTTCTTCAGCAGGCACATCCATGGATCCCGAGAAGGGTTGCACTGAAGAAAATCATGGTGTTGGGCATGTGGAGAATGGATTGATAGGTTGTAGTCAACAATATGAAATAGGTATCAAACCTACTGTTGGAGAATGCAGAATTTGTCAGGAAGAAGATGACATTGCTAATCTCGAGTCACCCTGTGCATGTTCTGGAAGTCTTAAGGTACCTTCTAAGTTCTTCCGTGAAAGGGTAGAATGTTTTTGAATCATGGATGCTTTGTTAATGCTAAGCTCGTTCTTGAAAGGATAGACATTTTTTATTGTGGATGCTTTGTTGGTCTTGAACGTTCTTCCTTGAGTGGGTAGAATGTTTGAATTGTGTATTTGCTGGAAGAAAGTGTTGATGTAGTGACGAATTCCCTTGATATATTTTAAAACATATACACATGACCTTTCTAAAATTCATGCAATAGAATGCAAAGGTGAAATATTCTAGCAATGTGATAGAGAAAAAAATTTGTGTTCAGTGGAGATATGTAAACATAATTCAGATCACTAACACAACTTCGTTTGGTGCTTTTTTAAAGGTCAAATTATATGTGAAAGCATGTAAGCTAGTAGCTACAAGGAAACTTAGATATCTAATTCTTAAAGGGTTTAAGAGCTACTTATTTATGTTTAACAAGTGTGTATCATAGTTTTACCATATGGCAAATAGATTCATACATGTGCAGGTATGGAAGCTAGGTTCTTGGCTCTAGACTATGGTTTATCTGACCTTTAACGTCAATGAAATATCACAATTAGTAGTAACATTTGCACACATGCTGACTTTTTGGAAGCACACAATTTCAATTATGTCTCTAAAATGGCAAATTACACTGGCTCACTTCTTACATGTGCATCCTTGTATGATGCAAGGATGTTATAGAGTTTCTCATTTGTAGATAACCTAAACAACTGATTGATTCCATATAAAAGGGCATCTTTCTTTCAACATCAAGTTAAAAATAGCTGACTATTGATTTTGTTCTTTTCTGTTTTCTGGGTGACATTTATAATAGACACAACCTAATTTCAAGTTACTTTTATGCAATGTTCTTCTACATATGAGTGTTTGCCTATCAGTCTTCCAAAATATTGCAGCATTAAGCTAAAGTATGTTACTTTCTTTTAAATGCCTACATGTTTGTACCTGCTATATGTTTTTTTCTTTCAAAATATAACTTCTCGTTCTCCTATAACTCTCTTTTTCCATCTTCGTTCTTATACATTCTCTAGGATGAATTCTAGTGGACGCACTGAATGAAACATGAACGTTTCTCTACTTATGCTTTCTTAAGTTGAAAATAATTGAATGCAAAACCCAAATTTGAACTTCCAAAATCAAGACGTAGTAACTAGATATTTTTGCATTTGAGAAAAGAAGCAAATCCTATCTACTTAACATACGATGGGAGTATACCCCGTTAGTTTGTTGCTATAGAGATTGGGTGGGCAAACAACCTATTATTGGTGAGATGGTTGACCACTCTTGAGCATGTGGATGGAGTGGGCTAGCTCGGTTGGTGAATGGTCTCCCTAACATCACCCCTACACCCAATTAAACAATGAAGAACATGTTAGCAATAGAGATTTAATCTATGCTACTACATCTACTGAAGAAGTTGATCTCAAACACTTAAGGTACTTTAGGTTTGAGCTATGGCTTAAAAAATGAGGGTCAGTTTTTGGGGGTGAGAGAAAAAGAAAGATATGTTAATGTCTTTTAAGAGGCTAAAATGGCCTATAAGACTAAACAAGAGATTACATAAAAATTTAATAAGAAAGTGACTAAAGAATCTCTTTATCTATCTATCTATCTATATTTAAGATTCTCAAGTTAGATAGATTGTAATTTTTGTTTTTGAAAGATCTTGTGGTTGATTCAAAATGCAGAATTCCTTGAAGTAAAGGAAGCACCTATGGCCCCTAGGTTTCTACTCTATAGAAAGAATCAGAGCCAGAAGTGTATCAAATACCCACTGAACATGCTCCTGAACCGCCAAATCTCTATATGTAATGCAATACCTCATCTATATATACTGAAGGGAGTAGGTGATAGTGGACATCCTTGTTTTACTCCAATTATGGTAGCCACAACCTTTGACAACACATTGGGAGATCACATTTTTCTTGAAACAGATGCATAGATTTCCCATTGCACATCTATGGAGATGCCAAAGGCTTCTAGGCGATGCATGAGCCAAACACAGAGTATGATGTTGAAGGCTTTCTGGAAATCCACAAAGCAGCAACAAATCCTCTTTTATGGGATTTGCCCTCCTTATCGTTAGGGGATAGCTCTTTGCTGGACTCTGTGCGTTAGTTGCTGGTATGCTGTATTAGTGTGTAAACAAACTAGCAAATCTGCCTGGTGAATGGTTGGAACTTGTACATTTGAAGACTCAGCAGTATTTAGATTGGTATGAAGCCTCATTCTTTCTTTACGAAACGACATTTGTGCAGTGCGGGGCAGGAATACATGTTTGTTTCACGAGCACATGTGTGCAGTGTGAGGTAAATATCCACTCTTTGCTAAAAGACACCAGGGATTAGTGAGCACATGTTTTTTCCTAAACCACGTGAGTGATGTGGTGCCAATGCTCACTCTTTGCTAGAGTCTGTGTGCTGGATGTTGGCTTGTTATATCAGTGTATAGACAATCTAATTGTTGAATTGTTGGAATATGTACATTTGATGAAGCAACATTGTTTAGATTGATGCAAAATGTCGGTCATTTCGTTATGAGATGTAACTTTTGTGGTGCTCTGTGGAACACAAGCTTGTTGTGAGCACGTGTGTTCGATGTGAGGTGAACACCCACTCTTTGCTAGAGTGAGTGATTTGTGAGCACATGATCCTACGTAGACGATGTGAGTGATGTATGAATGCGCACTCTTTGCTAGAGCACGCTTGTGCTGTATGGACAATAGCTCTTTGCTAGAGCATTCACAAGTAATGTGTTGGAGACACGTTTTTGCTAGATTCTGTCTTTTATGATATCATATCAGCACATACACAAATGTGTGAACCTGCTTTGTGAATTGCAGGAACTTGTACGTTTGATGAAGCAGCGTTGTGTTTCATCAAACCTGTGTTTCAAATAACCATATCTTTGATGAGTCTCAAATGAGTGTTTTGCTGCATGGTGAAGTTTGGTGTCTTGTTTATGCCTCATCAGACCTTAATGCTTCATGGCATTCAGGGGTGTGACAAAGTCTCTTACTTCAACCGGCCTTGTGTAATGACGGTGCTGCTTATGATGGAGGTTGTGGTGCCAGAGGTGACTCTTATGGCATGGGCTTGTCACACTGAACGTGCAAATGATGGTAAGCGCCATGTAGTGAAGGTCCAGCCGAGGGGGCGAGGAAGGTGGCTATTGTGGAGTGAGGTAAAGGATGGTGTGATGAAAGGGAAGGAAGTGAAGCGTTAGAAAAGAGATGGAGATGAGATGGGGATAGTGAAAACGAGAGCAAGAAGGCGGGGTTGAAGTAAGTGAGGGAAATGTAGAAAGGAGTGAAGAGAAAAAAAATAGATGGAGTGTAGACTAGGAGAGAGTAGCAAAATGTGCAAAATGTAAAAATTAAATGTCATAAATAAATAAAATCAGAAGCGGAAATAAGAGTGAAACCGAAAATGAAAAATAATTAAAGAAATAATTAAATGAAAATAAAGGATAAAACGTATGACTATCGTGTGGAATTCCAATTCGAACCCATGAGCCGCCTTGCCTTTTTAGCTAGGAATGCAGGTAAGTTACGCAAATGGGGAAAATGGAAACTAAGGAAGGTTGGAGGACAGGAGTAATGTTTGAGGGTTCTACTAAGTTGGAAATAGCTAGAACTGTGGAGCTATTGTTTGAAGTACAAACTTGATAATCCATAAAGACTATGCTAGATAACAAGGATGGTGGCCAAAAGTTGTAGATATCATATACTGTTGCATGCACATGGATCGTGTTGCATCATATTGGAAGCAATACATGTTTAAAGATTTGTAAAGTTGTTTTTCAGTTAATTTTTCCATAAGAGGAGTACATCATGTTTTTCCATGTTTTCCGTGTAAACATTAGGTTAGATGGATATAGTCATTCCTATCAAGGAAAATATTTGGAGTTTGAGCTTTCAATTACCTATGTTCTTTGTGAATCTGAAATGGTTTTAAGTCAAGTAATACAGTCATTCTAGGCATAATGATAATGATGAGTGCTTTGATTAACTAGAAAGGCTAATCTTAAAAAATTGCAACTTGGGATTCTTTTACAGCCTTAAGTGATCAGTATCTATACTTGGAATTATCTTATGCCCGTGTTCCAGTGGATATCTAGCTTAGAAATGTAGCTGGGATTGGTGTTAGTGTCTGCGCAAAGTGTGCACGCAGTCTAGCCAGTCACTTATAAAAAGGTGGCTCAAGCCTCATCTGTGGAATGATGATCACCACTAGCCAGAGATCTAGCATAGAGCACATGAAGCTAGCTATAGTCGGGAGGTCTGTCATAGTTACAATGGCAGTACTGTATGCCTGGCAATTCCCACAATACTTACTTGGCCCCTTATGAAGAGAAATACAAAGAATTGCTCATGATGAATATAGGATTCATTTCAGTAGTATGATGAGAAAGGGAAGGGATGACTTTCAAGTCTTTGTTGTGGTAGGAAACCAAAGAAATCAGGAAATTATCTTATGTCCTAGAATATATAAAATATGCTCACATTTACATACAGAGTTAAAAAGTAAAGTTTATGAGGCTGTAGGAAGAACTTGTTAATAGATTAAATTAATGAAGATCAACACATGTTTAAAAGACAAAACAGTAGTAGATCAGGGAATTATTAAAAATATGAGGGAGCAATGGAGTTCAGGAGCTCTCTTTTATTGTAAATAGAGATACCATTTCTTACATAACGTGAAGACAGAAGGAGGCGAGTTCTGTTGCAATTGCTTCTACAGTTAACATAGGCCAGTACCATAACTCTTCATGTGCCCCACTACTATTTGGATTTCACTCTTAATCTAATTGTCCATTTATTCTATTAATCCTTAGTCGTGTTTGGATCTATCTACTCACATGTTTAATTATGAGCTCATGAGGATTACCTATTATGTGTGATACAAGCACAAAGTAAAAGAAGGCAGATGAATAGCAGATTTACCCAGGGAATCATGTTTTCACCTCATGGTTAGGAAGATTGAGCAGACTTTATCAGAGGCTTTACTGTTTTCGTTTACCCAAGAGAGAGGTTCAGAGAGTGGCCCATCCATTTTTTCCCTAAGGCTCTGTAAGGTCCGAAGTTTTCAGTACAGATTGCAGAGCAATAGAGAGGTATTATCTTAGATATTTAGATCTTAATAAATTTGAACTCATGCATTTATGATTTTGCAGTTTGCTCATCGGAAATGTGTTCAACATTGGTGTAATGAGAAAGGGGACACTTTGTGTGAGATCTGCCAAAAGGTATTTGCCTAGCTCCCCGTAATCCACACACTTCAAGCTCTTCACATATTTTTAAATCCATCATCATGCATAGGATCTCACTCATCATTTTGTGACAGCCATTTGAAGGTGGTTATGTGGCACCAGAACAAGCTGAAGCAGATAGCATCCCTATAAATATAGGGTAAGATGGCTATGTAGTTTGTTCATAACATTTTAGATTTGTGTATCACTTTTGTTAATGAGCATGTGACTGAGTGATCCTCTAAGTGGGAAACTTCGAGTTTTTGCCCTCATTGGTGTTATATCAATGGAGGTAATTTCAGCTACATAAGTGTGTGAAGGAATTTGTGAACTATTTCATTGAATGTATTGGACATTTTGACAGTGCTGGTTGGGATATTGCAAGTGGTCAACCTAGGATTTTCGCATTGGCTGCAGATCATCACTTTTTGGATGCAGAGTACGATGAATATGCAGGATCACAAGCACATAGTGCAGCTTGCTTTCGTTCTGTTGCCCTCATGGTACTTATTTTGGGAATTTTGAAAGCGACATATAGATTTTTCTACTTCAAAAAATTGAAATGGGTTTAAAGGATATGCTAAAATTATTTTGCCATCTAGACATTTTTTATTTATACATTGATAACTGATGTTTTGTTTTGAAGCTCATCGCATTATTGCTCCTTCGGCACATTGTTTCGATGACTGGTGAAGATGATGAAGATGCTTCAACATTTTTCATGGTAATTGTAATGGAGGGGAAGAAGAACGAAAAGAATTTGTATTTAGGAAAGCCTATTAAGGCATAATGGACAAATTTTGATACACCAAATCATAATAATAATCTGTTTCAGGGAGGTGCACTTAGGCACACATGAACATTAATGAAAAATAAAGAATGTCAATAATAGATTGTTAAGGTTATGATGTGTAGTCTAGGATATGAATGTTCCTGTAATTAATATAATGCATCTAGCATCCAACTAGATAAGCTTGGGTGAAACTATCTGTGTGACAAATATTCAGTTAATGACTAGCCAGTAATGCTCATACTTTCTGAGTGAGTTATCTTGCAGCTTTCTCTTGTGAGGGCTGCTGGCTTCCTGATTCCTTGCTACATTATGGCACGTGCAATGAATGCTCTACAAATTAGAAGGCAGCGACAGGTGTGGCATTCCTTACGATTCTTATTTCTGAAAATGGCACCTTGATTTCTTTAAGATCTTATGAAAGCTTGATAATGGCATGTGTTTTTTGAGTACATTTGGAATGACATTTGGGTAAAACTAAAATACAGGAAGCTGCAATGGCAGCAGCAACAGCAGCAGCAGTAGAAGTCAGATACCTCATACAGGCAAGCCAAGTTCAAGGTGTTATTTCCCACGGAAATCCAGCAGCATAATACCTTCGGTTGTAATATATGCGGTTTCTTAGCTTCAAATATCCATTGAAATAAAATTCAAGCCGTAGCTTTTAAGGTTCAACACAAGACAAACAGAGTCCTGGGAGCTTTGTTGAATCAGAAAGCTTTGGATATAAGAGACTATCTTATATGATTATTTTTATTGGGGAGCGGGGTATGTCCATATATATAGAAGAAGATACATATATCGTAACTGTGTATAGTCATGGTTAAAGTACAAATTTTATTAACTGTTTGAAAGTTGTGAAAGTGTTCAGAGTGTTTCAGCTTTCTTCTTGGAACCATATGTATTCAAACTTAACACTTGCACTTCCTTAGATTTGTAGTTGAAGAAGTCAACATTTTTTTATTTAATGCCTTTCAAAGATCATAACAAGATTTGAAGGACATCATATAACGAAGATAAAAGACTTTCAATGCTACAACTAAAACTGTCTCATGATAGAAGTGTTACAAATCAACCTTTCTCATGATAGGAGTCATCCCATGAGCATCGAAGAATGCCATGGATGTCACCCCTAAATTATTTTCAGTTGCCACGCATAGCACAATAAATCATCTCATTTCTCTAGCTTGTCATAACATGCCTGGGTAGATCCCGATACATCTTATACAGAATTACATTGGAGTCCTTATTTGCAATGTAGTATAAGGGAGCCCGGAGCATTGGTAAAGACACTTTGTTCCGTAATATGTCTTCATAGTTTTCGAGTGCCAATGTAAGATTGTTTCTAAATGAAGCCACTTTTGACGTTAAAAGGGAGCATTAGAAAGGATTCTTTGTTTTGTAATATATGTCTTCATTGTTTTTGAGTGCCTATGTAAAGTTGTTTCTAAAGGAAGCCACTTTTGACGTTAAAGCGGAGCATTGTTTAGAACTCTTTGTTTCATAATATTTGTCTTCATAGTTTTTTGAGTGCCTATATAAG
Organism: Azolla caroliniana; assembly: GCF_043228905.1. Lineage (NCBI taxonomy): Eukaryota > Viridiplantae > Streptophyta > Polypodiopsida > Salviniales > Salviniaceae > Azolla > Azolla caroliniana. Next base: position 3,761,293 of record NW_028230447.1, read on the forward strand.
ATTATTTCTAAATGAAGTCACTTTGTTGTTAAAATGGAGCGTTGGTAAGGACTCTTTGTTTCCTGATATATTTCTTCATAGTGTTTGAGTGCCTATGTAATATCGTTTCTAAAAGAATCCACTTTTGACATTAAAAGAGAAATGAATGACCTTGTAGATCAATTACACTACTTTTTATTTCTGAATTTGAGATCATAGTTATCTCTCAATGTGAGAAGACTAATGAGTGTTATGGAATGGTAAAGACTATAGTGTTAAGGATGAAAACCTAATAAGGTTGCCACTCCGTGTAGAAATCTATGTTATATGCATATAAGTCAAGTACTTCTACCTATTTTGTTTTGCACCATTCCCAATGTATAGCCAACATGATTTGTACTAATAGATTATGACCAAGTTTTAAAAGTTTTTTTTTCCATAAAAAATATCCTCCATTGGTATTAAAATTAAAGGAACAATATACATATATTGTCTTGCATCTGCTCAAAACTAATACAGCACCTCCTCGGCATATCCATAGTCTCTATAGCCTCTTTTGAGTGCATTCTATGAGACGATATTTGAAACCATAATTGTGCTAAATGTTTTCTACATAGTTTCTACGTTTTGAGCATATCTCGAAATTAAACTAGACCATTCAAAAAGACTTCTTGCTTGTCTTATGGCAAAGACTTGTTAAGCTTCAAGCATACTTCTCAATAAGGGCACTTGTTTCTGTGACCTCCATGTTTTGCGAGGACATTTGAACATGGAAGTTGTTCCCTTTCTCTTTCTGTATATCCCCCATGTTGCCACATGCTTTCCACATACCAAAAAATGTCATCATATTAGGTAAGAGGCCTTGCACAAGCATTTGAAGATAGAGTTGTATAGCATCTTCATTCTTATCACGCTCTGTATAGCCCAATAACATGGCAGTCCTTTGTACCACATCTCCAACCAACAATAATCCATCAAAAAGCTCTCGGGCTTCAATTATTGGTTCACATTTACCGTACCAACACAAGTATCTTTTTCAAATCCTTCTTTTGCGGTATCACCATGTAATTCCCCTCCTCTTGTTAGAGACTCTACTCCAAAACAAGCTTTCAAGAAGGAGACAAATCAAGCAGAGTCGAGAGAAATTTCTTCTACTTGCATTTGTTCCAGGCAATAAAACACTTGCTTTTCGAGCCCATAGTCAACATATCCAGATGCAATCACATTCCATTATCAAACCACATTTGATGTACATATCAATCAAAGAGTTCCACAAGCATTTAGGACACTTATATAGGTCACTGCTTCAAGAAGGAATGCCATCGTTTCCATCTGTTCTACCAACTAACAAACGTAGGGCGTCTTTAGTTGGCCCATATTTAGCATATCCACTAATAAAGGGTATTCCACGATATCACATGTTGACTTGGTCGATCCTCAACTACATCCCATGCTAGAGTAAGAGAGCCGCATTTTGCGTACATGTCTATCAAAGCATTACCAAGAAATAGATCTCTTTGGTACCCATTTTTCACAATCTCCAAATGTAATACTTGACCTTCATCCCAATTACCATCTTTGAGCAAGCTCTCACTCTGCTTAGATAAGTGACAACATCAGGAATAAACCCCTCTATTTGCAGATGCTCAACAAAATTAAGAGTTTCTTCACAAAACCCAATTCCACATTACCTTGATCTTGCATAAAGTGAACATAATTCAATGATTCTTTATCTTTGACCAAGTTTAAAAGTTTGCTTCATATTGACAGGCATTAAGGATGGACCTTATATGCTTTAATCTCATTGTTGTGTTCTTCAATCTAATTATTGTTGTGCCATTTTTTCTTATTTCTGTAATTGTGTTTAAAGCTCTATTATATTGTTGATTGAATCTCTACTCTATACATAGATACTTGATCTTGAGTATAACTATGACATAAAAAAGATGGCATTATCACATGGGGACTACATTGCTTCTCTTCCACAATCAAGTGTGGATCTTAGATGCGACCATCTACAACAATTACTTGTGTCCGTGATTGAAATGTTATCAAAGATCTTAATCATTCGTGATGGATCCTTCGGCTTTTCAAGAGAGGCACTAGATTTAAACGAGGAAGAGACTCAATGTATCTTCTTTCTTTTACCAAATTTTATTATGAAACTGGCAAAAAACATGTTGAAAGAGTTCATGTTTCACCCTAAAAATGAAGCAATTTCATGCTCATGTTCATCGTATGCTTTTAAGAATTTTTTGGAGTTCTTGCATCTTTTCCTTGCCTTCCTTTCCCAACAAAGCTATACTGACATTTGATGATATGTCATGAATTATAATATTCTTCACAAATATTTTAATGTAACCAAGGGATGACATTATACATCCAATGCGATCCAAAGGAAACGGTATAAAAGTTCCACATTACAAATCATAGCATACAAATAACAAAACTCAAATTAACCATCTAACCAATTGATGTTTGAATCCCACATTTTGGAGTTCTTGTTAGGTTGTCGCATTTGTGATGGCATTACTTGTGTCTAAAACTAGGGTCATGTTTGCAAAATTAGCATTGTGTGCTTTGAAATGACTATCCATATCAAAGATGTTGATCTTCACGTTTGCTTTTCTCATTCTTATGGTAGATCAAACATGTAATCTCACCTTTATGTTCTCCATCCTTTATAATTTGTGCTCCTATAAGAATTTATAACTTTCTTTGATCCTTTCACATTTTCCATAAAACTTTATCTTTTTCTAAATGCATAGATTTATTCATATACTCATATTGCATTACATAAATCTAGAAGTAGTGTAAGTGTCTTGACTTAATCTCTTGTACAATGTGCTTTGTTTGATATATAGTATATCATCATGAAGCATTGCAAAATTATTCCCAAATTTCAGGCAACAATAGTTCGATTATGCGTTTTTTTAGATCTCTAGATATATAAATAGAATGATAATAATGAGAGAGTGGTGAGATCAACCTTGAGTCAGGCATAGAGTCTAGGAACATGAATGAAGCATGATGCGGTGATATCTGTCATGAGGCATTTTGGGAATTGTCACATTGCTTGAACTAAAAAGCGATAAGATTAAAAATGATTTTGTATGTTCCTCGTGAAGAATGAGAAATATTTCTACAATGATATGAGGAATGAATCTCGATGTCTATGTTCTATCGAGCTTTTAAATAGTGCCATATAAAATGAATACAAATAATGTTTATGAAAGTATTCACAAGTTCCGAGACACAATTTATGGATTGGTCATTCTTTAAGTATTTTTGCTTTCTTTTTTGGACATGTTTCAATTTGCATGGTAGTGGAAACTATATGGTAACGTTTGTAGAATATCAAGGACACAAATAAGACATTATGAATAAACTCAAAATGCATATGCTTTCAATGTCAACATTACAAATCTGTTGCTTTGTATTTTTTGAAAGAAAAAAAGGGAAAAAAAACTTTGCTTTGCTTATTATATTTTCCTTAAAAGGCATATTTGTGAGAAGCATATTTGCAAAGATATGGAATAGTGGAGTTTTCCAAAGCACAAAAACAAAGTATCCTAAGTATGCGTTTTTAATTCGTTCTTATTCATATTTCAATGTTTTCTATAATGAAGTCATGGTTTATGAATGAGTGACCAAAATCTTTGCATGAGTTGCGTTGAAGGTGGTTACTATATTACTCACTAACAAGAAAATTTCTATAAGTTATTTTATCTATATATTGGGCAAAGAGAGTATTTTCTACATTGATAAACTAGATGAGATGTCGACTACTTGCATGTACACGGCTTGTCAAAGTGTGACAAAATATAGTCAATGTTATGGACCTTGTAAGATGTAATCTTGATAATGGCAATACAATTGCCAATACCATTTCAAGAGAAAATGCATACCATCTCATCGAGTCATCACCACAATTATCACTATGCCCATGTTTAGCTACCTTTTGAGTATAAATGTACATACCTTCAATTCCTCACCATTATACCCCTGAGCCTAAGTTTTATTTATTGTATATAGGACCTATAATCTTGTAAGATGTTTAAATGGTCTTAAAACTAATAGTGATATTAGTATAAAGGTGGTTTTACTAGTAATATTACCATGCTCTTGATCTATTGAATGTATTGATGTTTATTAAAATGGGATGATTAACTTGATTTACTTTCTATTATCAAGTTCTCGATTAAAATGTTTAATTATGAGTCATGAGACTTGTATATGCTGGATTATTGAATATTCACCATCCATGTTAAAAGGCCACACACATCTCGTGATATTTGCTTCTTGAGAAATTCTATCTAGTGGTCAATTGTATCAAAATATTTACACTTTGTTCGTATAAAAGTTAAAATATTTCATCACATGCATAAATCCCTTCCTCGAGAACTCCTTTGGCTTGAATAAAAGCGAACTAAGCCATTCCCTCTCTATCATGTTGGCAAATTTTGAATATATGGACTTAGGTCATATAATAGTAATGATCATGAGTTGCTAGGTCATAGATGGGGTCATTAATCCGATGGCTATTCAATGGATCATTTATTTTAAACATAAGAAAACTCCTAGTTTTTGCCAAACATATAGTTTATATAGGAACACTATTGTTGGCATAGTAAGAAGGTTTGGGCCAACGTATGCACAACACCCATTAAATTGCAAGTAATTACAAAAAATCCAAGACAGTCTCTTCATGAGCATGTCGAGTAATTAAATCCAGGAAGACTAGAAGTTAGATGTCAAAGCACACGAAATGGGTGCCTCAAATTTATCCATCACATACATGACTTTAGTGATGAAACATGATCACATATATATATGCACACAAATGTCTTTATTGTGGACATAACAACATCATGTGCCATGAGAGAACTCAAAATTTTCAAACTTATGGTTGTAGGTTCAAGTAACGAGCAAAATGTTTGATCATATCCATTATAGTTTCCCCCCTCTTAACTCTTTCATGTTGACATAAATCATAGTCATGATTCATAACATTGATAATCTCAACATGTTCGAGATATTGGTTTCGGTTGTACGCTCACTCTAAATGTGACATGGAGCCATGCAAATGCATTGCTATTCGTGAGTGCGCAAGAAATAAACTAGTCTCTCCGCCATTGCTTACAAAACACACGGTAGCAATAACAAGAGGTATATTAGTCACTTGATATGAATTGATATGACAAGAAACAATAATTGCGCTATTGGGTAACGATATTGAATGTTGATCCGTGGTCAGAGGGATTGCCATAGATCTAAAAGCACACCACATTCAAGCGAGTTGGATTGTTCGTGGGATGTTTAAAGATACACATTGTTCAATTGCAAAGGTTAAACGGGTAGTAGCAAACTCAAAGGATGCAAGTCTTTGAAAAGTAAAACAAATGTACATTCAAGGTAAAGAATGTAAGTTTCACACCAAGGCAAACCAACATAGTTCCGAGCAACAAGAAAAACACTAGTATTAATATGATATCTCGATGTTTTTTTCCCTAGATATTGCAATTCATCATGGACATGTGGTAGATGATCTATCAATGGGGTTTTCATGAGGACCGTGCCTTGACCTTGCACTCTATAAAAAGAAGACTCATGAAAAGAGGTTTATAGAGCTATATCAAACACAACTATATTTACGAGACTGCAATTTGGGTCCGTGTTTAAGCAACCAAATGTGAGAAGAGCTTAATGAAGATTAAAAAGGATGTTAATTTGCATCCACAAGCACGACCAAACTGTCTACATTAACAATGGAGCCTTTGAAAGCAATAGGTTTGTCTCTCTATATATAATGAGGCAATGCGGAACATATGAACACAAACATGAGTACACAATGTAAACCACGATTAATTTAGAAGGAACCCCCACATGTGAAGGAAAGTTAACCATGGTTAAATTGGGAGGAGCCACAATATGTGAAGGAAAGTTAACCTTTAGTTAAATAAGGAGGGGGGGGGGGGGGTCCCATATGTGGGGGGAAGGTAACCATGGTTAATTTAGAAGGTCCCACATGGGTAGGGAAGTTAACCACGGTTAGTAAAGTAAGGAAGCCGTCGAATGTGAAGGAAGGGAAAAAGTTAAACACAGTTAGGGTCGAGAGGGGGCCGATTTAACCGCAGTTACCCTGAGGATAACTGCAGTTAGCCTCAACCGAAGGTATGATAACTGCAGTTAGCCTTAACCATAGTTATGATCTAACCGGGCATTAAGTTCGTTTAACCAGAGCTCCTCAACCCTAGGTAGGATAACTGCAGTTAGCCTTAACCATAGTTATGATCCAACCGGGCATTAAGTTCGTTTAACCAGGGTTACATCGAACCGGGGCAGTTTAATTTCGAACCAGATTATTAGGTCTCGTATTGGTCCGGGAGGCGGAGGGGTTTACGCCGAGCCTGTATTTTGTTCCGGGGCAACCAGGCTTTCGCCCGAGCCTGGATTTTGTTCGCTGCAGCCAGAGGCTTGCGCCGAGCCTCTCTTGGTCGTTGGACTAGGCTAGGCTGTATTGGTCCGGGAGGCGGGGGGGTTTACGCCGAGCCTGTCTTGTTCGTTGAACTAGGCTGTCGCCCGAGCCTGTAATTTGTTCCGGGGCAACCAGGTTTTCGCCCGAGCCTGGATTTTGTTCGCTGCAGCCAGAGGCTTTGCTCCCGAGCCTGGCTTGGTTCGGGTAACCAGGCTGGCCCAACCCCGAGCCTCCCCCCAGTTACGAGCGTCTCTCCGAGGCTCGCGAATTCCTAGTTCTTCCTCGCAGAACGAGGAGCGAAAATTTGAAAAAACTTTTTTCATCATCGCCTTCTTCTTCTTCTTCTTCTTCTTCTTCTTCTTCGTCTCTTTCTCGTTCTCTCACACTCAGAGATCAGAGAAAGCCGCCATAGCCGTTGCCTTCTAGCTCTCTTCACTCCTTCTAGCTCTCCCCCATCTCTCTCTTCATCTTCTCCACTCCTTTTCTTCTTCTTCTTCTTCTTCTTCTTCTTCTTCTTCTTCATCTCTTCTTTCCCTGCAGACCACTGTACCTCGCTCCGTAAGGCACCCCCCCGCAGAGCGACCTCACCTCCCTCCCTCCCTTCCCCATTCGCCATGTCTTCTTCCGCCACAGCTGCTGCTGCCATCCTCAACAGCGTGCTCGAGAATATCAAGAACCTCCCACCTTCTTCTGATGCCTCTTCTGTTCCACCGACTCCTTTCGCTCCTTCCTCAGCCCCTCGCTTCGACTCTGATCCATACCCTTCCTCTGATTTCGGTCGCTTCGCTGATGCTTTCAGGCGCAAGACGTCTCTTCATGATTTGCTCGGTGGCGGACAATGTAATGCCGTCTTCCTTTTCTTCTCACGTCTTATATATATATATATATATATATCCTTCTTTTCCTAACCTGTTTCTGCTGTTCGCATTATCGAAAGTATAGCTAGATTCTTACCGTAATTACATTCTTTTACAGAATACATGTACCAAAAAGTTCTGTTTTTTGTTTTGTTTTTGCTCTCCGCATTATCGAAAGTTTAGCTAGATCCTTATCGTAATTACATTTTTTTACAGAATACATGTACCAAAAAGTTCTGTTTTTCTTGTTTCTGCTGTCCGCATTATCGGAAGTTTAGCTAGATCCTTATCGTAATTACAGTCCTTTACAGAATACGTGTAACAAAAAAGTTCTGTTTTTCTTGTCCGGTCGTGGAGAAAACTACCTGTAACGATTTTGTTTTTGGTTGGTTTCAAAGCTTTTGTCAGAGAAACAAAGCACCGTCTCTAAGTTTGTTTCCGCTGTTTTTCTTCCGAAAATGAACAGCTGCTGATGTTCTTCTGTGGAGGAAGAAACACCTGTCTCTAAGTTTTCTGGGAATTTCTACCGCGATTTGGGTGGTATTCGAGTGGATTGGATATCATTTCGTCTCTTTGGCATCTCTTCTGCTTCTCATCTCTCTAGTGGTCCTCTTCGTGTGGACCAACGGTTCATCTTTCCTGAGCAGGTAATTTCTGCTTTCTACTCCCCCCCTTCTATTATGTGAACAATCTTTCATTTGGTTGTGGATTTGTTCAAACTCGAGGCATTTTATCTTTTGTCAATTGCTTCTTGTCTAAAGGTTTCTGAGCACTTTCGTAAAGTTGTTTTATATCAGTTAATCTTTTGAATATTCTGGCTCTTCCTGAACCTTCTTCGCTATTATTTTTATCGTCAGACAACCGCCCCCTGTTCCCAAGCTTGAGATCTCTGAAGAGATTGTAGTAACCATCGCCAAAACACTGCAGATCGAGATCAATCGTGTGCTTGCAACGTTTCAAGAAATAGCTGTGGGAAATGATACTAAGCGTTTCGTAAAAGTAAATAGCTTCCTCCTGTCTCCTCTCTCTTTCATTTCCTTTATGTTTGTCCTTCTTATTAGTGGATGTACTTTTCTGTACAGCTTGTTGGGGGGCTTTCTCTCCTTGTTTTGTTTGGGAGTTGGTTTAACTTCTTGACGCTCGTATATTTCGGTAAGATTCACAACTTTTCTGTGTCTTTTGTTTTGGTCGTTGGGTTATGCTGCCGCTTTCTCATTCCCTTCTAATTCTGCAGTGATCATTGCGGCTCATTCTATTCCTGTGTTGTATGAGAAAAACGAAGAATCGATCCATTATTTGGCTGAGAAAGCAATGGAAGAGCTCAAGAATCAGTTTAAGAAACTTGAATCATCTGCGCAAAGCAAACCACAAAGAGGTGCATCCGTGGAGAAGAAGGAAGAGTAAAAAGTTTGTAGTCTTAAAGACAGGAATTTTCGAGGTGAAGAATACACCAGTACTGGACTTTTCTTCTTCTTCTTCTTCTTCTGATGAACAGTCATCATATTTTTCCCTTTCAAATTGTTTTGGTTGTGTCTAAAAACAGCCTTATCTTTTGGCCTCTTGTTTTGAAGGTTGTGATTAGGAACTAAGGATCTGTGTCTGATGCAGATTCAGTTTTGTGGGATTGTAAGTCGCAAGTTTTGCATCATGTTTTTCTCGATGGAAGAACATGATACACCATACTAATATAAACTACCAAGCAAGAAAATGACTCATTATATATGGTATATGAAAAAGTTATCTCTTTATTCTGCTTCTGATTTGTTGAGCAGGATACATGATGTTAATCATTGCCTTGAAATGCGTACATTACTATTAGTTTGTGAAATGATCAGATCAATTGCCATTGTCACAAGCTTCATCTCTCTCAGTTCTGATTCTTTGTTTGTTTGTGTGTGGAGGCCACTAATCCCATGATGAATTCAGGAAAGCAGTTGGGTGAAGAGTAAACAGATATTGTAAGTATAAAAATCTTCCAAATGTGAAGGGAAGATCATCCATCACAAGAATGACAATACGTCCAATAGTTTAAAGGTCTCAAGAAACAACAAATGCAACAAAGGAATGTAATGAGAATACATATGCGGTGGAGGGAATTGAAATGAAGCAAAGGCCTTCATGTGGATTATGTTACCTTCATATCAGAAAAAGTGTTTCGAGAATGCTATGCAGTGAGAGACCTTGATTGAACCAGATGATACCTCTTTGTGGGGTGGATGTAGAGTGAAAGGAATTCTGTCCTAATGGAAAAACTTCAACCTTTCGTTCTAGTTGGTTCTACTAAATCACCGTGCCTATCTCATCCTAAAGTAATTTTCAAGAGATGGAAGCCAGGAATCTTTATTGTATGTAAACTCATTGGGCCTTCAGGGAAACAAACTCATTGGGCCTTATATAAGATCTTGTGAAAAGGTCAGAGCTCTCTTAACCGTATATAAGATCTTGCCAAAAGGGCAGAAGTACCTTTTTGGAGGAAAAATTATGGTGGGTAGGAGTTCCTTGTGAATCTATAAATTGATTTCTCTAGTTTCACATCTTGTATGTAGTTGATTCTTGTCTTTAGGTTTGAGATGTTGGTTTCGATTTCTAAAAGCCGACATTGTATCAGAATATAGGTGGGTATAAAATGCATGCTACAACAAGCTTTGAGAAATTTGTGATGAATTTGCAATAAAAATTTGCGAAGCCTAAAAAGCATTGGATTGTCGTTGATGGATTGTAGTGTTTGACTGTTTAGAATTGTTTGTATCTATCTATTTTGGATATAAGAGATGCCTTTTACTGTAACTATATATATCTTAGTTGTTTTTGGGTTTGGTCCTCTTGATGCTCCTCCTGAGTCTTAGAAAAGATTAGAATATTATTTATGAAAATGATGGTGAATATGCCCAAGAAGTCTGAAATGATAATTAATATTGGTAAATATATCAAAAAACTATTGGCGTATTCTTGAGATTGAAAGGCATAGTTGTATACTCAAAATATCCATTTTGAGTGCACAATTTGGACTTCTACTTATCACGTAGACGAATATAAGCAAAGTTTATAAGAACCTTGAAGGTTAAGATTTGTGAAGGCCTTGCATTTTTCGTTAACCTAGAAGGTCGGTCACCAACAAGAGATCTCAAATGCCTAAATGATCCCATTTATCAAAATCTCATCAATATATTCTTGAAGGCTTTGATGGCAATACCAAGGTCTTGATTTGGGAAATTTTGACTCATTTTTTCTTAACCTAGAAGGTTGGTCACCAACAAGAGAACTCAAATGCCCAATAATTCCACTTACCAAAATCACATCAGTATATTCTTGAAGGCTTAGATGGCAATATATTATAAATTGGATCCCACATTGAGTCTTTCTCTAGTTAAGATCGATGGGAGTTGTTTCCTTCTTGTAGACATTCGAAAATTCATGATAGTTGGTTGGGAGTAAGGTTAAGGTTTCAAGCTTGTGGTCTACAGGATGATAATGTTGTCATTGTTAAATACATTTTTCTTTTCTTTTTGTGCCTTTTAATGTAACCTTTGTTGAGCGGTTATTGAGGTTTGATGACACATTGAACTTGAGTTTTAACACCAAGAAAGTTCGATGTATGATATTTCTAGGGTTTGAAGTTTGCTTGTTTTCTCTTGTCAATGTCTCAAGTTAAGTAACATGTTGAGAACAACTAGAAGTTCAAGAATGTGGATTAAATTGAATGAAATCATAAGCCATGTCATAATGAACTACACAAACTAGTATATAAGGTGATAACCTATGATTGTAACAAATGCTGGACAAGACAAATTTGATCTCCTTGTCTCAATCTTCGAATCTTGTTGAATGTTGTTCTCTTACACTATATATATTCAAAATGCTTGCAAGGAATTACTTAATGAAACTATCAAAGTCATCTAACTCAAGGGAGAATTGTTTCTAGTAATGGTGCAACCCATGCAATCGCTGTAGTTGTAAGTAATGTTCCTACCAACCCAACTTGACTTGTATCCGTTGGATATCCATTAGGATGCATCTAAATGACAAAGCACACTTAGTTTGCAAATTATCAAAATTAAGAGTTGAATTATTTGTTGTCAAAAGTGTGCTTTGCAAACTAAGTGTGCTTTGCAAATTCAACAAACAAAGTATGCAAGTCTCTTGAAATACAAATAAACTAGAAATATTGGGATGATTATGTTTTCAATGGTATACAATAAAGTCATGGGATGAAAAGGAAACAAATAAGTTAGAGTAATTCTTTTATAATAATGATCCCTTTTCATATGAAGAATGACAAAAAGGAGAAGGATAAAAAATCCACGAGATTCGGCGTGGTAAGCCCACAATCAACTCCCATGTTTCCTTTTGTTGTTATAGATCTCATATGCTCTCTATAATTCTCTTTTTCTTCGAGATATTGTTGATGCGGTTCATACCTTAGGTTCGGCGAGGATAGTACTTGCTTAGCCAACAGAATCATAGCCACATCGACATAACGACATATGTCAATGTTAAGCCATTGCCATACAACACACAACACACAAGTCTTGATGAAACCAACACTAACAAAGATAAGGGAAGACTAAACAAACACCAAGGAAAACAAGGGACAAGACAAACCTTACTCTAGGGCATTGGGCTGAGTGACCATCCATAGTGTGAAAACGGGTAAAACCTTTGCAATCAAGTATATAAAAGCCACTTTTTATGACTTTTTAGTCTTCCTCCGTAATCTTAAAGGTAGCACCTCCATTGTAACGTGAGATAGAGCTTTCTCTTCATTTTCTTGCTCTCTTTTCATATTAACTAGTGATTGATGCAATTCCTAAACCAAGTGATAACTGCTCTTCCTATTGAATGTGCTAGGTGGTGATAGATCAACGGTTGATGTAGTTCTCTTGTTATAATGTGTTATTGTATGTGTTTTAATATGTTGGGTTCTTGTTTTTAATCACGAAAACTATCCCACTTTAGGGTTATGAGAGTATTTATAGACAAGGGGGAAAAAACCTCCTAAAAAGGGGAAAAATGTCCTTGTGGTCCTAAGTGTATTCACACACATCACTACCAAAATATGTCAACAAATACCCCTTGCCCTTCTCCTAATCCTCTTAATCACTACCCAAATGGAAATATTAGAAAGCACTCTACAACTGATGATTCTTTACGACAACCACATTAGGTGGTTTGACCAAATTCCTATGTTGCTCGTAGTTTTTTGATTAATCCAAGAAATGCTAATTTTTTTAATCTAATACAAGTAAAAGGCACGGCCCTTTAAATTGTTGGGGAAGACAACCAAGAGGATTTTCCTTTAAACTACCCTAAAAATGGTGGATATATGTTGTCAATAACAAGTGAATCATTGATTTCGATCAAGGACATCTTGTGCAAAGGGTATGGGCCATGGGTAGTTCTTATTTGTTGTAGGTGAGATCAAATTGGAAGTACACTAATTAAGCACACCCTTTGTTTTAAGTGGTAACATTTAATTCATAAGTTTAATAAGTCTTTCCTTCCATCATTCCCCAAATCTGGCGATGCATGAGGTAGCATTTTTATGAGCAAGCACACAAAAGGAGGTAGTATATAGATCTTATGAAACAATAGTGCATCCATCTAGAGACATGTTACTTCACTTCAATTGCAAAATGTTTGTAATGGATATGCAAGATAAATGGTCACAGTTCCATTTTTTTTAGCCTAGATGTACCTAAAAGTTGAGATTGTATCACATTCTTGCACTTAGAACGCTTAGTGCATGCATCATAAGATTAACACCTAATTCTCTACGACGAATGGTTTGCGTCGCTCCACATGGGTTGAAGGGTTATTGAAACATGAACTTCAATAGAGACCCTAGAATATCATAGAGACATTACCAATGTGTTCATTCGGTATTCTAACAAAGGTATTTTGGGATTGACTTCCAATCTTTGATCACTTGGTTGCTCAAAAGATTCTACAATTCAATCCAATCCAACTGTTTCTAATGGTTGTAGTGGGTAAAACACGACAACGGACGTGTATGTTTTTTTTTACGTAAAAAACTAGTAGGTATCTCGACCTCATATTCTTAAAAAATTGAGAGGAAAAACTTTAGAATAGTGTGAGTTCCAATTGTTTTCTGGGTCAACGCCTTCATCTACTTAGATCAAGCCTGTAGTCATAATTCAAAGCCACATGCAACTCATGAAGTTGCTTGTTTAACTTTTGTTACTAACTATTTGAGCATATATATGTAGCCAAAACTCAAAAAGTTACTACTGCCTTCATCCAACAATGGCCGTCCTCTCCCTTTCTTGAGTTAGTGGGCATCCACATAAGATGGAACTATCGCGTCCCTACAAGGATTTGTACATAATCGTCTCATTTGTAAAATTTTATAACTAATGGAAGGAGATTTTTTTTGAAAAAGAAAAAGAAAAGAAGTTACTACTACATATATTGTTTACTTTTCCATATCCTCATCTTTCGAAAAATGTATAAATCAAAGGGTCCTACTTAGGTTGTCAAATTGTTTAGCTAAGGTAGGAGGTGATGATAGGGAAGATGGGAGGATGTGTTTTAATCTAGGATAAGGAGTTGTGTCTCATGTTTAGAGAGGGGATAATCAGAGTGGTTGTGGATCCTATTATTAATTATAGGTTTCCTAAGGAGAGGAGTCCAAAATTTGGTTCGTGGTTTTCAGTATGTGAGTTTGTAGTGTATGGGGAGAGGGGAAATGTGAGTTTGTTCTACCTAGCCATGTGTACGTATCACGTGTTGAAGGGGGCCTATCTAGTATGTAAAAATGGTGTTTACAAGGGTGTAAGGCATCTAATTCGTTTAGCATGCCTCGCTACCCGTTTTTTGGTTTGGCAATATAAACTGGAGTTTTAGTTGGGGGGGGGGGGTGAGGATTTGTTATAGTTGTTATAAGAACTAAAATAGGGGGTTTCTTTTCTATATTATATGAAAAAAAACAAGGGAGGCATGTGTATGGAATCATTAAGAAAAGGTGGAGGGGGTATATGAGGAGTGACTATATTAGAAATGGGGGAGGGGCAAAGGAGTTATACATAGCGGCGGGGTATGTGAGGAAATAAACAGGAAAATAGGGTGGGGCTCATTACAAAAAAGATGTGGGGTAAGTTTAGAAATTTTCGAAAGTAGGGGGGGGGGGGTGGAAGGGGTGTGAAATGAATGCACCTTTGACTAAATATGATTTGATAGGGAGATTCGAATATATCTGTGTGATCCTGTAAAGAATCAAGAGATGGATTCTTGTGAAGCGGAAGAGATGTGAGTTGTGTGTGTGTGTAAGAGAGAGAGAGAGACACAGAGTATACGCAAGGTTAAAAGTGTATTAGCAAAGGAGAAAGTCTCGACATTATACAAGGTGGGAGGAGGGTGCTTTATGTAGTCACCCTCTCTCTTCATTAACTACAAGGCTCATGGAGCATGGGGAATGTGAAAGCTCATAAGTTATGTGTCATAGAATATTATTCTATGACTCATACTAAATGCTAGAATACAAAAAGGTGACTTAATGGTGACTCTTGACCGTTGGAGTGTCTATTCACTCTCAAGGTGAGTTCACACACTAGACCAAGTTGAGCTTGATTCTCAACACGCCCCCTCAAGCTCAAGTCGGGTTGGTTTCAGACGGTATCCGAAATCCGCATCGACTCGCATTTATGCGGAGTTGCGGAATCCGTGCTCTAGCTTGCATTGTGCGTAGTTGCGAAGTCTGTGCTTCGGCTTGCGTCTCTTTGCGCGGTAGATCGGCTCTTCGCGGCTTCGTTGAGTGGTTGCGTAATCCACACGTTATTGCGTAATGTCTTCAGTACTCCCCCTCAAGCTTGGCAGGTCAGGGATCGTCAATCCGAGATTGGTCATGAATTGCCATAGCTTGTCGGCTCCTAAGGCTTTAGTGAAGATGTCGGCCGTTTGAAGATTGGTGCTAATGTGTTGTAGGTCGACATCGCCAGCCAGGACGCGCTCTCGGATGAAGTGATAGTGAACTTCGATGTGCTTTGTCCGCGCGTGGAACACCGGGTTCCGAGCCAGATAGATACTGCTCATGTTGTCGCAGTAAAGGGGAGTCAGATCCTTGATGGGTACGCCCAGATCCTTCAAAATCCTCTTGAGCCTTACGGCTTCACACGCAGCTATGGTTGCACCCCTGTATTCCGCCTCCATACTCGAAAGAGCGACGGTAGGCTGCTTCTTGCTACTCCAGGATATTGCTCCATTGCCGAGGGAGAAAACAAATCCGGAGGTTGATCTTCTATCGGCTTTGTAGCCGGCCCAATCGGCGTCGGTGTACCCCTCGAGTCGTATTGGCATCGCGGTCTTGTAGAGGATGCCGCAATCCATTGTGCCACTCACGTATCGTAGAACTCGCTTAGCGCAATCCAAGTGAGTATCACGCGGTGTTTGCATGAATTGGCTAAGGAGACCGACCGGATAACTGAGATCAGGTAGTGTGATCATGAGGTAGATGAGACTCCTGATGAGTTGCCGATATTGAGTCGGCTCACATGCTTTGGTGTCGGAGTGCGCATCTAGTTTGAGATTACGATCGAGCGAGGTTGCCATGGATTTGCAGTCAGCCATCCCAAACTTGTATAACAATGTGAGGATGTAGTGCCATTGAGAGATCATGATTCCGGCCGGAGTCCGAATTACCTCGATGCCGAGGAAGTAGTGGAGCTCCTGAATGTCCGTCATCTCGAACTTGTCGGAAAGGAGGGATTTGACCTTATTGATTTCGACGAGATGCTCACCTCCAATGACTAGGTCATCCACATATAAGATGATGACGATCGGACTTGCGGAATCGCTTCGTATGTAGAGGGAGTTGTCCGATTTTGACATACAGAAGCCGATTTGATGAAGATATTGCGTTATCTTCGAATGCCAAGCACACGGTGCTTGCTTGAGGCCGTAGAGTGGCTTCTTGAGTCAGCATACGGCTTTTGGATGAGTGCTCGAGTTGAAGCCGGGTGGTTGGATCATGTACACCTCTTCTAATTCGCCTTGTAGAAAGGCATTCTTGACGTCCATTTGATGGAGGTGCCACCCTTTCGCCGCGGCAAGCGCAATTACGGTCCGCACCGTTGTCATCTTTGCCACTGGGGCAAAGGTCTCTTCGTAGTCGACGCCATGCGTCTGAGCGTATCCTTTCGCTACGAGTCGAGCTTTGTAGCGGTTTACGGAGCCATCCGCGTTATACTTCACCTTGTAGATCCATCTACATCCGATCGCCTTTTTGTGTGGTGAGGTGGGAACAAGATCCCATGTCTTGTTCTTCCGTAGTGCCTGCATCTCCTCGTTCATTGATTCGATCCATTGCGGGTCCTTCGCGGCTTTCGAAAAGGTTTTCGGCTCCCGTACTGTTGCTACCTTCATCATAAAGGCATAATGGTACGCCATATAATTGTTGTAGCCGAATCGGCTTACGGGGTTCTTTTCACGAGTGGATCGGCGGAGCTTTTCATTTGCAGAGATGAGGGCTTTCTTGGCTCCGATTGGTACCTCGAAACCGCCGAACTCACTGTCGAGTGAGTGAGTCGATTCATTGTCGTCGAAGCGATCGTCTTCATATTCCGCCATTTTCGCCTTGCCTTTGTCCATCTTCGGGCTAGGCCGTGATGTGCTTTGATCGCTCAAAGGCTCTTGTGGTCCGCTCAGTCGGGTCGTGATCGGACTTTCTTCGAACATGCGCGTAAGATGATCTTCATTCTCTATCTCTTGTTCGGTGGATTCCGGGTCGAGCGGGGTTGGAGTTGAAGTTGTCTCTGGTGCGTACCAGGATGCGGACTTGTCAAAAACGACGTCTCGACTTACCCGAGATTTTCGAGTTGAGGGGTTGTAGCACTTGTACCCCTTTTGCTCCAGTGAGTATCCTACGAGGATACATTTCTCCGACTTCGGGTCGAGCTTTTGACGCTTCTCGTTGGGGATGTGCACGTACGCAATGGAGCCGAATATCCGAACATGTGATAGGTTCGGCTTCTTTCCGAAGAATCTTTCGTGCGGAGTGACCTCGTGCACGCCGAATGTTGTGCACCAGTTCATTAGGTAGACGGCCGTATTTGCCGCTTCGGCCCAATATGACTTGGGCATATGCTTCTCGTTCATCATGGCCCGCGCTACTTCGAGGATGTGCCGATTTTTGCGCTCGGCTACTCCGTTTTGTTGCGGGGTATGTCGGCAAGTGAATTCTCGCCGAATTCCTTCCTTTCGGAGATACGTCGTGAAATCGTCTGAGAAGTACTCCTTGCCGCCATCTGATCGAAGGCATCGTACATGTCGGCCCGTGGCTTTCTCGACTTCATTCTTGAAATTTTGGAAGTGTTCGAACACTTTGCTCTTTTGCCGCATCGGGTAGATCCAAGTGTGCCTAGAAAAGTCGTCGATGAAAAGCACGTAATATCGGCATCCGCCGAATGTCGCCGTCTAAGCCGGACCCCATACATCGGAATGAATTACGTTGAGTATGCCTTTGCTCACATTCCGCTCTTTCGGAAATGGGTGTCGGTGTTGCTTGCCGAATTGGCACACTTCGCATACACCTTCAATCTCCTTCTCTTTGAATGTCGGAAGCCCGATGACGACTCCTTTCGATTTCATTGCTTTGAGTTTGTTGAGATTGATGTGGCCGATTCGCTTATGCCATAGCTCTATGTCGGAGTCGGCTTTCGTGCTTTTCGCGAACATGGCGGATTTCATCTCGTGTGAATCGAGAATGAACATCTAGCCCTCTCTTCTTCCGTGTGCGATGATTCGGCCTTCTTTTTCGATGAAGCACCCTTCTTGGTCGAATCGTACTTGCATCCCTTGCTCAACCATTTGGCCAACCGAGACCAAATTCTTTGTGATGGTGGGTACATGCAAGACATTTTTAATGTATGTTTGCTTACCTCTTTCGCCGAACGAAACATTACCGATGTGCCGAATCGGGTGCGTAGTGTCATCTCTGGTTTCGACATAACCGGGTCGCTCCGGCTCTCAAAGTTCGAGAAACCATTCTTTGTGGGATGTCATATGGTTTGAGGCTCCGGAGTCAACAAACCATACGTCCTCCGGATTGAGCGCACTAGTTGAGGTAGAGGCCGACATAGAGTGTGCTCTATGTATCATCATGAACATTCCGCCACGGTCGGAGTTGTATGCGTACATTCCGCTATACTCTTCGTATTCGGAATTGTGCGCGTAATTCATGAGTTGTCGGCTTGTGGAAGCCGATTCACGCATCTTCTTTCAGCACTCTTCTTCGTGGTGGCCGAGCTTTCCGCAATATCCGCATTCGGTTGCGTTTTGACAGCTCGGGCCAGAGTGGAAGCTCCCCCTTCTTGGGAAGGTTCCTCGTTGGCCTCCGTTTTGCGGCCGAATTTGGGAGTTGATGTCGTAGGTCGGACCTCGTCTGCCTTGTCCTTGGCCGAATCGGCCTCTCGCTCGTCCGCGTCCTCTTCCTCCATTAGAGTGCGTGTAGAGCATGTGGCCTTCCGACTCATTGCTCCTTGTACGCACGTGGTTTTCTTCGACCAATAGCATTGATTGGAGCTCGAAGGAGGGAGATTTCTCCCGTGCTAGAACGGCGGTTCGCATCGCACCGAACCGTGGTGCGAGGCCGCCGAGGCATATTTGCACCATCTCATCATCATCTATACTTACGCTTATTGAGCCGAGCGAGTCGCAAAGCTCCTTGATCTTCAAGGTGTATGTCGTGATGGACATATCCCTTTGTTGAATGTTGTTCAACTCTTGGCGGAGTTGAAGCTTCCTCGCGGTCGTGTTGGCGGCGAAAATCTTTCGTAGGTTTTCCCACGCTTCCTTCGGTGTCTTGGCTTCTCGAATGTAACTGAGCATGTGGTCGTGAACACATGTCGCCAAACAATACATCACGCGGCTTGCGGCTTGCTCCCATGTTGCGTATCCGGGAGCCGCTTCGGCGGGTCGGTCTTCATGCGCTCCTTTGATGTAGCTCCAATAGCCTTGTCCGACAAGGTATTGGTGCATCTTGTACTCCGAAGATGCGAAGTTGTTTCGATCCAACTTCTCGGTAGGGAGAGCGCTCCCCATTTGAGTATTCATTATGTCGATTCTTCTTCTTCTTCTTCTCTCTTGAATGCGAGCTATGTAGCGAAGCTACGATAGCGATGAGCTGGTTCTTGGTCGTCGGCGTGGAGCAAGCCACACGATCACGATGAGGCGAATGGGCTAAATCGAGCTACCAAATCGCTCTGATACCATGTAAAGAATCAAGAGATGGATTCTTGTGAAGCGGAAAAGATGTGAGTTGTGTGTGTGTAAGAGAGAGAGAGAGAGGCACAGAGTATACGCAAGGTTAAAAGTGTATTAGCAAAGGAGAAAGACTCGACATTATACAAGGTGGGAGGAGGGTGCTTTATGTAGTCACCCTCTCTCTTCATTAACTACAAGGCTCATGGAGCATGGGGAATGTGAAAGCCCATAAGTTATGTGTCATAGAATATGATTCTATGACTCATACTAAATGCTAGAATACAAAGAGGTGACTTAATGGTGACTCTTGACCGTTGGAGTGTCTATTCACTCTCAAGGTGAGTTCACACACTAGACCAAGTTGAGCTTGATTCTCAACAGATCCCATGACGAGATACATGTATAAGTCTTCTCCATAAGGCTTGATCAAGAAATTATCTATAAAATTAACTTGACTCTATGCTTTTTTCTCTATCAAAAAGCAGCTCTAAGTCATTCACGTAATTTGCAATTACAATAAATGAGACTCAAGTTGCTTATGGTACCATCTATAGTACACAATTTACAATTGCATTTTGGGGCTTTTAACATAGAAGCTTCATATCATTTGCATGTTGACGGTATTATCAATCATACAAGGAGTGAAACCCCTCATTAAACTCAATACATACAAGATTATAACTAGTTAAATCACTAACAAAAGCATCGTAATGCTGTGACAAATAGAAAAGAATAGGAAATAATATCACCTATATTGTACTCGTGTAGTCATTACTCAAAGCCATGTGCAACTCATGAAGTTCCCCGTTTAACTTTTGATACTAATCATTTGAGCATTTGTAGCCAAAAACTCAAGAACTTACTACTACATATATAGCTTATTTTTCCATAACTAGATAAGGTGGATTTCCATATTGGGCTCAAACGAACATCACTTTTCATTAGATTTCAAAAACCTGAAAATGGACATTCGGCACCATGTCCAAATTTTTTATGAACGGACGGATATTGTGCTTCTATGTACAATCGGATAGATGTTCGTATAGAATGTATATAAATGGTTAAAACATTCCCGCACAATAAGTGAGCCCTGCGACTATCCTGTTACCAATAAGACTTGATCCTCAAATCCTAGTGCTTTCTTTTGGCCCAAGGAGTGATGACCGTCTTCTGATCTTGATGTTGGTGCCTCCACCATCGAAACCTAAATCTTAATGCATACATATTCGTTTTCATTGATTCATGTGTCTCGACTTTAGTTGATGCACAGGTATTTGATGCAGACAACCGAACATAAGAAGAATAAAGTATCTCGAAATCAGCTTCGTATCCTTTGGTGCCATTGCTAGAAATAGCTCTTTACCCTTCGGAATCACCATTGTTGATCCTAAACTTTGAGCTTGTGTTGGTTGATGAATTAAAATATTCTCTGCAGGCGCTTCTGCATAGCATGAGGTGTAACTCGAAACTAGGGATTGAACCTGAAATGAATAGAAAGAGATTCTGCTAAAAATAAATTCAACAAATACAAATTCTTTGCAACTTACCCTCATCAAAGAATGGATTCTAAAATCCTACATGTCTAGGTACCCAATTCAATAAAGGTTTTAGGTTGAAAACGATGCTTACCAAAGGATGAAAAGTTGCGACATTCTTGCGAATTACTTCGATAAGCTTCAGCTGCATGGCAATCAACATTTTGCCGCACAGAGATTTTGATATCTCCACCAATTTATTCCTTAAATGAAACTGGTTCTGGTCCAAAGATTGTAAATGCTGATAGAAGAAGGGCGCTATGTATGTTTCATAGATATAGTTTGTACCTTGAGAACAAAGATAGTGTAACAGTTATTAGAATGAAACATCTAACACTTTTTGAGCCCCACAATGATCAAATTTGAGATTAGGCTTGCCAAATAGCGTGACATAATTTGAACTTGAAACTCAGGAAAACACCAGTACCCGTAGCATTGTATTTTGATTATGACTAAACATGTGACTTCCAACAAACTATGGCTAACAAAGCCATGTATTGTGGAACTCGCTTGGATCGGGTTAATGTTCTTTATTAGCATTAAAAATCACTTGATCTCATCTGTACCTCAAAGGGAAATGGTGATTTAGTGCGATGCACCTTGGGAAACCATTACTGTCTCACAAAATTTGCGGACATTTTAAAAAGAAAATAAGAGAATACTTTGTTTGTGTAAAGAGAATGCTCAAGCACAAAAAATGAATCGTTGTCCTTGTGAGAAATATGATAATCGATTCTAAGTTACATTCCTTTTCACTTCCATAAACAGTGAAGAATCCATAACGATGTGTAACTCTTTTAACACAGCCAAACATTTGCCTCATTCATGTTTTAGTATAATGACTATAACCTATGTTTGTGTCTGCTCATACCTTTGTATCTGGCAGCCATAGATAAACTATGAGAGCTACTTTACTTCCACTATAGAACGGTGTCGTGAAGATTTTCGGCAATAGTGTGAAAATCCCAGAAAACGTACAAAATCGAGTATGAATCACGTAATACAATAATTGTGAAGATAACATTTTTAATATCTAAGTACAAAATGATGGAGGTTTCGAATGCACTTTATTACACGAGAAATGGACAACTAAATGTCAAGATATGAGGGTATAAAGTTTGTGAAAAGAAAAGAGAAAATTGTGAGATATCCCACATAGGCACGACAAATACGGCTCTCATCATATATAAGGTGGAGCAAAAGATATTATCTTTGTGTCTATGTGTGGAGCATAGAGAGTTCAAGGTAACTTGAACTTAGAGTGGAGGTGGCTAGCTACTCGAAAAGGGTTTTGGCCAACCAAAACCGGACCGGCGATGGAGCCGGTGATCCGACGGCATCCGACCGCAATCCGGCGTCGGTATCCGGCACCGGTATCCGGCGTCGACATCCGGCGAACCGGCGACTAAATAAAATAAATATATAAAAATATATACATATACAAGGAGGGCAAGTATGGATTCAAACCTTGCACCTCCAAGTTAGGAGTCAAATGGCTTACCATTAAGCCATGGTATTTAGTTGAAATTATATTTCTATCATTGTACTTTTACATGTAAATTCTCATCCATGAGTGCTAAAATGAGTGACATGGTTAGCATGCACCACATGTAATACTTAAGCGCCAAATGGCAAACATGCAATTTATGTATGTGTTGTACCCTCACATGCATCATATGCATGAGAGCATCTATAAAAGAGGGAAGGGGGAGGAGAAAAAGATGGGTTTTTTTTTATGAAAATTAAGAAGAAGAAATTCGTTATCAAATCAATCGTGTAATCTCATCTTCTCTCTTTCCCAATCTATCTTAAGTACTTTCTCGCCAAAGCTTGTATCGACTCTAAATCCTTTTGGTCCAGAACCCCGGCGGTTCCGCCTCATGATCCGCGCGTAGTGACGGATCTTCACGACAACGGTACCCCGCATAGGTAGCATACAAAGATTAATGGATGTCCAAAACTACCTTACTTCCATAGAATTCCGATGGATAAATACCATGATATAAATGTGTCTGCCACTCTCTCAACTCCAGTAAAAACGACCATGATCATCCTACAAGTAAAAACGGTCATTGTCATATATTTAGAGCGAGTGAGAGGGAGTGACTAGAATCAAATACAAAAAAAACAAATCAAAATAACAGGCTTCCAAGAGATTTAGGAAAAAGGCAGCACATATAAAACGAAGTCACATCTAAATTGTTGAGATACAAGCTCAAATTGAGAGTTTTTGGTAGCATTGCGTATGTGCATGTGCCAAAGGAGAAACGGAGGAAGTTGGACGCGAAAGCCGAGAAGTGTATCTTGGTCGGCTATTCGGACGAGCAGAAGGGTTATAAGTGTTATAACCCTCGCACCAAACAAGCGCGCATGAGCCACGACGTTGTGTTTGACGAGTCCGCGTCCTGGTACTTGCCTTCGACTTCGGACCTCACCTCCAAGCCAAGTTCTGATGATGAGGTCAGCAAGGCCGAGATGCCTCTAGATGAGCCTGAAATAGGGACCCGCGAAGAGAGTCCGATTTCATTTCGGTTAAGCGGACTGAATGGACAACTGGGTCAGTTCGACCAGTCCGATGAAGAGCCGGCGAGTAGTGGAGACTCGGCTGTGCATTCCGCGTGCAGGAAGCCGAGGAGATGGCTTACGTGCAAGGAAAAAGGGAAGAAGAAGGTGTCAGATTACGACACGGATAGGAACGAGTCGGATCGACGCGAGTCCGACTCCGAGGGAAGTGATGACGGGTCTTTGAGAGCGAAGTCCGCGTCGGCCAAGAAAGCCTCAACATCGGCTAATGAGCAATTACGCCAATCTACCGAACCGAACCGAACCGAAAGCACTTGGCAGTTGCGTTGTCAAGCACCGAAGCCGAGTATAGAGGAGCGGCTGTCGCGACATGCGAAGCCATATGGTTGAAGCGGCTACTTAAGGATCTGCAGATGGATGTATCCGATCCAACGACAATCTAGTGTGACAACCTCAGCAGTATCCAGCTAGCAAAGAACCCCGTCTTCCACGCCCGGACTAAGCACATTGAGGTGCACTACCATTTCGTTCATGAGCGTGTCCTTTCTGGTGAAGTCGAACTTCAGTATGTTCCCACGGATTGGCAAACCGCCGACATCTTCACCAAGCCTCTTGGTCTGGACAAGTTGCGGCAACTCTCGGGTGCGCTTGGGTTGCGTCACCTCGACGTGCCGAACTTGAGGGGGAGAGACGTCCTGAATGACCACAGAAGGGAGCGGGAAAGGAGCAGAAAAGACCGTGACACCGAGTCGGATGACGAATTCGACTTCGGATTGGCTGAAGAAGCCGAGGGCAGATCCGCGGAAGAGTCCGAAAGCGGACATAAGGGGAGAAGCCAACCAAGTATGGGCGAGATGAAACCATCAAGGGTGAGAAGACTGAAGATGAGTTGGAGACAACCAACTCGATCGAGAGTGGAAACCGATCGGAGGAAGCTGAGTCGGTTTAGATGTTTGATTCAGATACACTTAATCAACCGAGGGCCAAGCGGAAAAGAAGGCAGCAGGAGAAGCGCCAACACCGCGATAGTAAGGGAGCTGTGAAGGGCCGTGGGAGCAGACAAGCCGACTGGAAGCGTCGAAGCGCGCGTAGTCGAACAGGCCGAGGAGCGTGAGCGAGGCGTGGAGCCAGGAGGAACCAGAGTGGTGATCAGGAAGATCTAGAAGAGCCTCAAGTTGAGCTTGAGGGGGAGTGTTGAGAAACAAGCTCAACATCGGCCGGATCGGTTGGGACCGATCGGTTAGGCCGGACCGGTGCATAAAACGGATACGCAAACCGGTGCGTAACAATCTGAGGCCGTATCGGTGCGTAAACCGAAAGGCCGTTAGAGAGATATTCCTCGTAAGGAATAGTTTTGGGAGTAAGAGTCGAGGCTCATTTATGAGTAGTCAAGTACTGTCAGTACTTGTGTCAGCCCGATTGTCAGGGCTTGTATAAAAGGTGCTCACTGAACACGGTGTATGTACACAGAGAGTTAGTATTTTTGAATTGATCGTTTGTCTATTCTCTCTCAGTCTCTCCCGCATACTGTGCATACTCAAGCTCTCCATTAAACCTGGTATTTTATGTGTGTTTGGTTTTCTATTGCTTCCGCACATAATCTTTTACAAACACAAACTTGTAAAGAAGATTGAGGATATGGTGACGTTGGGAGACCATGATGCCGTCGGGAGTTCGAATTACTTCTATTCCTAGAAAGTAATGTAGCTCCTTCATGTCTTTCATTCGAATTGACTAGAGAGTAGCTTCTTGGTATGTCCAATATCCCCGATGTGCCCTCCTCGAATGACCAAGTCCTCCACATAAATTATGATGAATAGTTGTCCTTTGGAGTCTATCCAGATGAACAGAGAATTGTCAGACTTGGACATTATGAAGCCGATTTGGTGAAGATATTGGGTTATCTTCGAATGTCATGCTCTCTGTGCCTGCTTGAGACTGTAGAGAGGCTTCCTGAGTCGGCAAACAATAGTCAGATGCATACTCGACTTGAATCCAGGTGATTGTACCATGTACACCTCCTCTTCTAACTCGCCTTGGAGAAAGGTGTTCTTCACGTCCATTTGGTGGAGGTGCCACCCTTTTGACTGCTGTAAGCGTGATCATGGTTCAGATGGTTGTCATCTTTGCCACCGGGGCAACAGTCTCTTCTTAATCGACCTAGTGTGTCTCTGCATACCCTTTTGCCATAAGCCAGGCCTTATACCGATTGACGGTGTCGTCAGCATTGTGCTTCACCTTGAATATCCATCGGCATCCAATTGCCTTTTGATGGTGTCTCCTTTTGGAGAGTGCTTGCATCTCCTCATTCATCGCTTCGACCCATCGCGGGTCGCGAGTCATTCGTGACTTTGGAAAATATTTCCGGCTCTCGGATTGTTGCCACCATCATGAATGGATAATGATATGCCATGTAGTCATTGTAACCAAATCGGCTGACTACGTTCTTTTCTCGAGTAGCCGACGTGGTTGTTCACTTGTCTTCGTGAACGCTATCTCGGCTCCTGGTGTCCTCATGATAGGAACATCTGGTTCGTTTCCATCTGAGTCTTCATACTCATGCATTTTGGCCTTTCCTTTGTCCTGTTTCAAACTCGGTCATGATGTGCTTTGGTCGCTTGGTGGCTCATGTGGTCCACTCAATCTGATTGAGATTGGATTTCCCTCTGATGTGAGCCTTAATCAATCCTCCTCCTCCGAGTCAATTATATCGAAATATGTTTCGATTGGATTGGATGGAGTTGAGTCGACTATGTCAAGATGTCGACTCGTCGAATATCACATCCCTAATCGCCCGTTGTCGTGGTTATCCGCGTGTATGTGTCGAAAACGAGGCAGGACCACCGGGGTCTCGGACCAAGGAGCCAATGAGGGAAGGGGGATTATCCGGAACGGTTTTCCGGATAACTTTGTCGGAGTGCGATCCGAAGTCTATGAAGAGAAGACGTATTTGATCCGGTGCCGAACCAGTCTTCGGATGTTGGGTGATGAGCGCATCCTGGGCACGTGTTCTCGGTCCCGGAGTTGCGCCAGATAGCAAACAATGAGCTCACGGGCTCACACACTCGGGTACGCACACACAAGTGAGAGGGAATGGAGATAAGAACACGGGCAAAGACAAGGAAGACAGAGAATCTGGAAAACAACAAAATGGTCTATTAATCTATATTAAGAGAATTACAACCAGACTCGACCGGCAACAGAGCTTTGAGCTCCACACACTCACACACTAGTGAGCCTCCGATCAGGAGCACGCGGGTTACCAACGCGAAACGGAGGCCTCACAACACAACGATAGAAAATAGAGAATAGGGAAAAACCAAAATTTGCAGAGCTCGGCCCTGCAACACTTCATTCTCCCAATCGTCGATCACTCACTCAGTCTTCTCTCCCTCCTTTTATAGCCCAAGGAGAGAGAGACTGTTACATCAAGTTGTTATCATAACCACTTTTCCATCCTCGATTTCCTCCTAACTATCACCTTTATTCTCATCTATACGTGTGGGACATTAAAGTACCCATTTACTACTCTACCTAGTACTTTAAATACTCTATTCATATTTACATTTCTTTGTACATAGGTCTTTGTTTATGTGCACACTTGCACATCCTCATTCATGCACATTCAGCGAGGTTTCACCTTGTGACTAGAATTTCCCATGACACCATACCTTCTTGTTAGAGGGGTTGAAGCACTTATACCCCATTTGTTCGAATGAGTACCCCACGAGGATACATTTCTTTGACTTAGGATTGAGCTTTTGTCACTTCTAGTTGGGAACGTGTACAAATGTGATAGAGCCGAATATCCTTACGTGGGATAAATACGGCTCCTTTCCATATAACTTCTCGTGGGGGGTGACATCGTGCACTCCGGATGTTGTGCACCGATTCATTAGATAGACGGCCGTGTTCGCCGTTTCAGCCCAATATGATTTCGGCCTATGTTTCTCATGCATCATTGCCCTTGCCACCTCAAGAATATGTCGGTTCTTTCGTTCGGCTACTCCATTTTGTTGAGGTGTGTGTCGGTAGGTGAACTCTCACTGAATTCCTTCTTGTTGAAGGTATGTTGTGGCATCGGAGAAATACTCCTTGCTGCCATCCGATCGAAGGCATCGGACATGCCGATCGGTTGCCTTTTCGACTTCTTTTTTGAATTTTTGGAAGTGCAAGAACCCTTCACTCTTCAGTCTCATTGGGAATATCCAAGTGTGTATGGAGAAGTCGTCGATGAACATCACATAGTACTGGCCACAACTGAATGTTGTCAGTTTGGGTTGGTCCCCATACATCTGAATGTATTACATCTAGGATCCCATTGCTCATGTTCCTCTCTTTTGGGAACGGTGTTGCAGATATCCGTGTGTATGTGTCAGATCAGGCGGGACCACGAGGGTTTTGGACCAACGAGTCAAAAAGATCGAGTTGCTTATAGTGAATAACTGGCTCGGTTGTTGGAGATGCACGTAGAGCATGCGGGCTCTATCCCGTATATCTAATCCGGATCCGTTGCCGGATTCCGGAAGATGAGCACACGAGCTCGGAGACTGAGACAAATGCATGGGGTAGATGGAGACAGAAGTGAGAACGTGGACTCAACACAAAGAGAAGAATTAGATCCAACAAAATCGAAATGGATTAATCAGTAGAGAAATACAATTGGACTCGGTCGACATAAAATCTTCGAGCTCTACACACGCACACACACCGGAACGGATGAGCCTCTAGTCGGGATCACACGAGCTTCCTGCGCGAGCAGAGGTCTCACCTTCCCTCCCCAAATGCCCAAAATAGAAGACTTGAAACTCCCCTTTCAAACAGACAACACTTCTCCCCTCTAAAAAAAAAACAAAACAGATCCCCAATGTTGTTTCAAACCTCCCTTGTTATAGTATCCAAGGGGGATGGGGGGCTCCATCACGCATAAATGTTAGAAAACAGGTCCCTTTGGATGGGAAGTGAGAAGAACAGTGTCGATGGGCAACTATCGGCCTCGGCCGAAACCAGATGTGGAGTACCCGGCAACGGAAGACCCAGTGAGAACCGGATGACAAGTACCCGGTGAGAACCGGATGACGAGTGCCCGACAAGAGCCGGATGATGCAGGCCCGGTGAGGAGTGCTCACCGGATGAAGGGACATATTCGTAAATATGTTTCTGAGAGTCCATCGGGGCTATATTTGTAAATAGCCGAAAAGTCATTTTAGTATAAATATGACTTAGGGCAAACTTAGTGAAATAGTAGTTGTCATTCTTGTTGGTGCAAGATAAGAGCACGTAACAGTGTACAGAGAGAGAGAGAGAGAGAGAGAGAGAGAGAGAGAGGAAGAGGTCGTTGCCTCTGTTGTAACCGCCGCCTGTGGCGAAGATAGCAAGCTTGAGGTCGTTGCCTCGGTGCTTTACTATCGTACATTTTGATATAGTGATAGTTTGCAGTCTGTGGGCTGCCGTGGTTTTTCCCTAGTTTGGGTTTTCCACGTTAACATCCTGTGTACTCTTCTCTTCACTGTGTCGTGCGTTCATTATCCGTTTTCTGTGTTTGATTTTTAGACTTTGTTACCCCGTACGAGATGTACGGAGAGTCAGTGTGATGAGCGAGGGTCGAATGTTATCATGATGTTGTTGTGTATGTGTAGGGGACATAAATGTAATTGTGAGTCTATACGTATGTGAACACATGCACACGTGTGTGCATGTGGATGGATATGAGGAGGTGTGAGTGACTGTCCAATATGAATGCTCTAGGGGGCTTACACCCCTTTGTATCTAACCCCTCTTGTACTATTTAACCCCCTTATGGGGAATGAATGAAACATGAATGAACATTTCTCTCTATCTCTCTTTTCATCTCTCTCTCTCTCTCTCTCTCTCTCTCTCTCTCTCTCTCTCTCTCTCTCTCTCTCTCTCTCCCCCTCAACGTTGAACCCCCTTGGGAGGGGGGTGGAGCCATTCTAGGCACCACCCCCCACCCCGCAATGCTTCTCAATGCACATCATGCTATCACCCACAATGATTCTTATCGCCATCACCATTTTCATCTTCATCACTATCAATGTCATAATCAATCTCTCAATGCTTATCACCAATCATCATAAATGTTAACCCTAAAATTGACAACACCAATCCCATACTCTCCTTCATCATCATAACCACCATGTCTATCTTTATCATGATTTATCATCGTCCTTAACCCTAACCCTAAAACGTACAACACCTTTTGGCGACCACAACGGCGAACCCCCTTTGATGAAGAAGTCCAAGAAGAGAACGTGGTAGCATGATGTGCGAGAAATGACAGAAACATGCAAATGATGGCGACGATGTTCAATGTATGTGCAAGCGAAGAAATGGAAATGATGACGTTTGTGTACGAGTGCAAGAAATGATGATGCGATGGAGGAATGCATGAATGGCAACAATGGTTGTGAGAGGTTGGGATTAGTGTCAATGTGCGGGTTTCCGATGCGGTTAGCGACAATGTGCGTGTTTTTGAAAGCGTGGTGCAAGATGCACGGCTGTACAAACAGTGATGCAGTGGGAACCGGTGCCAGCACGACCGGAAAGAGAAGCCCACCATGAGACTGCGGAGAAAGTCGAAGTGTGTGGAGCGGAGATCGGCAGGATGTGCTGAGAATGCATGAGAGGTGGTTCTAAAAGAAGCAACACACAGAGAGTTGGAACCGGAGTCGGAACCGGAATCGGAACCAGAACCGTAGCCGGTTAACACCGAAGGGCCGAAGAAGACGGAGGAGATGCAGATGCAAACCAGACATCAACCAATAGCGTTGGAAAGATACGGACGGATGCACTAGACAAAGGCGACCAAAAAGACACAAGACACAATAGGATGGGTCAAATGGGCCGAACAGGCGACCACACAGACGGACAGACCAAACACACTATTGAAAGACAGTGGGACGACGGCCGGACAGAGCCGAAGAGTGACAGAGACGATATCCAAAATGCACAGCCACGACAATGGCAACAGCCAAACGATCCGAATCGTAATCCCACGGCCGAGATTGTGAACATGTGGCCTCCTAGAGTAAAGTCGAGGTAGCAGATTACTCCGATGGGGCGAACCGATCTTGTATCGGCCATCCGAAGCCAAAAAGGGCAAGGCTCCCATTGGTTTATGCCGAGCGTGTGACATGTGACCTCGCTAATGACGTTCACACCGGAGCCGCCATCGATTATGCACCCATGAAGGTCGCGTCGTTTAATCATGATTTTCACGGCTGGATTCTGGGAATCCATGAGGGGTGGTCCCATCCTTGGCTCCGTCAGGTTAACAGGGGTTAGCCATAAGCTTAGTCGATTTGTCGTTAGCCATAAGCTTAGCCAAGGTATCTTGAAAGCGCGACATTAGTGGTAATAGCTTATGTAATGGTAGCGAGATATTAGCGGTTGTAAGGGCTTCCCATAGATGGTCATCTTCTGCCGTGGTGGATGGGCTTGCGGCCGGTGGTGCGTCGATGGTCACGTCCTTCATCTCTGTGTGCATCCATGCCACGTTGATTTTGTTGGCCATATCAATCTATTGTTTGGTTTCTTGCCGTACTTCATCCTGTACTTGCCATGGAGTGGCCTGGGCTTTCTTGCGTGTTGTGACGTTTTGCACGTAGGCCATAATACTATTCACGACAGGAGCCTTTCCGCCGTTTGTTGTTGGGCCTTGCGTAGCGTAGTGACCGGGTTGGTTGCACTTGAAGCAGATAACGGCGGCCGAGTTGCTGGTGCCAACCCGATCTGTGTCTAGGGGGGGTGCGACTGATTCCTGGCCTCGTGTGTGGGTGGGTTGGTCCGAGGCGCATTTGAGCTGCGCGGTTCATATTGATGGGGGTCCCGACAACGGTTGTCGTTATTCCTTATGTTGTTGCGCTATCCTCGGTGAGAGTTGCGTCGATCATACAGGAATTTCTCTGATCATATCAGTCATCCCGATCATCGTCATACTGATCAAAAACGTCCTTTGCCTGGTACTGGTCATCGTGATAGCGATCACGGCGGTTCTCCGATCTCCGTCGGTTGTCATTTCGGTATCGGTCGTTGTCTCGACGGTAACCGTCATCATGGCAACGCCTATCTGGCGATCGGGGTCGTTGGTTATCTTGGTTCTAGTAGGATTGTCCCTCGTCATGACGAGAGTATGTCTCCCTAGACTCGATCAGGCGAGCTGGGGCCGTCGTTGTGCGGTTGAGCAAGTTGTATTCACATTGCTCGACAATGTGATAACGGGAATGGTAGATCTGACAATGTGACTAGTGAGGACATTCGAGGGCCAGATGGCTCGATCCTGAGCAAACTGTGCATTGGAGGGCTTGGCAGAAGCGATTGTCCTCCTAGGGAAGGGCGCTATGTAGTGAACTCATAGAGAAAGTCGTGCTTTGCTGTGTCCGATCGAGGGCGAGGACGCGTGGTATGACTTGCTCGATTGTTTGGTTGGCAAAATTCATAAGTGCGAGAGTTGTCCGTAAAGGCTCCCGTAAGCTGGACAGGAATGTGTCCGGGATGTGTTGTGCAGAGACATCGTCGGCCACTTGTTTGTAAAGATCC
This sequence comes from Azolla caroliniana, assembly GCF_043228905.1. Taxonomy (NCBI): domain Eukaryota; kingdom Viridiplantae; phylum Streptophyta; class Polypodiopsida; order Salviniales; family Salviniaceae; genus Azolla; species Azolla caroliniana. The sequence goes on from NW_028230447.1 coordinate 3,793,440, forward strand.
CGGAACCGGATCGTGAACTGTGTGACCATCTCGTGTGGTTCTTGTCTCATGGAAAAGAACTGTCGAAGCAGTTCTCGTTTGGGCACCTCGCGATGGAACTGTGCTAGGAACTGTGTGCGAACGTCTTGGAAGGTGACAAACTCCCCTACGTCGAGGCGAGAATACTATCGCGCAACTGGGCTAGCGTAAACTCGGCTATTTTTGAGGCCTCGATTTCGGCAAACGAGAGTCACTACGTTGAGTGGTTGGCCTGCCAAGTGGACACGAAGGCACGGATGTGCGACTCCGCGTCGGGGTCGTCGGTGTATCGTGGGTAAGGATACGTTGTCGTGAAGAAAACCGCCCCTAGGTGGAAACCGAGTTTAGCGCGTGTAAACCGGCCCTTACACGTGAGCATACTTTTCGTTGTATAGTGAGTAGGTAGGTACAAGTCGGCTGAGGTAAAATCCTAGGTAGCACGCATTCAATAGGGAGAGAATCGAGGTGTATCTCTATCCAAAAGGACAAAGAATTAATATGATGTAACGAATGATAACAGCCTCCCTCCTTGGGCTATAAAAGAGAGGGAGAGGAATGAAAAAGGGATCATTTTCTGGGTCAAGGACGAAGTGCTGTCGGACTGGGATTGAGCTCTTCTCCTCCTCTCTCTGTATATGCTTTGTGCAAGTTTTCGGGAGGCTGACTCTGCTCCGTGGAACGCCCGTGTGCTTCCGGCAGAGTCTCCATCTCGCTCTTCTGTCTGTGGGTGAACATGCGTCGGTGTTTGCCTTGCCGGCCTATTGGTTGTAACCGTCTTGATATATCTTTATATATTTATATACATACGCGTTCATATACTCGGACTTCTAGTCGTGTCGTTTTGTTGTGTTGTCGGACTGTGATTCCTGTGTGTGCACAACTGCGTTCGCTGCCTTTCCGATCTCCTCCTCAGCTATTCCTCGGTCCAAGACCCCCGTGGTCCCGCCCTTCTACACGAACGGCGTAATAGTGCGACATATTTGGTGAACCCGACGTGAACAGGTGACAGAGGAATAGAAAGATGAAGGGGTCGGATCTCGTGGAAGCCATGGCTTCGGATGTGGATCGGATAGTGAGTGCGCGCGAAGGCGTAGGCGCCCTCAATAGGGCCATTGAAGCAGTCGTAGGTGCGATAGGCCGGTCGGTGGGAAGGACGCCACGAGCTATTTGGAGGCCTACCGGGCCGAGATGGTAATGAGAGACATTCCGAAAGAGAGGCGACTGACCGAATTCCCTCGACTGCGGAGGTGCTCGAGGTATGGGCTGAGAGCCGGACTTGGGAAGAGTTTGAAGGTCGGCTCCTCGAAAAATACGGGCTTGATGACACGCTTCGGCTCTTGAAACGGGATTTCATGGAATGGTTAGAGACCCCCGAAAAGGGGAGAAATGCGTCAGTGCTCCTATGGGAGTTTGAAGAATGCTTCGCACGTCTTTCGACGCTCGACAGGACCGTACTAAACACGAGTCGCGTCCTGTTGTTCGTTAAGTCGGTGGATGCGAGGGACCGGGAGCAAGTGGGTCTCTTGCTGGACACTGATGACGGGGTAACGGCCGACGGGGCCGTGGTGAAGAGAGTTTGTGGCCGTTTTGACAAACGGCGAGAGTGGGTCGATAAAGTATCAACAGGGGTGGGCTCTGTAGTAGCAAGGAATCTTGAGCCAACCCCACAAGCGCGAAGGGAAGAGACCGGAGTCTGGCTCGACACTGGATCGACTTCGACCGGCATGGTCAAAGGCTCGAGCGGAGGAGCGGTTCTAGAGGAGCTTACTAGGATGGTAAAGGACCTCCAGATCGCAGAGGCACGAAGGGACGGTGGCGAACAGGCCCGTGACCGAAGGCCCCTGGCTGGAAACCGGTGTTTGTGGTGCGATGCGGTCGACCACGTCCGGAGGGACTACGGGGACTTCGCCGAGGCAATGAGAGCCAACGTGGTGTACCTATGGAACGGTCGGGTGCATGCTAGCGAGACCCGAAGGGCCCTGGACCTGAATGTCGGACGAGGGGGTATGAAACGACTAATGGAAGAAGTGGCGGCTCGCCACGTGGAGACCGTCCACTACTCGGTGTCGGCAGGAATCCGGGTCGGAGGTGGTGAGGCCCGGAAGGCGGATGAAGCCGGATTCTGGCCGCTGATGCTGGAAGGCCTCGCCGATGCGCGGCTAAGGAAATAAGAATCGGACCGCGGGGAGAAACGGGTCCGGGAGGTAACCGGGTCGAGTGACCCGATCGAAGAGAAGACGGGTTTTGTTGAAGCCGCATGCCAGAACTACAAGGCTCTGGTGGAAGACAAACGAGTAGGTAAAACCGGAGGGGCCGGGCCCTCACAATGGTACGAGACCCGATTCGGCCAAAGGCAGAATGAGGCTGGTGCGACCGGCGCACCGGATAAAGCCAAGAAGGCTGGGTACCGGTTGAGCACGGAAATCGAAAGGACCACGGACTTGCGAAAGGTCCTGGAGGAACGTATCCTCGACAGCAAAGTGGAGCTGTCGCTGAGGGAAGTGCTCGGGATTGCCAAGAAGGAGTTCCACGACTCCATCGTAGACTTGGTGAAGACCAAGAGGCTGTCGACAGAGCCAGAGCCGGAGAAGCCGGTGGAAGTGTGAATGACGCACATAGAGGACATGGCGCTAGAAGATGAGTTGGCAAAGAGCCACTATTCGAGGCCGCACTGGGCCAGAGCGACCACGGAGACCCCTGTTAAGATCGGGGATGTCCAAGAGCCGGTGGTGGCGTTGGAGGACCACAGTTCAGAAATCAACTTGATGTCCATGGACTTCTACAAAAAAGGGAAATGGCCGATCAACACCAAACACGGCTGGAAAATACGGGCAGTGACGCACGCCACGGAAGAACTACATGGAGCCTGCCCGAACGTACGGGTGAAAATCGGCGATGTCGAGATCAACCAGCACTTCTTTGTGCAAGAGACGTCCTCACATCCGGTTATACTAGGAGAACCATACATCACGGCGGCATAGATGGAGACGAAGGTGCTGGACAACGGTTCGGCCTATGCTAGAGTCAAGAGCCAGGACGGGTGTCACTCAGTCCAGTTCCTGATAGTGCGACCAAACCATGAACGTAACTGCGAGACCCTAAGAGGCGAATCCCGAGGGGATTTTTAGAGAGGGCTATCAAGGCGTGGGGCCGCGATAGTCCGGACACCCTAGAAAAACCCCACAAATGTACAGTAGGGAAGAAGACCTGTACCATAGGTAGAAAATTTTGGTTCACCGACAATGGGGGTTGTACTATAATCGGCGTCAACGGCCGGGAAAGGAATCGAGTGGAGGAGTGGCTCAGGGGATGCGGAGTCCTCTTCCCCGACGAAGAGATCAGCAACGCCGTGGAGGTGGTCTCTTTTGACGACACCTTGGGCGAGTTACGAAAGGTGATCGGGGAAGACCTTAGAGAAGACCGTACCATTCCGATCAGTTCGATGGGAATGTACGAAATCATCGCGGACTTCGGGTAAAGGATCGGGGTAGATCGGACGGCCTGCGTGGATACAAAGTACAAGACTGTGGACCGGAAGGTGAGGCCAGTCGCGGCACCCTTGCTGGAGGGCAGCGAGGAGTGGATAAAAGGGGTCGCGTCGGACCCAAGTTTATGGAATCCGACTGGCATAGGGCATCGGTTCACCGACATAACGCTACGGGGGCTCAAGGTCGGTGGGGGTGGCTTTCTACTGCCGGCTGAGGAGGACAGGTTTCGGAGAATGCTCGGAAGGCATGAGAAAGCCTTCGCGTTCTTGCCAGAGGAGATCGGGTGCGTGGACTCGACGATCGTCGAACCGATGGTGATCTTCACGGTACCGCATGTACCGTGGAATCTCAAACCGATTCCGGTGCCGAGAGCTCACATCCCGAAGTTGATGGAGCTTCTGAAGCAAAAGGTGGAGATGGGCATCCTCGAATCGTCGAGTGCCCCGTATTCGAATCGGTGGTTTACGGTGCCGAAGAAGAACGGCACGCTGCGCTTCATTCAGGACCTGCAACCGGTCAACAAGGTGACCATTCGGAACATAGGAATCAGACCGACCATAGATGAGTTTGCGAAGGCTTTCGCCGGAAGGTCGATTTACTCTGTCGGTGATCTGTACTCAGGGTACGATCAGTTCTAACTAGCCGTAGAGAGCAGAGACATTACGACGATGCGGACTCCTCTCGGCCTAGTGCGGATGTGTACCCTACCACAAGGAGGGACGAACTCGGTGGCTCACATGGTGAACGCGATGAACAAAGTGCTCAAGGATTGTATCCCTATCATCACCATGCCATTCTTAGACAACATCCCGATCAGGGGATGCCCGGTGGAGGAAAAGGACGAGACAGTCGGACCGGACGAATGTCGGAATTTCGTGGCGACTCACATCGATGACTGCGAGAAGGTGCTGCAGAGACTAGAAGGCGCGAGGCTCACCTTCTCCGGGGAAAAATCGGCCTTCGGGCAATCAGAGATCATGGTCGTCAGGCACCTATGCGGACCGTATGGTAGGAAAGCGTCTCCGGCCAAGGTGGACGCCATCTCCGCGATGAAGCATGACTGCAACTCGGTTACGGAGGTTCGGAGATTCTTGGGAGCATACGCGTTCTACCATATCTGGATCCCGCATTACGCCCACGTCGCGGAGCCGTTGTATGGGTTGCTGAAGAAAGGGCGTAAATTCGAATGGGGAGACAAGCATACAGAGTCAGTCCGAAAGATGAAGGAAGCACTTGCCACGGCACCGGCGCTCCGAAAGGTTGTCTACGGCAAAGACACTCCGATTTATGTAACCGTAGAGACGAGCCCGACCGGGATCGGATGGGTGATCAACCAAGAGGATGACGTTGGCACGAGGTTCCCCATTCGGTTCGGCGCGAAGGTCCTCAGTGGGCGACAACGAGGATACGCCCAGGTAAAATGCGAACTCTGGGGTATCGTTTCGGCGGTGAAGGCCGATAAAGACTACCTGATCGGGACAGAGGTAATAATCGAGACGGACTACCTGCCGATTCTCGGCATGGTTTCCAGATGCGCGATGTCGGACCTGGCAATGCTCAGGTGGATAGCATACATCAAGGCCCTGAATCCGGAGATACGACACATTTTTGGAAAGGACAATGCCATGGCCGACATGCTCTCAAGGGCGAGGTTTGAAAACGAGGATGGCATGGTTTCGGAGGACGAGGAAGTCAGTGTAGATTTCTTCGAGGCGGCACACGTGACAACAAAAAAGGGGAGCACTCCAGCGCTTAACAAATTCGATGAGAGCAAGTATGACGGGGAGTGGCTCCAGATCGGCGGGCTCCTGAAAACAATGACACCGGACACGGCATGGACAAAGGAAGAGACCAATTGGATCCGGAAGAAAGCGTGCTGATTCTTCCTTCGGGACGGGTACATATGGAAGCACCCGAAGAAGAGGGACGTCATCCCACTCCGAGTGGAGGCGAAGAAAGAGGAGCAAGAGGAGTTGTTGGGGGCTTACCACGAGAGTCCCTGGGCCGAACATTGCGGAACGTGGGCCACGTCTCGAGAAGCTAAAGGGGAAGTACTGGTGGCCGGGACTGTACCGGGACGTGCATCGATTCGTGATGACTTGCGAAAGTTGTCAGATGCACTCCATAGTCCGATACCGGGACAAGCTTCACCCGACCTACCCTTTGACCGTCCATTTCAAGTGGATGGTGGACTTGGTGACGATGTCGATGGGAGTAGGATAGATGCGATACCTGGTGCTTGCGCGAGAAGACTTAACGAACCAGGTGGAAGGTCGGGCACTACAGAACAAGACAACCGCGACGGTATGCCGGTTCCTGATCAAAGAGGTAGTGTGTCGGTACGGGTGCATCGGGAGGATCGTGGCTGATCGCGGAGAGTTGGACGCACAAGAGGCTGAAGAGCTGTTTGACCGACTAGGGGTCAAACTCTCACTCACCACAGCGTACAATCCGGAGGCTAACGGGAAGGTGGAGTGCGGACACGGGCCGATCGTCAAAGCGCTAGTACGGGCGTGTGAAGGCCAAGTCGGGAACTGGCCGCGACTGCTACCTTATGCCTTGTGGGCGGACCGAACTACGCACAATTCAGTAACCGGGTTAATGCCGGCAGAGCTTATGTACGGATAGAGGCCGATCATGCCAACGCAGTGAACCATCTCCTCATGGGCCACGGTGGACTGGAGAGATGAGATGAGCCGGGAGGAGCTCCTAGCGGCACGGATTCGACAACTCAAGCGAAGGCCGGAGGACGTGACGGGAACCCAACGTTCCTTATGCGCAACGCTCGGCCACAACAGAGATTATTTTCATACACAGAAAACGGGAAATAGAACACAGCACAGAGAAGAGAAATGGTACACAGGAGGTTAACGTGGAAAACCCCAAACTAGGGGAAAAACCACGGCAGCCCCTAGGCTGCAAACTGTCACTATGTATGAATGTACAGAATAGTGAGTACACGGAGGCAACGACCTCGGGCTCACGATCTTCGCCACAATCGGCAGTTACAACAGAGGCAACGACCTCGTTCTCTCTCTCTCTCTCTCTGTACAGTTACACGCTCTCTCTTCTACTTGCACCAAGGAAGAATGACAACCACTACAACCGTTACTAAAAGTTTGCCCTAAGTCATATTTATACTAATATGACTTTTCGGCTATTTACAAATGTAGCCACAATGGGCTCTCAAAAACATATTTACGAATATGTCTCTTCCTCCGGTTCATACCGGTTCTGCACCATCCGGCTCTCCGTAGCCGGGTACTCCTCATCCGGTTCACACCGGGCCTGTATCATCCGGCTCTCCGTAGCCGGGTACTACTCATCCGGTTCACACCGGGCCTGTATCATCCGGCTCTCCGTAGCCGGGTACTCCTCATCTCGTTTCCCATCCGGAGGGACCTGTCTCCCAACAGGACGTGGAAAGAGCTGCGGAGAAGCTTCAGTTGGCGAGGTTGAAGAACAGAGAGCGGTTTGATTGGACTCACCGACTGCGACTGAAGAAAATCGAGGAAGGCGACTGGGTCCTAGTGTATGACAACATCCTCGACAACCAGCACAGGGCGATGCGGAAGTTTGCAAGGAGGTGGTTCGGGCCTTACGCGGTGACAGGCCCCAACGACAATGGGACCTACCATCTTGCGGAGCTCGACGGTACGAGGATGGCAATACCGGTAGCGGGGAAGAGGGTCAAAGAGTTTAAGAAACGACACGAGTGCAAGCCGGATCTGGAAAGCATGGACGGTGACGATGGACGGTCCGAGGCGGATGACGACCCGGAAGGCGAGGAGTAAAGTATGGACCGGTTTTCTCCGGCAAGAGCCCAATTTTGGCGCATACCGGTGGATGCGCGGTTAGGTGGGGGCAGATGTGGTGAAGAAAACCGCCCCTAGGCAGAAACCGAGTTTAGCGTGTGTAAACCAGCCCTTACACGTGAGCACACTTTTCGTTGTATAGTGAGTAGGTAGGTACAAGTCGGCTGAGGTAAAATCCTAGGTAGCATGCATTCAATAGGGAGAGAATCGAGGTGTATCTCTGTCCAAAAGGACAAAGAATTAATATGATGTAACGAATGATAACGACCTCCCTCCTTGGGCTATAAAAGAGAGGGAGAGGAATGAAAAAGGGATCGCTTTCTGGGTCGAGGACGAAGTGCTATCGGATTGGGACCGAGCTCTTCTCCTCCTTCTCTCTCTGTATTTGCTTTGCGCAAGTTTTCGGGAGGCTGACTCTGCTCCGTGGAACGCCCGTGTGCTTCCGGCAGAGTCTCCATCTCGCTCTTCTGTCTGTGGGTGAACACGCGTCGGTGTTCACCTTGCCAGCTTGTTGGTTGTAACCGTCTTGATATATCTTTATATATTTATATACATACGCGTTCATATACTCGGACTTCTAGTCGTGTCGTTTTGATGTGTTGTCGGACTGTGATTCCTGTGTGCTCCCGCGCCTGTGTGTGTGCAACTGCGTCCGCTACCTTTCCGATCTCCTCCTTCTCAGCTATTCCTCGGTCCAAGACCCTCGTGGTCCCGCCCTTCTACACGCACGCGCGTAATAACGCGACAACGTCATGGTATCAAAATCTGGGTCTTCTGATAAAACCGGAAAAGGGTTAGGGTCAGGTTGGGTGACCTCTGGAGGGCTTGGTGGAGAGGTTGGTGTGGAATCAACTCGTGGCCGAGTAGCAGGTGGTGAGGATTGCAACCGGTGAGCCTCCAATATGTCTTGGAAGGACTGGTCCGTGACCGCCGAGTCGGAAGTTCCTTCGACTGGCTCATGCCGTTGGGCAGGTGGCCGAGACCGCTAGGTGTGATGGGGCGCCGTAATGGCGGTTGAAGGCTGCCTTCAACGTAGTTCGCTATGATCTCACAATTGTAACTAGGCGTGCCCAATTGTGTTAACTGTTCTGTTGGAAACACCTTCGATATTCCTACCAGCTATCGGTATGAAGGGAATTGTAACGTGAAGGCTTGTGCATGGAGTCATCGTTAGGAGAAGAGAACAGGGAGCATACCCAAAATATAACCCGGGGTGTATACGTAGTTAAGACCTTAGAAACGAGGGAACACAGATGAAAGCAACCAGAGCTAATAGATATGTATTACTGCAAACAGTTATCGATGATTACAAAAAAACACAGCTCCCAGCCGGTGACCTTACTGAACTCTTATAACTACGAAAACAACCTCATTTAGGCTCTAGATATCTCTCTCCCCGGCGAGGTACGTATTGTCCACCGACGATTCCTAGGCTAGCCTCTTGGAGGATGGCCTTCTTCTCGAATTGTCGAATTGCTCGACGCCATATTCCGTCCGAGCCTTTGCGGTAGAGGATGTCGGAAACGAGACAAAAGTTTCGGCTTCGTACTGCGAGTCGTTTCCGCACATCGAGGGTCATGTGGTCGGGAGGTAGGCCACTACTAAGGAAATGGTTCATCTCCGTGATCCATTCATCTTCTTTGACGTCTGGTAGCGTTGCATTCTCGATGGCGACATCTGATGCGTCCACGAAGACGTGAAAAGGTTCCGACCATATCGGGGGTTGTACCACTTGGGCATGCGAGAGCATTAATTTCAAAGCTTGGTAAGCCTCGTCCTCGATTGAAGTCCATTAAAAAGGAAGTCGATGCACCGCCGCGTGGAGTGGTGTCGCGAACTCAGTGAGGTGGCGTATCATCTGGCTATGACATCTGATTTGTCCAAGAAATCGGTTGAGGGCCTTTGCGTTTGAGGGTGCGGGAGCGTTTAGGATGGCTTGTACTTTATTCGGGTCCATGGCGATACCTTCTTGACTAACGATTTGCCCGAGTAGGTTGCCGCTTGTCACCAAAAACATGCATTTTTCCAGGTTTAAACTTAACCGAGCCTAGCGACATCGGCCAAGACAGAGACGTAACTGGGTCATGTTGTCCAATCATTGGCCATACACGACGAAGTCGTCGAGAAAGACTTGCATGAACGCTGGGATATACTCGGTAAAAATTTCGGTGATAATGCGTTGGACATGGTCGGCGCTGTTTTCAAGCCGAACATCATTACTTCTGCCACGAAAACACCCCATTCCGTGACGAATGTTGTTTTCTCCTGATCATCCGGGTGCATTCTGATTTGGTTGTAGCCACTGAACCCGTCTAGAAAGCTGTAGCATTCGTGACCTACCACCGTGTCAAGAACGCTATTCGTGAACGGAAGAGGGAATCCATCCATGACCGTTGCAACATTAAGCTTGCGGTAGTCGACGCAAACTCTGATTTTTCCGTTTTTCTTGGGGACGACCACAATTGGGCTTAACCATGTGGCGCATTTTACAGGTCGTATGAACTTGACTCGAAGGAGCTTGTCTATTTCTTCCTTGACCTTAGCCGCATAATTGGGGTTCATCCGGTATCGTCTTTGCTGAACCGGCCAAGCGTCAGGGAGAAGATGGATCTAGTGTTGGTAGTATTGAGGGTCCAAACCCTTCATATCCATGTAAGACCATGCAAATACATCCTGGTAATCGGTGAGTAAGCGTATGAGGGTTGCTTGTTCGCCGGTTGGTAAGTTATTAGCAATCTACAAGGTGCGAGGGTTCTCGTCCGACCCGAGGTTCAATGTTTCAAGCGTTGATGCCTTCACTCGTTGGGAGATGGAGAGTTCACATTCAAAAGCATCTTGTGCGTGTCGTAATTCTGCGATGGTGGTGGGATCTGGCTCGTCCTGGGGAGGTGTATTCTCTGTGGCCTCCTCGTCTAGAGGTGTGTTAACGACCGATATTGCGTCAATTTCGAAGAGGGGTATGATAGCGGGATAGTCTTCTAGGAAGTCATCCACCTCGTCATCGGCTAACCCGTCGAGCATGTGCACCCCTTCTGCGTATAACGGCGAGGTGGTGTGGGGCGTGGTTTTGCGTGGTTTGGTTATTATCCGGACCTTGGTCTTTCCGCGGCGAAACGAGATCATGTTGCGCTGCCAATGCTGTTTGATATTTGTTGTGCGCAACCATGGTCTGCCAAGTAACATTGGGTAGGCGCCCTGTGCTTCGAATCGTAATACCACGACCGAGATCGTGAACATGTGGCCTCCTAGAGTAAAGTCGAGGTAGCGGATTAGTCTGATGAGGCGAACCGATCTTGTATCGGCCATCCGAAGCCAAAAGGGGCAAGGCTCCCATTGGTTTATGCCGAGCGTGTGACATGTGGCCTCGCTAATGATGTTCACACCAGAGTCGCCATCGATTATGCACCCATGAAGGTCGCGTCGTTTAATCATGATTTTCACGGCTGGATTCTGGGAATCCATGAGGGGTGGGCCCGTCCCTGGCTCCGTCAGGTTAACAGGGGTTACAACCGATTTGTCGTTAGCCGTGAGCTTAGCCAAGGTATCTTGAAAGCGCGGCATGAGGGGTAACAACTTATGTAATGGTAGCGAGATCTTAACGGTTGTAAGGGCTTCCCATAGATGGTCATTCTTCTGTCGTGGTGGATGGGCTTGCGGCCGGTGGTGCGTCAATGGTCACGTCCTACATCTCCGTGTGCATCTGTGCCACGTTGCTTTTGTTGGCCGTATCAATCCATTCTTTGGCTGCTTGCCGGACTTCATCCTGTACTTGCCATGGAGTGGCCTGGGCTTTCTTGCGTGTTGTGACGTTTTGCACGTCGGCCATAATACTATTCACGGCAAGAGCCTTTCCACGGTCTGTTGTTGGGCATTGCGTAACGTAGTGACTGTGTTGGTTGCACTTGAAGCAGATAACGACGGCCGAGTTGCTGGTACCAGCACGATCTGTGTCTGGGGGGGGGCGACTAATTCCCGGCCTCATGTGTGGGTGGGTTGGTCCAAGGCGCGTTCGAGCTGTGTAATTCATATTGATGGGGTCTCGACGACGGTTGTTGTTATTCCTTCTGTTGTTGCGCGATCCTCGGTGAGAGTTGTGCCGATCATTACGGGAATTTCTCTGATCGTATCGGTCATCCCGATCATTGTCATACCGATCAAAAATGCCATTTGCCTGGTACTAGTCATCGTGATAGCGATCACGGTGGTCCTTCGATCTCCATCGGTTGTCATTTCGGTATCGGTCGTCGTCTTGACGGTAATCGTCGTCACGGGGCCGCCTATCTCGCGATCGGGGTCATTGGCTATCCTGGTTCCGGTAGGATTGTTGCTCGTCCTGATGAGAGTATGTATCCCTGAACTCGATCTGGCGAACCGGGGCTGTCGTTGTGCGGTTGAGCAGATTATATTCACATTGCTTGACAGTGTGAGAACGGGATTGGGAGATCAGACACTGTGACCGGTGAGGACATTCGAGGGCTAGATGGCCGGATCCTGAGCAAACTGTGCATTGGAGGGCTTGACAGAAGCGATTGTCCTCCTAGGGAAGGGCACTATGCAGTGAACTCATAGAGAAAGCCGTGCTTTGCTGTGTCTGATCGAGGGCAAGGACGCATGCTATGACTTGCTCGATCGTTTGGTTGGCAAAATTCGTAAGTGCGAGAGTTGTCCGTAAAGGCTCCCGTAAGCTGGACAGGAATGTGTCCGGGATGTGTTGTGCAGAGACATCGTCGGCCACTTGTCTGTAAAGATAATTGGAAAATCAAAACAGAAAATCAAATGATTGGAATGAATCGATCGGGAACATAGAAAATGGGCCGATTGAATGAATCCATTGGAACTAGCAGAAGTTGAGTGTGACCGAATGAATCAAAACGCAACCCACCAAAAGGTTTTTTGGCGGGACTCTCGTATTGTTTTTTCGTTTCCTACTTTCCTGAACGCGAGATTAGGGTTTCAGTCTTTCTACTGCACATAGCAGCGAAACTTTAGGGTTTCAGTCTTTCAACTGCACATAACAGCGAAACATTAGGGTTTCAGTCCACAGAGCAACACCGATAGCAGCATCTGGCTCAACTCACGCCTGTAAACTCCCTCGGCCTCCATGCTTTGACAGCCTTTCAAAGAGAAATTTCTATAGATATACATATATAGAGAGAGATTCAAACAGCAGCAGATAAGAGAAAAGGAGAGGAGAGGAGAAGAGATTGTTCTATTGGTCTTGCCACTACGAATTGAGATTTACAGAGATCTTACTAGATTGTTCGCTTCACCAAGTTCCTCTCTCCATGTCGAAAGAAGACGTAGATTTCAGAGACGAGATGGAGGAGCGCCTCATAAACGAAGAGTACAGAATATGGAAGAAAAACACGCCATTTCTGTATGATCTGGTCATTACACACGCGTTAGAATGGCCTTCTCTCACTGTTCAATGGCTTCCCGATCGGAAAGAACCTCCAGGGAAAGACTATTCTGTGCAAAAGCTCATCTTAGGGACTCATACTTCTGATAATGAACCAAATTACCTTATGTTAGCAGAGGTCCATTTGCCCTTGGAAGATTCAGAGTATGATGCTCGACAGTATGATGACGAAAGAGGTGAGATTGGTGGGTTTGGTTGTGCCAATGGAAAGGTAAGCTTTCTTGTGTTTCTATGGCCTTTGATGGTGTCTTTCAGCATTATTTTTGTTGGTATGATCTATGCATAAAAATATAGCTCTGTAATATGTAATAACTTTGTTCAGTGTTTCTGCTGGTGTCAGTTAGGAATATGTGATGCTTTTGTTTGGTGTTCATTTAGCTGGTGCAATATATCCTTATTTATCCTACCAATATTTCATGACTAATTCAGTATTAGTTCTGTTTGTGTGATCAATGTATCGAAATATACAGTTTATTAACATGTTATGGTTGTTTCAATGTTAGTTGTATTTGTGTGATTGATGTATAAAAACATAACCTAGTAACTTGTCATTGGTTTGTTCAATTCTAATTCTGCTTATGTGGTCCATGATTGCATAGCTCTTCTAAGAGTTTGTTGATCTTATGATGCTGGTATTGACAATATTTATTGAACACATAACTCAATAGACGGAATTTATAAGAAAAATAAGTCAATATGGGAAATTCATGGAAAATATAACTCAAGAGTGCTTGTTCTGGGTCTGAATAGGAATCAAACTTGGTTTTTGATGAGTAATAGCACATATTCTCGGGGTTAACAGAGTAAACATGGTTTTCTTTTTGTGAACTATCAAAAACAATGCCCACCAATGTAATTACCTCCAGCACAAGTTAGTAATGAAGAGATTTTATAGAAAAGAGAAATTGAGATAAAAGATTCATTGATCACGATTTTTCCTTATTCCTTATGTAAGACTCTTTGTTAATAGGTCATGTTCTGGCACTGAGCCAGAATAAAAATGGATTTTTTGAGAAATAATACGCAGCAATCAGAACAAGCAATAAAACTACATTTCTGCATTTGTCCTGTTTGCATATTTCTTCATACTCTTTAAGTATGTGCCATAACTTACAATGAGATCAAGTGACATTCTAGTTTCAAATCCAGGTACAAATAACACAACAGATAAATCATGATGGGGAGGTGAATAGAGCCCGTTATATGCCTCAGAATACCTTCATTATTGCTACAAAGACAGTTAGTGCTGAAGTTTATGTTTTCGACTACAGCAAGCATCCTTCGAAACCACCTCAGGAGGGGCGGTGCAACCCAGATTTGAGATTACAGGGTCACAAAACCGAAGGATATGGTTTAACTTGGAGCTCATTGAAGGAAGGGCATTTGCTTAGTGGTTCGGATGATGCTCGTATATGTCTATGGGATATTAGTGCCAATCCTAAAGGTCAAAACATGGTTGATGCAAAACAAGTTTATGAGGTACGCTATCTTTTCTTCAAAATGTCATACTGCACAATAGATGGTGAGTCCTTGTGTTAAATTTTCTTTATATGTGACAGTATCACAGTGGAGTAGTAGAGGATGTTGCTTGGCATTTGAAACACGATTACCTTTTTGGTTCAGTAGGAGATGATTGTCGGCTTTTGATATGGGACACCCGTAAAAGTGGTGACAAGCCCTTAAACTCAGTTGAGGCTCATGTTGCAGAGGTGACTTTCTTCCTACATTGATTGGACACTGATGCATTCTCATTCAATCATTTTCTAAACAATATTGAAAGTGTATATTTGTCTACTTCTCATGTGGTCTAATAATTCCATTTGGGTTTTATTAGATTTTCAAAAGTGAATACAAGTAAAAGCAAGCCAATTGTTTTAGTTGTTGAAGGCAATGCAGGATGGACTATGTGTCTTAGTATGTATTTGGTTTCATTCTAATTCACTCTAAATGGATCATATTTCTTGTAGATAACATTGGTTGGGCTGCATGAATTCAAACCATTTCCATTGTGGTGTTGTTTGGTGAAATTATTAGGAAAATAGATAAATAGTAAGAGGTACATTTCTAATAATATCAACTGACCAATTTCCAATAATAATAACAGCATACTTAAAGAGTTTCTCAACCATCTTTCGAAATTTAGAGTGAGATGGAAGCCTTGACAATTTTAAGAAGTGATCACAGTGTATTTGCGTGTTTGTATTTTATGTGTGGTACTATCAATATATTTCCACTACACTCTAGCATTTGATCACTGGTAGGGATATTGTTTTGTGGAAACTAGCAGTCCGCGGATGTCATTGGTTTGCCTGAGGTTGAGCCTATGTGTCCCATTCTCATATTTTTCTTAGCATTCGTCTAATGTGGGTGGTGTCCGACCTATATTCTTTGCTTGTCTATCATCGTTTGCCTTGGCAGCTGGATACCCCTCATGAAAAGCATACTCTTGCATTTGATTCAATAGAGGAGAGTGAGTAATTGAGAATGTCTTGTATGACAATGTTTCAGGTCAATTGTTTGGCATTTAATCCATTCAATGAGTGGGTATTGGCCACAGGATCAGCGGACAAGACAGTTGCCCTTTATGACATGCGCAAACTTTTGAAACCCTTGCATACATTCAGCAACCATACGTATGGACAACTTCAGTTTTTGCAAATGATCTCATCTCAACTATTCTAATGTGTTGGTCTGATATTTGTTTGGTTTATTTGTTTTAGGGAGGAAGTTTTTCAGATAGGATGGAGTCCTTCCAATGAGACAATTCTTGCCTCTTGTGGAGCTGATAGAAGAATAATGGTTTGGGACCTAAGCAAGTATGGGAATATGAAGGACACTGAAATTTAATTCGTTTACAGTCCTGAAAAATTGTTTCTGGTTTTCTAATTATAGTTCTCTATATTTATAGGATTGGTGAAGAGCAGACTCCAGAGGATGCTGAAGATGGTCCACCAGAGCTCCTTTTCATACATGGAGGCCACACAAGCAAAATTTCAGACTTTAGCTGGAATTCTAATGATGATTGGGTTATTGCAAGTGTTGCAGAAGACAATATTTTACAGATTTGGCAGATGGCTGAAAATATCTACCATGATGAAGATTCAGTACATGTAGATGAAATCAAAAGTTAATAAACATGTATTTTCGCTAACTTTTCATTCTTCCATTTAATTCAATGATTAGCAAAACCATTTATTCTAGAGCAAGTTATGCTCAATTTATGACATTGCTGGTCAATGTTTGGAGAAAATATTCTTACCAATCACCCTAGTTTCTTTTTTGTGAATATCCTGTTGGAAAAAGTAGAACACATTGCTAGGAGTTTTGCTGTAAAAGTTTCTTTTGGATTTTGTTTCTTGCTTTAGAAGAGCCTTAGGCAACACAATCATCTTTTTCACCGAATATTTAGCAAACTGTTGAAATGTACTAAGGTTTTCTACAGAAAATTGTGAATTAAATTTCCTCTTAAATCTGCCAGGAAATCAGCTGGATTGTGTTGCTCTTTTTGATGATTGTAATTATGGATTTTGTTTCCTTTAGAAGTAATTTAACTATTTTGGGTAACAATTTATCAAATCTTTAGCAAAATGCTGAAATGTACTAGGCTTTTTTTAGGAAAAACTGTGCACTATATGTCCCTCTTAGATCATCTGTTAGGAAATAATGTGGATTGGAGTTAATTTTTATTCTTATAGAAAATGTACATGCAAGCCAAAAGGCCTCATCCATAGAACACACCTAAATGATGGCTTGAAAGTGTGAGGTGATAGAGCTTATCAATATTCATGAAATGTTGACTCATTTCGCCAGACTCCTAGTTGATTAGTAGAAACTAGTGTGATAGTCGAGATTGCATTGTCTACATAAAGATAGATGGTTTTGCAAACTTCACTAGATCATTTGTTGTTAATTTTGGTTTAAGTATTCGTACTATGTATATAACTTCTTATGAGCATGGGCTTGTTTCTGTTTATTATCATCTTGAATTTCCATTGTTAAAATGTAAATAACTGAGTCATCTTTAATTTCCATTGCAAAAATGTGCATGGAAAGATGTGGGTATGTTTGAAGGATGGGATTGTTAGATTTTATTGCCATTAAACTGTAATTGTTATGTTTGCCAAGTCTCATGCATATCTCATATTATGGTGTGAGGTGAAAATCGTTACATTGTTTGGAACTCCTTTGAACATGCATGTCATGGCATAACTCATTATTACTTGATTCTCTACAATTTGAGTTTATGTAGGCATGTCACATGCTTCTTTTGATATTTGCTATTTGTCCTCAAGAGCTAACCTTGGCATGATGTGCCCATGTTGAAAACAATCAGCTAGTTTTAGTGCACGACAAATTGCGATTGAAAATGAATGTTGTAATTCATGATTGGTAACAACACTACACTAAAGGTTGGCTTACACTATCCCTCCTCCAATAGCATACTATTGATGGCATTGAATGCTTTGTCATTCAATATGTCTATTGTTGTTTGCTTGACACGTCGATGACACCAAGTTGCGTAGTGGGTTTTCTTGACACGTTGGTGACACAACACTGTGATTTGGCCTACCCTACCCCTCCAATAGCAGACTATCAACGACATTGTATGTTTTGTCATTTGATATGTGCATCATTGCTCGCTCGGTGCACGGAAGTTGCTTGCCGAGTTTCTTGACACGTCAGCAACAGGACACTAAAATTTGGCCCACCCTTGGCCCCCATTAACTTACTATCAACGACACCAAACGTTTTGTTTGTTCGAGATGTGCACAATGCACCCTCTCTGGGGTTCCTCTCTTCGTGTTCAAGGAGGCTACGGGTATCTCTCTTGTTGGTTTTTGAGTCTAGTGGGAATTTACCCCCATCACTCTGACTTTTTTTCTTTTTTTATGTTGCAAAGAAATAGTGTGTTGTTCATGGAGGTGAAGGACAGAGAGCAAGTCTATATTTTAGTAGCTGTTGTTGAAAGACCAGCAAAAGAAGAAGAAGAAGAAGAAAAACAAAAAAAAAAAAAGCGCGCGAAAAACCCGCCCAAAAACGGGAAGCAAAGCGAAAAAGCGCGCGAAAAACCCTCCTAGAACGGGAAGCGAGCAAAAAAGCGCGCGAAAAAAACGTCCACTCTCTCTCTCTCACACACACATTCTCTCTCTCTCTCTCTCTCTCTCTCTCTGTCTGTCTCTCCCCACGAACAGGAAGAACTCGACGAGCTCTGGCTATGGCGAGCAGCAGCAGCAACAGCAATGGACGACGACGAAGAAGCAAACGTGTCCTCGCGGAAGAAGCCCACCCTCCCCACCACAACCATCACCTGTCCTCATCCACCTGTACCGCTCTCAGTCCTGGCCGAGAAGGCCTTCATGATGTTGGTTCTGGCTATGGCCACGTTGATGACGTTCTCTGTCAGACCTGTGGCCTCGGAGATCGAGAGAATCAGCTCCTTCTCTGCGATGGCTGTGACCGTGGTCACCACTCTTTCTGCCTTCGTCCCATCCTCTTCCGTGTTCCTTCTGGTCCTTGGCTTTGCCCTTCTTGCTCCTGCTCCCCTCGCCATCGCTCCATCGCTGGTAAAAATAAAATATAAGGGGAACTTGCTTGTTTGGATTTGATTCAGAACAATTTTTTTGCGGAATGTTTATATGTCTTTCAATTTTTGTGGATAGTTCCCTGTTTCAACAGTGTTCTCCATTATACCTGGTTTGTTTTTCTGTCGAAACTTGGGGAGATACCTTCTCTTTACCTCTTGTGCCAAAATTCTTGTCGCTTCCGCCACGATAATATTTGATTCTTTTCGTTCAGATTTTCCCCTTGTGCAAACCAAAATCGTGGATTTTTTCAGAATCCAGAGGCCGTTTCAATCCGTTGAAGGTGAGCAATTTCTTTGGATTAGCACAATTTTCTTACATTTATTGCAAATTTCCATATTGGAAATTCTGAAACGTTATCTGCATTATATTTCTAGGCGGAAAGAAGCGAAGGAAAACAGGCTCCATTTGTGTGAAGAAGAGAAGCAGGAAATTGCTTGCTTTTGTTCCTTCAAAAGATCCATCACAGCGCTTGAAGCAAATGGCTTCATTGGCCACTGCAATGACGAATTCTGGAGTCGAATATAGTGACGAACTCACTTACATACCTGGTTTAGCACCAAGATCAGCAAATAATCCTGAATTAGAGAAAGGGGGAATGCAGGTATGGTGCTGTCTCAAAATGTTTCTCTATGTATTGCTTGCAATAATCGAACTTTGTGTCTGTACTTTTACACCATCATTTTCTTTGTACAATGTAATGTAGGATGCAAATTTAGACAGTGCAGATTTGGACTGAATATTTGCTGTTTATAAAATGTCATCTTTTATTAAAAGTGCAGATTTTGACTTCGAATTACTATCACAAAATTCAATCATTCTTTGCTATGCAGATTTAGACTGAATATAGCTATATCTTGTTAAATATCCAATATTTCATTATAATGCAACTTTAGACAGTGAATTCATTAACACTCTAAATATAGCTTTATCTTGTTAAAATCCACTTATTTACTCTGCAGATGTAGACATTGATTATCTGTTATCAAAAGGCATTATTGATTACAGTGCGGATAAAGGCTGTAAATTGGTTACATGCCTCTCTATATACCTGATAAATCCTTGCAAAATGCGTAATATTTCAGGTCATGGGCAAGGAAGATAAAGCTGCATACGATCAGTGTTTAGAGATGTGCAGACAGGGTGCTTGGCCTCCTCTGATGGTCACCTTTGATTCTCATGAAGGGTATGTTTCTTACTGACATTTGTCAACAAAAGTCTCATCGTCAAACAAGAGCTCATTATTATGCAGAAGCACACCACAATGATTAACTTTATATGAGTCTTCCGATCATTAGGAATTTGGTAATTGTCTCTCATGTTGCAGTCTTATGTCAGAGAAAGGATTTATGTAAAGGGACCATGTAAGAAGTATTTTGATTGCAAATACAAGAAAAGTGGTCGTCCATATTGACAAGGAAGCGCCTTAATAATAAAATTATATTATTTCCATACAAAAGAAATCTGCTGGATAATAGATAGGCAGACACAGATATACGGATCCATTAGAACTATATTTGATGGAAGGATAGACCGTAATCGAGATTTCTCGTTTTTTGCATATTAAAATTTTCAGATTTGTGGTTGAAGCCGACAGTCCAATCAAGGATTTTACCATCATAGCAGAGTATACAGGCGATGTGGATTACATGAGGAGGAGGGAGAAGGATGATGGGGATAGCATCATGGCATTGCTCTTTACAGATTCTCCCGATAAGGATCTGGTCATCTGTCCTGACAGTAGGGGCAATATTGCTCGATTTATATCGGGAATCAATAACCACACTAGGTATATACTTGTCCCTCCAAAATCTAGCTGTGCAGATTTTACTGGTTTGTGGCTCGATAAAATGGCAAAGTGTTTCGCAATAAATTCATGGGTCAACTTTTATTTTGACTCTAAACCTTTTACATGTTATAAACATTCTGGAAAAATGTTTCTTTTGTAGGGATGGGAAGAAGAAACAGAACTTAAGGTGTGTAAGATTCAACATTAATGGTGAAGCACACGTATTGCTCATTGCCATCCGTGACATCCGTAAAGGAGAGAGGTTGTATTATGACTACAATGGTTATCAAAATGATTATCCAACTGAGCATTTTGTGTGACAAGGCTCCCTTGGGTTACCAAAATTCAAGTAACTGAGCTGCACACAGAAAAAAGTTGCATTGGATTGCATACATCCTAGATGATTCATGGTGTATGATAAATACTTCTGACGTCCCAAGGTGTGAACAAGAGAAATACACCTTTTATTGTGTCCTATCCAAGAAATGTTAGTCTTCATATAGAGGGGAACCAAAAATGTATTATAGTGAGGGAATGTAGTCCTCCTATGACAAATAGTCTTCCACTATCCCATGAGTTGGTATCAGGGTTATGGAAGCTCACAACCTTAAATTTGTATTCCTGAGTAATCTCAATAGAAACCAACTGACAGCCTTTCCTGTGTACTCAAACTGTCAAATGTGAATGTTTTAATTCTTCTGTCTTAATGCTTTCTTTTAGTAAACATTTAGGGTTCATTATTACGAGCAATTTCATGTGAACCAAACAAGCATATGAGAAGAAGAATATGTAAATGAGATTGAGAGATAACAAAAAGTTTGAAGCTATCTCTTAAAAGGAGATATCATAAAACCAGTATCTCTTCATAATAAGGCTACACAATGGCTCTTTATACCAAATATCAGTCATCAGTATTATTAGGACCTTTGAAATGTTAGGGTTTAGGGTTTGATGATGCTCCCCCCATCCAAAGGGAACTCTGCTACCTTCTTCCACGACTTCAGTGATTTGTCTGAAGTATCGGTGCTATACAAACAAAGGTTAGAAACAATAAATTCTTTCTCACAGAGTGCGTTCCCGAACTCGGCTTCGACGAGCTCTACAGCCTTCTCTTTGTTCTCCTGAGCCAAATCTCCATAGTACAAACTCAAATGAGGCGTGAAATCTGACAAACAAAAAACAATCAGGATCATCTTTTTTGAAATTGGATTCACTTTAAATGTGGTTTGCTGATATATATATATATATATAATATGATGAAAAACACCAGAAGGAAAGGCCACAACTTACAACTTTGTTTGGTGCTATTGTATTCTGAACTTACTTCACGTTCGAAGAAGCTCTGAACATGTATATGAGCTTGCATTACCTGGTTCACATATACATACATGATGGATGAGTTTCCCAAAGCAAGGTATTTTGATGAGATAGATCTGAGGGATGATGATGAAAGATGAATGGTGATACATTCGAATTAGAATTAGAGAACTTGCGGTACCTGTGGAGCGGGATCAACTAGCATAAAGACACTCTGATAGAAAGTACATCCAGAGGATGGTCGGGTGAGGCGGCAAGAGAATGGTTTGAGGGAGAGGGAAGCAGAGCGGAGGGCATCCATAGCTTTGCGAAGAGAAATCTTCTTATGAGAAGGCAGAACGCCAAGAATGGTGACATGAGGCTCGAATTCAGGTGGATCTGAATTCATCTCATCCAATTCCTCCTCTCGATCGTTACCAATAATGTTTCTCCGCGTTCCGCCAAAATCCTTCCTCAGTCTCTCCATCACTGCTGCAATGGAAACCTTTATCTCGCTGGAAGCAGGCGGCTGAGCCCATACGGAGTACAATCCTTCTTCTTCTTCTTCTTCTTCTTCTTCTTCTTCTTCTTCTTCTTCTACTGCAACGATCTGCTCATGCTCAGCCATCATCTCCCCGAGTAAGTGAGTAATGAGAGAGAAAGAGGAGGATTAATGTCTATTTTGGAAAAAGATCTGTCTTTTCTGGTCTTTGTGGCTGATGACTACGTCTCTGTGTCTCTGGTCTTTGGAAAAAGATCTGTCTTTTCTGGTCTTTATGGCTGATGACTACGTCTGTCTCTGGTCTTTGGAAAAAGATCTGTCTTTTCTGGTCTTTGTGGCTGATGACTACGTCTCTCTGTCTCTATCTCTCTGGTCTTTGGCTGATGACTCTATCTCTGTCTCTATCTCTGTCTCTATCTCTGTCTCTATCTTTGTCTTTGTCTCTCTCCAGATACAGACACACATAATCTCTCTGTACTTTTTTGTCTTTTTGTATTTTTATAGTAATTAGGTTATGTAAACCTTTTTCTACTTTAGGAGATAACCAAGATAATGATGCCATTGCATGATAATGATGATACAATATATTTGTAGTGACATGTAACAAGTGTGTACCATTTTGTAATCGCTAGTCTACCCAAGGTGCACCATTTTGTTTTCAATGGCAAAGATCCATATAGCAATGATATATCTTGTAATGTTTTACCAAATAAATCCATAATTCAGGGGAATACATAACCATCGTTTGATATCTCTCTAAACGTACAACCCCCAATTGGAATAAACGATTGAATTGAGATATGAGTTTCTCGTTTCCATGCCAATACAACACTCGAGAAGAAACGAGCAATTCATTTTGTAACGGATTACAAAATTCTCGATCACTTGATGGTGCCCACTCAAAAAAAAAGATAATGCATCTTGCCATGACCTTACCAACTGTTGTTTGTATACATAATGTTGAATCTTTAGAGGAATACATCCATTGAGTAATGACCACCATGATGCTTGATTCCTTGTTTTCCCATGCACCAATTCTTCATGCTCAATAAAATATTGCATCATGGATATCCATGGTTGATCTCGTTGACACATATCTTTTAATAATGCAAATCTAAGAGCCGGCTTAAGGTCGATGTGTGGGAAGGGTGAGTTAGAGTGAGTGTCAATCACTCCCTACCTAATAATGTGTAGAGTAATTGCTAAAGCAAACTCTAATCTTACTTTATAGTTTAACCACTTATACAATACTCATTTTACACATTACAATAATGCTAGCACTTAATAAAATAGCAACAAGACAAAAAATCACCAACCTGGTTTAGCTTCTATTAGTGTATAACATGTTCGCGTTCACAAGTGGAAAGGATGACGCATTCCACATTTAGATTCCTTTAAAATTGTGCAAATTTAGGCTATCTACAAAAACTCAAGACACCAGTATCACATGTTCTCGCAACCATATAAAGTTTCGTAATTTAATAACATTTAAAAAAGTCAAGAAATTCACACGTTAAGTTAAATGTATATTTTTGAAGTTGATGATTTCAAATACGAAATATAATTAAATCCCAAGTAACATCATGAATCACATTACAATTTGACACGTTGGTAAAAATCTAAACCATGTCGATTTCTAACCATTCATTAAGTTGTTATTTCCAAATAACGAAATGCAATAAATATAGTAATATCACAATGGTGTTACTATTTAAGGGCGTTGAACTGTATAATGTCTCATATTAAACTAAGAAACTATCTGAAAAAAGGGGGATGGTATCAATCTCTAGCTATAAAACGTAATTAAATAAAAGACAAGCACAAAAGGTGTAATTGTCATGAAGACATACATTTTGGGTTACAAGGATTCGAACCCACAACTTCTTGGTCTATGTGTAAAGTTGTGGGTTCGAATCCTTGTAACCCAAAATGTATGTCTTCATGACAATAATGTGCTTTTGATCTCCAAGTTCTAGCATCATGCGGAGTTGTGTGTTCAAGAAGAGAAAGTCATTAAGTATTGTACAGTGTAAGCGCTTGGTGATTATTATGTTTTGCACAATATCTAGTGTTAAGACTTTAAATTTTCTAAAATGTAACTATATTTGATTTAAACAATAGTTTAAGCAATCCTCAAAATCTACATCATCATTTCCCAATTGTTGCAACAATACCATTGCATGTAAACCATAGCTATAATTGCTGGGAAAAACATAATTGTCATTGTTTACAATGCTTTACATAGCTATAAGGGTATCTACATACCATGCTTAAGATAATTGCAAAGTTAAATGATGACAATGATTATGCTTATAATTATGATTAAGGAAATAATTATTCTTACATTTATAATTAAGGAAATGATTAGGCTTAAGCTTTAGCTATAGGGAAATAAAAAATGATGAAGAAACCCTTACAAAAGGTTTATAGTTTCACATTTATAGTTATTCCTAATTTAACTATATGACATCTATGTCCCTTTCATACTTAGAGGGTAAACGTTTATATATATTACTTTATAATCCATTACAACGTTACTCTCTCTCTCTCTCTCTCATTCTATAAATAGACTCTTCAATGTATCCACAAACAAAGATGAGATATGGCGGATACTTGACATTTGTAAAGAATAAAAGATGTGATCGAGTGGAGCATCCTTTAGTTTATAGGCTTCAACATGTGTACATAGCTTCAGATAACTTGACAATGCCGTTGGGTGTTGTTGGAAGCCAATCCACCATTGTCACATAAACACGTGTGCGTGTGCGTGTGTTACTTGACTGGGACCATAAGGGTCTTCGATTAGGGAGGAAGTGAATGAAGGTAGGACTCAAATGATTAGGGGACTCGAATGTAGACAACACTGTCATGAAGTTACGTGTGTACATGTGAAATGTGAGTAGGAGGAGGTTGCAGATGCTATTGTGATGAGACATGGTTTGATGGAAAAAAATGTGATCATTATGAATCCACAAATACAAACTAATAAACCTCAAATATGGCAATTGGTAAGTAGTATTACAATTTGGTATATTTGGAAGGCTCGATGTTTGAAGGTATTTCAAAATGTGATTGAAAGACCTGCCCAAATAATTTCGGGAATTTGGATAGAGATTGTGCATAATCTCAAAGAGTTTTTGGATAGTATAAAAGGTAATACACATCAAGCAGAGCTTAAATGTTTGGAGTTTCATGCCATTTGGGACATAGGTATATTCTATAGACGATGTTTTGATAAGGTGGAGTGGTTCTACTCAACACCAAAGTATTTATTTAAGCCGATGGTTAGAATTTAGAAAAACATAGGGGATCGGTGGTATATCTTGTATGTTTAGCCTTATGGTATTTTCTAATACTAATGTAGTATCTTTTTTGGGAGAAAAAGAAGAAAAAATGTGAGTAGGACCATCGAGAACTTGAACTAGAGAGGATGGGTTGATTTGCGTCGTCTAAGTTCAATGTTTGAGGATGTCAATGTCCACATTAGATTTATTTTTAGAAGTTAGATATTATTCTCTTAAAATTTTATTTGTGGGATTGTAAAAACCATGTGTATGTGAGTGTTTTTATATTTATGTTAAGTTTGGAGTGTGTCGGTATGTATTTATTGACGAGAGAGGTAGGTATTTAATTATCAATATTATTATTATTTTATTTATTTAATAATAATAATAGTCATTTTTATTTATTTAATTAATAATAATATTATCATTTACTACTATTATTATGATATTATTTATATTTTAATTTACTTTGTTTAATTATTCTCATAAATATTTACTTATTCACTTATTTAAATAGACTATTATTTATTTATTTATTTTTATTTTAATTGCTAAAATAATTTATTTAGTTAAAGTTATAATTATTGTTATCAAATTATTATCATGTTATATCTATATTTCATTTAGTAATTTATTTACTTAATTTTATTATTATTATATTATTATGTTTATTGTCTTTATATTTATGTATTTATTTATTATATATTGTGAAATGCACACATGCACACCACAATATATTTAAATTTATTATTATTATTATTTATCTATCAATTTAACTTATATTTAATGACATATTATTATTGTTATTATTTATTTATTTTAATTATATTAATATTATAATGAAATTTTAAGGTGACGGGGGCGACGACGGTTGACGACGACAATAGTGGTTGGACGACGATGGCAGTATACGTGCGGCAACAAACATGTTAGCAATGGTGGAGACAACCTATTGGCAGTATTCAGTGATGGAGGGGAAGTTGAACTTTTGGTCAAAGGAGGTGTGCAATTCCTCACTTGATGGTCGGAACCAGTATCCAAAAAATCCTTCACAATCCTCCGAAATCTTCGCATTGATGAGAAGGGTTTTTTGGGTGGGATGGTTCAGTGAATTGTTATATGCTGAGTTTTGGTGTGTTTTGACGAACGATGACCACATCGTTGTCAATCTTGCACCCTCTTGGCTTGTAACCCTCGAGCTTTCTCTGGATTCCGGTAGTGCTTCCAATTTGTTTCTAACTTTTCCCCCTTAGCAATGAGCTCTCTTCATTCTTTTGTAAGATTCAAAAGGCTCTCTCGCCAAGTAAAAATAGTGGGTGCTTTGCTTTATTTTAAATTTTAACATGCACCATGCTTTCCCCCACACTTGGACGCTCCTCCTTTCTTGAAGTCGTTCACGTGTAACGAACGATGAAGACCATGAGAACCCCAGAAGTGGAAGAGGAGGTGGAGAAGAAGAAGTGAAAAACATATGGATATACATTAATGCAAAAATCTAAGGTCGGGGTCCAAAATGCCAAATACCAAATGCGTGAATGCTGAAAATGGAGAGCTCTTCCTTCTGCTCAAGCTGATAGAAATGCAAAAAAACAAATAAATGAAAAATGAAGAAGAAAAAATGAGTTCTCTTCCCCTCCTTTTCTTTAGGGGAGAGTTTGAGTCCCCTCAATGTTTGAATCCTCTGATGATTCAAGTCCCACCTTTATTCACGTCATCCCTAGTCCAAGACCCCTGTGATCCCGCTCGAGTAGCACACATGTGTGTTTACACAATTGTAACGTAACTTTGTGACAAAGAGCAATTGCGAGTACAAATAGGGGAACACATCCATACATAAACATATTCACATATACACTCACAAACACATTGACATAAAAAAACACACATACACTTCACATACATATGCACATATGAGTGCCTACTCACACTTACATGCATAAAAACAAGTGGTCATAAAATACATACACAAAAACCATGAGGGTATATAGACAATTTGTTGCACACGGAATTCATTCACATTTAGGCGCATAAGTTTGTCGAAACAATTCATTCCACAACTTGAAGAAAGCAAAGGAGAAAGGAGCAATCAATCTACCATCACTCTAGAAGCCTTTGTCGACAAAACCATCTTCCTTGTTTCAATTCGCAAGTGGTTCTACTCAAGTAACACATTCACACGTGTAACTTCGCGACATCGTGATAATATGTACATACACACATATACATACATCCAAGTATGTATCTACTTATAAATGTATACGTATACGTATATATACACACTACCGATACCCATACATATACATATACATATACATATACATATACATGTAGATGTACATGTATGTATGTATAATTTCTAAGTATGTGATTTGTATAGGAAATTGTTAGTAAATTTTAGCGCATGGAAAGCAATGTATAATCTTAACTTCGTTTCAATCGGATGTACGTGTGCTTGTGTCTCTCTCTTTTCCTGTGTCTCTGTGTACGCAGGGCGTCTTCTGCAGATTGTGGGCGATTTTACATCTATCGCTGTATGCCACAATCAATCGCGCACACACATAACAGATATTATATATCCTGTCTCGGTAAGATCTCTCTGGGTATTTTTTTGTTGTTCTTTCTGTTTTCTTCCTTGCCCTTCATCTCTTCATCAATTTATAATACGCCTGTTTCTTCCGTTCAATTCTCTATACATATCTCAAATTGTGGGTCCTTAAAATTGATTATGCCTACAGTTTTCAATGTTCTACATTCGATCTTTACATTCATGTCTTCTCAATCCATACATTTCTTTCACTTGATGGGCCAATGTAATCATTCCATTCCATCCTATATATTATTATTTTTAGGTCAAGGGGGAACTCACTTATTGTGTGTGGTTGTTTTTTTGTTCTCTAGCATACAGAGCAATTAGTATGCGCTCTTCGAGAGCAATTTTACATGGCTATTTCCATCATTATTTGGTGGAAATAACCGACCTTATTTGGGATGGGCAAATCCACAAGATAAAGATAAACTTGGTGAAGTCCTTGTCCATGTCCATGTCCATGTCATGTTAACTTCTTAATTACCTACACCTACCATGTTCCTTATCATTTATGAGCTCTTACATTCTTCATTGAACACATCCAAGAGTTTCATGTCTCGCCTCAAGCCCATAATGTGTCATTGACACAGAATGGATTTTTACCCTATTGTGTCTTACATCCTAATCATATGCTCTTCTAGTGGCCTTGGTGGGGATGGGGATCTTTTTAACATTACCCAAATGTTCATTGTTGCTAGTTTTTTGACTTCTTATATATAAACTAATGTTGAATCAGGTAGTATGACTACATGGTGTTCCATGTTATCAACTCCTTTAGGGAACCTAGAATCATATCGGTCTCAATGGGTCTTGGTCAAGAAAGCACAATTGGAAGGGCAATGAAAGTCACTCTTCTAAATCATATGAAGTATTAATGGCTGTCAACTCTTTGATTAAGTGATGTCGTATTAACATGTGACATTTTTTCCTTACTTTTTCCTTGTTGCTGATATCTCGTAACGAGATGATGTGGACAATCTATGATTGTGATCATGGCACATGGTGTAGCATGTGTTTGTGGAGTTTAGGGAGTCGATGTATGATCCACAAACCGTTGGAGTGCATAGGGTGGTATCCTCATGTGGGTAACTTCCATGTTGCATCCACATCTCACATTGACCTAGGAGGGGCTGTACATACATTAGATGTTGAAGATGAGAATATGTTTAATGGTCTAGCATTCACACATACTATATATAAGTGACATGTTGGAATCATGGTATCCATGTTGACATAACATAGCCATTATACTTAAATGTTTAAAATGACAATAATTCTTTTCATGGATGTTCTCATTTTATTTTTTCATTTACCTAACTTTAAATTTCATTCTTGTAGCTAGCTATGACATCCATTTCATCAGAAGCACCAAAGAAAACCGTCTTTGCCAAGGAATTACAATGGAAAGAAACCAAGTAAGTACTTACATGAACTACCCAAAAAGAAAAAAATTGAAACAAAAGAAATATGACCCACTTAGAACTTTGTGGCCTTTATATTGGTGAGAATATATTACATGATTGATATCGTGTATATGTACTAGACATATAGATTGCTCTAGCGAAACTTTGGGTTGATAATTATTCTTTGATATGAGTTTAGTCAATCCATTGTTGGTGTAAACATGATGCTCATGTAGTGGTAAACATTGTGCTTTACAACATTTAAGGTTGTGTTGGGAACCGAGGTGTTTGAGTCAAAATTAGTGGCTTTGATGTTGTGTTCATTATAAAAATTATTCATACTTTTAGCTTGAGATTGCGCTCACAACCTAATTTCAAAATTTTAACATTGCACGTCTTCCACAATGCAACAGGTGAAAACAAGAATAACTCTACCTTTAAAGGGCAATGCTAACATTAATAACAAGTCAAACAACATTGCAAAGATAAAAACTTTTGTGTTTGTCATCTTGATCACTCTTATCCATGTTGTAAGCAGTCATGAATACTACTTAGATCTACATTACATATAATTGCTCTTATCCATGATGTAAGCATTCATGAATACTACTTAGATCTACATTACCTATAATCTCTCTTATCCATGGTGCAAGCATTCTACTTAGATCTATATTACATATAATCATTCTTATCCATGGTGTAAGAATTCATGAATACTACTTAGATGTACATTACATATAATCGTATTACAAGCTTTTTAATTCAAAATGGCATACTATTAAGTTATAACCATCCCACAAGACGAGCTTTATTATGCCTTCCCCCAAAAAATAGATATGAAAGAAATTTGGTTGTCATTTGGGATTGGAATATGACCCCATCGAAAATTGTGTATATCTTTTAGGTTGCAAGATGAATGTTTGGGGAACCAACCTTCAAATGAGACCACAAACAAAGATCATAATGGACAAAAGAATAATCAAAGCAATATTACCATTGAAAAAGAAAAAACTATGAAAGTTAATAAATCAATGTCTTCTCCTTTGGATGCCTCACAACTTCATACACAACTCTCTTTGGTATCCCTTCTAACATGTGCATGTTTTACATTTGGGTTATTACTTTTACTAATAAACATCTCTATCTTTATTATCTAATAATTGAAGATTTAACGAGTGTCAATGTGGCAAAGTTGGGGGTAGGACGAAGAGTAGTGAAAAGGAGGATTCATATAAGCATTTTGCCAAAAAAGCATATTCTTCCAATTATCTGAAGTCCCTCACATGGCAAATTTGTAGAGATTGTTAGATGCATACATTTTAACACAATCCCGAAAGTTTTGAAATTATGAAACTAGGAGATTTTGAGTGACGATTTTCAAGTTGTCAAGAGAGAGTAAAAAACCTTTTTGAAGAAAAGGGAAGTTGGAAAACTTATAAAGCTAAGGTAGCATAGGGTTTCGAACCCATGGTCTAGCCTATCCATGAAGCTAAAAACAAAATTCCATCCATCCATCCATACACACACAACCGATTTATCTATATTTGCCATGGGCTCATTCCTATCCCATAGATTATATACTTAGTCCCTTGTGGACAATAAAAATATATCATGAGAGATCAAAATACGATCTATGGTGATAATGAGAGGGAGAGAGAAAGAAAGATATGTTAACGTTTTCTAAGACCAAAATTGGCCCATTAGATAATTGGTTTACAACAAAATGGGATATTTACCCATTCATCGAAAGTAAAAATAAAAATAAAATGGAACTTAAGCTAAAAGAGTTCTAGTATCAACCAAGACTTCTTGGGAGGTCACCCATTCCATTACTGTTCTATCCCAAGCGCGCTTGATTGTGGAGTTCTATACATTCTTCTTTTGCACCATTCCATTGGAAGATAGTACACATAGTTCATTAAATGCCCTATAGCTCATATCAATTGGAAGAACTTATCAAAGCTTTGGTAGGTAAAATATCGTGTTGTAATTTGATGTCTCAACAATGGGTTTTTGCTCAATATATATTGGAAATTGTCCAAATGATGAGCTAGAGACTTTGCTCCAATTTTTACGATATTGGGAGTTGCAACACATTTCGAATATGCAAAATTCTTTGATGTTGGATGGTAGGCATGAGGTAAAAGCCTATATTAAGAAGTTGAAAGATAGGATAAGCAATGAGGAGGGCTATTTGATTCCAAGCGGTAGGGAAACACTAGATAGGATCCAAGGGCATGAACTGCGAGACAATGAGGCACCAACATCGAACATGGTAATTTGAGTACTCATGTATACAGGTCGTAAGTGGATTGTTTATCATGTTCCAATCAAAGTACAACCAGAATGGCACATATATACTCATGAAAACACATGGCTACGTAAGGTCATTTGGGACCCTTTGCAATGGACCTGGTGTGATCCTTATGTGGGTTTAGGTACATCCGATCCGATCAAAGTACAACTAGAATGGCACATATGTACTCATGAAAACACATGGCTATGTAAGGTCAGTTGGGACCCTTTGCAATGGATGTGGCACAATCCTTATGTGAAACCCGTCCAATTCATGACTAGATTGGATAGGTAGCCTCCTAACTACTCAAAGTTCCAGAGAGCCGGATGTTGCAAAGATATGGCACACATATCATATTCCCCATACAACTATTACCAAGTTTTGGCAGTGATTGTGGAAAAAATAACACGCTAGGTGAATTACCACATTCCAATGGGTATTAATACATAAGTCACTACAGGTTGGAGCATGGCAACATGGGATCCTTAGTTCTCCTAATTGTGTAGCGTGCCCTAATACAACAAAATCAATCCAACACGCTCTATGGGACTGCCAAGAGATCCATTGAATATGGCAGGGGGTTGGCTGCCTATTGCAATTATGTCAGGTGGAAGGCATAGTCAAGTGCGGGAATGAATGTTGGTTATTATGGCAAGCCCCAATTGACAGTTATGAACATCAGGAGGAGGGGATGACGTTGGTGATAAAGGCACAAGAGATTTTGTTTTATCCACTCAACTCTTATTAATGCCAAAGCTCAAGTTGTGGTGGAATTGGTCAACCCAATAACACTTTGGATTCTTTGGAAACAACGGTGTAGGTGGGTCTTCTCCAATCAAACTGGGCATCAGGTGATTTTACTACAAGAGATATGGAGTGAAGTTATAGCTGCCACATTAAAGAGCCAATATGATGGTCTCACGAGCGGAATCGATGGAGCCAAAAGACAACAATTAACCTTCATCCAACAATGGTCATCCTCTCCCTTTCATGAGTCAATGGGCCTCCACATAAGATGGAACTATCGCGTCCCTGTTGGGATTTGTATATAAGATTTTCATCTATAAAATTTTATAACTAATGGAAAGAGTTTTTTTTTGGAAAAAAGAAGTTGAAAGATATGCTCATGTGGAATTTTTGGACGTTGGAGCATGCGAGGATCATTTCCTCAAATGCATGTTCAAGTTTTTTAATGACTTTATAGGATGTTCCTTTGCTGATATAGGTAAAGACAACTAAGTTTTACCAATGACTTTTATATGAAATTAGTATAATTGTGTGCTTTTACCAAAACAAAAAGAGAGATCTTTTTAACGTCCACTAGAGACTAATTATGATCTATGAAATGGGGCTTAGCCCATGGTGAGGATCCGACTTTGGGTTCTCTTAATTTTATGACTTTTGAGAGAGAGAGAGAGAGAGAGAGAGAGAGAGAGAGGATGTCGCTCATTTGGTAAGATTGTGGGTCAACCCTTGCATCCCATAATGGCACCTAATAAAATTAGGGGAAAAAGAAAAAGATCTGTGAAAGTTGAGCCTAGAACTCAAGGCTTGGAGTTGGTAGTCTAACTTATTCTAGAACTCAAGGCTTGGAGTTGGTAGTCTAACTTACTCTGAGAGAGAGAGAGAGAGAGAGAGAGAGAGAGAGAGAGAGAGAGAGATCTTAATGTTTGACTCATCTTGAGTTATCTATCATTGTTTTTCTTTTCAAGTTGTCCATACTAGGCTATATTATGTATTAATTAACAAAAAAGAGTAATGGATGCATATGCAGAATTTATGGAAAAGATTGAATGCAGGCTACCTTGTACCTAGTCGCCCACAAATAGGAGTATATAAATCAACTTACACGTACGACCCAACCATGGTAAGTCATTTTATAATAATGTAAAAAACCATAAGATTTTGAGAAATAATGTGTTTTTTATTGTTTGGAAACTTTAGCACTTCGTGACAAGACACGAATAATTTCTCATTTGAATGCAATACCTATGTTTAGGTGGAAAAGAAATCATTGGAATTCCATAGGAAGCGGGACTTCTACTCGGAATACAATGAGGTTGCAGCAAGATTTAAACTTGTTCTTGGAAATAAAAAACCTTTGTCAAAGAAAAAAGATAGTGGAAAAGAGAGCAACAACAAAAAGATAAGCACACCATCCTCTATGGAAAACGATAGTGAGAAGCTACAATCCGACTTACCAACAAACACTACCATAAACAATGACAATTGAAACATTAGTTGTAGCCTCAATGATGTTTCGAAATCTTACCATTCCCATAAGGGGCTCTCTTATCACCATAGTAAATATAAATTATGTAAATTCGTATAATCATGGAAGAATAGCATTTAACCTTATATAGCTAATGGATTTATACATTCTTTATATTATGGGAGAAAATGTTATGCTATCGTGAATTGTGAAGTTGCCTTCTCTTTTCACAAGAAGATTCAACTTTTATATGAGAATTGATTGAGAAAACTTCTATCATTCTTAAACATTCAAAAACCATTACACTATATCATACCATCCCTCCTCGAAATGGGTTAATACTTAGTTATAAACTCATATAGACATATTTCCTAAATGTGCATAATATTTATAAGAAATAGTTTAGCCTAGTGTTACCATACAACTCTAAACAAGCCCACATGATGCGCCAATGGGCCTTTTCTTTGTAGCCATTATAGAGGTGTCCATGCCTTCACATCCTTTCATGCCATGCCACAATATCTCTAACTTATTGTAACTCCATGCTATTATATTGGCAATATATGATATCGTAATCTACTTAATCTTATTGTATTATTGTTATACATTTCATAATGTTGATACTAATATTTGATCCTCCTTCATAAGTAATTTGAGTCTCATAGTCGTCAAATAGGGCATAAACCATGTTGCAAAAAAAAATCAAATAATAGCTCCCCACTCTAAGAGAAACACAATATTTGTCCCATAGGGCATAAAAAACATTAGAATAGAGATGTTGAAGTTAATATCAAATATCGTTCCACTTTAGCAAAAACATTTTGTTTTCCCTTCAAATCGATTGCCAAAGGGACAATGGGTAGCAAGTGTAACATATATATATATATATATATATATATAAAACTTCTTCTTCTTCTTCTATGGGCACTCTAAGAAGATGCCACAACCTTGGAAAGGAGATTCTATTTGGAACCAATTCATAAGATCATGACTTTGGTGGTTCATAGAAGTCCAGGTTTCATCAAGTCTTCGTTTGTGTGTGTGTGTGTGTGTGTGTGTGTGTGTGTGTGTGTGTGTGAGAGAGAGAGAGAGAGAGAGAGAGAGAGAGAGAGAGACCATTTCAAAAGAAAAACATTGAACCATAAAGAAATTAGTAACCGATTAGCCCAAACTAGTTTGGTTTTAATCAATTTAGGGTTTGCTTCAGTTCAAGTTTGAGAACCTCTAAACTAGTTCAAGCTTAAGTGGTTTGGTTTGGACAATGCTAATCCGGTTAGGCCGAAACCATATTGTTGTCAATTCCTAGTAATAGAGGTTTCCTTAGTAAAAATACATGTGGTACAAGCTCTTGAGCTTGAGGCCCTAGGGGGTGATATGGAATGTTCTACTAGTGGAGTTTTAAATTTCCCATTTGGAGATTTCCAACAACCATCAAGTTGATTTAACAAAAGCTTCATATCTTTGATTCTAGTTTGGTCTTCGTTGATTCAAGAATGGGCATTTGTGGCTAGTGTCTTGACCTTGGCATGCAGGACACATGCCATTTCCCTCATTCATTTGTAGGGTGGTTTGAATGCTTTAGGGTCCTAGGTGGTCTTGTTTGATTTTGCATTTAGGGTAACATTGCTCCTATGTTTGTGGCAGTTACCATTGTTGTTTGTAAACCTACAATGGAATTTTCCATGATCAGTACAATAGATTACACAACAAAGAATGTTTGGGATTGTTGTGCAACTTGGAAATGGTGTATGATCTAGTCATATAAACCTATTATTAATCTATTAATTAATTTGACGCAACCTTATCACCTTTTTCAAACATAAGGTTCACTTTCTTAGTGTGTCATATGTAATCATGCACCATCTCTACTACCTCTATTTTAAAGAGAATAATTTATCAATGAGATTATATTTTGCACCTCGTCATGCAAAATTAGTGATGTATTCCTGCTCAACATAAATAGAATCATTTGACATGTCCTCAAGGAGAATTCTAAAACATATAATAGTTTGTTCATCTAAACTTAAAGTGAACCCTGCAACTTTAGTTTGATAACGTGATTGCATCACATTGCATAGTGCTACTACAATAGGATTAGAAGTTGGCATCACAATCGAGGCCTGAATGGATTGTGTTGCTTTTGTGGGTGCTTGAGTTTTAAACGTTGAACATTTGCATAGGTGAGTTATACCATTATGTTCTAACTCAAGTGGTGGTGTGTTTGAGTACCCAACCATGCTAAGGCTAGGATATGAACTTTTGTTATTAATTGTTCTTGTCACTAGCTAAAATTTGCATAGGTGCTTGAGTTTTAAACGTTGAACATTTGCATAGGTGAGTTATACCATTATGTTCTAACTCAAGTGGTGGTGTGTTTGAGTACCCAACCATGCTAAGGCTAGGATATGAACTTTCGTTATTAATTGTTCTTGTCACTAGCTAAAATTTGTTCTATTGTTGCCAACTCCAATATGAGCGTCTTTTGCTCAATTGTTCTCAATAAGGGCATTGCAAATCTCTCCTACCTTTTGTCAAATGAGTGAATTTCATTGAGCTAACTGGGCCATTGTCTTATTTTTCATTCTACTACGCATATATTAATATCCCCTGTTCATTTTCTATATTTTTGGTTGTACTACTAGCCCCATTGTTCCTAGATGATGAGTGATATGTGTGTGTTTGGACTCTTGTCCATGGGTTAGGTCAAGTTTCTTCTCTCTTCTAGTCTTTGATGCTACTTTGGCATTTGGCATACGAACCTTCGAGATGGCTAGTTTTGTGAGGATGTTGTCAAGTCTCTAGAGTGGTGGTTTAGGTAGGTTTCAAATTGGAAGTAATCAACCATTTCTTGTGATAGGTCGACATGTTTCTAAGTTGTATCTATTTAAGACTCAAGAAAGGTTATGAAGACTTTAGATGTTATTGTCAGTATGCAATGATGCCTATATTTTCTTCTTGGCTTTCTTTCTTTTCTTGACAATTCGATTACTCTAGCCCAATTGGATTATCTTCTACTTTCTATCCGAATTAGGTCACTTAGACTCAAAAAACAATCTCTTACCCAATTGGGTCACTTTTGGTGAGGGGTTAATTTTGATCCAATTGGAGGCATCACCAAGTCTAATATGATTTGATTAATTTAGGTTAAAGCTTGGACGAGGACTCAATTGTATCACCGTTGATTTGATTGGATCAATCTATCTAAAGGCTGGACTATCGTCCAATTGGTTCACCTACATTGTATATAGAGAGAGAGAGAGACATTGATCTTTATCAAGCTATTGTAGTGAACTCATCTGATTTTTCTTGTTCATGAAAGTGATCAATATATGTGATTAATGACTTTCACTACAATTTACAATGTCCATGAAATAAGAAACCCAAGTCTATGAACGCTCCTTCCAACCTATATATATACATATATACATAATACATACATATACATATATATGTGTGTGTGACATGTGTGTGTGCGTGTATCTACTTTATTTACTATATATGTATATAGTAACTAAAGTAAAAGCATAAAAAGCGAAGATGTATATATAATATAGGCTTATAGCTAAGAAAAACCTTCGCTTTTTATGACTTTACTTTATTATTTCATTTCTTTTGTCAATGTATGTTTGTTGTTAAAACAAGATGATAAACAACTCCGTTGCTATCTCCATTACTTCATTGGTAGCCATATGTCAAGGTCAACCCTCTCAAAGTGCTCTAATACGGGATGACATAAATCTTCCTCTTCTTGGGACAATATCCCCATACACATAGTTGCAAAATTTACCAAATAACCTTTCCTTTTAGCCTAGGGAGTTGTTGGAGTACCCCACAAAGTCCATCAAACAAGAACTCATTTATCATGGTCCAATTAAACCACATCCAAAGTCATATATCAACCCTAACAACAACCACAATACTACTAATATTACTACAGAGAAACGGAGTTTGCTACATTGCATCTCTTTTGCAGACACATTTTCTTCATCCACACTCATGTATAAACACTGACAACCACCACAACACTACTAATACTAGTACAGAGAAGCGTAGTTTCCTACATTGCATTTCTCTATTTGATGACTAGCTCTATATAAGTAATGCACCCTCCATAGCTACACCTAATTTGGGCTTTTCCAATAGATTGAGTACAAATAATTGTCCAATTGGCCAAGTAAGTCTTATTATCAAACCTCTGATTCTTTTATGTTCTTTGTTCTATGAATCATGAAGCAAATGTATGTATGAACACTGACAACCACCACAACACTACTAATACTAGTACAGAGAAGCGTAGTTTCCTACATTGCATTTCTCTATTTGATGACTAGCTCTATATAAGTAATGCACCCTCCATAGCTACACCTAATTTGGGCTTTTCCAATAGATTGAGTACAAATAATTGTCCAATTGGCCAAGTAAGTCTTATTATCAAACCTCTGATTCTTTTATGTTCTTTGTTCTATGAATCATGAAGCAAATGTATGTATGGAGCTCGGAAGCATGGATAAGATTAACCTTGTTGGTATGTGTGTGTGTGTGTGTGTGCATGAGAGAGAGAGAGAGGGAGGGAGGGAGAGAGAGAGAGAGATACTCAACACACATTGCGGGTCTTCGATTGTATTCATCATCTTCGACCTCTTCAATTGGGTGAGTTCCGGTTGTCTTTCTTGTTCATGGAAAATTGTTTTTATCCCGGATCACTATCACATCAAGAATAATGGATATAAACATGAATTCCTCTCAAATTGTGGGGGACATCGATATGGAAACAATTGATCCAAAAAAGAGTAATGTGATGGTTGAATGTAATCCTGAAAGGGAAGACATTTGGAAGCTCCGACTTACGTAGGTTACACGATTAGAGCGCTTTGGTTAATTACACGCGTAAGATATAACAGTAATTACAGAACGGAAATCAACACAGAAGTATAAACAGCATATGCTCTATTAATTATCCGCTGCGATTACAATGGGGTCCGGGCCTTTAAATAGGTTTCCGGCCCGTAGTACAAAACGGTGCCTATCGCACCTATTCGGGATCCGTCCGGATCTGGAACGGCATACCGTTTCCAGTCCGTCCGTCCATACTAGGCTTATTTACAACCATACTTAATTAATTCCTTCACTCCGTATTTTGGACTCCTTGCCGGCCGGTAACACATGGCACGCCCGTGGGACAGTACCTTGTACGTCGAACCCTTCTCGGCCCCTTCATTGTTCACCCAAATTGTCCAAAATACTTTGTTCCAGATTTTCCAATTTCCGTATTAAGCCCGTCGGCCGTACAGAGCTCATATCTGCCATCCGTAGCCAGAACGGACATGGCTCCCATTCATGTATACCCAAGGCATCGCACGTGCGGAGGCTTATTACGTTCACCCCGGAACCTCCATCGATTACTGTGCCGGGAAGTTCGTGCCCTTTGACAATAGTTGTAATCACCGGACTACTAGTGTCCACCACCGTCGGTCCCTCCTCCGGATTCGAGAAGAGGACTGGTGCCGGTGGGGCTATACCGTCTGTCATGCCCGTTTTTAGTCCTTCCGTAAATCGCGGCACGAGCTGCAAGAGTCTTCCTAATGGCAACGTGATCTGACATTCTTGCAGTGCTTGCCATGTCTCGTTTTCTGGGTGGCTACCGCCGGCACTCCCTATGGTATTCGCCTTTTGCCGTTCCGCATCCGCGACGTTCCTTTCATTGGCTTCCTTCACCCATTCCGTCGCCTGTTTTCGTATGACCTCTTGTGTTTCCCACTCTTTGGCCATGCCTTTCGACCGTGTGGTTACTTGCTGTATATCCGCCACTTCCGGAACCACCATATTAACTGCTGGTCGTTTATCGTAGCTCTTTGCCGGGCACTGGTTACTGTAGTGGCCTTCCTGCCTGCAGTAATAGCAGTACTCTTTACGGGTATTGTTGGATTCAGCATTGTTGGTATCCGGAGTCGGTCCCGTAGTGAGTGGTGCGTTCTGTGCCGGTTGGCTCCTTGGGGTTCCATGTTCCGGGTCCCTAGTGTGACCACCTTTCTTGAAATTACGTTTCTTATTATTCTTATTTTTATTTCGGTAGTCCGGTCGTGGTGGATCGTAAAATTGGCCGTAGTCCTCCTGGTGCCTTCGGTAACCAGGGGAATGGTCCCTGTCGTATTGCTCGTGTCGTCTGTTGGACTCCCGATAACGGTCCGATCGCTCATACCGGTCGTAGTTATCATGCCGATTCCCGTACCGGCCATCATTCTCTTGTCTGTCTCCGTACCGGACATCCTGTGCCGGTCAGTACCGGTTCATTCTTTGCCAACGATCGTCATCTTCGTCTCGGCTGCTTCTTGGCTCGATCCGTCGGACGGGTGGTGCTTGTCGGTTTAACAGGTTATACTCGCACCGGTCCGTTGTATGACTCTTGGATTGACAAATCACACACTGGGTTCGCATGGTGCACTCCACTGCCGAGTGTCCGGCATTCAAGCAGATTGTGCATTGAATTGCCTGCCGGAACCGGAGATCTTCCTCGGTGGGTAACGCCCGTTGCAGTGTTCCTAGTGTAAGCCATGAGCTTGACTTTTCCATTTCTCTGACCCGGTCAATGACCTGGTCAATGGTGCTTCCTCGAAAGTCGATTACCATACACACCGTGCGTAACGGTTCCCGGAGTGCGTTTAAAAATATCGTCCGTAATTCCTCCTCCGGGGGTGCACGGGCAAGCTGGCTATGCATTCGTTGGAAACGGATGACGAATTGGGGAATGCTTTCCCCTGCCCCCTGTCGGATCGTATAAAACAGGCCCACCATTGTCGTCTGGTCGACCTCCTTGTGGAAAAAATGCAAGAATTTTGCTTTTAATTCTGCAAAGGTTGTGATGGTCGCCGGGTCATGCGTCCGCCGCCATCGTGTCGCTGGTCCTTCCAACGTGACCCCGAATTCCGCTATCTTCGAGCGTTCTTCTTCCTCCGGTGTCATTCGCTGGGACGTGTGATTTGCTTCCCATGTCTGCTCGAAGGCATGAACATGCGCTTCCGCGTCCGGGTCATCGCGATACTTTGAGTATTGGAACGGCATGTCGTCGTCCAGTATTAGGCCGCGGTTTAGTGGCGTTTGTTGATATCTTTCCGGTTTTCTCTCCGGTTCCACTTCCGGTTCTTTTGTCGGTGCTTTTTCCGGCTCTTTCGTTGGTGTCGGTGGCTTTGCTTCTTCCACTTCCGGTGTTGGTGGGTTGACGGCTTCCGTTTGCGGTTCCGGATAGCCCTGGTTGAGCGGTTCCGGTTCTGGAGTCGGCACGGTATCCGACCCGTCGTCCTCCGGGCCGCCGGGGGTATCGTTGCTGCTCCGGTAGTTCGTGTGCACGCTGTATCCCCCTTCGGAATCCGATTCGTAGGCTGAGAAGGCTTCTGCCTCGTTTTCTCCGCTTGCCAGCGCCTCGAGGAGGCATTCGGTTTCCCGGAGACTACTTAGACTGCTTCCGTCGTCCTGGTCGCGAGTTTGCTGTAACCGAAGAGATTCCTCCGCGACTCTCCGGATCTTGTTGGAGAACGAACGATCCAAGCGAATTTCGTGCGCTGCTTGCTGGAAAGTCTCACGCCGTCTTTGCCGTTCGGCGAGGCGTCGAGCTCGGTCTATAACCAGGTCGTGCGTTGGTCTCGTCATCCATTAAGCCGTCGTTCGCTGCGAGAAAGCAGGAATCGTGGTCGCCAAAACTGTGTTATTCTCTGACCGGACAAGGCCTAACACAAGGTGTCACGGAGACACTTCACCAAAGGGTGGTTACGGCATAGGATTAAGATTCAACGATTACACGGACTTACGTAGGTTACACGATTAGAGCGCTTTGGTTAATTACACGCGTAAGATATAACAGTAATTACAGAACGGAAATCAACATAGAAGTATAAACAGCATATGCTCTATTAATTATCCGCTGCGATTACAATGGGGTCCGGGCCTTTAAATAGGTTTCCGGCCCGTAGTACAAAACGGTGCCTATCGCACCTATTCGGGATCCGTCCGGATCTGGAACGGCATACCGTTTCCAGTCCGTCCGTCCATACTAGGCTTATTTACAACCATACTTAATTAATTCCTTCACTCCGTATTTTGGACTCCTTGCCGGCCGGTAACATAAGGGCATTGAGGAAATTAATGAGAAAAAAGCGACATATGCCGAAGTAATACATGTAGATGAGGTTGACAAGGATAATTGTAATTAGGATACTTTATGGGGAATTGCCAATACCTTACTGTCTGATATTGTGGAAGAAAATGAAAATGCAGCGAAAGAATGCAATGATGTGGATGTTGATGCTAAGGTAGTGTTGCAATCTTTTGATGTATTCTATGATCGTGCAGTTATATTGTTTTTTAGTGGGAAACTCCCATACATTAATTGGATCGAACAATGGTTGAACACAATCGTGTCACCAAATTGTGTTGAAAATATATATACAGGACCACAAGGGTTTTATGATGTAGTGTTTCGTTCACCGGAACATCGAAGTGCACAGTTGGCTAAAGTTCTAGTGTTTTTTGATAAATGATTGGTGCACGTAATGCAATGGTCCCCTGTTGTGGACTATAATGCTTTGTTGAAACAAGAATGCCCTGTTTGGGTAACAGTGAATTGTAAGCATGCTTTTTTATGGCCACTTTTACCAGAGTTGATGAATCAAATGGGTAAAGTGTTGGTATCTCCACATGCAAATGCTACAAATAAGTGCAGATTTTGTGTGTTATGGGATACAAGTCATAAGAGGCCAAGATGGGTGCGTATGAACACACATGGAATGAAAAGACTTTGTTTTAAATTGAAGTGGGAGACATTTGTAGGTCACTGTTTTGGATGTGGTGAATGGGGTCACTTTATGGCGGAATGCCATCGTCATTGTCCTTCAACTATAGATGTTCCTAATGAAGGGAATGGTAAGGAAGGAGTTGGAAGAGATGTTGTTGTGTCAGATATGGTGGTTGTTATGGATGAAGGAACATCATCTAGAGTAGGTTATAAAGAGGTTTCACTTCAAGGTTTGGGCCCTAAGAATAAGGGAACTCAATCTATGGATATGGAAAAACAAAATTGGGTGGTTATAGATAAGGGGAAAAAACCGTTGGATAGAACTAGTAATGATGTTGTTGAAAAGGATTGGCATCATGTTAAGGGCAAGTCGAAGGGCAAATCAATGAATATGCAACGTAATAGTTTGCCCACTACTCATGAGACTACTTGGAAAAGTAATTCAGGAACTAGGGAGGGTCCTCGAAAAGTTCCTTGGCAAAGACAATTTAGGGATAAGGGATTACCCCTTCACCTTCAATTTGATTCATTGGGACGGGTTGTAAATTCATCGAATTCTTGAGGTTTTCGTCAAGCGGGAGAACCTAAACAAAAGAGTTCAATAGACAACTCTAAGGATGTGGTGCATGAAAATCCATATGCAACATTGGAACATGCTTTGACTAGTTTCATGACATCGGTTACTCTAAAGGAGCAAGTGCACCCATAACATTGTTGACTGAATGAAAGTGGTAACATGGAATGTGAGAGGGGCATGTTCTCCTCATAAGAAGTATATATTATGGCAAACTTTATTAAGTAAAGAATGGGATATATTTTGTGCAGTTAAGCATAAGTGTCATGAGTTAGCAGGATCCAAAGTTCATTTGTGTGGATATTCATCATTCTATGCAGGACATCTTAATAATCATTATTTAGGTGTGGTATTAATCGTGCGGGATAAGTATTTTCCTCATGTGGTGCATAATGATCTTTATGGTCAGTTTTTGGTTCTAGAAATCACTTTTTTTGGCGAGG
Organism: Azolla caroliniana; assembly: GCF_043228905.1. Classification (NCBI taxonomy): domain Eukaryota; kingdom Viridiplantae; phylum Streptophyta; class Polypodiopsida; order Salviniales; family Salviniaceae; genus Azolla; species Azolla caroliniana. The sequence goes on from NW_028230447.1 coordinate 3,836,933, forward strand.
TTGTGTGGGTGGTTGGGATTTATGCCCCTAACCAAGCCACTCAACATATTGCATTATGGGGCTCACTTTGTCAAACCCTATGTGTGGGCCGTCCAGGATTACTTATGGGTGATTTTAACATGTGTGTTGATGCATCTCAATCTACGTCCGAACATTCAATCATGGATGATCTTGAGCAACTTGCTCGGGATTCATTGGCTATGGAGGTTTTGAAGTTGGATGTTTGGACATGGTTGCATGGGAATGATCTAGGTTTTACTTTCCAATCCGCTCAACATAGACAAACATGGTGTCGGTTAGATAGAATGTGTGTGATGCACAATGATTCTTTTTTACCGACATCACTTGGTATGGCAGTTTTACAAGATGTAGGAACTTCAGATCACTTTCTTATTTGTTTGGAGATTTGTGGCCATGCAATTGACATGTATAAATCCTTACTTGGAAAGCCTCCATTACGCTTTAACTCAAAATTCTCTTTTGCTTCAACCTCACTTTGATTCTCTCATGGAGCAAATTTTGGTAAATTTTCCACAAGAAGTGAATCTTAAAGGAGTTAAAGCATGGGATATTGACGTGGAATACGCGGATTAATCTCCGGCCACAACCGAAGTGTAGATCACTTGATGACAATCAAAACACAGACGAAATGGGAATGGAGGTAGGTCGACAAAACAGAAAGAGAATACACAGGATATTAACATGGAAAACCCTGAGAGGGAAAAACCACGGGAGTCCACAGACTCTGAACTATCACTCTATAAAGTAATACAACAGGGAGCACAGAGGCAACGACCTCTTGCTCACAATCTTCGCCTAGCGGCGGTTACAACAAAGGCACAATCTCTGTATATCTCTCTCTCTCTCTCTCTTTTACGCATTGTATAGAGGTTACACCAATAACTCTATCATCATCATCATCTTAAGTTTGCCCTAGGTCATATTTATACTAATATGACTTTCAGGCCATTTACAAATATAGCCCCATTGGGCTCTCTGGAACATATTTACATATATGTCCCTTCCATCCGATGAGAGGTTCTCACCGAGCCTGCAACATCCGGTTCTCACCGGGTCTTCCGTTGCCGGGTACTCATCATCCAGTTCTCATCGGGTCTTCTCACTTCCCATCCGGAGGGACCTATTTCCTAACAGATATCACATTACGAAATATTAAGATCGTTTATCGTATGTATGGAGTAACTAATGCTCAACGAAGAAGAGGTCTTCTTCTAAAATTCTCACAAGTTTTCTCTAGGTGTAATGCATTATTGATACATGCACCTTTAGATGAGGAGCTTTTGGATATCCAAAGTCAATTGCATGTTATTATTTCTCAGTTGCAATGCCAAAGTTATCGTTATGCCAAGATGCGACAATTGAGGGATGGGCTCATAGATAATCAATGTCAATCCCATTTGTTTTTCCAAGCGTTACATCCTACTTATACTCGATCTAATGTGGTACATGTGAAACAAGGTGATGAATGGATAGTGGATCCTACTAAAATAATTTGACATATGTGTTCATTACTTTGAGTTGATTGGCCCACAATTGTTAATGACAAATGAGGTGAGTAGAGCACGTCATGAGTTTTATGATGTGGTTGGATGTATTGTGCATGACCTCATTAGTCATGAATTGGATGCAGATTTCACTGAGGATGAGGTGGAAACAGTTTTAAGGCATCTTCCTAGTGGTAAGAGCCTTGGTTGGGATGGCTTGACAAATGAAGTTTTTAAGCGATATTCACACATTTTAAAGGGGCCCTTAACTTTGATGTTTCAACGTTCTTGGGATTCTAGTCGTATGCCTCAAGCTTGGAAGGTTGGTCTAATTAAATTAGTTCCAAAGGTGGCATCTCCAGAGTCATTTCATCAATGGAGACCTATTTCTTTGATGGGGGGGTTATATAAGATATTTACAAAGGTCTTGGCAAATAGATTACAAAAGTATTTGCCAAACTTGATACATCCAGCCCAATATAGTTTTATTGCAAGTAAGAATATATTGCATAATGTGTTGAATCTTCAAATGGCCATGGATTATGCTCGAAACACTCATCAAGAATAGATTATGGTGCAATTAGATTTCGAGAAAGCTTATGATCATGTTAATTGGTCCTTTGTTTCTAGGTTAATGCATACAATGGGCTTTTGACTTCATATGTCTCGCCTCATATTTTTATTAGGACAAGATGCGGTGTCTCGAGTCATGCTTAATGGAGGAGTTGCATTAGATATTGCCCTTACAAGATCCATTCATCAAGGATGCCCTATTAGCCTGTTGTTGTTTGCTATTGTTACTCATCCCTTGTTAGTTATGCTATCAAGGCTTGCAATAAATGGTGATATTGTGGGTCTACACCTTCCGTCTGGAGGGCAACTAGTTGCACAAGCTTTGGCTGATGATTCTTTCATGTTTCTACAAGCCTCACGAGAGAATCTTGAGAAGGGGATGGTTGTATGGAACCAATTTGCATTGGCTTCCAAACTACATATTAATTGGAGGAAGTCTAGTCTCATATCATGTACTGAAAGGGATTTGGAATGTTTAGGATGGCATCTATGGTGAAGAAAGGCTCTATTTTTCGACACTTGGGCTATCCATTAGGAATGAATGTTACAAATGGTCAATTGATTGAATAGATGTCTAGTAAGTTGAGGGATAAGTTCATGTATTGGAAATCACAATCTTGGCCTTTTCATGTACGTTTGTGGGTTGTACAATGTATTATGGAACCTATGATATTATATTACTTGCCATTGCTATCGTGGACAAAGAAGGCTTTGCATTCTATTTTGCAACCTCTTCGATATTTGTTGTGGAAGAAAAGGGATAAGATGGCAATCACTTGGGTTGCATGGAATCATCTAACAACTCCTAAGCGCTTGGGGGGAGCTGGAGTATTGAACTTATCTAAGCATATGATGGCTCGTAGATTTTCATTATTACAAGACATGTGTTCAAATTCACAACCATGGATATCTATTGTTCAATATTTCATTGAGAACAAGGGTTTAACACATGGGAGGACAACAATTAAGGCTTCATGGTGGCAATTACTAAATGGATGTATTTCACTTAGGATTCCGGGCTCTACATGTGTTCAACACTTGGTTACCTCATGGCAAGAACCACTCTTGTTATGTGTATGGAAACCATTATCTAGTAGAGAGCATTGTAATTCTTTGTAAAAAGAGTTACTTGTGTCTTCTCGGTTATTATGTTGTCCAAGAAAGGAGAGATTACGCTCTCAATTTAATCGTTTGTTTCGTTTGGGGGTCAAAGAGGTGGGAGATATAGTTGAGGCTCCATCTCAAAGAATTTTGGAGTTTGTTGAAGCACGACAATTATTACGCATTCTGCCTAATTATGGGTTTATTTGGCAACAACTACGAAATATTCCATTGATGCAAGGTCCCTTACCTCTACAAACAGGAGAACAACCGTGTATTGATTGGTGTTTAAAGGGTTAAACATCATTGTTACAAGTGATTACTAATCTTTTGTATCATTGCTCTGTTGAGTCTCTTGGATGGTTATCATCTAAGGCTGAAGAAGAATGGAGATTACACAAATCTAATCATAGGTGCAAATCTTACAACGTAGTTGACATTCTAAATTGCCACTTGTAGCAAAGGTCTTCATTTGGAGAGTTTTGATTGGAGGATTGCCTTTGGGATTAGCTCTAGAGCATCGTGGACTAGCAACGGGTAATTGCTTTTTTTGCACTGTTCAAATGGAAGATAGTACTCATCGATTTATACAATGCCTGATTGCTTCCTAGATTTGGAGTTACATTTCTCAAATTTGGCAAGTTTTATCACGGTGTTATTTGACACCTAGACAGTGGGGTGTTTGCACAATTTACACAAGTGGACCCAAAGTCAAAGATGGAGATTGTTTTTCTATTTTTGAGATATTGGGGATTGCGTCATAATTGGAATATGCACAACGCTTTTGTATTCGATGGTAGACATGGAGTGGAAGCATATCTACGAAAGTTGAAGGGGGTACTAATGTGGCAATTTTCTTTATTGGAGCAAGTGGAAATCCTTTCCTCGGTGGAATGTTCTCTTGCCTATTGGCAATTCAACATGTTCCATTACCCAAGTAGTGTAGTGTAGTTAGTGGGTGACCATACTTCATGGTCACACACCATTGTAAGTAGTGTTTTTAACACACATTTATTAATGTAATTGTGTGTTTTCACCCAAAAAAAAGAGTGAGAGAGGGAGGGGGGGGGGGGAATTAAAGACTTTTCTAGATGCTATGTGTGTACAATGTGATATGTAGTGCCAAAGGCAAAGGCAAGCCAGGTTTGATTTGCACTTGGGTTATAAGATCATTGCAACCACAAAACAAAAACCACAAGGTGTTAATATGAAGTACAAACTCACCATTCCATCCTATAATGAACCATCATCCACAACTTTTGATTGAGTTTAATGTGATGTTGTACCTTGGGAGAAAGAAAGATATATTATCTTCTAAGGCCAAAATTGGCCCATGAGACAATTGGTTTACAACAAAAATGGGGTATTTACCCATTCATCAAAAGAAAAATAAAAAATAAAAAAATAATAGAGCTTAAACTAAATGGTTCTAGTAAAACACATGTTCTATAAGGAAATGACTCTATACTAGGCCTAGTTTCATTTCCATCCAAGTCTCTCGAAAAGAAGCGGGAGGTCAAAGGGTTTCGATGTGGATATGGCCTATGGTCCCAATGTAAGAGGTACCTCAACCATAGCTTCTAAGCGGCGTAGCTCTCACATTCCCTTATCTTCTTAATCATTTCTACTCCGCATCGAGTTGCTTTGAAGCCCAATATCCGAGAGCGTTTGGTTATTCTTTGCATTTCCGCTTCATCAAGAGAGAGGCCGAGTGGTGTAGGTGTGCCCACATTTAGTGTCCCCCCTTGTTCTTGAAAAATTACATTAGTTTCATGTTGGTCACGTTTCATGACTCAAGAACCTCGCTATAACCCTCGAATCACGGTTGGAGGGAGAGTCGTGTCTTGGGGTTCCTGAACCTTCCCTGGGTTCATGAATGCACCACGTTTCATGACTCTTGAACCTCGCTACAACCCTCGAATCACGGTTGGGGGGAGAATCGTGTCTTGGGGTCCCTGAACCCTGCCACGGTTTGTGACTGCGTCACGTTTCATGACTGAAGAACCTCGCTACAATCCAGAAACATATTTCGTTGTGTCCATTGGTTTAGAGATTAGCAAACCAAACCTGTTTATTGGGACCAAAAATGCACCCTTGCATTCTTTGTTAAGAATGTGAGCTCTATAATAGTAGAAACATAGGAAGGGTAACTCTAATGCTTCTATGGATATTAAAAGGGTTATCGTTGACACTTTGTAATTCATTCTCCCTATGTTGTTTTAGCCTAATCTCTTTATATCCGGGGTATCTAATAGCTTGGAGAGGGTGGGAGAGGGTCCTAGTATGTCTTGGTATTTCACCCTCCGTAAATGTTGTGTTTATATTGACACCATCTCCATACACATGCTTAGTTGCTCAACCATGCATATGCCCATGTGAACTCATGACCACAACCATGCTTCTATGCATACCTATGCTCGCACCCACATCAATATAAGGCATGTGTTTTGGTTCATATGGCATGGTAAACCCACTTAAGGTAATGTAATACTAAAGGATGTAGTGTGGAAACAACTAAATGAATGTCCCTTTGAGCCTTACGGATTTGTTGTGGTGACTCCTCAATGTCCATGAAGGAAGAAACCCTTGTCTATGAAGGCTCCATGCAACCTATATATAGGTTGGATACACACACACACACACACACACACACACACACACACACACTTGATTTACTATATATATAGATATAGTAAATGAAGTAAAAGCATAAAAAGGTAAGGTGTATATATATAACTAAGAAAAACCTTTGCTTTTTCATTTTTTTATCAATCTATGTTTGTTGTTAAAACAAGATGATAATACGACTCCGTTGCTATCTCCACTACTTCATTGGTAGCCATATGTCAAGGTCAACCCTCTCAAAGTGCTCTAATACGGAATGATATAAATCTTCCTCATCTTGGGACAATATTCCCATACACATAGTTGCAAAATTTACCGAATAACCTTCCCTTTTAGCCTAGGGAGTTGTTGGAGTACCCCACAAAGTCCATCAAACAAGAACTCATTTCTCATGGTCCAATTAAACCACATCCCTCAATAGTTGAGGTAGTCAAACACCACCTGATATGATGGGGTGAGTAGAGCTCTAGCACCATCAATGAAAACCCACTTAAAAGGTGACAAAAAAACTTCTTGTTATGATGCCCAAATCTGTGATATAATCACCCAAATGAACCTACGTTTGTCATCTTCGTCAAGCACTATACAGAAAGAGAATGTCCCGTTCGAGATATGTCTCCGTATTAAAGCGAGATCATCATCATCTTCTTCTTCTTCTTCTTCTTCTTCACTATTTAGTTACATGAAGCCATGGCTAACAAAGAAGAAGAAGAAAGAAAGAAACTACATAATAAACCAAAGTCTCTCTAAGGCTCCATCTTATATAGAAGTAACATAACTAAAAAAATACCTTTGCTTTCACTTTCGTTTCTTCTTCTTCTTCTTCTTCTTCTTCTGCTTATTACTTACAGGAAGCCATGGCTAACGAAGAAGAAGAAGAAGCAGAAGCAGAAGAAGAAGAAGAAGAAGAAGATTATGATGGCCATGTTTAACTGATAGCGCCGAGACGACGTAGTAGAAAATTCTCTGACTCTTCCCTTACTCAGCTCTGCTGCGGACACGTTTTTTTCCTTCCTCCGCAGCCACATATAAAACCCTAACAACAACGCCACCACTGCTTGTACTACTAAAAGTGAAGCAGCGCTTCCTGCATTGGATTTTCTTCTGAAAACACATCTTCTTCATCCAAAGTCATATATCAACCCTAACAACAACGACAATACTACCAATATTACTACAGAGAAAACGGAGTTTGCTACATTGCATCTCTTTTGCGGACACATTTTCTTCATCCACACTCATGTATAAACACTGACAACAACCACAACACTACTAATACTAGTACAGAGAAGCGTAGTTTTCCTACATTGCATTTCTCTATTTGATGACCGGCTTTATATAAGTAATGCACCCTCCACCATGGCTACACCGAATTCGGGCTTTTCCAATAGATTGAGTACAGATAATTGTCCAATTGGCCAAGTAAGTCTCCTTATCAAACCTCTGATTCTTTTTTGTTATTTGTTCTGTGAATCATGAAGCAAATGTATGTATGGAGCTCGGAAGCATGGATAAGATTAACCTTGTTGGTGTGTGTGTGTGTGTGTGAGAGAGAGAGAGAGAGAGAGAATTAAAGACTTTTCTAGATGCTTCTTTTTTAATCCCCTTTTGGCTTCTCTAGAAGATTCTTGATCATGACCATTAACAAACATTCTAGATGCAGGATGAACATCATCAAATGGACTTTTCGAACCTTTCAGTTATACCTCCAAAAGAGGAGCTTCTAGGTCATGTCCAGTCTCAGGCGGCCTTAATGAAGAACAGAGTAAATGGTGAAAAATATGGGAATATCTCTGAGTATCTAGCTACACATTTTTTCCTTTTGCGTGAAGATTGCACTCAAGCCTTGCGAGAGGCGGTGCAATCTCTCCATGACCATCGCCTTCCCGAAAGGCAAGATATTCAAGTTTATAGAGACGTGAGATTAGACTTTGTTCAATGTGGAAACTTGGGTGTTGAGTACAGGATGTCTTTTGCTCGAGGTAATGCCATATTACAAGAAAATACCACTTCAAAGTATCTTATGGAAGGATCTCTCCTATGCATGTCACATGATGACTTTCAAACCATACTTTGGGCTATGCCGAGTGGCCAGAAAAATACATCATTTGATACAAATTATGTACAGGTTCGGTGCTTAGATCATATATCTGAAGCTAAACTTGAGTTTCAAAAGGTCTACACTGTGGTTGAATCACCATCAGCCTATTTTGAAGCATATTGCCATGTTTTAGAGAATCTTAAGAAATTTCAATCACTTACCTTGCCGTTCAAGGAGCATTTTCTATACTTAGAACCTCAAGTGAAGGCACCAGATTATCTCTGTCGAGATCATGATGGACGTTTCTTGTCTTCCGTGGATCCAAATTGTGTCAATTTCCAAGTTTGTGCAAGTATTTTTCCATTATTGCAAGAATGGCCAGAATTGACTAGCTCTCTCGATCCTAGTCAATTGAAGGCTGTTCGACATGGCATCACCAAGAGGTTAGCTTTGATCCAAGGCCCACCTGGCACAGGGAAAACATTTGTGGGTAAAATGATTGTTAAAATCTTGTTGAGTAATGAAAGAGGCGGAGAAGGTGCAGGAATATTGCCTTCTACTTGGGAAGAAAGCTGGCTAAATTTGAAGGCAGAAAGGTTAGACTGCAGGAAAGTTGAAGAATCTGTGGGGGATAGTCCGTTGTTAGTCTTATGCTATACGAACCATGCTTTGGATCAGTTCCTTGAGGGAATTTTTGAATTTGAAAAAAGCCTCATTCGATACGGAGGACGTTCTACAAGTTTGAAGCTAATTGGTTGTTCTGTGAAGCAATGGATTCGGAAGGAGAAACATGGGTTTCTCCGATTGAAATGGAATCAATATCGTGCATGCATACACAAAGGAGACAAATTGAAAAGACAGATATCAAGATGCCATGCCTTGATGCGTTTAGAATTTGTAACTATTGAACCTCTCCGAGATGTAGCTACTCGGGAGCAAGTAGAAAACCTTTTTTTCTGTGGTTCAGACCCAAACATAGTGCCCTTATGGCTTCAAGGGTTGGATTCACTGTCAGCTCATCGGCAGTTGATCCATAGCTCTAGTTCTAGATGTGAAGATTCAAATATAAAATATCCAGAAATCATACATAGGCAACAAGTTGAAGATGAAGTCTTGGATTCGTTTGAAACAAATCTGGACGATCCATTTGTTTGGGCTTTAGATGGACCATCTCGTAGTGCATTGCATTCAGTGTGGCTAACGAGGATACGAAGGCTTGCAGAGATACAATTATCAGGGCTTTCTAAAGAGTATCAATTGGTTTGTTCGAGGAAAGTGAAAACAAATGAGGAATTGCATTCATCTGTTCTAAGAAGAGCCAAGGTTATTGGAATGACCACAACAGCTGCAAGTCGTTGTCACAGCATTCTTATGGAAGTGAAGCCAAGAGTGGTAGTGGTGGAAGAAGCTGCTGAAATCTTAGAGGCACATATAATTGGTTGTCTTACACCATTCACAGAGCATCTAATACTAATAGGGGATCATTTGCAACTCCGACCTTCTGTTGCAATAAATAAGCTTGCCACTGATTATCATCTTGATGTTTCTTTATTTGAGCGCCTGATAAGTGGTGGTGTAGAACATGTAACTCTTGAATATCAAAGGAGGATGAGGCCTGAAATATCGAGACTCCTACACAGCCTTTATCCAAAACTTAAAGATCATGATTGTGTTTTCAATCGAAAGAATGTAGAAGGTATACGGGAAAATGTGTTTTTCCTTGACCACAAATCTGAAGAGAGGCGCATGTTTGATTCTAAGAGCAAGGTAAACATTGAGGAATGCCTCTTTGTTGCAGAGTTATACCTATATATGCTTAAACAAAGATCTTATGGGATTCAAGATATTACAATATTGACTATGTATCGGGCTCAGATGGAATGTATAAAGAATGTTCTCAGCAAAAAACTTGAGGAACTCCAATCTTCATGTAAGATCATTTCTGATATCCTGATGGGTCCATGGTCATCCCAGGTTGCATGCGTTGATGATTATCAAGGAGAAGAATCTGAAATTGTGATCTTATCACTGGTGAGAAATACTTTTCCAGGAAAGGATATGGAGAGTATAGGCTTCCTTGAGAACCCCAATCGAGTTTGTGTAGCCTTATCCAGAGCTAGGAAGGGACTTTATATATTCGGAAATGCAGATTTGCTTGCATCTAAAAGCAAACTATGGCAGGAAATCCTAGACGATCTAAGGATGTATAATGGTGTTGGGAATTGTCTTACACTGGTTTGCCCAAATCATTTTCTCATAGAGACAAAGATTTATAATGCTAATGGCTTTCACCAGGCTATAGAAGGAGGATGCAGCCAGAGGTGTCAGCATGTGTTGGATTGTGGGCATCAGTGTCCAAAGACATGTCACCCTGGTGGTCATGAGCACATTGTCTGCCTCAAAGATTGTTCTCATACCTTAATGTGTGGGCATTGTTGTCCCAAGGCATGTCATCGCGGGGGTCACGAGCACATTGTTTGTGTCGAGCAATGTTCTCATACCTTAATGTGTGGTCATCGTTGCCTAAAATCATGTCATTCAGGAAGTCATGAAAAAATTATTTGCCCCAAACGATGTAACAGAAGTCTTTCATGTGGACACCAATGTATGCAGAGATGTCACGGAACGACAGAGTGCCCTCCATGTAGGCAGATTGTTTCTAGAAGGCACCCTCAATGTCATCATCAGGTGTTAATAAGTTGTTCTTTCCATGGAGAATTTCAGTGTGAGGAACAATGTTCTGCTATTTTAAATTATGACCATGAATGTCCTGACAAATATGGCAAAGAAGGCACAACAAAATGCTTACAAATGATTAAAAAAAAACTTCCTTGTGGTCATTTCATGGTTGTGCCATGCTATCAGCCTCTTGATAGTGTTATTTGTGAAGAGGTGTGTGGTCAAAGCCTAAAACCCCTTTGCAATCATTTTTGTCAAGGAAGATGCTCATCGTGTTGGATGAAAAATGCTCATCCTAAATGCTCTCAAAGATGCGAAAGGATGCTTCCTTGTGGTCATCATTGCAAGTCGTTATGCTTTCAATCATGTCAACCGTGTACAGAAGCTTGTGAAAATAAGTGTTCTCATCGACAATGTAAGAGAATGTGTGGTGAACCATGTGAGCCTTGTGAAGAACCATGTGAATGGTCTTGTGAGCACTATAGGTGCAATTTGAAATGCCAGGAGGTTTGCACAAGGCCCCGGTGTGACAAAAGATGTCCTAAAGTACTCAATTGTGGGCATGATTGTATTGGTCTTTGTGGTGAGCCTTGTCCAAGATGCCGAATTTGTCATCCTCATACTACTGAGATATTCTTCCAGGTACCAGTTAAGGAATTTGGGGACTCAACTTGCTTTGTTCAGCTGTCAGATTGTGGTCATTTAGCTGGATTCAGTGACCTTGATGATTTTATGGACAAGGATGCAGAAAAACCCGCTAAGAAGTGGCTGAAATCATGGTAATCCTTTTATAACAACCATTGAAAATGTGTGATTATTACATTTTAAAAAATATACAACAATTGTTTGCTTATTTTGAGCATTTACATTGAGTGCAGCCCTAGTCCTAGTTGTGATACTCCAATCAGAAAGACGGCGCGCTACAAAAGCATTACCAATTCAATGTTGAGGAAGCTGGAAGATATCAAGCAACAGATAGTAGAGGAGAACTTTTGGTCGATGAAAAATCTAAGACGAGACAATGCAGAAGGATCTTAGGACTGGAAAAAGTTTAAGCTTTGCTCCACTGGCCAATGTGTCATGATACGCAAACCACATCAGTGTAATGTATTATCATGTGTGGTATGTCTACATGTAATGCGTACATAATCGTTCTATGTTAAATCTCTAAGATTATGAACAAAATTGTAACATGGATTATGGGTTGTTTCTATGTAAATCATATATGAATACCTTTTTGTGATCTAATAAATCTTCTCCTTTGGGATATTTGGAGCCATTTTTTTCATAATCCCAGTTCTAAAAGCTCCTTGTCTACGAATTGATCAGGCCTTTTAACTTACGGACTCCAGTAATCTATGTCATCAAGGATAATGGGATACTATTCTTTGATCAACATCTTTGCTATTGGCCAACAAATATCCTTTTATATTTTATTTACATCATGATCATCACATAATGAGATCAATTTTAATCGAATAAGATTGGCATACCACCTATTTTGGTTTGCATTCATAATTGCTTTCTTGTTGATTGAGATTCACATATGTTTGTTACATTTTCTTCTCCTTGAAGTTACTCACACTAACGTAAATTTGTTGAATTATTGTCACTTGTAGTGGGCACCATCCCATCCTATTGAGGGTGAAGATTTCTTATGAACTTCTTGTGTCACTTTGTTTTGTATACTAACTTGGTCCCAAATGGTTTCTCAAAGTTGTTTGCCCAACTTAGTGAGCATCATCGTTAAGAATATCCTCAATAACATGGGGAAGGTTTTTGTGCCATAAACGCTTCGTAGATTTTTGCTACAAATGGCTGTAATTCAAAATATGTCCTTCAAAATAAATAATTCAAACTAATATCTTGACTTTGGAGGTAGATAGTGTATGCAAGTAAACTTTGATCAATGTTGTATTCAAAATTAAAGCTTTTTCATAGAACAAAAATTCAAAGGTTAAATGTTGTAGACGTAGTTAATCAAAGTTTGATGTTTTTCCATGTTGTGTCTTGCTTTTAAGATGCCAATATCCCACACTTTCATGCTCCTTTGTATTGTAAATTTGTTGTCACCATAGCTTTATTAAGACTTGCGGAACACAATCTACCTTGTTGTTTCTATTGTTTTGTGCAAATGTTTGCTGACAATTATGAAAAAGTGTCCGTTGCAAATAATTATACAATATGGAAATAAGTAAGGTTTACGAAATTGTCTCGTGTTCAAGGCAATTGAGAAATTGCAATATTATATATAACGTTAAAAAGCTTATTTTCTAAATGCATATAATGAGATAGAAGGATAATGTGGGAATGTCATCAAAATATTTTGAGAGTTTTGAAATACCAACATTATTTTGTGAATGTCTTAAAATTTTATGTGTATTCTTGTAAATTTCAGTACATGCACACATATATAAAAACAAATAAATTGTACATATACATCAAGGGTAGAACAAACTACAGATTACCCCTTATATATGTATATATTAAGTTAAACCCTTGAAATGCCACTATGTGTATGCTATTTTCTTTGATGCCCTTGGTCAAATCCTCATCAAGAGATTGTGTATATTGGGAAATATTTCATGAAATATAGAAAAAGGGCCCAAATGCCCCTATGTGTATGCTATTTTCTTTGATGCCCTTGGTCAAATCCTCATCAAGAGATTGTGTATATTGGGAAATATTTCATGAAATATAGAAAAAGGGCCCAAGGGTATTGTTGATTTCGGGAATAGAACCAGGGGTATTTCAAGAAATGTAGAAGTTAGGGGGATTCTGGGAGATAAAGAGATAGTGTAGGGGTATTTCGAGAAATAAACAAAACAAAGGCATGGGGGTATCCTGGGAGATAAAGAAATAAGTATAGGGGTATTTGGAGAAATAAAGGAAAAAGGCCGAAGCTATTTTGGCAAATAAAGAAATAACTGCAGGGGTATTTCGACAAATAAAGAAAAAAGGCTCGGGGGTATGCTGGAAATTAGTGAAAGGGTATTTCGGTAATTTCTGGTTTTTGGTTTGCCTGTGTTTTATATTTTTGTTGTTTTTATCTTCTGACCTTTTCTTTTTTTCGCGAGAATCTCTGAGGTCTGCGAGAGACATGGCGTTCGTTTCTTCCCGGCGGAGGAGCTCGATCTCTGCATCCTCGCTGTTCTGAGGTAAGTGAAACTCTTCCTTCCTTTCTCTTATACGTTTCTCTGAACCTATTAAACTCTGTATTTCCATGTAGAACATCCTGCTTATGTTTTCTTTGCTGATTCTCCAATGTGCTAGAAATTCAGTACACTTGTGTATATATATGTTTAAATATCAAGGAAACAGGTATCGAGGCTTATCTGTTCCGAGCACGTATTCTTTGAAAACATTTTTGTAGATTTGATGGTTGGGAAATATAAAAACATGGATAACATGTTTGTAGTTTTGACGTTTGGGACACAAACAAAAAAGGTGTTATGTAGATTTGATTTGGCGAAAAAACGTTTGTAGGTTGTATTCAGAAAATAGAAAACTTTTGTAGAGTTAATTCCTTGAAAGATCATAGTAAGGTTTGGAAGATTTGGTGCTTGGAGGAGAATATTTTCTGAATAGACACATTGGTTCTTCAGTAAGATTGAATGTATATATGAAGTTTCTGCATCTTTGGTGCTTTGTAGATAAATACCTTTGTTTATCTTTATTCAGTGATTTCAGTGAATTTCACTGAAAAACATCATTTGCAAGATGGTTTGTAGATAAGCCCTTGCCTTTGGAAATAATCTGTAGTTTACTTATATTTAGAAATGTCAATGAATTCAATTTGTTATTGCACTTGCCAGATGCCATTACAATTATTTCGTTGATGGCTTTCTTTTTTTACAAGTCATCAACATTGGATTGCCATATGATATATGAAGTCTGGACTCAGTGGCTAATCTTAAATTATTCGGGTAGAAATATACTTAGGTTCGACAAAAGTGTGGTCTATTGATTATTGACGCCTCATTTTATAATAAGATAATTGAGTTCTACGATTATAGCATTTATGTAACCCATTGATTTCTTTACATTAACAAGGTTTATATACCTGTTATGAAAAACCTGAAATTAACTATTAGCACTCATTAAGATGTGGATAAGGTTATTGTTTCTTGTGGATGTACACTATTTGATGCAGATACATTAACTGCAGCATGTTTTAAGCAATGAAAGGCAATTTGCTAAACCAATGTATTAAGGGGATTTGTTCCTTTATTTGGCATCAATGGAAAAGCAGATCAAAGAGATAATGCTGTAGGACGACATAGCTGTTAGGGTTAATAATCCTTATATTTTTGTTCAATGGATAAGGTGGTCGAGGAGTTAATGCACTGTGTACTATTACAAAAGCAGGAAGAGAGTTCAACTGAAGTGGCTGTGATTAAGTGACGGATCATGTTTTCTTGGCCAGTGAAGTAGATGGTGTCAACAAGTCAAAGTGGACCCGCTGATGGCATTGAATGCTATTGGACACAAGCTTGTTGGAACAGGCCACACATAATGGAAGTTCAAGATGATCACCACTTTGGATTCCTACAAGCTTTTGGAAATCATGCTCAGAATCCTTGCAAAACTGTTGATAACTTGTCCAAATCCTATTATCCAGATCCCTCCCAATGTAGAGGCTGTGCATGCATTGAGAAGGAAAAATGAAGAAACCTGTATGAAATCATGATTGACATAACCAATTAGGTATTGATGCAGATGTAGCACCATCCCAGGCTATGGATGGCTGGAGAATTTTTTGGTATCAATATGTGATGTAGAATGAGACTGAGTTCCAAAAAAAGATTGCTATCAGGAGAGAAAGTCAAGATATTTAATCTGTAGGTAAACCATACTTTGGACAGGAAGCCAGTGTAGGGTTGGTAAAGTCTTGAGAGTAGCTGACACAAAGGTGCATTTCTGCATTGCCCTCAGTTTGACGCGCATAGTGCTTCATCCGGTGGGGCTGGCATATGTACGTATGTTAATCTGTAACTGATATCGAGAGGTCTTGAGCTGTCCTAACACACAATGGAGCGCCTGAGAGACATTTTGTTCTCCACATAAGAGGGCCTGATGATAAATTTGCAACAAAAAATAGGATCTTATAATGAGCTATCTTCCCACCAAGTAGCATTGTCTAATTTAATGATATCAGTTCATGTCACCCTATTCTTTTACACCTGTGGACGATCCAATGTATATTGGAACAGGGCCTGATTTATTTCCATTCATCATCCAATTTAATGATTATTTTGGAGCACTAATTGTATCTTCGAGTAACAACCTATCTTCTTCAACTTTTGTCAGACATGATATATTCTTCCTCACAAAGTATTGGAGGGTTGATCGTGCATGCCTTTGTGTACAAATAATGAGTCACTTCTCATTACACGTGTCTCCTTGTGTTGTGACATTCCTAATCATACCAATTTTTTTGTGTTGCTCTACCATATGTAGGTGCAGTGCTGACTATAGTGTGGGAAAAAATATTTGTGGCTGCAAATTAGAATGACTTGAACCCTCATGTGATTTCCTCCAAGCAGGGGACAGGATTTAAGTCAAGCATGTATTGTATACTTCACAAATCTACATATCAACTGTCTCTCAATAAATTGGAATGTAACGTGCATAATCATATGTTTTTGCCATACATCCTTCAACTTCAAGTGTAGATCTGCACAATCTGCTGCCAAGACAGTAGGTCTACTAGAAATAATGAACTTATGTATCTCAGGTGGAAGGCTCTGCTGATCACGTAATACTGTTTTTGCACCTCCGTTGAGGTTGTAACATGTCGAATCATTTGTTCTTGGCCATTGTTAGAAGCCATTATGTAGGTCATTGAAGTCTTCTAATAATATTACATTCCCCATGTGAGCAGATATTACAATATCATCATATAGTGGAAAATATTTTGGTTCTTCGAATTTATCTCCACATATAACTTGGAAATACATCGTTGTTCACCACGCTCTCTATATTGGAGCTCCTCATTGAATGACGTAGCCACTCCACCAGAGTCTTTAGTGCTTCCTGGTATGTGTGGTTGAGTATGGGATATCAGCTTCCATCTTTACCTGTGTATTGGGGAGTTTACTGCCAGTGCACTGAAGCAAATCTTATGACATCTTTCATACAATGGAAAATGTTGCGATCTTTGAAACATGCAAACCTTGAGTATGGAAGTGGAAGATAACCAATGTCAACTTTTCATCTGCTAATTTGTCTCCTAAATTTGACATGTTAGAACCTCAAGGGAGGTGCAAAAACACTTCATCATAGAGCCACCCTTCCAGAGCCTCTAGTGTTTCCTGGTATCTGTTGAGGATGAAATACTGGATTTCATATATGGCTGTATATCATGGAGTTTATTGCCAGTGCACTGATGTGTCTGTGTAACGATAACAAATATGTGTTTACATGACTTACGCACATTTAGAAAACTTAATACTAAAAGCTCATTTTAAAATCAAGGACGAGAAATGGAGTGAACACTAAATAAGCCTCCGAGAAAGATGAACACTATTATTTTTAACTCTAAAATGGATCCTAGATTTAGAAATGCAAAAGAATAAAATTATTCATAATGAGAATTGCAACGACTCTAATCAAGAACGAGAAATTCACGACATGTTACACATTATTTTTATTTTTGTGTCTCCAAATGCTTACTATTACTTGTCGTTTCTCTTTGCGTCTTCCCCAAGCCCTTCTTCTGCATGTGATTGCTCATTATCTGTGGGTTGGAGCTTGAGATTTAATTGATGCATCAAATGCATGTGGATCTGCTACAATATTTTGTTTTCATCACCAAAACTCAAATAACTTATTCTCTGCAATTTTGAGTGGGTTTGAACCTTAAAATGGAAGTGATTTTTCTGGTTTTAATAATATTTTTCTACTCTTGTAAACAGTTACTCTCTATGTAGTTTTTTCATTTTGCTTAACCATGTCAATAAATTTTCATTTTGCAGTGAAAAGGTATTCATTACTTTCACTCAAGGAGTTTCCTGATGAGTTTCAAGAGGTGTGATCATAACTGCTTGGATCGATGCATCTGATGAACCTCAACCTCCAATGAATGATAGTGCAGAGACAAAACATGTTGATTTGATAGAATATGATCAGTCGAAGGAGGAAGAAGGGACTAATGAAAAAGAAAGTCTAAGAAATAATGAGCATTTAGAACAACATCAAGAGCAAGAACGTGAGTCTTAAGTTCTGAATTTCCTGTTTTTGTTTAGATTTTTTGTAACCCACTTTAAAAATAATATTTTTATATTGGACTTAGGTTTTATGTTAAACACTAAAGGTAAATAATGATTTTTGGAGTGCCATTTCATCTTCAAAGTTTGAAGATTATCATATTCCTTTTCTTTATATTATTAAAAAAGAGGTTTCAGAAACCTTTTTACTTTCTAGATGGTTTCTATTTTTACTAATCATTGTTGTAACTTCAATATATTGTGGTTTATAACAGCAACAAATGATTTATCATGACTTCTAAGTATAAACTATGGGTTTTTTTCCAATCTCTATTGCCTTTTTGGAGATTTGAAGAAATAGGAAACTGCTTAATTTGTTCCGTGCTATATGAATGATTGTTTGTGATCATGATATGCACATCTACTAATTATGTCCATCCGTTGCCCTAAGGAAGGTACCTGATAGCATGCATTGATGGAAATCATTTAAACAGAGTCTACTCATTGGATCCTAGCTATTCGAGTAATATGTGCTCCCATGGAGTGTCTGGGATAATCATAAACGGACACAGTAAATATTGGGAGTTGGTAGGTCCACTATGAATGTAGTTGTCTACCTTATCAATGCAGAGCTGAATTGATGATACCATCATAGATATAGAGTAGCGGAGGATTCAGTGGTTAATATGGTGGAGGGTTGAACTGCTCAAGCAGTCTGAAGATTAGAACATCATGCACGAGATGATCCGTTTGATATATTATAGACACTTCTGCAATGGTTACAATGAACTCACCTTGATATGAGATCAAAATGACAAGAAAGGCAGAAGCACGAAATTGCTACACTGATGAAATTGACGATTTCAGATGATTATATAACAGTTGCATTGAACTTAACTTGAGATGACATAGAAAATGACAAGAGGGCACAAGAACAAAATTGATGATAACAGGATGACGAAATTTGTGGTTCAGAGGATTATGAAATTCATGGGGACTCCCAGATTCTATGAAAGGTGGAAGCAAAGAGTGTTATCAATTTGATTGCGCTGGGTTTTTCTGAGGTTGTGAAATATTCACAATGGTCAGCAACTATAGCTACTTAAGGGGGCAAGTGGAATCTTTGATTTTTTCTTCTATGTTTCTGTTTCTATTTAATATTCAATAGAATGGCTGAATGTGATGAGGCATAGATGTGTGTATTTTTATCTTAATGGCTTTTCTATAGCCTTTAATAGTTCTATTTTTGTGACCATTGTGTGCGCTAAGAAGGGAGACCACAGAAAGTAGCCAAACTATGGGAGAGTTAACAATCTATGATCTATTAGCTGTATTTATTTGTATATCTGTGCCATAGACAGTTTCTTGTTGATTATATAGAAGCAAAAATCCATTTATTTTCAAGAGGATACATGTTTTCCCTACAAACTCAATTTGTTGGGAGAACTAGAGACATCCTACCCTTGTTCTATGCTTGGGCACAGTGAAAAAGTCTTCTCAAGCTATCTACAGTTGTACAGAATAATGGGTGGAAACAGCTCAGAAAACAAATATGAACACAAAGGATAAAGAATATTTTTGCTTTATAATTACAAAAATCTTATCGTCTTACATCAATCTGAAATGGATGTTGGTGATAAATAATCATAATTTCGAGCATTAAATAGATCTGAACTGTATAAGTCACTGTGAAGTCATAAATGTTGCTGGTTATTGTCTGTGTGTCTGGAAAGTTGACAACCTTCCTTACTTTTGCTTGTGCAGGAAATGCAGATAAAATGGGAACACAAGCCTTTTGGTTGTCTCAATCTTCATCCAGTTTCTATGTAATTGAGGAGAGTGAGAAGAACCTTGTCAACTGTGTGGCTCCTCCTGCCTGTGAAGTAGATTATGAAGAGCTTACTACACCACATAAAAGAGTCCCAATCGGTCAGGATTTCCAGGCTGAACTGCCTTCACAAATCTTAACAGCCCCTGAACTGGAGAGCGTGAAATGGCTTGGAGAGC
This sequence comes from Azolla caroliniana, assembly GCF_043228905.1. NCBI lineage: Eukaryota > Viridiplantae > Streptophyta > Polypodiopsida > Salviniales > Salviniaceae > Azolla > Azolla caroliniana. The sequence continues at coordinate 3,856,672 of NW_028230447.1, forward strand.
ACATATGGCCAAATCTTAAAAAACCTATTGTAACTGAAAAGAGTACTAGATCAGAAAAGAGTTCTAGCTTCAAGGCTGCTTATGGGATGTGCTGCTCTACTATCTCTGGTACTATAGATAGTGTTAAACAGCATATTGAGGAGACCAGAAGGGCTTTAAAAGATGAACTCGGGGATGCATTTTATAAGTGGGGTTTCCATGAAATGGGGGAGATTGTAGCTGAAAGGTGGTCTGAAGCTGATGAATTGCTTTTCCGACAGGCTGTACAGAATAACCCTGCATCCTTTTGGGCGGAGCTGTATAAATTTTTCCCCTTGAAGGATCCAAAGGATTTGGTGAGTTACTATTTCAATGTGTTTGTCCTACGTAAAAGGGCAATCCAAAATAGGTTGGATCCAAACAATGTGGACAGTGATGATGATGAGATGTGGCTCGACAGTGATGGGCAGGAAGACAGTTTTGTTGATGTTCCCGAGGTGGGGGATGGCCCAAATGGAGGGAATGATTTTCTGAAGGATTATTTTGATGGTATTTGGGATAATATTGATGAATTATCCAGTGAGTCAGGGGATGATAATCTTGCAAGCCAATGCCAAGTATCTCCAACAGATGCAGTGCAATTAGAGAATATGGATAAGCAACAGTCTTTGTCTTCTGAATGTGTCAATGAGGCTGAAGATAAAGAGAATGAGTTTGAAACAGTGGAAAGAAACACGTTTATGGCGTGTCAGCACCTGTCTACCAACAAGGATTGTGAAATACGAATGCTACCTTGTACTGCATATTCAATATCAGAACCACAGGCTTCAGTAACTTCTTCGAAGAATGTTGAGAAGGTGGTTTTTACAAAAGAAAGTCAACGAGAGTCGATATCGAATGATTCACAGCTCTCAGCTCCAAGATAAATTGTGGGCAAAAAAGGTTTTGAAACATGTACACTATGGGTTGGAGCTTTTTACCTGTGGATTCACTCCCAAGGGGTGAGTCAGATGCCGATGGCTGCATTCTGTAGAACTACAGATTTCTGCAACATCATCAAAGAATGTTAAGAAAGTGGTTTTCACAAAGTTTGGAAGAAATAGTGTATCCAAAGCTTCCGTGGGTCTCAGCTAAAATGTGATGATATTTGTTAGGGTAGATTAATGTATGAAACAGGTTTAAGATATATCTCTATGATTAAATTCCGGGGGTAGGTTCATGTATGAAACAGGTTTGATGTGTACACTAAATATATTCCCATTGTGCTGATGATGTTTTCTATATTTCACATTCTGGTAGAACAGATTTTTCATCTGGTGAAAAGAAATGAGTCAAATATTAATAATTTTTGTATCGATACAGTATAGACTTTCCTTTTAAGCTTGTTAGACATTGATTCAATTGACTGAATCATCACCTAGAAGGTAGGGGTTGAGAACACATACATCTAGCTTCAGCAATGTTCTTTCCTCAGTATGGTTATGCTCACAGGACTGAAATTGAGAAACACACTTCTAATTGTAGTTATTCAGTCCTTTTCAATTGGCAAAATGGCTAAAACTATGTCATAAATTCTGTGATAAAACTGTAGTTTTTTTGTCAAAGGACAGCATGATTGTGGTTTTTTTTGAAATTTCTTCCACAGATGCTGAGCTAGTATTTCTTCAATTAACCTTATCAGGTTGGCTTGTTCATTGTGTGAAATAAAGATCCATTTTGATGTTTTTTAACTACAGATGTTTAATTATATCTCTTGTTAAACCTATCAATTTTTTTATTAGTATACGGCTTCAACATGAATTGCATGCTTGATATGCCAAGAAAGTACCCCCCCTAAAGAAAACTTGAACTTGAAAACCATTAAGGTAGCCATTGCATCCTTTCTCCCTTGTGGCCTTGTAATGGACATAATCCATCATGTGGAATAAAAGGTAATGCAAATATTTGAACTTGAAAACCATGAAGGTAGCCTTTGCATCCTTTCTCCCTTGTGACCTTGTAATGGACGTAAACCATCATGTGGAATTAAAGGCAAGCAAATAGTGAGAATTATGCCATGTAAACCTACAAATGGTGAACTCATGTCACCCTCTTTGAAATCTCCAACAAGGAGAATTTGCCAAACCTGCCAAGTAAATGCTTAGAGCAAAGCTACTCTGACCATAGCCTGCCAAAATATATATACTTCAGCTTTGAAATGAAGACAAAACTACAACCCAAGTTACCCAAGTTACCCAAGCTTCTTGTGCTTACTAATTATTTGGTGATGTGCATAATTTCTTTTTAATTCGGCATATCCTTAACGATTTGCAAATTTCCAATCAACCCCAAGCAAAGCCTCAAATCAAAACTAGAATTCAGTATAGCAATATGTGCACGTCTAACAACCAATGTCATGATTTGGCATGTGTGAAGGGTGAAAAATGCCAAAAGGCCTTGTTTCACAATAGGGGAGAAAGCACCAATGCAATAGCTACAACTTGATAATAGAGTAGATATGGGGAGGCACTATCCCTCATAATGCATGGAATGAGATTAAGAAGATTCAAACGATGTTTTTAAGGAGACAACCAGAAGTTAAATCCACCTATCAACTAGAAGATCCGTATTGGTGGCATATTCTTCCCACTACATTCCAAACTTCAACTAAACCATTTGGCCCATTATCGGCTTTTAGTTGAATGTCCAGCTTCATTCTCTCTTCTTGATTGATACACTTCCAAGAACAAGAGCACCTTATGCAACTCCATTGGTCTTTAATGTTGCTCTTAAGAGTTGAACAAAATAATGCTCAAACAGAGTACCATTGTGCTTGAAATCTTGGGAAAAAAAGAACTCAACATCAAGTAACAATTTGGAAGTTTTCCATAGTTTCACAATACACATCATTATCGAATCTTTAATACTCTATTTCACATAAAAAAAGGTAGCATCGAGATGATAACTTCACATATTGCTGATGACCAAACATCCAAATGCAATGTATATCTCTTCGCATCATAGTTAAACAAAAATGAAGTTTGCCACTGTGTGTGAATCTTGGGGGAAAAAACTCAACATGGAGGCCAGGTGACAATTTGGAAGTTTTCATAGTTTCAAAATATAATATGATTATATATACATATCATTATCAAACCTGTTGTAATCTGTGTTTACACAAAAAAGGTAGGACTCAGATGAAGACCTTATATATTGCTGATGACCAGACATCCAAGTGGAATGTTCGCACCATATTTACAAGTAAAGTTCTTTACCATAACTTGTGAGACAAGGTTCTTATAGGCTCATGATAATAAATATAGCAACAACACCTCTTCAAGGTGCTTATAGGTTTCATTGAAAATTTTCAAGATAAACAACAGAAACATTGTGTTGTCATGATCCTCCCAAATAGAACTGGAACCTATGACCAATCAAATTCTAAAGGGTAATATACAACCTTGACAAGAGCGACCATCTGATTCTAGGAGGAACTGGACTCCTAGAATTCGAATTCTCACTTACATATTTCCTTTCTGCTCCCACCTAGCCTTTGTATCGAGCCTGAAATGTGGTACTAAATTAATGGCCATTTTAATCATGTGAAATCTAGAAAAAGACATTTTCAAATGCAAAATACATACCCCCAGCGCAGTTTTTGTGGCTTTTTCCTTGGAATGTTTGAATTATCTCTCTGTTATAAACACTAAAATAAGATATTGATAATTCCAGTAACAGTATCATGCTCTTCTGTTATTAATAGCTATAACACTAATTGTAATTATAAATAACAAATATAATACAGGTAAAGAAACATATTATCAACATTTTACTGATATATGTCCATCTGACCCTTCTAACAAGCAATTCCAAGATGAAAAGCAGGAAGGTAACGATATTTCTGATGGACTGAATGAATGTTCTCTGAAAGTCACATGGCCTCTCCTAACCCTCTCACTCCATCTTTCTTAAAAGGGAAAACTTCAAAACTCCAGAGTTTGTCTTTATTTGCCTGAACGCCTGTTAAGTACTCATCATCTAAAGGAAGGCCATGATTCAACCAACAAAATAAAAATTATGGTAATAAATTGATCATTTAAGTTCTGAAATAGCAAATATAATTGGCCAAGGGTTGAAAATGGCATTTGACAAAATAAGGAAAACTGAGGGGCATTTGCGAGAATAAAGAAAAACTCGGGCATTTCAGACTTTTTCCTTTATTTTTCGGGATAGGATCATAGAGTATAATAGATTTTAAATGAGTTGAGAATCCACTGCATTATAACTTACGAATTTTTGGGTTAGGAGCAAAGAGTATAACAGATTTGAATGAGTTCAGGATCCACTCCATAATATCTTAAAATCTCCAGAAATCTCATACTGAATCTCAGACGAAACAACTGACAAACTAGTTGGATGTCACAGATGTTGGAAAATTGGAGAGGGAAAAAGGACAGTTGGATAGGATTAAATTAGGACCCTATAGGGAAGGGCTAAGGGGTATTGGATGGATAAACAGTGTCAGAAGAGAAAGTTACCTAGGCGCAATCCAAGAACTTGAGACAAGAGAACTAGATGAGAAAATGACGAGAGACAACACTATACATCCCAATATCAGTGTTGACTTGCTAAAGATATTGGAAGGAACCATTTCACATACAACGCATGGGCAATGCATGCAATCTCTTCCAACCTTACATGTCCCAACTTTCCAAGACTACACAACCTTAAAACATTACAATTTTCCACACTTAGTGGCGATGACATATATAGTGCCTATATTATATTTTCGTACCTTTATAAGACCAAATCAAAATGCTAATATAAAGATCCCCACCCCCATCAGTATTTCTTCCCAACATCTCATTTCATCCCATCCATGCCTGCATCCTCATTATTGTCATTTCATATCCTATATGTGATTACATTATTCTATCATTCTATGAGTGCATTAGAGAGTGATCCCTTTGCCTAAGAGCTTGTGTGCACAAGCTTAAGGACGACATGTTGCACTAGTAGATAGTGTACAAAAGGCTTAGAACTAAAGTTCATTGTTTTCGTATCTTTGACGATAGAACGAAGGGACAGATGTTGCTTCTCTAGTTTGCATGAGGCTCTCACAATGGTTTATTACAAATGGAGAGGAAAACATGAAGAAGTCTTGTCAACTAGATGTTGCATAATGTTCCGAATCTCAAAGAGAAAAAAGATGCAAATGATGCAGAAGTAAATTCCAAAGTCTTTGGTGGGAGATAGAAAGAAAAACCATAATGAACTATGAGACGTGACAAAGATTAAAACAGTTTATGTTAACTCGTCAATTCAAGTGGCAAACAAAAAATGGCTTCTATTCTAGCTTCCAAAACTAAATGTCTTGAAATGTAATCATGAATAATCAACAATTAGGATTGATGTTTGATCACTGAAACTGCAATTACTGCCCTCTGAAACAATTATAATGGGGTGATCCAATATGGAACGGTTAGTGGAGCGAAAAGCCACATGCTATTATGATATGATGACACTTGCCATCATAGAAACAAAACATAAGACTTACCTTATTATTGTTTGCATCAAGAAGACTCCCTCTGTGAATGTGAATGTTGTCATTCGCTTTGGCATCATGAATATAGCAACCATCTAATTTCGGAATCTCCACATTTTTATGGTCTCGTTGGGCTGGAAACATAAACCACATGAATGTAATTAGAAAAACTTACTTAGTGATGATAAAAAACTTATTAACAAAGAGCACTGAACCTTTTTTCAGATATTTGTTTGTACATTTCAACTGTAGCCTTCGTTGCCTCAAGGCCTGTATGATATAAAAAACAATAGTATCATCTACCTCATCGCATGGAAATAGGTACATAATTCATACAATTTGCTCAATCTGATATACAGGCGATTTGACTAATCCAGAGAATCCAAAAAAAAAACAATCACTAGATAATCATTACAGTAGTAACACACACAAACTTTAAACAACATACACAGGAGATGCAACCAATCTGGAAATCCAGAAAATCTAACACATAGATATGGATGGCATATGTTCGATGTAACAATTATCTACTTACATAGCAACAATACCAAAGAAGAAGAAGAAGCTTATTTATTTTTATCATAGTCACCATCTAAGATATGCTTAAGGGATAATTCAATTCATCCCAGGACATTCTTATATAATTTGTTTTTGTGAGGTTGTACTAATATCAGGAGATAGAGGATTATATATCTATAAAGTTGAAATGTTCTTCTTCCTAAGATTATATCAAAGAGATGTTAGCATGCCTGTAGTTTTTCGAGTTGTTCTTTGGTGACATTTTTAGAAGAGAAATTAGGTCGAAGAGCTGGAGCTGATGCCAGTGCTACCTCTTTGTCATTGTCTGTTGACATATATACCTGAAAACAAATGAGACATGAACATAAAGAAAATAAACGATTCATGTGATCCATAGTACTCTTATTCAGGTAATTTACGCATGATGAGAGTTTGTATTCATATGTCTACATTGTAAAAAAACAAACCAAGAGCACTTAAATTAGTAAGTAGAACCTGTGACTCGAGGGCTTTTAAAAATGTCTGAACCTTTTTTGCCTTGGTGGCATGGTTAACACAAAAATGATGAAATATAGGTCAATTGACAAAAAAGCGAGTGATTCAGAGTTGTAGTTCAATCAAAAAACAACACAATAAAAAAACAAGTTGCAACTTCAAAGACAAGCAGGCAATCTCAGAAAGCAAAAGTGAGTTATAGCTGCAAAAGATTAAGCCTAAAAACTCTAAGAGCAATCTATACAAGTAGTGAAAACTGAATTGAATTTTAATAATGACACCTTAGGCCTACACAAATCTCAGAACAATCTGTTGAGAAGGTGCAAAACCAATTTATGCTTAGCCATGAAACATTAAGATTTTGAAATTTACACGCATCACGTTTAGACTTCGATGCTAGAAATTCCAAAGAAACTCATAGAAAAACGAGTTGAAAGCAGTGAGGAAAAGAACCGGTTTTGAGCCGAAAAACCTCAGGTCATATTCCTGAGATGAAGCTACAGGAAATCCGGGAAAGATATTCTTCTAAATGTGCGTGCGTGCGTGTGTGTGTGTGTGTGTGTGCGCGCGCGTGCGCGCATCGATAGGTTAAAGAAAGAAAGAAAGGCACGTTACGCTGTGCTGCTCTGGATCGGTCTGTCTGCAGAGGACGTCCATTCCTCCGCTGCGACTGCGACGGCGATGGCGATGGCGATGGCGATGGCGATGGCGAAACCCTTCTGTTCTGTTCTGAGTTCTCTTTGGTTTGTTTGTTTGTTTAGTTATGGTGTGGAATGGTGAAGAGGAAGAGAAGAGAAGAAGAAGAGAAGAAGAGGCTAAGACATTAATTCTGCTCTCTCTCATTCTAAGTAAATGTTATTGTAGAAGAAGAAGAAGAAGAAGTGTGGAACTGCACTTAGGGGGTGTAAAATGTGATCATTTTTTTGGCACCTGCCGAGATAGGTTCGGCTCGATTCGAAATCCTTGAGCTTTGATGTTATCCGTTTATCACACCTAATTCTCGACACCAACATGTATGCTAGTCATCCATATGTTGATGCCTCTTGGGTTATTATATATATCCCAATGAGAGAGCCTATTATGCTCTGGTACTATTGGTTGAAAATCTCACAGTTTTTCCTGAAGAAAAGCTAGCGAACCAAGTCCTCCTTAGGCATTAGGCCCCGAAGTCTGGAACCCAACCGGAGGTATGACTGAGCAGCTTAAGGCATTGGTTTGCGAGACGTTTTTAATAATGAGTTGATCATGGAAGATTAGGGTTTGTAGACACATAATACATATATATATATATATATATAGAGAGAGAGAGAGAGAGAATGAATGAATGAAAGAAAGAAAGATATATTAACATCTTCTAAGACCAAAATTGGGCCCATGACAAAATAAATCAGCCTATGAAATAAATCATAATTATAGGTTGGAGTAAGTTCATGCTATTCATATTGAAATAACACAATAAAAGCTCTAGGTTACTTAAAGATTCATGATAATGATCTTGCATGTTGTGGAATGATTCTTGAGATGATCTACTATCATGAAGTGTATAACTAATATATACGGTTGAGTAGCAATGAAGGGACAAAGTATTCAAGGTTCGTTGGCGTAGTGAACAAAAGTTTTGAAGAAATTCACCCAGGAGAATTTGGCTTTTCCTCAAGTGGATCACACATGGAGAACGATGATAATAATAAGAAACACAATACATACTATAGCATTTATACTTGGGTGTTCACACTTAAACCTTATATTATAGGGGTTGTTTCATGCAAAAATCCTAGTAGAGCTCCATTCGTAACTTGTTGATCTCTTTTAATAATATTTAATTCTTACTAATAATAAATGGGAAAAACCTTAGAAATGCCTATAAAATGTCCCCAAGTTTTTGGTATTTCCTATCAAACTACTTGGGAGAGAAAAGAATGATCCATATGAGCCCAAACCCTCCTCTATTAGGGTTCCTTGGGGAACCACAAGTAAACAAAGCTATAGGAGTTCCAATTTTCTTCCCTATAATTAAGCATCTTTATTGAAATTTGCTTTATGTAATCATTTAATCTATATCAAAAACATTTTCACCCAACTCCTATTAATCTGCATTGTTATTTGCTCATCTTCCCTAGTTCAAAACCTTGGAATTGCATGTCTCCTAGATCAAAACCTTCGTGATTTTGTCTCAACACATGAATTCACAATTTACACATCAACACAACATTGTTTTACCTCAAGATAACTTTGAGTAGGCTAACAATTTCGAGTTGAACAAGGGTTACACAAATGATCCTACATGAACCATCAAAAGAAAAAATAATAAAAAGTGAATGCGAAAAGGAACATTGAATGCAGCAATGTCACATATTAACAACTAACAATTAGATGGACAATGAGGAAGGCAAAGGGAAAAGATTGCAATGCAAGTCGAAAGAAAGAAAGATATATTAACGTCTTTTAAGAGGCCAAAATGGCCTATAAGACCAAATAAGAGATTACATCTTGAGTGTTGTCTCATCTTTGAGAACAAATCAAAATAAAATAAATACTACACAGTAAATATAAAAGTAAATAAGATGAAAAGAGAAGAAACGAGGGAATCTGGTTTTTGGCACATGTGAGAATGGAAATGTCTCCGAAGCGAGGGAAGCACCTACGATGGCGGGAGATAATGTCTTTTATCTATCGATGACAAGGGTGTCAAGGTTGTGGTCCATGGGGGCGGGGCCTACGTGCACGGCAAATTGCTATTGCCCAATCAATTATAACCCCTTTGTTATGTCTTGGTCTGGAGCCCATTTGTGTATCCCGTGATGGGGCTAAAGAAAGTTGTGATTGTTCTTTGTGGATGAGCTTGTGTGGTTGTATTCTTCAACAACTTTTCCCGATGTCTCTTGAGCTCTAGCAAGAAAAGTCCTAGGCATCGTTGGTCCTCATATTCCATTACCCTGTGTAGTGGGCCAAAGCCTTGTTTAAAGAGGCAATGGTATCTCCCTCTGATTTCATAAAAGACACTACAATGACAAACATAATGTTCCTCAAATTCCACTCCTTGACGACACAATTGGCAAGATGATGCTAAGTGACAACATGATCATTGGAACAAAGTCATAAATTCAAAACAAGAAAGACACAACAAATAGGGGGGAAAAATCTTTAAAACCCTTTTAAGTGAAGTTGGTTCATATCAAGGGGTTTTTGCCATAATAATCCCTTTGTCTTTTTTGGGCATGGAGAACAACAACTTAATTCAAATACAAACTCCATCTTTTTGTAAAAAGCTTTGTACCCAAATCGCTATAAGGGTGTGTGGGATCTTAAAGATAAACATAATTATAGTGGGAGAGCTCACAAGCAAGGTGCAATGTATATATGTTTTGCAAAACAAAATCCACCCAACTAGGTGTAGGTAGAGGTGTGAAGTATACTTACCATAGTAAAGTTGGCATTTAAGATATACCCAACTGCACTGCAATATGCCGAAGAATCACAACAATGAATCATATCCTCCCAAGTTGTCACATCATCATCCTCTATTTTGACTTATTTAGCAAGTATGGACAATAGTGAGTACCTATTAAATAGCTACAGCCGTTGTGTGACCCTATGGTTTGAGGCCCCTATGTGTGCATACATCTGGCTACTACTTTGGAGCCAATCAGGTTACTTCTGATAAAACACAAGACATTAGGGCCAATTGGAATAGTGTCAATTCTATCCCTCTTAACCTTTGTGTGAAAGTTATCACATCACATGTTACAAATTACCGCCCTTGAAGTTTGTAAGGGGCGATTGCACTGTCTATGATGCCAATGTGAAGCTTAATAAATCGTCATAAATGCGCATCATTGAAGCTCACCTTCTGGATAATTGTTTGTCACATCTTAATCCCCCACTATTGTGAGAGTAGATTCACTCCAACCCACAAAACTCTAATGTACAAGAAGAATGCTTTGATGCTCTCAGATTGTATACAAAATGCTGCTTTACATGACCATTGAAGCATTATTTCAAGATGAGCACATACAGCTGCTACACTAGAGCATCCTGAAAATTTAGACACGTGGCAGAAGACAACCACTCTCTCTTAGGTCATGCAATAGTTGTGAAAGCTCTTTTACACCATCTGGTGAGTTGCCATTTTCGATCAGAAAGCTGATACTGGATTTTTGCACTGTTAACTTCTTGGTGATAATGTACTTGCCAAGCTTCAATATTTCATCAACCATCTTTACCTCACACAACCTTTTCATTAGATTACTAGAGATTATACTTGAATCTATTCCCCTGACGACCATCTTTTCAAAGAGAGTAAAAGACTCTTGAAGCCTCCCAAGTCGACTTAAGGCTGTTATAATTGGGCCATAGCATGAAGCATTTGGCGCACACCCTAACTCTTCCATTTCTAACAAAATCGTGTTCGCATCATCAATTTGGTTCTTCTTGCAGCAACCCTCTATCCTCAAGGTGTAGGATATCGTATTTGGAACTTTCCTTCCTAATGGATCCTTGAAAAAGCACTCTGCTTCTTGCATGTTCCCATCCAACATGGCTCGCAAAGCACACTTGAACCTTCTTTGCTTTGATAAACACCCGCTATGTTGCATTTCACTGATAAGAGACTTGGCATCTTCTAACCTGTTCAGTTTGTAGAGACACCTAATAAACAGCAAAAGTATTGGGTCTTTCACAGCATGTTGCCTCTGAGCAATATGCCTGCAAATATCAAATGCAACATCTACCTTTCCTGCCTTGCTGAGGGCTTTTAGCAAATGCTCACAGCTTACAGCGCTCGGCTGTATTCCTTTCTCCTTCATCTCCTCAAAAAGCTTCAATGCCTCATCTTCTTTCGATTGTAAGGACAAGCTAATTATAAGAGGATTATAGTTGAGGTCTGTCGGCTTATAACCTCTCTCGAACATTTCCCTAACAACTGATTTCGCTGCATCGAAATCCCCTAGTTTGCAAAGGGCATTTAACAACAAAGCATAAGAAAATTCATCTGGAGCTGTCAACTTCACCATTTCCTCCTTAAAATATTGGACGGCTTTGTTTAAATCACAACCCTCAGAGAAATATTGAAGTATAGCATTGCATATCTCAACACTTACATTGCCGTACCTTGTACTCATATGTTTAGACAGAGACATAAGCTTATCAACATCTTTCAACCTTCGTAGATGGACAGTGTAAATCTTGTAACTAATCTGATCTGTCCATCGTTCTCTCTGCATCTTCTTAAAAAACTCATCAGCTTCAGTATTCTTTCCCATTTTCAAGAGCCCACTGAGATATAAGTTGTAAGTGACCTGATTCGGTTCACATCCTGCATTTGTCATGGTAGAGAACAGACTATCAGCCTCAGCAAATTTACCAAGACCGCAATACAATTGAATAACTGTGTTGTAGGTGTACAAATCAGGTTTACAACCCATGTTTTGCATAGTATCAAAAAGAGCAATTGATTTCTCTGGACAATTTGTTCTAGAAAACCCCAAGATCATTGCATTGTAGATGTAAACATTAGGTGTGCATCCATGGTCTTGCATCTTGTCCAAGAATACCTGTGCATCCTGCATTTTCCCATTCCTGCAAAGACCATGGATAGCAGTGGACCATGTCCGAATGTCTAATGTCTTATTGAATCGAATCATCCGATTCAATAATTGCTTTGCCTTGTCTAATTTTCCAACACTAAATAACACACCCAGAAGGGTTGTATATATATACACATCCGGCTTAACACCAAAGTTTGTTGCTTTTTCAATTGTCCTCCAACACTCTTCCAAGCAACCTGCTTTTCCATAAGACTGGATGATGATAGAAAAGGTTGTGTTAGTTACAATACAACCTTCCCGACGCATCTCATCTAATAGTTCCCAAATGCTCACAAATTCTTTGGCTACACCCAGCTTCATCATGAATGCATTATATACATAGATGTCATGACTATATCCATCTTGTTCTGCAGCCCAATTGAAGAAATTCTTAGCCATTCCAATATCATTGATGCCATTCAAAACTCTGACAACGAGACTTGAGGTCAGAATTTTTGAGAATGGTTTAAGCAAAGCTTGGGTCTTTGAATTCCAACTTCCACTCCTTAGAATATTACATAGTCGAGATTTAAGAAGAGATGAAGAATGATCAACAACACAATCATCATTCATGTCATTTTCCTTGCCAATGCTGCTATCCTCATTTCCACATGAATTCGTCTTGTCGCCCTTACTGATTATCCCTACCTGGACAATCTCTTCCAGCTCAGCCACTGCACAAAAGAACCTTTTTGCTGCTTTCCTGCACAATCAAAGGTCATCATAAAGATTCGTTTTTTATGCTTTTCTTTAAATGCAAAGTGTTTTAAGGCTATATATATACACATATATATAAACAAGCAAGAGAATTTTCTGCTGCTGTTCCTGCACATTGAAGATCATCATAAAGATTTGTGCACCTCTTTTAATGCAAACGTTTCAATTGTCATAAAATAAACGAGTGGCAGAAGAGACCTACACTCACACATGAAGATCATACACGAATTTGTTGCATTTCTTTGAAATGTAAAGTTTTGAGAGCTATTAGAATAACTAAGAAAGTAGCACAGGAATCCTTCTGCTCCTTGAAATGCAAGCTTCCTAAACTCCAAACGAATTTTCAACTCCTCTAATGAAGTTCTCCTTTGGATGAAGTTCTCTTTTGAATGGAGAAGTTCTTCTGAATGAAATTCTTTTGAAAGCCTATAACTAAATACGTCGGCATAAGCTTTCTTTCTGCGAAATTTCAATTCCTAGTTCTTGTAGAGCAACGTTTATGAAGTCTAATTCCATATCCATGTAAGTATATGGATTCAAAACACATGCAGCAAAGAAGAAGAAGAAGAAGAGTGAGACATACCGTGAAAGGAGAGGAAGAAGAAGAATGGCGAAGTTCTGCCCATCTATACTCTGCTCTGTGTTTCTGAGAGGTTGGAAAGGGCAGAGAGCCCGACGGCACCATCGCCTCATCGATCATCTGCTTCCATTCGAAATTCTGTGCCTTTCCGAGATATATACATATATACTAGAAAGACAGAGTAGTAGTAGAAAGAAACTTCTCTGAGCTATATGTATGTATGTATGTATGTATGTATGTATGTATGTATTTATGTATTTATGTATGTATGTATGTATGTATGTATGTATGTATGTATGTATGTATGTATGTATGTATTTGTATAGATGGATGGATGTATTTGCACGTACGTATGTATTTGTATAAAATTGTATGTGTGTCCATACGTATGTATGTATGTATTTGTATAGATGGATGGATGTATTTGCACGTACGTACGTATGTATTTGTATGGATGGATGGATGGGTGGATGTTTTTGTACGTACATATGTATGTATGTATGTTCGAGACAGAGGTCTGATGATATATGTTTCTGAGTGTAAATGTATGTGTGTTCGAGAATGAGGTCCAATAATACGATCTTTTGAGTATTTATGTATGTATCTTTGAGGAAGAAGTTCAAAATACATGTGTGTGTATGAGTATATGTATGTATGTTTGAGAACAAGGCCTAACAATGCATGTTTTTGTATTTTTGTATTTTTTCCTGGAAAATATCCTTTCATTAGTTATAAACAATTATTACAATAAAGCTGACCTACCGTCAAGCCACCATTGATATGTTGCATTCTTCCTTAGGTCCCATCCCTCAAGGATAAATAGTATGAACACTCCACCACTCCTTAACCAAGTTATGTGATTGGTGGTGGGAACACTCATACTGGTGGTGCTAAGCACCATTTAGGTCTTGAATTTTGTAATGTGAGAAAAGGGGCATTCTTCCAATAGGCAATAAATTCGAGGCGTTGCAACACTACAACATCTGTCTCACCTTTAATATCCTCAAACCGCCCTTTCAAGGTATGCATGTTTTTGTATATGTATGCGTGTTTGAGATATTAGAAGTTCAGTAGTGAAAGTTGAGATATTAGAGGTCTAGTAGTAAAAGTTTCTACACATATGTATATGTTTGCATGTTCGAGAAAGAGGTTTGACTATATTTGTTTCTTATCATGCATAACATGAACTCCATAAAACGATATTGTTTAGCCTCTCTAGACTTCCAATCTACCCTAGTCATAATATGGCTTGTAGATATAGTTGTCAAACATTGGTCTCTACTTATTTGTTGAGATATGAAGCTCGAGCACACACTCATTAGGGCTCTCTACGTATTCATATTGATTAATTGTATCTATCCTACTAAATAATTGTACATGTGATAATTCCCTAATGGTAACACATATTTTTAACATCCTAAAGTTCAACCGTTAATTGACTAGATGACTACGTATGTCATTATGGCCAAACCCAAACCTTAAAGATGTGAAGAGTACATAATGTCAAGCATAAGCCACTACTTGTGAATGTTACCCAGTTTTGGTTACACAATGTACAAATCTTTCCAACTTAACTTCTTGCCATCTTGGCATGTATGATTGCTCTTTGTTTGAGCATATAATCAAACATTTGAGAAGCGTAACTTCCACAATAGAGGATAATCTCAAATAGGCAAAATCATTACTTTCATGAGAATGATACATACTAGATTGGCATCCCCCAAACCCCCCTTTCCCTTCAACAAGTTTTTTTAAGGACAAATATCACACTCTACTATAATACCCCACCTTTGACCACACTCAAGGCTTCTTTCCTTCATTTATCAAACATGATGCATGCATTTGTCTCCTATATGTGATGGTTACTACAAGAAAAGAATTTTTTTTTGTTTCATAGGTCATATTTGACCTATGAGGTGATAAGATGATCTCTCTCTCTCTCTCTCTTGCACACACACACACACTCTCTCTCTCTCTATGTCTATCGTGCACACAAGCATGAAAATGTTTACTTTTCATTCATAATGTTCTTGAACATCGAGGGTCACTACTCACTTTCACATGTATTACTTGAAATGTAATATTTTAAATCTCATAGGTCATATTTGACCTCCACGGACAATAATTGAATCTATCTATCTATCTATATATGAGATGTTTCCCTTGCTTCAGAGATCTCTCTATGTTGCATCAACCTATGATATAGATATTTTGAAGACAAAAAAATCAATCTATTTGATTTGAGGTTCTTACGTGTATTGATAACAAGATTCATGTTTTAACTTGTTGCTTATTTATTGAGTTTCATTTATTTTGGTTTGTTAAATTCATTTTATTTCATAAAAAATATCATTCATTGAATAAAGAAATATAATTAGAGATGTGATTCTCGAGTGATTGGCGAAGGGAACAAACATCTTGGTGTTTGAAAATGCCATAATGGGCTTACTATCTTTGAAGGATAGAAATGGAGTATCTCTCTAGAGAGTAATAAACTGGAGTCGTTGAGCAATTTTATCATTGTAATCTCCAATAAACCATCGCACTTTCCTTTTAAAGTATGGGGCATGTGCAACTAAATGTTACACACCACTGCAACTAATGAGAACCTAACTTGATGAAAAATGGAGGAGCAACGAGCCTTCCAAATGTAGCATCTGGTGATGCTACTCGATAATTCCCATAATGGATGCATCTCCTTCCTTCTTCCTAAAAACTGTATTGTCACAAATGGAATTACATGAACTGTTGTCACGAAGATTCGTGCGTACTTGTGCTACTCGAGCGGGACCACCGGGGTCTTGGATTGGGGAGGATGTGTGCTACTAGGGTTTTTATAGGTTTCTTCATGCACAAAACCATGGCTTTGCTTGTGACATACACAAAACCATGGGTTTGGAACCATGGTTTTGTGCACACGGTTTTATATGGTTGTTTCCAATGTAATTTGAATATGAAAAGGAAATACACAAACCATAAAGCATTTTATAGTAGCCTTATTGGTAAGTTAAATGTCTTCCATTTTGGAGGTGCACGGTTCAAACCCTACTTGCACCCCTTTGTATGTATTCAAATGCCACTAGGCCTTACGCAAATTTTCATATTTACAAGTGTTTGTGTAATGTGCGTGGAACCACACTTTTTCTCCCACTGAACACACCACATCACGACACCGTTCCCAACCAAGTGCCGAAAGCATAGTCCAGAGACTTAGCATCACAAGGGACATAGAGCAAACAAGTGTTGTTCAAATCACCAATCCCCGTGTATCCTAACTAGGAGTAAATCTTCTAATAAAAAACTTCGCTAACAATGCTTGGGTCTACTCTATTGGATCATTAAAACTCACTCCTCCTTTGGTAAGGTAATTACATTCCATCTAACTTTGGATCAAGCATGACCCTCAACTTTTCCAAACCACAAGAAGTTTTGTATCAAACTTCGTATTTGGAACATACATGATTTAGAAAATATCAAACAAGACAACATATACCATGTTGTTGTCGATAAAATTTGGTTTGCAACTACTACCCAACCTTCAAAAGAATGCTAGGTTAAACACCACAACAACAAATTTTTCCTTAATGTCCTTAACAAGGGTGCCACTTGATTCTCATATCATAAATCATTGTTGATTGTATAACCTAAATAGCGAACTGGGCCACCTCTTGGAATCCATCAAATTTGAGGATGTCGTTTCCATAATGTAGGGTCCTCATCCCCAACCCAAAGTGCTATCAATTTATTCTAGTTAACAAGTACACCCAAAGCCTTGCAAAATGTAGAGAGGGCCAATTCAACTTGTCTTAACTTTGCACTTGAAAACAAGACAATCAATCAACAAAGACCATGTCATTGACAGTAAAAAAAGGCAATCATTGCCGCAACAAAGAAAATAATTAGAAAAGGAGCCAAAGAGCAACAACTGTCTAACTAATCATGAGGTGTTAAAGAAAGAACGATTTTTCCCTATCAATGAAACTATTTTATGTTGCACAATATAAGGAAGCAATACCTATAATCCACTCTTGAAAGAAACCAAACTTACCCAATGTACCTTGCAATAAGTCCCAATCAACACGGGTCATACGCTTTCTCAAAATCAAGCATAACAATTGCCAAGATACTTCATTCACATATGAATCTCTTTAGGGCTAGATTTATAGTCGTAGGTAACATAGTTTGAAGATGTATACAAAGTAATTTTGCCAAATTTTTATAAATTGTGTTGAGTATTGTAATTGGGCACCATTTCTTGATACAAGTGAAGTAGTCTTGCTGTAAATTATAAAGGCATACAACCATCACAAAAAAATTGTTGATAGGTTGTACATAAATCCACATTGATCAAATACTAGTATTTAAGAAATACAATTGGGGCTAGACCATCCATACTTGTCAGGCATTTTGGCCTCTTAAAAAGACATTAATATATCTTTCTTTGTCCAATTCAAGGGTTGAGGATTTTGCTATCATTAAGGAAACAAACCTTCAACAACTATGAATATAACATACTCAATTCCTCAAGGATTTTCACTTTATATATTATATCAAGACTTCAAAGTTGCTATCCTAAGTTGACCAATTATCAAGCACAATCATTACTCATGATGCCTTTCATATTATGTTGTATTTTTGCAGTATCTACTCATCATCTTAGGGTAGAGGAGATGCCTGATTTTCCCTGGGTGTTAGAGTTTCAAAACAATTGCATCCTCCTCATTTTCAAGTGCATGATATGTCACATTTTTTGTGCCAAGGGTTCATTAATAATGTCCATAACAATTGACAACGGTTCGGTTTGAACCAAACCGAACTATGAAACCGCCGCTTAACAGTTTAAATGGTTCAGTTTGAGCCTTTATTTGTTTAATAGTTTTTGGTTTAAACAGGTTAAACAGTTTAACGGTTTAGGATTTACACTTGATAATTTTCTTAGATATTTTTTGAAACATTTTAAGCCTATCCATCCATTATACAAAAACAAGTGATCATTCCTGGAAGGGCTCAATATGTTATTATGCAAGAGGGGGAGATTATATGGGGACTCTTGAATATATATGCTCCTAATACTGCTTCTGCTAGGCAACAATTTTGGAAAGAATTATTAGAGAATCTGCCTCCCCTTGATCATTGGTGTATCGCTGGTGACTTCAATATGCTTGAGGACCCCATTGATAGAATGGGAGGTAGCTCAACTACGATACATGGCCATGAATTAGCAATGTGGGAACAATTGGTGTTCTCCTTACAAATTTTAGATGCTTGGCATGCTCCTTCGATGGTTCATACAAATACCTCTCTTTTATTTTCAAGATCAGATAGACGTGTAAATGGTACTAACTTAGCTCGATTGGATAGATTCTATGTATCTGGCAAATTTATTTCAGCAACTGGTACAATACATATAATGCCAGGGACTACCTTCTCTGATCATGCTCCAGTGATTCTTTCAATATCAACCCAAAACCTTAAAGAATTCTCCAATATGAAGATTCCTGAAAATCTGATGTTAGACAATAGCTTTTCCTTACAAGTGGCTCAATTATGGTCACAAAAGGATGTTGTACACGAATCAATGGCGGTGCGGGTAGCTAATGGCTTACGATGTATTTCAGTATTTTTTAGGGGTAAATCTAAGGAGAGGTTCTCTATGATCCAAGAAAAGGAGAAACGGTCTCGTACTTCTCTTGTTTCTCTACAACGATTACAAGAACGTTATCCACACTGTACTTGGATTGCTGAGAAAATTGGGTCAGCAAAACAAGAACTTGCTGTACTATTAGAAAAGCGTGCAGAATTTCAATACCATAATAGGGCATCTAGTTGGACCCAAATGGGTGATAAATGTACAGCTGAATTTTTTCATGCAATGAGACCCAATCATAATGCGGTTTCAATCAAACAACTACAAGATGAGAATGGGACCATCTCATCTGACCCTAAAGTGATGAGAGAAATAGCCACACGATACTATTCCAACCTACTATCAGCTATTTCATTCTCCGATGAGGATTTAATAAGTCGGTCTTGTGTATGGAATAAAATGAGTTCAAGAATAACACAGGATATGAATGCCAGTCTTCAAGACGTTCTTACTCATGAGGAATTGAGTGAAGCACTCCAAGCTTTGCCTAAGAATAGTTGTCCAGGTATGGATGGATTAACCCCATCATTTTTCATTAAATATTGGGACTTGTTTAAATCAGATTTATGTACAGCATTCCAACAAATTCTTCGAGAGGGCATTATGCCTTCACATTTTACAGAAGGAATAATTTACCTTATCCCTAAATCAGAAGGCCCTTCATTGGACATCAAGAAATGGCGCCCAATTACATTACTGAATACGGTGTATAAAATCCTAGCTAAAGCACTTAGTATAAGACTTGGTACTATAATGCCTATAGTTATACATCCGTCGCAAACAGGATTTATTCAAGAAAGGAGCATATTGGATAATGTGTATACATTTTGGGAATCTGCTGCCTTGGCAGCCAAATCTAATCAAAAGTTGGCCATTGTTATGCTTGATTTTGAGAAAGCTTATGACCGTGTTGACTGGGAATTTTTACAAGGTGTACTGGCTCGTTTTGGTTTCTCGAAAGAATGGATAAAAGGTATTTCTTCATTATATAATTCGGCACAAAGCAGAGTCTTACTGGTTGGGAATTATGGACCTTTGTTTACTATTTCTCGATCAGTTCGACAGGGTTGTCCTTTAGCTCCTTTCTTGTTTCTGTTTTTTGCTGAGGCAATGATTTCCTTTTTGAATGCTGGTGATATTGGTATACGCGGAATACGCATCCCATTCTCACATATAGAAGTAAGGGACGCTGAATTTGCAGATGACACTGCCCTATATTTAAAAGGTGATTTGGAAAATCTGCAGAAAACAGAATTGACCATATCCACATTTTGTAAGGCTTCGGGTGCACTGGTTAATTGGAACAAGTCCTTTGCATTTTGGGTGGGGGATGTAGAGCCTCCTCTATGGAGTCCACACCCGCAATTTCGATGGATACCATCAGGTTGTCCAGTTCGATACTTAGGGTGTACGATAGGTATTGATCTTTCAATGGAAAATCAAGTGGCACCCCTCCTATTGTCACTGCGGAAAAAGTTGTTGTTATGGAGTTCAGCCAAGCTATCTTTTGCTGGTCGGATTGTAGTGGCTAATCAGGTTTTATTGGCTTCAACATGGTATGTTTTGTCATGTTGGATATTCTCCAAGTCATGTATTCTGAAAATACGTAGATTGGTTCGTAACTTCTTGTGGTCCGGTAAAACAGAAGGCAATGCTCGGTCCAAAGTGAAATGGGATGTTATTACCTTACCTCGCTCTAAAGGAGGATTAGGTATTATTGATCCAGTGGACCAATCAAGAGCATTGTTAAGTAAGTTGCTCGTTAGAGGATTTATGCCGGGGCAAGAGATATGGAAAGTATTATTGCTTGACCGTTGCTCAGATTGCTTTCCTCGCTTAGGTGCTCCCTGGTCGAAGGATGTGAATTGGATATTTAGGGAAAATTTCCGAGTACCTTCAGCCACTAGATGGGAAGACAAATTTATTAGGACATTATTTGCAGCATGGAAACAAGTACTACCTGGTTTGCTTCGCAATAAACCGAACCCCAAACATTATCTTGAGTATCTCAGACAAAAGATAGTTTGGAACCCGTTGTTTACAACATCAGATGGTTTTGTGTTGGGTTCTAGACAATGGTTATCGTGGGGAAAAATGACAGAAGGTCCCGCGAAAACAGTTCAGACTTGGAAAGAATTTTTATCGCGATCGTTGGAAGAACAAAAAGAAATCTTACGTAATATGCATGGCGGACATATAATGTACCAACAAATTCAAGAAGCTATGAGTAGACAACCCATACCACCCAATAACACTAACCATAGATGGATTGGGGTTTTTTCAAGATTGGAAGTACTCTTGGCTGTTAAGGGTTATTCAAATGATAAGACATACCGGTTGTTTGAGGTGGATGAAACAAATCAATTGTCTCAGTCCGGGGAAATGGTGATAGATTACCCCTATGCCATTGAGCACAAGATAAGGATAATTGGATATGCCGATCGTAAATGGTATATTGATCCAATGATAGAGGAAATAAGGACACATTGGAAGCTGTGGGTGTTAGCTAAAAGACCGGTATTCAGATTAGATTGGGACCCAATTGACTATCATTGGACAGATCCTTACACGGGTAACAAGTTCAATTTCTTCCAATATTCTGTACAGTTGGGAAGACATGTACTTTCAGATACACGTGATGTGGTACCAGCTGCATCTCAATATTGGAATCAACAAGGTATTACTCCCCAATTCCTTGCAAAATTCTGGGCTATCTTATGGGCAAGAAAACAGCAACACAAAATATTACATGTACAGTGGTTAGTTGTACACAAGGCGTTGCCGGTTGGCACATGGTTGCATAGGATGGGAGTGTCTTCATGTTGTACTCGATGTCATTTACAAACGGAAACTCAAAAACATTGTTTATGGGAATGCATTGATTCTCAACAGATATGGCAACGGCTCCTTAGAATTTTCGCTAATTATTTTCCCCCGTTGGTTCTCACTTGGGGCATGGTCGTTTGGACATCACTTGCCCGTGATGTGTTCCATTATGACATCGAATCTATGGACCATGGGTTTTACACTAAAAATGGAAGTGTTCGTACATTATCACTGATGTCATTACAGTTTTCAGGAGTAAGGAAGGAAGTTCAGCCAATATGGGAGATATTGAGTAGTACCACTGTCTATCACATTTGGAAAGCTCGGTGTTCTCTCGTTTTCCATAATCTGAAAACACCACCTGCTGAAGTGATTTCAAATATTTGGTTAGAGATAGTTCATGCTTTGAAGGGTCAATGGGATGGTATAGTGGGAGATTCTGATGCTAAAATTGCTTAACGGCATGAGTTTCTTATTATCTGGACAGCAACTCCATTTGTGACATCCAGGTACACTACTCCTTATTGGCATTTTCAGCCACCGAAATGGTTGTTTCCCCCGCCGATTACATAGAGGTTTAAAATCTTGTAATTTGTTTATACTAATGACAGGATATCTTCTTTAAAAAAAAAAAAAAAAAAAAAAACATTTTAAGCCTAATTTTGATATTTTAAGAAAATTCTTTAAATTTCGAAAAATCAAAATTTGAAAATTTGAAAATTAAAATGTGAAAATTTGAATTTTGTCCTAACTTGAAAATCAAAATTGAATCGCAAAACCACGGTTTTAATGGTTTGTCGGTTTGAAGGATTGAATATCTCTAAAACTATTTGCTTTGAGCTTGAATTTTTTTGTAACGGTTCGGTTTAATGGTTATGTGGTTCAGTTCGATTCGGTTTTTAACGGTTTGAGTTTGACACTCTCGAACTGAGCTGAACCATTGTCAACTGCTAACATTCCATCCACCTTCATAAAACACAAAAACATGAACAAAAAGACACAAACAAGAAAACATGAGATAACTTGTAGAAATTATGTGGTTCGGTTCGATTAAGTTTTAAACGGTTTGAGATTGACACACTCGAACCGAGCTGAACCGTCGTCGATTGCTAACATTCCATCCATCTTCATAGAATACAAAAACATGAACGAAAAAACACAAACAAGAAAACATGAACACAAAAAAAAAGTACATGAGATAACTTCTAGAAAACATATGGTTTGGTTCAATTCGGTTTTAAACGGTTTGAGTTTGACACACTCGAACCGAGCCGAACCGTCGCCGATGGCTAACATTCCATCCATCTTCATAGAATACAAAAAATCACAAAAAGAGCATGCATGAGATGGTTTCTAGAAATTACAGTCCATGCCCCTGGAGGGTAGCCTTCGCAATTTGATTTCGAGAAAAAATGGCAGAGTCTTTCCTGTCAAAACAAGACGCCTATAAATCTAGAAAACCTTCGTCCATCCGCAGCGTGCTCATTCAAACCTCGATCCCGACAAATTCTGCCGGGGCCTGTCTGTTCTTTGTTCCTTGACAGGGAGGAGTTTTTCCTGAAATCAGAGACAGAGCTCGCAAGGATATTCCCATCTGGTTAGTAATCGCGAATTCCTCTCTCAGAGTTTATGTACGTAGATATATTTCCCGTGTTTAAACCAAAGGATTGCTTTTGGATTGTTCCATCCTTTTATTCCATAATTCAGCCACAGGATCGGATCTCTCTGCTTGTATTTGTTGATTGCGTTGGTTTGAGAAGCTGAAGGATGTTAGAGAAGCTGGGATTACCACCCAAACCCGCTCTCAAAGGAAATGAATGGGTACTCGATGCATCCCATTGCCAAGGATGTACATCTGCATTCACCTTTCTCAACCGCAAGGTAGCTTTCTTTTCTCCATTCGCTTTATATCTATACCTATCACATATATACACACACACATATATATACGTACATATATATGCACACCTAAAACAAAGATTATGCTTGTGAAGAGCCAAGAGAAAGATAAACCATGCATTATGTACAACAATGAGCCACTTGAATCTGTGAAAAGCTTCAAATATCTTGGCTGTAAAGTTCCTATACATGTACATATATACATCGACATACATATGTGTGTTTGTATATATGGTTGTGTATGCCATTTAATAAAGCTTGTATATGCATATTGGTTCAGTGGGCTACTATTTCGCAATGAGAAGATATTTCGGGCAATCAGCTCCTTGACTGTATCTGTTATTTATGTTTCGCCATGAAAATCCCTTTTTGTTTCTTATGTCTCATGATTGTGGAGGGTATATGTGTACCCTATGATTGAATGTTTTCTAGTTTGATATGTTGTAAATACACTTTGAAGAGTGTCACCTAAGTTCAAGATGTCCCACCAGTAATACAACGTATTGCCAAGTAGGCGAATGTATATCTACGTGTGTATGTAAGTAGTATACTCTGAATCTTTTTTCCCACATGTCTTGAACATACCAAATTGTGTGTTTCTTGAATATTTTCTAGTCTGATATGTTGTAGATGCTCTTTGTAGGGTGTCATCTCACTTCAAGATGTCTCACCAGTAATACAAAACATTGCCGAAAAAGTAATGTGTGAATATGTGTGTTTGTATGTAGTATTCTATGAATCTTTCTCCTCATGTATAGTCATATTGTTGAACATACCAAATTGTGTGTTTGTTGTGTTATGTGGGCAATATGCTTGCTTCCGACATAATATATTTTTCCACATAATTTGTCATAATTGTGTTTCTTGTTGATATGATAAATGTGCTTGCTTCCAATAAGATATTTCCTCCGTAACATATACCAAGATAATATGCAAACTATGTGTTTCTTGTGTTGATGTGGGGAATATGCTTGCTTTCTCATAGGATCTTTCTCTTGTAAGGTTTTCGGTTTTGCAAAACCTAAGGTAAAAGATATTCATTCACTCAATTTTTTATGGCCTGACAAAAACATCATCCATTAAGGATGCAAATTTTATGTGACGCTCATAAAAAATCACTCACAGAGGGTGTGGGTGTACCTTATAAAGAGGAAGAATGAAGTGTTTAGTCATTTAAAGAAATTCAAGAGTCTATTAGAGAATGAGATTGACAGCGTATTTGGTGCACCAAATCAGACGGAGGAGTCAGTGTATCTCAGAGGAGTTTCCATATTTTCTATATAAACACAAATCCAGTAGTTTACATGTTGGTCTATGCCACTACAAAATGGCGTTGTGGGGAGAACGAATCTATATATTGCTGAGGTGGCAAGAGCAATGATGACATAAAAAAGAATGCTACATTTATTGGGCTGATGCTGTGTCAACAACTCACAAGGTGAGTTCAATTCCATTTTTCAGCCAGCTGGTTGCATTGAAATTCATCATTGATGATGAGTTTAAGGCCACGTTTTTACTTTGCACCTTGCCAGAAAATTGGGATACTTTTAGGACTGCTATGAGCAATTCAAATGCGATGCTTCTTTATGCCGATGTAGAGAGTTCTCTACTCATGGAAGAGATAAATCGACAAAACAATGCATCCAATAAGTCCTCTAGTGTGTTGCATGTGAGGGGTAGGTCACAACAGAGAGGCAAATCTGATAGTTAGGGCCGTAGTAAATCACGTGGTAAAGGTGTAGAATGCCATCACTATGGCAATAAGGGCCACTTTAAACATGATTGTTTCAAATGGAAGAAAGAGAAAGGAAAGGGCAAGAAGATAGATGATTTCATAGAAGAAAAGAGAGACATTCAACCGAGGAAAGGCAATACTAAAATTGAAGAGGTGAATGTAGTCACTCATGATAGTGATAGCGGAAATGATGTACTCTTTGTTTCATCATGCCATAGAGAACATGCTTTACTTGCAGATACGGATGGTGACATGCACACTTGGATACTTGATTCCGGTGCTTCTTTTCACGTCACCCCTCATCGTGAGTGGTTTTCAGATTACACAGGGGGTCGACATGGTGTTGTCCATCTTGGGGACAACTATGCATGTGAAATTGTAGGTATTGGCACTGTGCAATTACAGTTTCAGCATGGTTCTGCTTTCACACTTCAGCATGTACGGCATGTACTGTAGCTCAAGAAGAGCTTGATTAGCACAAGACAGCTAGATGATGATGGATTTCACACAACCTTTGGTGATGGGAAATGGAAGATTTGTAAGGGATCTAGAGTTATTGCCAAGGGTAGTAAAAGTGATACTTTGTATCCTCTCCATGTATCTAGTGTTAGTGACCATGTTGTTACCATAACCGAGCAGCCTAGTGTTTCTTTGTGGCATGGCCGGTTGGGACACATGAGTGAAACTGCTATGAAAGTATTGTCTCG
Source organism: Azolla caroliniana (assembly GCF_043228905.1). NCBI lineage: Eukaryota > Viridiplantae > Streptophyta > Polypodiopsida > Salviniales > Salviniaceae > Azolla > Azolla caroliniana. The sequence goes on from NW_028230447.1 coordinate 3,882,885, forward strand.
TTTGGGTTACTTGCCATGTCTTCATTATGCTGATTTTGAACATTATGATCATTGCATTTATGGTAAACATGTACAAACATCTCATAAAAAGTCTCTTTTGCTGAAGTCGGCCCCACTTGAGTTAGTACATTCAGATGTATGTCAGATGCCAGGGCTATCATTAGGGGGAAAGAAATAATTAGTTACTTTTGTCAATGATGCTACGCGGAAGTTATGAGTTTACCGTATCTGTGGCAAGGATGAAGTGCTCGACAAGTTTCGAACATTTTTGGCATTAGTTGAGAATCAAATTGATAAGACACTTAAGTGTCTTTGCTCTGACAATGGTGGGGAATATGTGTCCAAGGCCTTTCAAGCATTTTGTGACAGCAAAGGGATAAAGAGGGAACTCACTGCCCCTTATAATCCACCCCAAAATGGAGTTGCAGAGCATATGAATCGGACTATTCAAGATAAGGTTCGTACTATGCTGTCTCATGCTGCGTTACCCCATGGTTTTTGGGCAGAGGCTGTTATGACAGCTGTTCGCTTGATTAATCGTTCACCTAACAGGTCTTTGGGAGGGGGAATACCCCAGGAAGTGTGGTCGGGCAAGCCACCTTCATATGCTCACTTGAGAGTATTTGGCTGTGAGGCTTTTGTGCACAGTCGTAAAGAAGAACGCAACAAACTTGAGCCAAAGTCCTGCAAATGTATTTTCCTAGGATACGGTGACGAGGGTGAAATGGGGTATAGATTGTGGGATCCCGAGAAAAGAAAAATAGTACGCAGCAATGATGTTATCTTCCGGGATAATCGCATGCATAAACAACCCGAAAAGACCAAGGAAGTATGGAGGGTTGTATTCCGAGAAGAAATACTTTTTAGACAGAAAAATGTGCCTGCTGTACAGCAGCAAACACCTGCTGTAAACTTACCTGCAAATGCAGAAGAGGCTGGAAATGATCAGCCAGCCTTTGCCAATAATGATGAGCCACCAAATGTGCAGGAACAGCTAGAACAGCAAGCTGTTAATGCTGATTTGCAGGCTGAAATGCCTGGACAGCAAGTTAAAAATGATGATTTGCAGGCTCAACAGCTACCAAACAATGAGCATTGGGTTAGGAGATCGTCTAGATTTACTAGACAGCCTGGCAGATTTGTTCCTGATGCAAACAATGTGGCTGATTATGTCATGGTAACTGATTGTGGCGAACCGACTTGCTTCAAGGAAGCAATGGACAGACATGACAATAAGAAATGGTATAAAGCCATGTTGTCAGATGGAATCTCTTGAGAAAAATGACACTTGGGATTTGGTGCAATTGCCTAAAGGGTAGAAAACACTTCCATGCAAATGGGTTTATAAAATGAAGGTCATTTCTGATTCCTCGCCAAAGTACAAAACAAGATTGGTTGCAAAAGGATACAAGCAAGAATATGGAGTTGATTTTGATGAGATTTTCTCGCATGTAGTCAAGATGACTACATTAAGAATCATTTTGGGCTTAGTTGCAGCTGAAGATATGGAGCTCATACAGATGGATGTGAAGACCGCCTTTTTACATGGCGATCTGCATGAAGACATATATATGCAGCAGCCTGAAGGTTTTGTGGCTAAAGGCAAAGAGAAGATGATTTGTAAGTTCAAAAGGAGTTTGTATGGGTTGAAACAAGCACCAAGAGAATGGTATCATAAAATTGATGCATTTATGCAGTCTCAAGGTTTTCGTAGAAGTCAAGTGGACCATTGCTTGTACACCAAGAAGGCAGGAGATGGCAGCCTGATTATCTTGGTTTTGTATGTTGATATGTTGATTGCTGGCCAGGATGTTCATGCCTTGAATTCATTGAAGCAAAGCCTTCATGGCAGTTTTGATATGAAGGATCTTGGTGATGCAAATCACATCCTTGGCATGCGAATACTCCGAAACCAGTCGAAAGGGGTACTCTTTCTATCTCAGCAGGAGTATATCTCCAAGGTTTTACAGCGTTGCAATATGGAGGGGGGAAAAACGATTGGGGTTCCATTGCCTCCATATTTGAAACTCAGTGCAGAAGACAACCCTACATCTGATGATGAGAAGGCTGAAATGGCTAAGGTTCCATATGCTTCAGCCGTTGGCAGTTTGATATATGCGATGGTTGCTACACGCCCTGATATTGCCTTTGCTGTGGGAGTGGTTAGTAGGTACATGGCAAATCCCGGCAAAAAGCATTGGGAAGCGGTGAAAGGTATTATGAGATACCTCAAAGGCACAAAGGACTTGGCCATTTGCTTTGGAAAGCAAAAGGCATTTGTTGTTGGTTTTACGGATGCGGACTATGCTGGTCACGCAGACTGCAGGAAGTCTACTTCTGGGTATGTGTTTACTTTCACAGGAGGAGCGGTTTCTTGGATCTCCAGAGTACAGAAGTGTGTTGCATTGTCTACTATAGAGGCAGAGTATGTTTCTGCCGCCGAGGCATGCAAAGAGGCTTTATGGCTTTCATATCTAGTGAGAGATCTTGGCATTACAAAGTTACCTATTCTTCATTGTGACAGCCAGAGTGCTATCATGCTAGCTCGGAATCCCGTCTTTCATGCAAAGACGAAGCACATAGAGGTGAAGTATCGCTTCATCAGAGATGTACTTGACAGCAAGAACATTGAGCTTGTCAAAGTACATACAAATAATAATCCTGCAGATCTTCTCACGAAGGGTCTTCCAGCTGAGCGATTTGCTCATTGCCGACAGATGATGGGAGTTGGATAGATGTATGTAGTTCAGCTTTGTATGTACATACTTGGACTTAGCTGACTTTCTTTTTTTCTTCCTTCTCACGGCACATTGCCTTTAGGTAGGAGGTTGTTGGGAATAAAGGGCCATCGTGCCTTTTATTAGTGCATGAGTGTGAACACACTCGTAGCACACTTTTGACTTGTATATACATAATATCTAAAAACCAAAAAAGAGGTACTCTCTTTGTACTCCAGACAGCGTGCATCTCTCTCTCTCTCTCTTCCTTTGTCTCTCAGTCAGACTCTCTCCCTCTCTATTTTTGACCTAAACCATAATCCTCGTGCTGCCTTCAAGTTCCTTTGTCTCACCTTCCCAGTCTCATCTTGATTGGCAATTCTCTCTCTCTCTAATCTCATCAGTAGCATGGTTCTGTTATGTTTTGTATCTCTTTATCCAATGCAGAGAGTGAGAGCTTTACTTAACTTTTTTCAGTTGGATATACTTATATACTCTAGGTCATAGTTTCTTGTGCCATTTGTGTATGGCATATTACAGCTTGGGTGCTTAATGTTTTGTCACTTCAATTGAAAACTTACATTTTCCACTTCCTTTATTTGTTTACCTATTTTAAAGGTACATTATGGGAGTTTTTTGTCTAACCTTATTGCTAATAGATCTCAAATTTTCTGCTATTAAGAAAGTTGTTGTGTCATTGTCTCCAAAATGCAGTTCACTTAGAGTCTAGAATTTATTGCATTGCAGTGATATTCGGTAGTGTAGCATAATTGTTGAAACAGAGAGAGAGAGAGGGAGGGAGGTCTACAACTCATGATAATGTTAACAGTGGACCTATGTTGGGTGTAGCATCATTGTCGTAGATGTGGAGGTATCTTTTGTGGAACTTGTACACAGCAAAAGATATATTTACGAGGGCAAGGTGAAGGGCAGGTACGGGTTTGTGATCCATGTAAGAAATTGGAGGATGCTGCAAGATTTGAGTTGCGTCATGGGCCTAAAAACAAAGCTATTAAAGGTAGGTTGTTTTCTTTGATGTACGCTGAATTGGAACTGTTATCTTGATTTCTTCAAAATCATGGTATCCTGCTTCTCATACATGCTTCTCAGAGTATTTGGGTATCATAAAGGTGCATGTGTATGTAGTATGCACAAGTAATGTGTGCATGTGAATATTTGTATGTAGACAGCAATGCTGGAATTCACTTGCAGAAAATCAATCATTGTCTTTATGCTGTGTGCTGCATGCAACACTAAGGGTCACCTACTTTGCTGCTCAACAAAGGAACCAGTTCCCTGTATTGCCATTCTTATGGTTGAGATTTTATTTTTCTCATCAGTTCATAGGGTTTCTGATGGTTACATCTATTTCAAACTCTTGGAATCTGAAACAACGCAAAATAAGTGGTTTCACTTGAAGGCACCGATTCTTAGTTTTTGCTAGCTTGCGTCTATAATCCAATGCTGTTGATATGATTCTGACATTGACTGGATTTCCTTTTCTAAGCCTTTTTTGCAAGATTGTTATGATTTAGCCAGCTCAAAGAATTCTTGTCAGTGACAATACTGGGAAAGCAAGCATAAAGATTCATAGCATATACATAATCAATCTTTTGAGCTTGTAGTTCTGATATTCAGATTTTAGGTTCCATAACTTAATATGACCTTTCCAGCTGGTTGAGATGGACTGGTTTTTGGTGCACTGATCTATGAATTGAGAAAAATGGAATCACTTGGGTTAAACTATCTAGAAGAAGTATTCAGAATTAGGATGTCCTTGAGTGAAGAAATAGACCGTTAGCAGTTTTTCCACGGCTATATATTGAAGTACTTAAAACAACTTTCTATTTAATAAACTAACCTTTCAAGTCATGTACCTAAGTGTGAAGCTACTGTTTCTGTGGCTTATAGCTACCACAGGAAACCTTATTTAGCAATTGATATACATATATGATATCTTCTTTTACTTCAGTTTATTGTATACTCTCTCAATGAATAAATTATAAAACCATTCTTCCTATTTCACGGAACATGAGTGAAGTACTGTGGTTTTCATCTCCAAATGGTAGAATAGGATTTTCTTTTGTAATTTTGCATTACATTGTATCTCATTCCTGCAATACTATAGGTGGAAATTCAAAAGCACATCAGGACATAGAAACTGATATACATATATGATATCATTTTTTACTTCAGTTTATTGTATACTCTCTCAATGGATAAATTATAAAACCATTCTTCCTATTTCACGGAGCATGAGTGAAGTACTGTGGTTTTCATCTCCAAATGGTAGAATATGAATTTCTTTTGTAATTTTGCATTACATTGTATCTCATTCCTGCAATACTATAGGTGGAAATTCAAAAGCACATCAGGACATGGAAACTGATATACTGATATCCTTTTTTACTTCAGTTTATTGTATACTCTCTCAATGGATAAATCCTAAAACTATTCTTCCTATTTCACGGAGCATGAGTGAAGTACTGTGGTTTTCATCTCCAAATGGTGGAATATTCTTTTGTAATTTTGCATTACATTGTATCTCATTCCTGCAATACTATAGGTGGAAATTCAAAAGCACATCAGGACATGGAAACTGATTCGTTGTTGAAAGAACTACTTGATCATGACACAATCACAGAATATCCTGCAAAAGCAGATCCAATGAAGGGCGTTGATGAAGTGATTGGGTCAAGGAAAATTCCGCCTACATCAATGGGGCACTTAGCGGCAGGGATGGGTGATGCAAATGATGATACCAGTCAGAGCTCCTCAGTGACTCCTGACTCACTTCTTTTACAAGCACAGGAACAAAAGAAACAATGGCTTGCTTTAAAAAAGGAGGGCAAGGGTGATGCAGCCTTGCAAGCTTTCAAACGTGCAAAGGAGCTGGAGCGACAAGCAGAGAGTCTTAAATTAGAAATGAGACGAAATATGAGAAAACCAACCAACCCCATTGCCAGGAAAGAAAAGCGGGAGGATGCTGGAATGGACCAACAATCTAAAATGGTTGATGTGACATCAAAAACAAAGTCTGCATCCAGAAAGAAAACTGAAGACAAGGATGATATAACCAGTGCTCTGAAAGAAATCGGATGGAATGATGATGATCTAAATGGAGGAATCGGTAAAAACACTTCAAAGACTGTAGAGAGTGAGTTGGCAGAGCTAGAATCATCAATACACCACAGTGAAGGGAAGAATAACCGTCCTAAACCAACAACATCAATGGAAGTGCTTGCACATAAGAGGAGGGCACTTGCTTTGAAGAGGGAAGGTAATTTGGCTGAAGCGAAAGAGGAGCTAAAGAAAGCAAAGCTTATGGAAAGACAATTAGAAGAACAAGAGATATTTGGCACTGAAGGGGATGAATCTGATGATGAGCTATCTGCTCTAATGCGTGGCCTGGACAAAGATGCAAGTATGGATATAGTTGGTATTGCAGATTTGGATTTGTCTACTATTAGCAATATTGGTGACTTTGATTATCATGATGATGGAGAGGGGATGGAAGTGACAGATATGGACATAAATGATCCAGAAATGTTGGCTGCTTTAAGGTCAATAGGCTGGGAAGAAGATGCTTTTACAATAGGAAAGGGCAATGCCAAAGTTTCTGGGAAAGAAGCTGGCCGCAGTTTAGATTTTTTGGATATGGAACAAAGTTTTGATGAAGTAGAAGCCACTGATGACGACTTGAAGAACCCCCATTTTCTTGAAGCTCTAAAATCCATGGGGCTTGAAGATGATGAACCCTCTAAGACTATGGATTCTGTTATAGCCTCAATCGGGAAACAATCTGACAAAGAGAGCTTGCAACAGGAAATATCCTTTTTGAAGAAAGAAGCGCTTGCACTAAAGCGGGCAGGAAAGCTTCAGGAAGCTAAAGAGGAACTCCGACATGCAAAGCAATTGGAGAAGGCTCTCAAAGATTCTTTGTCAGGCCATACCGAAGAAGACGTTATGGCAGCATTTTCTGTAATCCAAGAGAGGCATGGAAATGAGGTAGAAATTGGGTTTCCAGGGAGTTTCCATATTCATGAGGATTCCTACGTCGATAATGTTGTTGTAACTGAAGAGGACATGGGAGACCCAGACCTTGCAAAGACACTAAAATCTTTAGGTTGGCAAGATGATGAGGTAGAAATGCCTGTTTTTGAAGAGAATGAAATTGAACCAACTGAGGAGGTATTTTATACGACGCATAGGTCAAAGACAAGACCTCAGTTGCAGAAAGAGTTATTGGGTATTAAGCGGGCTGCTCTGAAATTGAGGCGGGAAGGTAAAATAGAGGAGGCTGAGGAGGAACTGAAGAAAGCTCAGGTTATTGAGAGGCTTATGGAAGAGTCATTGGCTGTTCCGAAACGTGTCAATGAGCAAAAGGTAAATGTTGTCGAGGAGAATGCCAAGGTATCAGAAAAGGAAAATAATAAGATACCACAAGATGCTGGTTCAGATCAAGGAATGGTTACTTTGTCAGACTTTGGGAGCGTTGAATTAGGAAAACAATTATGTGAGCTCACTCACTCACTCTCTCTGTGCATTCTTGATATAAATTTTCGTGCAATTTACTGACATAATTTTCGTTATGTAATTTTGTGCTGTATTTTCATCAAAATAATCACAATGGAAACTTTTGTGCTGGTGATGCAGCAAGTGAGTATGATGACAAAATGCATGGAGATGTTGGAGTCACCAAAAGGGAAACGAGTCGGGATTCTGAACCCCATAATTCAGTGTCCTTGAGATGGATGTCAAACAATCCAGATGACACTCACAAGGATATTGTACATGAAGGAATTCCAGCAATTGGCCTTAATGGAGCTTTTGATTCTAGTGAAATGAGACAGGGGAAAGGAGAAAGTGTTCAAGATAATGTAATGTCTGTACAAAGTAGTGGCTCTGTGGGTCCTAATCTGCAGCAGGAGATTCTGGCATTGAAGAGGAAGGCCTTGATTTTCAAACGAGAAGGCAAGCTTGCTGAAGCTAAAGAACAACTTCGTGAGGCAAAATTGCTTCAGAAGAAACTTGATCTTGAACAGTCGTGTTTGGATAATCCAGTTATTGAAGTTGAAAGACCAGAACCAACACCATCGGAGCCTTCACCAGAAAAAGCTTCATTAATACGAGGTCATATGGAAACAAGTTCAGTTCGATCATCACATGGGAATGCTGAGAAGCATGTGATTGCTAAGGATAAGAGGAAGCTACAACAAGAGTCTCTGGCCCATAAGAGGAAGGCTCTGGCTTTACGCAGGGAAGGGAATATAGAAGCCGCTGATGCAGAATTTGAGCTAGCAAAATCTATTGAGAAGCAGATGGAAGAGCTGGAAAGCAATGGAGAAACATCACATGGTTTGATGCCAAATCCATCACTTTCCGGTGATATCAATGACATTGATGACATCTTTGATCCTCACCTTCTCGCAGCATTGAAAGGGTTAGGATTTAATGGCTCTGATATGATGATGCTTGATGTGGCGCCAAGAGTGGAACAAGAGGTCAAAGAGAAGAAATCGAATATAATACCTATGAGGAATCCAGTTGACAAAAATGTTGAGAGAGAACAACTTGAAAGAAAGATAAAGGCAGAAAAGCTTCGTGCAGTGCACCTTAAACGCGAGGGACGGCAATCTGAAGCTTTAGATGCGCTTAGAGCAGCTAAACAGCTAGAGAAGAAACTCCAATTATGATTGTAAGTCGAAATTCTTGGTTGGTTAGGTTGTCTATATAATTGTGAGCTAAGCTGGAAAATAAAGCTCCACTGACAATTTGCATAAAGAAAGCAAGCGAGCAAATTCATGTAAAATCAAGTAAATATTTGTGCAAAACCACACTTTCGTATCTCTTCCCTTTCCTCTTTTGCTATTGATAGCCAAATGCTTTTGCTTAAATTCATGATATATTTTTATTATTAGTGGAGAGAACCTCTTACCCTTTTCTTTGGACAGTATTCATGCATATATGATGCTTGAAATGGCAGTATTTTAAAGGTCATATGTTAGACTATCAAAAGTCTTTATCACACGAAAACATTTTGTAACAATTAATCGCTTATTCATTTGATGTGATACGAAAAGTAGTAATTAATGATCTTAGTGGCATACAGTGTGGTATATTTTGTAAAAGTAGAAGATTCTTCCATTATTGTTGTTCTTTTTATTTTACATTTGATCTCAGTTTGTTGCAGAATACTATTTTTTCTTGGAATGTTGTTTTCACCACTCTTTTCTGGTTATGACTCAGATCAAATTAAGTGGGAAACACCAAAACTCGTCGATCAGAAAACTGTCTGTGGTATTTTCCATCTCTTGTTTAAGCTACTTATAGGAGCCAGACTATTATTATGCATTTTCTCAAGTTGCAAAATTACCAAGAGTTTCCGCAATAAAACAATAAAATCAAATCAACTTCAATGGTTTTGAATCCACATCGTTAATGTTTCAAATTAGTCTATACCACCATGCTTATAACAAATCAAATAACACGGAATGGAGCCTTGCTAAGTGTTTGAAACTGTTGATGGACCACGATTGTGGGGACATGTGGATGTAATTACCATATTTTTGTATTGTGCAATCTTTGTCTACAACGTGGACACAAATCTATAAGATAATATATATGTTGCACATTACTTGGGATATTATCATATCTTATGAGGGTTTTTCTTTTATGAGTCGATGATATTGTTTATTGGTGATTAATCTAAGGAATGGGAAATTGGTGATATGAAAATAGCTAGATTAGTCTTTTACTTATAAATAATAAACTAAATTTTCTTGTTTTAAAAAATCCCACATATACATATAGTTGGTTAAAGTTAGGTTCCATTCACAACACAATTTAGATCATTGACATGGTTAAATGTTTTTTATGTGATAGTTATGAATATTAACTACAGACAATAGGAAAATGAGTTTTGCTAGCGACAAAGTATTTTTTATTAATAATTCCAACCTAATTCACAAGGGAGCTCAACCCAATTGATCAAATTTGAAGCGTAATTTGTTAATTAGGGGCACAAATGATAAGATCAATGGACAAGGTTTTTAAAGCAATTAGGAATGGATTGTTTAGTAGCTCCATGCACTAACTATATTGTTCACTACAGTCGTTAGTAACGATCGTGCAATAAACTTAATAGATAGGGTTAGAACTTCAAATGTTATTTGTATGTAAACTTGGTAGTATGTCTTATGTGCTCAACTTAGCATATAGACATGAATGATACTTCACGATAAGTTGGTGTGTGTATATTCTATTTGTATCTCTTGCACTAAAAGGGATTGTAGTTTGGTCTTCTACGTGGATGTTACAAAAATTGTTCTCTCATATAGTGAAAAATTTAGAGAATCTTAAAGGGCAAAAGTTTTGCAATTTGAAATAGGCTAAAGCATATGCTTCAAATTGAATATGATAGAATAACATCATCTATTTTAATGTGAGAAGGGCCTACTACTTAGAAAGGAGAACAAGTTAATCTATGTGTTGTAAATTGAGGGGAAACACATACTTGACTCTCCAAAAGAAACTAAGACACGTATTCAATGCACTAAAAGAGAACAAGCCAATCTACGTGTTGTAAATTGAGGGGAAACACACACTTGCCTCTTCAAAAGAAGCCAAGACACGTATTCAATGAACCAAATTTTTACTAAAAGCCAATATCAATTTCAAAATTGTAACTTGTACATAATGAAGACATGTCATGTCACATATCATCATCAGTCTCCCAGTCGGAGAGCAAAACGTGTCATCGTGTCATAGATATGAACATGTCTCGAAAAATGTTCACATCATTGTCTGGGTGTAAGGCAATGTAAAACAAGAAATTGTACACACTTAAGCATGATATGAAAGCATCGACTTTATACTTCATATAGTAGTTGTCTTTGATCTAGCATAATCTTGTTGGGCCTTGGCTTTTATATAATTAAATACATTTGACTTTATAACTTATCAATACTACTGAAGCTTTAATGTCATGGTTTTCAAGTCCCCACATTTGCAATTGAGAGTATATACTTCTTTAGTTTCATGGAATGTCAACCCTCTTATAAACACGAGGGTTTGAAAACATAACTATTGCCTTAGGCAGTGACGACGAACGAATCTCTATGATTCCTGGGACAGAACAACACCAGTCGACTAATACACGTGTGAGGCTATAGGGTTGCGGTATGTTTCGAGGATCAGTGCATTACATTGCAGCCGTCATGGACCATGGAATCTCTTGTGTTGAGAGTGAGTGCATGCATGCCGTCATGGAAGATTGTGTCGTGTAAGTAGAGGTGAGAGTCCATGTTTACAAACCGTGTGCCAAAGGTGACAGACAGACAGGCGTGCGCATGCACAGACACAAACACACGCACACACAAAAATAAATTCATACCAATGACGACGACTTATGAGGGGATCTCCGAGAGGGCAAAGAAGGAAGGCCCATTTTGAGAAGCATGCAAATGTTCATAGTAGATGGGGCCCATTGACTCTTGACTCTCAATGGAATCAATAGAGTCAAGAGTCAAGAGAGTCAAGAGTCAAGAGATATGATGTAGATGAAGAAACAAACACACACACACACACACACACACACACTTGTCACTCACTCACTCACTCACTCACTCACAAACAAACAAACAAACAAAAAAGCATTTCATGTAAAAAAACACAAAAAAGCAAATGAAAAGGGACCGCCCCCGAGAGAGAGTTAGAACTTAGAATCAAAAAATATAAAAATAATAAAAATTCAATAGTAAAATAAATGGAATAAATGGATCGGGGCGTTCTTCCACGGCGTGACGCGTGGCGCCCTGCTCCCCAGTCTACGTGTCAGGATTCCCGCGTTTCGCGGCCACGTGGCAGGCGTGCATGCGCTCCGGGAGGGAGACATCGACGGCCTCAGGCGGTGCCACCTCAGCAGACGATCCGACGGTCCACACTCGCAGATGCTCTGCTCCTCCTCTTCCCCCCCCCCCAAAATAACAAAACAAAACAAAACAAATCTCTCTGTCTTGTCTTGTCTTGTCTTTTGTTTGTCTCTGTGCGAGAGCTCTCCATCGCCATCTCCTTCTGTTTTATCTGCTACTTGGAAAAGGGAAGGAAAGAAAAGAAAAAAAATCGATTCCAGACATTTAAAGATACATTCACTCTGAATACCTTCCACAAATTTTGCATGCCTCTTTACCCCTTCCCCCACTCCAATAAAAAACCCCCCCCCTAAAACCCTAAAACCCTAGAAATCCCTAAAAGCCCCTGTTTGAAAACTCCTCCCAAATCTTAACCCTAATCCCCAGTTCTCTTCTTCTTCTTCTTCTTGTCATCTTTTCTTACACACACACACACACACACACACACTTGCATTTCAATGGCTGCCAATGAATGGATCAATGGATACCTTGAAGCTATCCTCGCAGATGGTGCTCAGGATTTAGACGAGTCCCCTCCCATTCCTCCACTTCTCAAGAAAGGAGATTTTAGCCCTGCGAAGTACTTTGTTGACGAGGTCGTCACTGCGACCGACGAGGCTTCGCTTCACAGAACATGGCTCATGGTACGTGTTTCTGTTTCGTTTTCATTGGTGTGTGTTTTCTACGTCCATTTTTTCAGTATGTCATGATCTATTTCCATTCGATTCTATTTCAATCCAACTGCATATTATTACGTCACATTAATCATATTTTTCCTTAATTTTCTGGTCCTTCTCTTCCTCTTATTTTTGACATAATTCATTACGGCAGAATGCATATTAATACAATAATCTTGTTTTTCTTATATCTGAATCTTCTCTTCCTCTAATTATCTTTTTATTTATTACGGTAAAATGCATGCCATATATTAATTATGTGTTTAGTTATGACATCTGGTTTTCTTTTAACTCATTAGGGTAGATTCATGTTAATCCTATCTTACTGTCATTGATTTGATTTGGTTTCTTCTTTATTCTAATTCCTCCATTTTAATCATTAGGACAATTCTGTTTATTAAATATCCTGTTTTGTCTTGTCATCCTCTAAAGATTTTATTTGGCTTTCTCTTTGTTTTATCCTCTTTTGGGCTCGTTGTAAGGATACATGTGTTTACTTTTTGGCTTCTGAAGGGTAAATGCATATGATTCAGATGTTTCTATCCTCTCATTGATTTTATGTCTGCTTCTCTTTGTTTTAATAAATTTCTTTATTCATTAGCACCTATATGTAATTCATCATGTTTTTCTCAATGATATCTTTTGCCGTTCTTCTTAATGCACTCGATTCCTTCTCTGTTCCATCAGGGTAATTATTGTATGATCTTCTATTGGGTGTATCCTCTCACAGGCCACAGCAACAAGAAACTTACGAGAAAGAAGCAGTCGCATGGAGAATCTGTGCTGGAGGATTTGGCATCTCTACAGGATGAAGAAAAAGGTACTTGTTACTAAGACTTTGCTTCACTTTCATGATGTACGAATTTTGTGGAAATATGGTCATCATATTTAAAAGGATTAGGCAGAGTTAATCCCGAAATTGTTCAAAAGGGCTAGGAAAATTGATACTAAACTAGCTTCATGATACAAAGATTGGGCAAACAATATTGCTAGACTTGCTTCACTTTCATCATACAAGGATTCGGCGAAAAAATTTATCAGCATCCTCATAGTGAAGAATCTAGAGGATGTAGACATTTTAATTGAGATGCCACGCATATTTGGGAGCAGTAAGGAGGGGGCTCATTTAATTTCTAAACCAGAAGCGTCTATGTCTATATTGGTTATGCACAGATGGAGTGTGATGCTGCTCAGAGAATTGCACATCGCCGCCTTGAAGATGAGCAATGCCGTCAGGATGTCGCGGGTGACTTGTCAGAAGAGCTTTCTGAAGCTGAGAATATTTCAGAACCGCTAACACCAAATGGAGGAGGTGGATCTCCAAAATTGCTTTCTATTGATCAAAATGGTATTCCATATGGTATAGATAACATTGAACATCATAAAGAACGCCGGCTTTACATTGTAATGATCAGGTAATAAATTTGATTTCCTTTCATTCGCTTCACAGGTTTTGTGCTTTATGTGACTTTAGTTAATTTGGATCTTGCAGCTTACACGGGCTTGTTCGAGGAGAAAACATGGAGTTGGGAAGAGATTCGGACACTGGTGGTCAAGTAAGTTTGGTTTCTCATCTCTCTAGTTAATATTAATTGTATCTTCTTCCAGTTGTAATCATAATGAATGGGGTAATTTTGATTTCCCACATGTTCGTGTGTGGGACTTCTGTTTAGCTATAATTTCAGTGAATCACGTACAAGGCATATATTACATCTTCTATTCTGTTTTGCAATCCATGCATTGGATCTTCTATTCATTTGGCAATGCACGTATTAGTAGTCTCAATATAAATATATATTGTATCTCCTATTCAGTAACTGTAATCTCCAAATGAATGATGCAACTGTTGGTTTCCTTATTTTTCTTTGTATTGTCACATCAGTTGTAATATCCTCTCAATTGAGGGATGTGTAGGTGAAATATGTGGTAGAATTTGCGAGAGCATTAGCAAGTCTGCCCGAGGTCTACCGTGTGGATCTGCTGACAAGGCAAATTTGTGCACCGGATGTCCATTGGAGTTATGGAGAACCAACTGAAATGCTTGCAAGTGGATCGTATGATCATGAAAATGAAGGAATGACCCAGAGTGAAGGTGCGTATATCGTTCGTATACCATGTGGCCCAAGAGATAAATATCTCAGGAAAGAGATCCTCTGGCCATATATCCAAGAATTCGTAGATGGAGCATTGAGCCACATCCTTCATATATCAAAAGTTCTTGGAGAGAGAATTGGGAACAGTGAACCTGTTTGGCCATATTTAATACATGGACATTATGCGGATGCTGGAAATGTCGCATCTCTCCTATCTGGTGCTTTAAATGTGCCGATGGTATTGACTGGACACTCTCTCGGAAGAAATAAGCTTGAACAACTTCTGAAGCAAGGACGCCAGTCGAAAGAGGATATTAATGCAACATACAAAATCATGAGGCGTATAGAAGCAGAGGAATTCTCTCTGGATTCAGCGGAACTTGTGATAACTAGCACAAAACAAGAAATAGATCAACAGTGGGGATTATATGCAGGTTTTAGTGTGAAACTTGAAAGAACTCTCCGGCTACGTGCCAAGAAAGGAATAGATTCGTATGGACGCCACATGCCAACCATGGCTGTAAGTTACCCTAAACTAAAGTTGTTTTTTTGTATAATGTTTTACAAATCACAGTTTTAGATCATTTGGGAGACTTCGGTAAGGTTTGAGAATGTGACTGGTAGCATTTTTTCTAAAACATCTTTAAGTACAGAAAATTGTAAAGCACTTCTGAGGGGATATTGTCTACAATCTAGTCATCCAAGTTCATTCCAATGATTCATTGTATGTTGAGTGTCTAATGCATTTGTCAAGTGGAAAGTGGGAAACTTCCAAGCTATGAAATATGATCATTCTAGACCCTAGATCGGATTGATTGGATGCATTGCCTCAGGTGATAGCTCCAGGGATGGATTTCAGCAACATAGTAGTACCAGATACTGGTGATGCAACTGAAGATGGTGATACTGCAGTCACCACTGGAATAGATGCAAACACCATTTTACTAACATCCAAGCCAGAGCCTCCAATATTGGATGAGGTACATCGTTCTAGTCCAAGGCTCAAATGGACTCCCTCTCAATAAATAGATTTTTTGTTTCTTTCTCATATATTCCAAAGTATCGATTTAGGTTTATAGTAAACATGGTTTTCGGTAACTGCAGATTCTACGCTTCTTTGTAAACCCTGCTAAGCCAATGATTCTAGCACTTGCTAGACCAGACCCAAAGAAGAACATTCAGACTCTGGTGAAAGCTTTTGGGGAGTCCAAACCTTTAAGGAAACTAGCAAATCTGGTGGGAAACATTCATCTCTCCATTCACCTGTTATAATATCAGAACTATATCGATACTGATCCGATAGCTAAAGTTTTTGTTAACACTGTGAATTGTGTTGGGGCAGACACTGATCATGGGGAACAGGGATGAAATAGATGGGATGCCTACTGCTAATGCTAATGTGTTAGTTACTGTGCTTAAGCTTATCGACAAATACAATTTATATGGTGAGGTAGCATACCCAAAGCATCACAAGCAATCTGAGGTTTCAGATATATATCGTCTAGCTGCAAGGACAAAGGTATCAAAAATTAGGAAGGGTTAAATTTCATGGGAAAAAAGCATGTTTATGGTTAAATATTCATGGAATTTTTCATTGGAAAAACTTTTGGAGGGAAAGAACCTTTTAAACAAAAAGCTATTCAAGTCTATAAGTTTGTGTCTGTTTGTTTTTCTGACAGGGAGTATTCATTAATCCAGCTCTCGTGGAGCCTTTTGGTCTTACACTGATTGAAGCTGCAGCTCATGGTTTGCCAATGGTTGCAACTACTAATGGCGGCCCAGTTGACATTCATCAGGTATATATACTTCAGCGTATGTCAAATGAATGATGTTATATACCATGTCAAATGCCAAAAAGACGCATATTTTGTCTATATGTTGTGAAGGTTTTTAACAATGGTTTGTTTTATTTTGTGAAGCTTTTTAGCAATGGTTATTGGTATCTTGTAGTAAAGTTTTTGCTTTAACAACGTTTTCCTTTTGTATTGTGAAGGTTCTTAACAATGGTTTGTTGATAGATCCCCATGATTCTGACGCCATCTCCACAGCACTATATAAACTGGTATCCGATAAACATTTATGGAGTGAATGCAGGCGTAATGGTTTGAGAAACATCCACCATTATTCATGGCCAGAGCATTGTAGGGTATATCTTTCAAGGGTAGCACTCTGTAGAAATAGGCACCCGCAATGGCAAACAGATGATATGCTCTATGAGGATATTGAACTCGAAAATTTAAATGATTCGTTGCAAGATGCTCATGATTACTCGTTACGCTTGTCGATTGATGGTGGAGGTTCTTTGAATGGATTGAATGATATAGAGAAGAGGATACAAAATGGTTATGTGGGAGATGGGGAGGAGGATGGTTTTTCCGAACATCTAAGAAAGCTCATAGATAAGATGATGAAGAACCATAATCCCAATAAAGATACTGATGATAAATCCAATATTGTAAGGACCACCTCTCTCAGTAAATCGGCCTTCTTAAGGAAGAGGAAGTCGGTATATATTGTCTCTTTGGATTCATATGGGAGAGATGGGCAACTCACAGACCATACTGCCAGCATCTTGAAGTCGATCTTTAATGCAGTAAGAAGTGAGGGTGGTGCAAGAATGTCTGGATTTATACTTTCTACTGCCCTTTCGGCATCAGAGATTGTATCTTTTCTTGAACGGAACAGTATCAAGCTCGTAGAATTTGATGCTCTAGTTTGTTGCAGTGGTAGTGAACTATATTATCCATTCAGTATCAATGAGAGTGGTAAAGAGCTCGAACTGGGTCCCGACCTTGATTATGAGACCCACATAGATTACCGATGGAGCAAGCGAGGATTGCAGAAGACAATCAACAAATTAATCAATGTTAGTGGAGAGTCTGGTAAACGGATTGCTTTGGAAGAAGATCATATTGAAGGCCACTCATATTGCATCAAATACATTGTCAAGGATGCATCGAATGTGAGTATTTTGTTTTTGTCGGAGTTGTTTTCTCAAAAAGACTACTAACTTTTTTTCTGACGGAATTTATGCTGCATTATATGGGATCCTCCTCAGATTCCAAGAGTAGAAGAGCTTCGTGAGAGGTTGAGAGGTCGAGGTTCACGATGTCATGTGATCTATTGCAGAAACTCGACAAAATTACACATTGTTCCACTGCATGCAAGCCGTGCCCAAGTGATCAGGTATCCATGCACTTATATAATCAAATACGGGCACAAAAATATACGGATTGGATCTTTGTATCTCACATTATCAGGGAGTGATGTTAAGCATTAAGCACAGCATAATAAGAAACAATGTAGGTATAGGTATATGAGTTTAAGGGATTGATGTTTGGATCTCTTTTAATATAATCAAATATGGGCACAAAAATATAGGGGGATTGGATCTTTGTATCTCGCATTTTCAAGGAATGATTTTAAGTTCAAGCGTAGCATAATAAGAAACAATGTATAGGTATACGAGTTTAAGGGATTGAGGTTTGGATATCTCTTTTAATCTTCTGAAGTGATTAAGCATACAATTCAATTGAATTTGGTCATACAAATGTTGTGCATAAAGGGATTTGATGTTTTGTGTATTTGAATTTGGGTATATAAATTGCGGTGAAATGCTTGTGCTGTGTGTATTCGTCAGAAGTCATTAGAAAAACATCAAGCATGCCTATATAATAATAAAATTGATGGATAACAATATGACCAAATCTTGAATCTGGACAAGCACACCTATAGTCGAAGACAAAATGATTCTAGACATGATTTGAGTTTTGTTTTTCTAACAGGTATCTATTCGTGAGGTGGGGAGTAGATGTTGCGAATATGACAATGTTTGTTGGGGAGACAGGGGACACAGATTATGAAGAATTGATCCCTGGACTCCACAAAACAATTATCCTCAAAGCAGCTGTAAAGGAGGGATCGGAACATCTCCTTCGTTCTTCACATACTTACACAAAAGATGATGTTGTACCCTCGGATAGTCCATTCATAGTGACAACCGATGGTTATGGCGTAGACCACATTGTTTGTGCTTTGAGAAAACTGAGTACATGTAAATGATAAAATGTAGCTACATAAAAGTCTTTCAAAACACAGTTAGGAAAGGTTTACCGCTGTGTGTAAAATTTGCCGACGTGCTCTTTTGACTCTTTTGTTTGTTCTGATATCTTATCATATTGTAATTTGTTCCAATGCTTCGGCCCGTTCAAAGGCCAAAATGTTTGGACTTCCAATTGTTTTTACCACAGGTCTCGGACAATTTGTACTAATGTCACAAACCTATTGTCCATAGCATTGTTGTGCATTATATAGGATGGTATAGGGTTTCATGGAGATGATGTGATCACTTTCGTGAGTTGTAAGATTAAATCTATGGGGAAATAATGGAAGTCACAGAAGACTCATGCCAATGGGAAAGTTCTACAAAGTTTCATTGGCACTCGTTATCACTTAATTGAAATGGTACGATATTTCTTTTTGTCTAGAATTATGTAGGTGGATCTAGATGGATTCATCACGATGGTACTTTGAGAATGGATGTTGTCACCTTAATTGCATCTTGCAACCATGTCATCATTAAAAAACAATCAACAAGGGCAACGAGGTATAAGATTTTTTTATGTGTAAAATTATGTAGGTGGATCCAGATGGATGATGCATCACGATGGTACTTTGAGAATGGATGTTGTCACCTTCAGTGAATCTTGCTGCCATGTCATCATTAAAAAACACTCAACAAGGGCAACGAGGTTCATTTGGGAGATTGCCTAAGAAGGATTGGTAGAACCACATGTGGTAATTGGTAATGCTTTGCATGAGGGGCTACGAAAAGTACAAGCTATGGTGTAATGACATTATGCGAGATTCAGTCTTTTGCAATGCATTGTTTGAATGCTATATTCAACATGGACAAAAGTGACGACACCACTTATTCTTTTTGAGTACATGCAAAATGTTGCCCATTCTTTCATATCCATGTTATTTTTGCACCAAGAAAGTAGGTGGTTGTATGACTCCAACTAGTTAATCATGGAAAGCACGACTATCAATAAAGGGTTTCTAGAAGTAGCAATGAATTTGATAATGTGGTATGCTAGAGAAAGCATAAGAAGTACATTGGAGCTTCTTATCGTGGATATTTTTTCATGTTGTGCACTCATTGCATGATAACCCCAAAGAGGAAAATATGCACTTACATGTTTTGAGCACATGAGATATGATGTCCTTCGAGCCATCCTCACTTGAATCCTTGGGACATTTGGTGAGCATTTGACATTGTGTTAGTGCAAACGCCAATCACCTATTCTATATGGGATGTACTTTCTTGTTGTTTATAGGCTCCACCCCCCCACCTAAGGGGTTGAGCATGAAGGAGAGAGAGAGAGAGAGAGAGAGAGAGAGAGAGAGAGAGAGAGAGAGAGAGAGAGACATTAGATTAGAGAGGAAACTTCTTCTATTTTTCAGATTAGAGAGGAAACTTCTTCTATTTTTCATTCATGCCCCATATGGGGTTATATAGTTACATGAGGGTTACACATCAACAAGAAGGGGTACATAGCCATCTAGCCATTCACACACACAACGTACTCGCACTCTTTCATATCTACACACATGCACACACATGTGTATGTGTTCCTACATATACGAACATACTCACACTTACTCTTGTGGACATTTGCACATACACTTACAACAATACTTCATACAAAGACTTTCACACTTATCCATCCACGTACAATCATATAGATAACACGAGCCGGTCTACAATCATTGTAATCCTTATATGGTTATATATGTAACAAGGTGTTTTTTGCATTATTTATATTTAGTAATCCATATAATGAATGGGGAGAATATGCATTGAAATGTTTGAACACATTAAAAACAATGGGTTTTTGCCAATCCGAATAAATCCACTTCCTTATTATAGGGACATGTTTCTGCTTTGAGAAAAACGTCCAGGATATTCACCACAGTGTCAAGCTCATAAAGTCAGAAAACAAATTTTGTTATTCAAATATATGTCAATGTATTGATTCTTATACATATTGGTTCTACAAGATGAATTGCCAAGATCCTAAATGGTGTAACCGTTCGAATATTTAATTCGATGCTAGAAATTACAATATTATTTAATAATTAATGCTAGGAATGATCATGTTGTTAACACATGACATGCTCGTGAGCATGGAGATGAAATCCATTTGAACCTATCGAATCACAAAAATGGGTCTATGATTCAAGCCACCAAAAAATTTTGATTCGACATGGTCATTAATGCAATTGAGATTCTCGTCAAGGTTTCTTCATTGGGACTTGAGAATGGGTTCCATGGCGTCTTTCCGAAGTAAGTACGGCTTGAGCCAATAGCCATTAACTTGCTTTCCGACAACTTCTCCTTGGATTGTGCCGAGCTCAAAGATTCTATCATTGATGAACTTGTATGATCCAGTACAATCCCTGCCCATCATAGTTTCAGTTTTCGTGGTTTAATCCCCATTTTTGTCTAGAAAACTAAAATTGCCTTGCCCTTCTACAGTTCGCTATCACGCTTTCGTCGATGGTTGTTGATAAACACTTCTCTCTGTCTTTGTACTGCCTCGTGCATTGCTTCGATGCAAATATGTTCTTTGCCTAATTTTAGCAATTTGATTTTTCGAATGTTAACTGATGCATCCTTGTCTAGCCTTTCCTACACCTGAATCTGTAAAGAGTTTGTGACAAACTCTGTCGGTGAAATGACATCTAAGTCGTAGACCAATCGAAACGGCGTCGAATCGATTGCTCATTTGAAGGAAGTTTGATACGCCCATATCATCGATTGTAGTTTACGATCCAAATTGGTTCGTTGTTCATTCACCATCTTCCTCAGGATTCGTTGCAGGCTCTTGTTTGAGGATTCTACTAATCCATTTGCCTGTGGATGTATACGGTGTTATTTTTGTGCACAATCATATGCTTGGTTGTGAGCTCCCAAATAGCCTTTTTAATGAAGTGACCACCTTGATTACTTACTAGCTCGATTAGGTAACCAAATCAAGTCAAGATATTTTCATACAAAAATTGGGCTACCAATTTTGTTGAATTATCCCTTATTGCCTTTGCTTTGACCCATTTTGTACAGTAGTCTGTTGCTACTATAATGCACATGTTGTTGGTCTGAGTTGTTGCTAGAATGGATGGTCTGACAAAGTCCAGACCCCACTTTCTGAAAAGGTTCCAATGGCAACATCGGTTTGTGTGCCATTCTCGATTTCTTAGTAGGTTGTCCTAACCTCTAGCAGACATCACATTGTTTTGAGTATAGGTGCACATCCTTGGATACCATAAGCCACCAATCCATACTCTTACAAGTAGTTACCTCGCCAGAATAGTGTCCACTCACCACTCCTTCGTGAGCTTCCTTGATGATGGCGAGCTTCTCATGCTCTTAGACACATAGTCTCCATGTTGTGACATCTCCTTAGTTGTATAGAGCATCGTGGATGATATTAAATCTTTGACTACGCAATGCGAGTCGCTTCCTTTGATCTCTTTTCTGACCTGGTGGTGGAATTCCTTGAGTCAAGAAGTACTTGATCTCCTCGTACCACACGTTTGGTCCTTTGATCCTCATTTCTTCGTCAAGATGCCACCACCTAGGAAGTCATCAAGCACTCTTGTTGTTGCTTCTCCTGTTTTGATTCTTGAAAATTAGTCTACGGGTTACACACAAGACTCTCAATGTGTGGATTATTGTAAACTCAAACTCTTGCAGGAGCAACATCCACCATGCTAGCTTGCCTATTAGTTCTAGTTTACTTACTAAGTACATAAAGTCCAATGATCTACATGAAAAGTGAACTTATTCTCCAACAATTAGTGTCTAAACTTGTTAATCGAGTAGATCATGTCGAGCGCGTCTTCCTTGGTGGTTGAATAGTTTTGTTCTGCTTTGTTCAACTTTTGACTAGAATAGAACACTAGGTGGAACAACTTTGTCTCATACTCTTGCACGAGTATGCTTCCGATGGCTATATTTGATGCGTCAACAAAGATATGGAAGTCTTTCAACCAATCGGGCAACTGAACCACTGCTGCCCTTGAAAGTAGAACTTTCAAATTCCTAAATGTTTCTTCACATTCAACTATCCACTCAAACTTCTCCTTATGGACAACTATGTGTAACGGTGTCGCTACATCCGCCAAGTATCGCAATACTCAACTATGCCAACACGCTTTACCCAAAAATCGACCAAGTTCCTTAACATTCTTTGGACTTGGTGCTTCCATTATTGCCAACTTTTGATGGGTCGATGGTAATTCCATCTTTGCTGACAATGTGTCCTAACAACATCCCACTTGATACAACAAAAGCACACTTGGCTGGATTTAGGCTTAAACTTGTTTCTTGACATCATGTAAGGATTTGTACCATCTAGTGTATGCGATCGATGATCTTTCCAAACAACACAAAGTCATCGAGAAAAACTCCTAATAAAATTTGGAATAAACGGTGCAAATATCTCGACGGTTGTATTCTTTTCATTAAGTGTCACCTAGCTTCTTCCACAATTCCTTCAAGCTTTTATAGTTTGAAACTAGGGAGAAGACATTGTCTGCTAGGTGCAACTAGACTGTTGACATTGTCAGTTGATCAAGCATACTCTAGCCTTCATCATTCACATTTGGGGGGTCTCTTTCTGACAACCAAAATCAACTGCCCTTGCCATATCAAAACATGATGGATTTGGTTTTTCTAGCGAGAGAAATTTCAGTTCAATCAAAGAGATACGAATCTCCAGACCTCCACTTCCTTTGAGATGGGTAATCTCCCCATCCCTTGTAGAGCCTCGTGGGGAGCATCAACAAGAATCCTCGAGGACTTCAGAGCAGAGGAATGACAAAAGAGTCACAACTCTTCAGATTCGCACGCCCCAAGGCACGAGTGAATCATCGCTGTAATTCGGCGCACACAAATTTTATACATGAGTTCGGGTTTTCGAGGCCTCTATGGAGAATGCAATATCAACAATGCCGGAGATTCAGCCTTGTTCCAAGCTTTTATCGGATTCGGGTAAAAACCAGAAAGTGTGCCAAAGGTTCAATATTTGGATCCACAAGTACTGAATGGCTTTTGTATATTTTGTCTTTCTCTTGTGAATGGAGGAGGCCCTTCCATTCAAAAAAAAAAAAACACTAGGAAATGGAAATAACACACTGCATGGTCTCTGTTCCTCTCTGCCTCTTGCTACACCCCTGAACCATATCCAAGCTCTCTGATTCTTCCAGTCGAGAAAGAAGCAGGACAGAAGAAATCTCGCAGAAAGGCAGAGCTATGTTTCGACTGTGCAAATGGAGGAGACGCCATCCAGAAGCTTCCATTTCCTGCTTACTGTCACAGCTGTTTACCTCACCTCTCCATTGCTCTGTATGATATGGAAAAGAAAAATAAAACCCTCCTTCTTGACATTGGAAAATGTTTCATGATTTTTTCCCCCTCTCATTCAGAAAGAGTTTAGGGATTTTGATTTATTTTTGTTTTTTTTGCATCAGGATTTTATAGATTGGCCATCATTACATGCCCACAATGCGTCTTTTCATAGCATTATCTCTCCTCGGATCAATTCTGTACCAAAATGTATGATGAAATTTGTTGATTTAAAGTCGAAATTTATTTAGATAACTTGATTAACGTTCATTCCAGATAACTTGTTGTTGGTTAAGATAACTTTATTGCTGTACATTAAGATTTGACTGCAATGAATTGTTGTGGTTGATTAAGATTCATTTGGTCAGCTTTGTTCCATTAGATTTATGTTCATCTAGATAAGCATTAAAAATTAGGATTGAAGGCTATATTTTAGTTTCTATCCTAAAATGCCACTGAACGAATCATGTCTCCTTGTAAGATGATGAAATTATTGCGATAGTTTAAGATTTGCTCGGATTATGCATTATAAATCAAGGTTCATTTTCAGATTGTGATATTAACTAAATTCAGAGGTCAAAAATTTCATTTATTCTCCATCTTAACGTGGAACTGAATGCATTATGTCTCCTTATAAGACAGTGAATTCATGCCTTCTCGGGCCTTTGATGATATGTGGTGGATCCAGAGTTTTGAAATCTTCTGTTTCTCTTGGTCAAACTGTCATACGTTGCTTTCATGCTACAGGTATTCATTCACATGTGAGTCAAACTATCCAAAAATGAAGTTCTCAGTTTTATTTCATCTAGGAATGTGTTAAAAAAATTGAAATCTTGTGAATGAAAAATATTGGTCTACAACCAAAGTTCTTGTATTTCATAAGCATATGTCTGTAAGGATGAACTACAGAACTTAAGTACATATTCTATTTACCATTTCCTTTTTTTCTAATCTTTGCTTTAGGTTTATGCTTAACTTTTTTTTTCGTTTCTAGTCTTTCTCTAGTATTTCATCCTTATATTTATTTTATAGTCAGACTGGACTATCCTTGTGTTAAGACATTAGGTTGATTCATTTAACATTCATGTTATGTAGAGCTTTTAGGGATTTCCGTGATCTTGATTTTTATCAGGACAAGCCATGGCTAGCAGGGATTATTATGAAGTGCTCGGTGTCAGTAGAAGTGCTGGACAGTCTGAAATCAAGAAAGCATACTATGCGGTATAATTGGATTTCAAATCTAGATCTTACAGATTTTACTGCATATTTATAGCTTAACATTTTTTGTTGGATTTTTTTCATTAATAGTTGGCAAAGAAGCATCATCCTGATACTAACAAGGAGGATCCAGATGCTGAGAAGAAATTCCAAGAGATACAACGGGCATACGAGGTATAGAGAACTAGTTGATTTATATATGGAGAACATGCATTTATGTAAACGATATTTTCATTGATTTATATTTGATTCTGTGCTACAGACTTTGAAAGATGAAGAAAGACGTTCTTCTTATGACCAGGTACACAGTGGTGATATGAATAAACATAAATAAAGTTCTAGACATAATGAAATATTTTATATATGATATGTAGTTTTATTACATGTGAATTTGAATGTACTTTAAACTCGTACATAATATCAGGCCATTGATTCGAATGAGAAAAGAATCCTCTATATCTATCATTGTCATTCATAATATATTCAAGATGCCAACGTGTGCAGAGTGACTTTCGTATCTCTTATCATCACAATGTATTCATGAAAATTGCTCTTCGAACTTGTCTACTCTATCTGGAGTAGTTAGGAAAATGTTTTTAATATGATGCGACTGATGATACATTGGTTATTTTCTTCTTTTGAGATATATCTGAACGATGAAAGAATCCTCTATATCTATCACTGTCATTCATAATATACTGAGGATGCCATTGTGCGCAGAGTGACTTTTCGCATCTCTTATCATCACAATGTGTCCATGAAAATTGCTCTTCTAACTTGTGTACTCGATCTGGAGTAGTTAGGAAAATGTTGTTGAATACAATGTGACTGACGATACATCGGTTACTATGTCCATGAATAACTACATCTTTTCACCGCATAACCATCCAATATACAGACTGCCCCCATGCTTGGGCCTATACGTGGTCAGCCATGCTTTGGGACTCCCATTGCAACCAGAGGGTTCATTGATGATATATTGGGCCTATATACTGCCTGAACATGCTAGAGTTCTAGCCTACGACTACTCTATGAATGTATGATTGTATCATTCTCATAGAACCGGACTTGGCCATCCCACTCACCCAAGGCAATTATCAGCTGCAGCATATAAGTTTCCTAAAGTGCTACTTTTTTTAAAGGCAAAAAAAATCTGTTTTGGAAAAATGCCCGTTTCAAGCTTTAGCCTGACTTATTGCTTTACATATGACATGCATGGGGTCATTGTATGACATTGGTGATGATGTGCTATAATTATACCTGAAGCCGGCAAGATGTGAAAATACTTCAACCACATTCTATGTTTGGGTTCCAAGGCTCTAATATCTATACATGTGTGTATGCACTGTTATACCTTTAGCAATAAGTGAAATCATGCATATGCATTACGGTAACTGCATGTGATAATTTTACCATGTCAATGTTCATGTACTAATGCACTTGAGCTTTATTTTATATTGCTATGTATGAGTTTCCACAAAGATAGTGCTGACCATACTTCAACGTTTATATACATTTTTCTGCTCAATTGTAGGTCTGTATTTATTTGGAGGAATAGGTTGCAGCGGCTTATGCCTTTTCTCTTTCTTGTTGCAGTTAGGTCATGAAAATTATGAGAAAATGGGAACTGGAGGTGGGCCTGGGGGTGGCTTTGGAGGATTTGGAGGATTTGGTGGCTTTGGAGGTTTTGATGAGGTATGTACCTGCCACTTCACGAGGTTAGCATTTTGATCAATTTGGCATTTCTTCTTTAAGTATATTATACTATATTGTGTAAAGTCATTAACATAAAATAAGAAGCACCCAGGGTTAGGTGCACCTGAATTTATCCAAGTAAGAATTTACATATTGCTTATGAAGTTGTCAATTGTTAGAAAAACATACGCTAGGTAGAGATGATTCAGCTTTAATATTTTCTTCACTAGGATAAAGCTTTGTTTCAATACATCGAATCTGGAAGGCTTTGTTAGGTCATGTTTATCTCTGTATGAACTTAATGCTAGAAGGACCTTACCAGTAGTATTTGAAGAGGTATTGTTTGTGGCAAAATTATTGCCAGGGATGTAATAGTGGAATGGACATTCACGCAGATCTGATTGGCAAAAGTGATCATCCCTATAAGATTGTTCCAAATTTATTAAGTTGTTGCTTTTGATATTTGAAGTGATAGTATATATACTTCAGTTTTTGTTGGTTTAACAGGCCATTCTCATGATAAATGTTTTGGTTTTAGAATTGTTTACTATTCATACAATGGTGGGTTTCCCTTATCTCGTATTTCTTCTGCACAAAGCCAATATTCTCTCTGTTTGGGAATGGGGCTTCTCATTTGCAGATCAGCATATATGTGTCTTCAGGAGCTGGGCAACATAGCAAATGGGAAAAATGTTTGATTTACAATGTAGATTAGTAAACCATTTTGGTTATCTGCGAGCTGAAGGTTTGGTGTTGAAGCTGAATAAGCTTTGAATTTAGGCAATAGAATTATAATCTAGAAATTAATATTGATATAATGTAGCTTGATATTCAATGCTATAATTTTCCTATGTAGTTTTTCAAAATGATGAAGGGTGCTGGTGGAATGGGTGGAGGTGGAGAGGATATAAAGGTAAAAAGTTGTGCCTTGTCCTTTCATTCAGAGTTTGTCTATGCAATTCAAGCATGTGGTAATATTGCTATTTCCAAACTTTGGACGTGTAGGTTCTTTTAGATGTTTCTTTCAGGGAGGCTGTGGATGGATGCACAAAAAATGTGACTTTCTATGCTGCTTCCCGTTGCGATTCTTGCCGTAAGTCGGTCACTCTTGTGTTTATTTTGTTGGTTGGTTGCATGTTTTTGCGACCATCTGTATCTCCTGCTGTTATGCAGATGGAAGTGGCATGCCTCCGGGAGTAAGGCCTCAAGTATGCAGTAATTGTAATGGGACAGGAATGGTAACTTTTTATACTGCTTTCTATCACACTGAGGTACCCTATGAATATCCCCTTAGCTGAATTTTCTCTTTCCAGAGTATGAAACAGCCCCAATTGGGCTTTATATTTCAGACAACATGTGGTCAATGTGGGGGGTCCGGTCAAGTAGTGAAGGTAACATATAATTTTACAGCATGTAAGTTTGTTGTAGTTAAAAAACATGACTTGTGGCCAATGTGGATGTTTGGGTCAAATAGTGAAGTCAGTCTGACTTCATTTGGGAATTGTTTTATGGCATTGAAGTTGTCTTATAGTTGAAGTATTACTTCTTTCCATTTAGGAGAAGTGTGCAAGATGCAGTGGTAAGGGAACTGTCAAAGTGAAGAAATCAGTAACAGTGAATGTACCGCCTGGTAAGAAAAGCATGAATAATGCTTTTTGCAGATTGTTATTTTATTGGCAGAGGATTGTTCTGATTTTCATCTATGTATGTACAGGGGTTGACAATGATAACACTATTAGAGTACCTGGTGAAGGAGGTGTTTCAGCCAAGTCACCCCGAGCTGGAGATGTCTATGTTACTTTGAAAGTTAGTTCTCTACTTTAGGTTGTGTAGATTTCAATTTTGGCATGGAAGTTATTTGACCTTTGGTTTTGAGGCCACAATTTGCATTTTCTAGGTTTTACCAGACCCAGTCTTCAGGAGAGAGGGAACCAGTGTCCATGTGGATGTTCCTATCAGTTTTACAACGGTAAAGCCAGTCACATATTAGCTTGCAGTGTTCCATGCACAGTTCTTTCAATAACATTAAAAGTGTTTTAGGCTATTCTTGGAGGAAAAGCTCAAGTGCCAACTCTGACAGGAGATGTGCTACTCAAGGTAAATAAGTATACATACACAACAAAATTTTATGAAGATATGCTTTGATGAGAAATCCATTTTGACACATCCACGTTCATTTCATGTTCTGTTATTTTTGCTTCAGGTGCGTCCTGGAACACAGCCTGGGGAGAAAGAAGTTCTCAAAGGAAAAGGTATGTACGACGGTGTAGTCTTTTACACATCTTTGGGGCGGACTTGAACGTTACTATGTATGCGATATATGGCTTTATTATGTCTTCATATTTTATTACTGACTAGGCATAAGAGCATTGAACTCCCCATATTCTGGAGACCAGTTTGTTCATTTTCAAGTGATGATCCCAATGTAAGTATATGGATTTTCTTTTGTTTTCTTTTTGACATTATCCTTGGATTGAACGCTAGATATTGAAATATATGCATCAATCAGGAATCTAACTCAGAGACAGCGATCCATTATTGAGGAGTATCGCGATGAGGAGATGAAAGCCACGAATGACAAGAATTCTGCAGTTTCTGAGAAAACTTGTGAAGATTGACATACCTGAATTTTTTTGCCACCTCTTGAGTAATGGGGTTTGCATGTATAATAGCAGTATATAACGATTCAATATAGGGTTTTGTATATTGAAAGTTTTTTTTTCATATAATTCTTTATGAAGTCAAATTTCTGATTTAAATAGGTTAAGAATACAAAGGTGTTATTAAGTTACTCCTCAAATATGATAATAATCATATCTTATCTTGCTTAGTTGATTGTCCAAAAGAGTAAACAGTGTGATGAAGGGTTCTGTTGGCATGAGGGTGTCAGGTGGACTTTTACCCGACATAGCTTTTTGCTGGAAAATTATGTCTGTTTTTTAGCGCTATTGCTTATGTGAAGAGATTTTGAGATTGGAAATGCAGATCTTGTCGGTGGATCATTTCATGTAGACCGCAGTGGGATATGGTAGAATTTTGAAACAACTGACTACGAACATTGGCTACCATGTTGCCCTCAAGCTTTTCAGTGTGATTAGAATTAGAATTAGAATTAGAATTTTTATTGTCCATAAAAAGGCCAAATTTGACCTATGGGACTAGACTCTAGAGTATACATGTGTTCTTGATATGTGTCTCCTTCCTAAGAAGGGGTATTCATACATTGAAGCACAATGCCTCTATGTGTGAATAAAGCATACACATATGAGGTCAACCTTCTTGGTGGTGTCTTAAGTATGGCACTTAAGTTATCACTCCCTCTTAGTATGTCAGCATGTCTTGAATGAATTGCACTATATGTCAAGCATGTGAAGAGCAAGTGACATTCATCCTCTACCATGCCTTCAGTGCATACTTTGCATGTCTTCAAATTAGTTACATTTTGATACCATGATGCAACTTCAATACCTAACTTGTGAGATTGAGTGCGAAGTAGTGTAAGGGCTCTACGAGCATTACTATGCCTTTTGGTAATGAGATAAGGTTGGATATGATCAAAAGGCATTCTTGCTATATATTGAGACCAACATTCAGGGTTGACATTTGCAATGTAGTTTTCTAGCTTTGTCCTCTTAGCATCTTCCCACTTCATCCTTAATGATTCCACCAGCCTTTCCTCAATCATTACATATTGCATAACATTGCCCGAAAGTTCTAAAGGATCATCCAAACCCCATCTTCTAAACCATTTCCTTATGTCAGCAACCCAACCGGATGAGAGAATCTTACTTTTATGATTCTTTTGTAGCTTATATCCAGCATTCCAAGCAAGATGTGGCAATCGATGTTTTGGCATATTCTTGACTTTTGTAATGTATTTATATACTCTTTGGAGTGCCAATAGTTCTATGGGTCGAACACCTGTTTCCAATAGCATAACCTGGTAAGAGGTAGTGCATTAACTCCTAATTGCCTCCTTAAAAACATCTTTTGAATTTTCTCAATCTCATTCCATGCATTAAAAGAGATGGTGCCACCCCATACTTCTACTCCATAAAAGGTAATACGATTTCCAACTGGCTTGGAGCCTAGAATCAAGGCATGCACTCTAGTTATCTGTGGCAAGTACATCAATACCAAGATATTTAAAGCTTCAAACAAATTGTATATGCTCACCTCTATATCTGAGGATAGGGTAAGGATGAGGTTGGATGGTTTGCATTACCATCATTTTTGTTTTCTCCACATTCATTGCTAGTCCACTATTATGGCAAAATTCTTGTAATATCCCAAGTCAATTTTGCATATATCAACATCATATAAGAAGAGTACCACATCATCTGCATATAGAAGCAATAAGATAACATGTTGCATCAATTTGGGGGCATTCAATCCTTCTTCTCTTGCAACCTTATTCACCACTTCTTCTAATTTATCAATACATAAGCCAAAGAGTGTGGGTGATAGTGGACATCCTTGCTTGACCCCATGTTACTTAAAAAAGTGCTTTGAGAATCCACTATCCTTTTTTAGTTGGCATTTAACTTGTTCATATAGGCATGCAACAACAACTCGGTACTCTAATGGCATGTCAATCTCTACCATTCTATTCCAAAGCTCACTTCGGGGTACAGTATCAAAAGCTTTCTTAAAATCAACAAAACAACAATAAAGTGTTTTTCCTTGTAGTCGACTCTCTTCCATGATTACTCTCAATGTGACCAAATGATCCACATTGGAGTGTTTTGGTCTAAATCATGCTTGCCCAAGTGCTCTTTTGCTTGTACTTTTGGCCCATGTGCTTATCTTTTGCTCCATAATAATGCTATATAATTTAGCAATAGTTGAGCTCACCATTATTGTACGATAATTTGATACTTGATTCTTATCTCCGGCTTAAAATATTGGTTTAATCCATTTCATAAGCCAATCATTTGGAAATCCTTGTTTTATAGCTTGCACTATAATTGTCATTATCCAATGACGAGTATGTGGCATTGTCCATTTTAAAAACTCACTTGAGATGTAGGTTGCATCTGCTGCTTTCCCACTCGCCATCTTCTTTATTCCCTTATTGACATCAATATCGATACATGTAGTGCATGGTGTTTCAATTTTCACAACCACAGGAACCACGCCTTCATGCATATATAGCCTTTGTACATAGTCTAACATCTCTTCATTTGTAAAGTGGCCTTTCACATCTTCTTTCTTACCCTTGAGTTGTCCCCATGCTAATTTTGGTTTGAGCTTAAACAAGTTTTTCTTTTTCATCTCTTGCATTTGGAAATATTTTCTTTTCTTTCTCCTCACTACTTTCTTATATAGGTATCATGTAACAATCTTTTCATTTTCCCCCTCTATGGACTTAAACCATTTGAGATACATCTTACATTCATCGTCGAACCAAGAATTATATGGAAAACTACACATCTTATGCCCACCCGCATGTCTCTTAAAGTATTGATACCCAACCTTAAAGGATGGTATCCTTCAAATGTTGCCAATTTTCTTTAACATCGTTGCTTAGAGAAAAAATTAACAAATGGTTCTCCACTTCATTTGTATACATCTTAGCTTTTTCGTAGCAAGGTGGGATGATACATCTCTTTTCATCTTTCACTCCATGGCATCTATTGGTGAAATGTGGAATTGCAAGCCCTAAGTACAATGGCTTGTGGTCAACGTCTCGAGATAGAGAACCAGCTTTAAACACATTCACCAATGATAGATCACATGCTAATCAACCACACTTCCTCCACCCAAGGATGGTAAACATGTGAGCACATTTGTCAATGTTGGAGATCCCATGTGTGTTGACATTGTCAACAAGTATAACCAAGAATAGATTGAGTAGACCTAAGGTGCAAGACATTCTATCAACCATAACAAGGAAAACTTGTGCATTTTTAGAGAAATATTTGAGAGGAATACACTTATGGAAATCACAAAGTGTGAGGTCTACAAAGCGCACCAATGGAAGGGCCATGCCTTGCAAATTCAATCTAATAGTAGCATTAAAGAGGCTATTGGATGGTTCTTAATGACAACAAAGATTATTAGGAGATGCAAGCATTATCCAAAATGATTGGGCATTGTGGCTTCTTGAAAGCCTTAACTTTAATTTAGGATTTTACCCGAGCAAGACATAGTTGCGAAGTTATCCCTCAACCACCTAAGCCGCTAAACTCTATGATTTTGTGCCTTGAGTTGTTATTTCATATTAGGTTTTGGCCTTATGGATGGGTGTTAAAGGTTGATTCTTCAAAAGTCACAAGAGATCACACTCAATTTGAAATTACACTCATTTATCATTTAAGGGACTTGGAATATTTTCCATTTTCAACACTCAAGTGGGTAACATGCTCATCAAATCCCTTTGATTTCAATTAATTAGGTTCAAAACTTTTGTAGTTCCCCTATTTTGACACTTAAAATTGTTCAACACGTGATTGGAACTAGGCGCAATAACTTGAAAGCTGAAAACATGCTAGTAAATACATGACAAAATTCCAAGTTTGCAAAGTAGTAATTTTCACCATATGTAATGAAAAGGCAATGCCGTGGGTTTGTGCAAAACATTTGACAACAAATCGAGCTTTTTATTGATTGACAAGGCCCTCAATGTGGGGCTTTACCTTATAGATCCATCAACTACCAATGGCCTTCTTGTGTGGTAAATATTAGATGAGGTCCCATGTCTCATTGTTGTAGAGAGCTCGCATCTTTGTATCATTTGCTTTCACCCATAGAGGATCATGGGCCGCTTTAGCAAAGCTTTCTAGCTCAAAGTCAACCACCAACCTCATTATGAAGGTATAATGTTGTGCTATGCAATTGTTGTAGCCAAACCAAGTCATTAGATTCTTCACAAGTGTGGAGCACTATAATCATTTTTGTTTGTAGTAGGTTTCTCTTCAAGTGAGGTGTCCT
Organism: Azolla caroliniana; assembly: GCF_043228905.1. Classification (NCBI taxonomy): domain Eukaryota; kingdom Viridiplantae; phylum Streptophyta; class Polypodiopsida; order Salviniales; family Salviniaceae; genus Azolla; species Azolla caroliniana. Next base: position 3,916,542 of record NW_028230447.1, read on the forward strand.
TATCGATAAGCAATCTAAGCTCATCATCAATCGATGGAGTGAAGTTTCATAGGACAATGGAGAGCATTTCATCTCCATTGGGACCTTTCAAGAACGTCTTTATACTTGGGCAACTTACCTTTGCAATTTATTGGGTTAGGCTTTAGTTGCATTACAATAAGACTTATTGGTCGAGGCTTGATTGTTCATCTAGGTTATTCATCATGTTTGAAGTTGGGTTGTTGGCATGATCATTTTGGGTTTAGCTTGGCTTGACATTCACTTCGACATTGATATTGTGTTGTCATTGGTCACCATAGGTGCAAGAAAATTTGGAATTTACCACAATGCCAATTCTACATGAACATTAACAATTGAGGGGTTATAACACATATGCCCCTTTGCCCAAATAAGTAATTGGAAAGACCATACTTTTTCTACCTTAGGTTTGGCTTCATTCACACATAATCAAGGATCACCATATAAGAGAAATGATCAAAAACTCTTTATAGGACAAAATGAGCTTCATTCCAAATAAGTACTTGTGCAAAGTCACATAGTGTGCTTTGGAAGCTAGGGATTGATTCAAGACATATATGTTCATGCATATCGCTTTTGCCCAATTTTAATGCACATGTGTTCCTCTATTACCATGGAATGGTTTTTTCGTTCCATTACTCTATTTCTTTGTTGGAGGAATGGTATAAATTCATTTGAGGAGTATTCTTCATTGTTGTTGGACCATTGTTGTTGTTGAACCAAATACATATAATCTTTCGGCCATTCACTTTCTTGATAAGACTCTTGAATTTTTGGACTTGCAAGAATGCTTCACACTTTTCATGCATCAAGTAGATCCACATGTCATGAGAGTGGTTCTCTAGGAAGGGAAATGCCACAAAAGCAACCGTGAGATTAGATAAATGAGCAACCCTCACACTTAGATGCCATGTTAATAACTCGATAAGGCAATGAAAATGAATTAATGAGTATGTGTGTGTGTGTGTGTGTGTGTGTGTGTGTATGTGTGTGTGTGTGTGTGTGTGTGTGTGTGTGTGTGTGTGAGAGAGAGAGAGAGAGAGAGAGAGAGAGAGAACCTAAGACAAGAGCTTATATTAACAAATAATAAAAACATTCAAATAATAAGAACTCTACTTAATGAAAGGGGGAGGAATTTGGTTTATATAGGAATCCAAGTACACTTTGTCATAAAGTAAAGTGGATAGAATCTCAAAATATTTTCGTCATTGAAGGCAATCTCTCTCTCTCTCTCTCTCTCTCTCTCTCTCTCTATATATATATATATATATATATATATGACAAGGAAGATGGGTACACGTTATGAGTCATGACTCATGACAAGCATTGGTGGGTTTAATACGCATGTGCCCCACCATTTGTGTGTTCACATGTATCCTTAACCTCGTTATCTCAACATGCTTGATGGTTCCAAAGGCTATCCTAATGGCCAATTATCCAACCTAATGTTTTCTTTGATTCTATTTATCCCTTATATAGAGTCTATAAATGTTTCCTTTGTAATAAGATGATAGAGTTGTTTGTAAAGCCCATGTCAAGATGATTGTCTGAGACTTCCCTCAAGGACACTTTACCTTGTGACATGTGTAGTTGTTGAAGTGTGTTTCCACTTGGGGAAACTCCAAATGTGTGTGTGTGTGTGTGTGTGTGTGAGAGAGAGAGAGAGAGAGAGAGAGAAGAAAGAAAGATATATTAACGTCTTCTAAGGCCAAATTTGGCCCATGAGACAATTGGTTTACAACAAAATGGGATATTTACCCATTCATCGAAAGTAAAAATAAAATAAAATAAAATAGAGCTTAAGCTAAATAGTTCTAGTAAAATAACAAACATGTTCTACAATGAAATTGGTTTATACTAGGCCTCGTTTCATCTCCATCCAAGTCTCTCGAAAAGAAGCGGGAGGTCAAAGGGTTTTGATGTAGATGTGGCCCCCCATGGTCCCAATGTAGAAGGTACCCCAACCATAGCTTCTAGTCGGCGTAGCTCACATTCCCTTATCTTCTTAATCGTTTCTACTCCATGTCGAGTTGGTTTGAAGCCCAACATCCGAGGGCGTTTGGTTGTTCTTTGCATTTCTGCTTCCTCAAGAGAGAGGCCGAGTGGCGTAAGTGTATCCACATTCATCTCCCCTTGTTCTTGAAAAATTACACTACTTACATGTTGATGAATATTAAAAGGGTTATGGTCAACACTTTGTAGCTTATTCTCCCTATGTTGTTTTAGCTCTAAGATATACCTACCTAGTCTCTTTATATACGTGGTATCTAATAGTTTGGAGAGGGTGGGAGAGGGTCCTAATATGTCTTGGTATTCTATCCTTATCTCAGCATAGGTTGGACACTTGCATGTAAAGTGATACTCATCCTCTATCTCTATATGTGACATAATCTACATAGCCTTTCCTCTCTAGGGACTCTATTAGCTCGACCATTCTCAATCTCAAGTTGGTGAGATGATATCCTAAGTTGTCCAATGGCCACCCTTAGTGCATTTGATAAGAATGTATCTAGATATCTTGGTCGTGTAATAAAACCTAACTTAGAGAAGTGCAAGAAGTGTTCCTTATAGTACAACATTTTAGATGGGAGTGGCTCTCGTGGGGTGATCCATGTATATCGGGTGTAAATTTGCCATATTTATTAGCGTATTACTTTATTACTATCTTCATGAGATATTAAAGTTTGATCTTTACCATGGTTGTACTTAAGGGGAAGTAGGTTATTAATGTCTTTGCCATTTGCAAGTAACCAACTCACTACAGTGCTATACCAAGAGCTAGTGTCTCCATACGCATATAGGGATCAGGATGCCTCTAAGGCTTGACGGGAGATCCTATCTTGTGGTTGGCTATGTATCCGATGAATAAAAACTACCACTTGGAAAAGTGCTTCTACTAACATCAGGAGCAAACTGAACTCTACTCTAATAACGTCATGTGGTATTGTCGATTTGCTTCGGAGTTGAGGTGATAGCATCATCACCAAAGGTCTCTCTAATTGCATCCACATGAAAGGTGGTAGACCTAGAACCCATACTACCGATGCATACATGAGGGAAGGGGTCACTAATGAGTCGAAGAGCCATCCCTTAGTCTGTGGCTCTTGAAAGTATGCATGGTGGCATTGTCTCTCTAAAAGTGAGAGGGATGCATACTGTCAGGAACAGTACTAAGACAGAGAAGGAATTAGTACTAAACGAAGGATTAGTACTATGAGAGGTGTAGAACTTCTTTGAGAGAAGGAAGAAGTGAGCGAGACGGAGAGAAAGAGAGAGATCGAGAGAGGGAGAGAGTGATGATAAGAAAGATATGTATTATGTGAAGAGAATATACAATGGTGGCTAAAAGGCTTAAGACTAGCGTTGAACCAATTTGGTTCAACATAATGCCTAGTGCCCTCTTTTATAGTGTTCTTAGGAATAATCCTGAAGCTTCTAGAATGTTCTAGAGAGATCTGGAATATACATCAATTTTCTATGATAAAGTATAAATGAAAATAATATTTTATGTATTACAATTCATAGTCTAATGGTAAGAGCTTGACCCATGTAGCATAAGGTCATGGGTTTGAGTCTTGCCATATCATGACACTATCTCCCCCCTTTAAACGACGAGTGGCATGAGTCGTCTTGGATTGAGGACCCGGTTTGTGTGGATATTGACGATGGAAGTCTTCAAGAAGAGCACGAGCATTGGTCACATTCTCGATCGGTTCCCAAGTACGTTCGTTGGGACTATAGCCTAGCCAATCGACTAGATAGTAGAGCTTGTTGCGAACAATCTTGGAATCAAGGATGGCGGCAACCTCATACTCCGGCCCATCTTCAAGCTTGATCGGGGGTGGAGGTTGTATAAGATGTCCTGGGATGGTGCTCTCGTGATAGGGTTCGAGGAGAGAACTATGAAACACCGGATGTATCCAAAGTTGAGGAGGTAGATTGAGACGAAAAGCAACATCATCAATCTTTCCGATAATATGGAAAGGACCTAATCGCCGATAATCCAACTTCTCACATGGGCGAGTAGTCTTGATGTGTCGTCGTAGCAGCCACACCCGATCTCCAATATTAAAACTGGATGGAAGTCGATGACGATCCGCGTAGACCTTGTGTGTTTGTTGAGCTTGCTGGAGATGAGTAGATAAATCCGCTTGTATCTTGCGTAACCGCTCCAAACGATCCTCCGCGCATGGATTTGTGGACACCTCTGGGGTTTCAAGTACACTCCACCGGGGGTGACATCCTGTATAAGCATAAAATGGCGTAACGTTAGTGGATGCGTGGATAGAGTTGTTATAGGCAAATTCGGCGAAGTGGAGAATATTTGCCCAGTCATCCTGATGATAGTTGAGAAAGCACCACAGATACTGCTCCAGCGTTTGATTTGTTAGTTCGGCTTGGCCGTCGGTTTGTGGGCGGTAGTCGAAGGAGAGGTTACAAGTGACCTTGAGCATGTTAAAAAGGTGCTTCCAGAATTTTGCCACGAACTGGGGTCCACGATCGCTGATGATACTATCGGGAAGTCCATGATGCCGACATACTTCACGCGTGACAATTTCGGCAGTGTCTTCACTGGAGATCTCCTTAGTACATGGCAAGAAATGAGCCATCTTCGTATATCGATCGACCACTGTTAGAATCGCATTGAACCCCTTAGAGATTAGAAGATCTGTGATGAAGTCTAGAGCAATGGATTGCCACGGCTTGCTTGGAATTGGTAATGGTTCTAATAAACCATATGGATGATGCCTTGGCATTTTCGCTTTGCAGCATGTATCACAAGTCCGAACAAAATCCTCGACAAATTGTCGCATACAGGGCCACCAGAATGATCGTTGCACTAAATCTAATGTTTTAGTATTACCAAAATGCCCAGTTGTATATGTGTCATGACAATTTTGTACTATTCGGAGGCGGCAAGAACCATTAGGAACATACAAAAGTTCTTTAAAGAAGAGTAATCCATCATGGTATTTGAATTGCCGATAGTCCGTACATGGTGGTTGTGACTGTGAACACGACGCTTGAGAGGGATCAATTTGTGCTAGTATAGCTTGGGCGAACGCATCTGTCTTCAAGTCTTCACGTATGGTATCGATAACGCGGGAATCCATGGGCATGTCGAAGATCTGTGTTGCTTGTAGTCGTGCCGGTCCCAAGATGACTTGTTTTTGGTTATCGAAAGCTGGCTCGCCGGGACGGGGTGTTAGATACGAACGTCGTGATAATGCATCTGCCTTCCCTTGGTGCTTCCCCAGACGATATGTAATTTTGAAGTCGAAACGCGTGAGTTAGTGGGCCCACCGAGCTTGACGTCGATTCAACACACGAGCATCCTGAAAGTAGGCAAGGTTCTTGTGGTCACTAAATACGATGACTGGATGAGAGGATCCCTCCAGAAAATGCCTCCATTGCATAAAAGAATCCACTATTGCCAATAGCTCCTTATCATGAATTTCGTAGTTGATTTTGGCGGCGTCAAACTTGCGTGAGTGAAAAGCCATAGGATGTAGCTTCTCATCATTCCCCTGTTGTGACAGAATGCTCCCCAATGCAAAATCCGATGCGTCAGCTTCGATAATGAATCGCTTTTCCGGATCGACATGAGCTAGAATTGGAGCCGATGTAAATGCCTTTTTAAGACTCTCAAAAGCCATGTCCGTTTCATCAGACCAGATGAACGGTTGTCCCTTCCTGGTAAGTTGTGTGAGAGGTAGAACGATCTTTGAGTAATCTTGTATGAACTTCCGGTAAAAATTGGTAAAGCCTAGGAAGCATTGCACATCCCGCACCGAACGCGGAGTCTGCCATTCTACCACCGTTTTGACCTTAACTGGGTCCATGGAGATGCCTTCTGACGAAATGATGTAGCCGAGAAATTCCACTTGGTTGCACCCGAAACTACATTTTTCCAGCTTTGCATACAGACCATGTTCTCGAAGTCGTTTTAGTACTAATAGTACATGAGAATCATGTTCTTCTTGGGTCTTTGAATAAACCAGTAGATCATCCAAATAGATGATCAAACAATCATCCAATAGATCTCGGAATATATCATTAGCCATGTGTTGGAAGACTGCCAGCGCATTAGTGAGGCCGAACGGCATGACCGTATACTCGAAGTGCCCATATCTGGTGTGAAACGCGGTCTTCCATTCGTCTCCTGGTCGGATCCGTATGAGGTTATATGCTCCCCCCGTAAGTCGATCTTCGTGAAGAACTTGGCACCATTGATCCGTTCTAAAAGACTTGAGATAAGGGGACGAGCATACCTATTCCTGATTGTAACCTTATTCAAGCCACGGTAATATACAACGAGACGAAGCGATCCATCCTTTTTCTTGACGAAGAAAATGGGCACGCCGGCTGGAGATTTCGAATGCCGAATGAAACCATTTTCCCAATTCTCCTCTATATAGGCCCGAAGGACTTCCAGCTCGGTTGGTGACAAATTGTAGATCGGTCCCCATGGTGGCTCTTTTCCCGGTTGTAAATCGATGGGGCAATCGTACGGTCGATGATGAGGAAGTGTGTTGGCTTGTACTTCATCGAACACATCGGCGTAATGACGATACTTCTCGGGAAGTTGAGCGGTGGATTCTTCTTTAGTGGTGCTGGAGGGGTTTACTGATATTGCAAAGATGAACATTTCCTCCTTGAGCACTTCTTTACGCAACTGACTTAGCGAAATGGTTGCCATCTTTTGAGTTGACCCTTGGGTTTGTCGACACTGGATTTCTCTTGTTCTCCAATCTATGTCTGGGTTATGTAACTCGAACCACGGTAATCCTAAAACTATGGGATGTTCTGGGATACTAATAATATTAAATGATACTACACATGCTAAGTTATCTAGGACAATATTAATGGGCTCTGACTCTTCTATGATATTTCCGGAAGCAATGAGACGTCCATCAATGACTACTACAGAGGCTGGACACTGGAGTTTTCTTAGGGATATCTTATGAGCTTGAGCAAATTTCTTATCCATAAAGCAAGAGTTAGCTCTGGAATCTAGGAGTGCTAGGACATGTACTCGAGGGGTACTTTTAGTACTAACTATTACTTGGGCTACGAACACATCACTAACTTGCTTAGAGGGAATGGAACCACTAATGGGCTGCACAGATCTAGGGTTGTCCAACCAAACGACTCCTATTTTGGCTAGACTTAGTCGTTTAACTCTTCTTCTAACTGACTAAGGACATCAAATTTGTTCGCTAGATCTAGGCTATTAGTACTATTAGGACTATCAGATATCCCTACTGAAATAGGCTCGGGTTTAGTACAATTAGAACTAGCAACTATTTGGTTTACTTGTCTTCTTGGCCTATGGGGACAATTTATTGCAATATGTCCTGGTCCACCGCAGTAAAGACATAGTCGATTTGTACGACGTCGCTGCTTTTCTTCTTCGGATAATGGCCCTCGACGACGTGTAGTGTCAATCTCCATCGGAGTCGGAGTATTCGCTAGAGGCGCATTATATGACTCCCTCGGAAAAGGTCTTGCTACCACTGAGGCGTAGGTGGGCTCTGATCTTGCCCTCGGCATCTGTAGCTGTCGTTCCGAACATCGCTCAAAGAGGCGGTTGTCACATCTCACCGCGCAACTGATTACTTCTGTTAAGGACTTTGGCTCTTCGGGGAAGGTCAAGAGTAAATCCTTGACTTCGTTGCGTAAACCATAACGGAATTGCTCCATCAACGCTTGATCATCCCAAGGGATATCGGCGGCGAGTAGGCGAAAATCTGCAGCGTATGCAGAGGTTGGACGGTCACCTTGGCCTAATCGCCGAATTTTGTTGATTGCGGCCCTAATGCTGTCAGTATCTCCGAAACATGCTTTAAACTCACCTAGAAACTCTTCAAAATTGTTGAGTAACGGAGATTCCTTCTCTAATAGTGGCACGAACCATGCCAACGTTGAGCCACTTAACAAAGTGCCTACTAAACCCACTCATGATGCATCGGTGGGATATCGGGAAGGATGCATTTGAATAACTAATTGTACCTGGTTAAGGATCTAAACTGCGATCGCGTTCCATCGAACTTCATGGGAAGGCCAATCTTCGGTTCTTTATGAATCCCGTGTGTTCCGGGCCCTTGTTGTTGCATCGCTACGATGGTTGCTTCGAGTTGTTGCACGCGTAATGCAAGTTCCCCATGTTGTTGTTGCGTTTGCTGCTTTTCTAAGGAGATTTGCTGAAGATCCCCCAGCAACCATTGGTTTTCTTGTTCCAAAGCATGGAACTTCTCTTTCAAGCATTGAAATTCCGAGAAAACAGATTGATATTCTTCAGCGCTAACAGTGGCCATGGGATGAAAGAAAAGAGGAATAAGAGATTAGTAGGAAATGAGAGAGACAGAAGGTAGGAAAATTGGTTCAAACTGTCAGGAACAATACTAAGACAGAGAAGGAATTAGTACTAAACGAAGGATTAGTACTATGAGAGGTGTAGAACTTCTTTGAGAGAAGGAAGAAGTGAGCGAGACGGAGAGAAAGAGAGAGATCGAGAGAGGGAGAGAGTGATGATAAGAAAGATATGTATTGTGTGAAGAGAATATACAATGGTGGCTAAAAGGCTTAAGACTGGCGTTGAACCAATTTGGTTCAACATAATGCCTAATGCCCTTTTTTATAGTGTTCTCAGGAATAATCCTGAAGCTTCTAGAATGTTCTAGAGAGATTTGGAATATACATCAATTTTCTATGATAAAGCATAAATGAAAATAAGAATGCCTATATGCTTTCCAAATCAAGTTAGGGTGATGGGAAAGTGGGAATGCTAACTTATGATTCTATGTATTACAATTCATAGTCTAATGGTAAGAGCTCGACCCATGTAGCATAAGGTCATGGGTTCGATTCTTGCTATATCATGACACATAGCTTTTCGTTACCCTATCTTTGGTTGCCTGGGTCATCGAGAATTTACCCGAACGAGCACTAAAAGTGACTCCCAAGTATATATATGATCCGACTACCTCAAGTGGTTTATTAGAGAGGAGTAGGTGACATTTACTCCTAACTTGTGGCGATGTATGAAAGATAAGGACTTTCGTTTTCGCTAGATTCACTATCAGTCCTCATTGTGTGCAAAAGTCATCTAGGGCATTAAGATGCTTTTGTAGGTTGTGTTCAGACTCCGAGAGCAAGACGATGTCGTATGCATAGAGTAAGAGACTAACTTGTGTACCCCCAATAGCTTCTTCATTGCCCGACGATAGATGACTGACGACAGCAACGACGACGACGACTGACACCGACGGCTACAACGGCAGCGTCAGGCAATGACAGACAACAGACAGTTGTTAGAGAGCTAGGGAGCGTTAGAGAGAGAGAGAGATTCTTGCAAAAGAAGAGGCAAACATTTAAGTAAGGATGGGATCTCATTTGTTGTTGCGATAAATCTCAAAAGATCACCATCCAAGTTCAAGAAGATATGTGGATGAACTTCTAGTTGCAAACAGAAAAAGTCCTCTAATTAAATAATCTCCAAATGTGCTTAAGCAATTTCGTGCAAACTTAGCTCAAACTAAGTTGAGAAAAAAGGTACATTGTGGTTAAATTTGGTTATGTAAGGCTATGTGGTTTTGGAAGAACTGACAATTGGCTTAGATAAAATTGAGTGGTGATCAAGAGGAAAGCACTCCCCAACACTAAAAAACTGGAATGATTCCTAAGGAAGACCAAATGGCATCATAAGGTCATCAAATACTTGGCACATGCAACTAATATGATTTGGTTTGGGGGGACATGAAAAAAAAGCGGTTAGTAGGAATACACAACGGTTCAGTTTTGTCCCAATAGGTTTGGGAGTTTCCAAACATGAACTAAACAGATTCCTAAACCGGTTAAGGCTAACCTGTTTGGCGAAATCGGGTAAGCCTAAATATGTTTAGGGCCCGGTTTAGCCAAGCCGATTAAGCCTTAATCGGTTTAGGAATCGCTTTGGTTTTGCTCGGCTCAACTTGAGCCATCCCAAACTGAGCTCAAACCATTTAAGGAAACCAAAGCCTAAACTAAACCGAACTACCAAACCATTTAAATTTGGTTTAATGGTTCGATTCAAGCTAAACAGAGCCGTTGATTCCAAGTGGTTCGCAAGAGGAAAACACTCACCAACTCCAAACAAAGTAGAATGGGTCCTAGGGAAGACCAAATGGAGCCGGCAAGGTCGTCAATACTTGGTCCATATTACAAGCCAGTTACATGAGTTGATGTGGAGAAAATGACAAAATATGTTAACTCGGCCACAACAATGGTCAAAGGGTTGTCATTGGGACAAGGCCAAGACTCATGTATTCATGCAAAGAGGAACCTACAAGGTTTCCTACGATTGATATGGTATGTTAGTGAAGCTATCTCACGTGGAGGGTAACAATCATACCATAGGCAATGAATGATCAACACTTGACTTTCATCATGTCCTTACATCATCGCATATATCAATTTCGTTGTATTAGTAATCGTATCAACATCCTACTATTGGTTTTGCTATGTTACTCGAGCTATCTCATTTGTCGGGCCATGTGGAGGGTGACAATTCATAAGATAGGAAAACGAATGATCAACACGTGCCTTTCGTCATGTCCTTACATCATCATCACTCATATAAGCTTCTTTGTATCATCAATCATATCGGTGCTCTTATTTGGCCGTGTGAAGAGTATAGCCAAAACGTGCTGCAAAACACACGAGTGAAGCGATTGATCGGTCGATCACGATCAACCCTAGACCCTAAAACCCTAAACCCCTTCACAATCGCGGGGAAGGGCCAGCGTGTTTTGTGTGTTTTAGATGGCAATTAGGTGGGAAGGGGGGGGGGGGGGTCTCATGGGAAAGGGGGCTTATTTACACCTGACCTTTTTTATAAACATTTTTTGAACTCTGAAGACCTTCCTTCCCCGGGGGAAAAGATACGACGAACACAAAGAAGGAATGAAAAAGAGTGTGAGTCTGCAAAAAACCATGGCAGCATTTCAGAAGCTCTTAACCACCTTCTTCTTCTTCTTCTTCTTCTTCTTCCTCTCGTTTGTCTTGGCGATGAAAATTACACAGTGGAGTAGAAGAAGAAGACGAAGACGAAGACGATCATGTCGATCATCATGCTCTACCTGATCTTGGTCGTCCTCATCTCTCTGCATTTGCACCCTCTCTTCCTTCTCCGTGACCTCCCACCTGCTGCAAGGGATCTCCATCATCAGCTTCATCTTCATCTTCATCTTCATCGCCATAGCCATAGCCATAGCCATAGCCATCATCATCACCACATCCATCAGAAACTGCAGATCAATCAGTCAACTTCGTCCATTCTAACATCGAATCCGCGCAGGCTTGACCTTGATCCGCGAAGAAAACCTTCCTTTTCTACACCACACAGAAGAGCCATTTCTAATGTTGCAGAACCTACAGGATCGTTTGCTTCTTCTTCCTCCTCCGTCATTCCTATAGGTAAGCCTACTTCAAGCTTCCATAGCTCCTCTCAGGAAGATGTCGACCTTGACTATAATAGTACGCCAATAGCTTCTCCGCCTTCTGGCAACGATATTTACAGTAATGAATATCCCGCAGAAGAAAACAGCGACGAAGACTCATATGGTTCATCTGCACCGCCAATGTCTAGTGCTATTTCGAGAACTGATGGTAATAATCTCTATCACAACTCAGGTGCAGGTTTTCGTCTTTCTCGAGCTTCCATGGATGCTCGATTCTACAACGCTACCCGACTCATCATTGTAGATCAGTCTGGATTTGGTCATTTTCGCACCATTCAGGCAGCAGTGAATTCCATTCCTATCAACAACACACATATCTACACTATTCTTGTCGCAGGAGGTCTCTTTGAGTAAGTTTCCCTCTTATTAATTATCATTTCTAAAATGTAAACTCTTCACTTTCATTCCTATTCTATTATCTTAGATTAAATTTCCAGAAAAAGGCCGATCAATGGTAAAGGTTTAAAGATGCGAAGAGAAAATTTGATCATGGAAAAATCAAGCTGCGTTAATTGTGATGCGTAGAAATAATTCCACATTGCAATGTCCATAATATGGATGGATTGTCGTCTGTATTTAATATAAAATGCGTATGAACTTCATTGATTTATCCATGTAAAGATTCACAGTTCTTGAAGCAAATCACTGTTTTTAACAACAATGCATTGATTCATGTCCTTGTTTAACAAAGGATGTGCATGGGTTTGGTAGCATATCCATGTGAAGATTGGCAATTCTTGAAGCAAATCACCGTTTTTAACAACGATGCATTGATCCATGTCCGTGTTTAATATAGGATGTGCATGGATTTGGTGGCATATCCATGTGAAGATTGACAATTCTTGAAGAAAATCACTTTTTTTTTTGAAAAATTGAGAAGCAATCAGAAGGAAAGAATTTAGGCCGGGGACCAAGAGTGATGTATGGTCCTTATACAACATACTATATATCATCTTGCAATTTTTGCAGGGAAATCTCGTATAACATGATTTTATTGCGCATCCTCATAAGCCACGACATCTTCAGTGTAGGTATTGGTTTCAATCTCCTGACAGTTGGTGCGTATGCTCTATAGTACATCAAGAAACTACCAAATTTGATCTCCATCTTAAACTGCTTGATAATTTCACAGAGAGAAGGTCGCCTGTCCTTTAATGTATACGAACTGTACTGTGTAGTTCTTTCTCTTAATACATTTCTATTCCATAATTAGCAAAGATCAAGAAATCTCAGGAGTTATCAAATTTGATCTCCACTGTAAACTGCTTCATTTTACACAGAAAATGTGGTTTACCTCCCCCACAGAAAACCTTATTGCATTTTGTACTAGTCCTTTTTTATGCATTCCTATTTGTTCTTCTACCAAATTTGAGCTCCATTGTTAACTGCTTGCCCATTTCAGTGCTAAATGCACTATTTCTAGTTCCTTCTGTTCATGTCTTTCGCAGTGATTTATCTTCCTTTGTTGGTCATCCGTGCCGCATATTGATAAAGAAACCTAGTCAGAAATTACCAAAGTTACAGCTCAGCTATATTAAACATGTGATTAATCGATGTGATGTCATGATATGTGTAGTTCTTTGGCATAGTGGATTCTTAATTGATTTATGTTCCTGTGTTGTTCCTCAATGATTAACATAAATAAAGGAACCTAGTCAGGAGTTAGGAAATTTGATCCGTACTTAATAACCACTAATTATTCAATATAATGTCACACTTTCTGGAACTCTTTCTTTTGACGCATTCATCTAAACTGATGATTATCCAATCCAATGTCACGTTAATGTACTTAACTCATTCCTAATTAATTTATCTTCCTTTGTTGTATCACAATAATTAATATAGGTATAGAAACCTCACCAGAAATTACCTAATTTTCTGCTCAGTTTGATTAAACTGCTTCACATATGCATATATATTTCACAGAGAGAAGGTAGTTTTCCCGCACAATAAACCTTTCATCAGGCTGCAAGGTTTAGGGAGTGATCAGACAACGATCAGCTGGCATGATACTGCTGCTACGGCCGCGTCTCAAAAGTTTGGGCCAGGTCGACCTCTAGGCACCTTCCACAGTGCAACTGTTGCGGTCAATGGTGCCAATTTCATCGCCAGAGGTTTAACTTTCCAGGTCAGGAGCTCTATTATTTATAAAGGAAAATTGTAACATGCCAAGATTCCACACATTCTTTTGTATTTGTGCCGTCAATGGAGTCAATCTCATCACCAGAAGTTTAACTTTCCAGGTAGGGAATGTTTTTAAGGGGAACTTTCTTGAAATGCCACTTATTTTAAACGTATATGCCAAAAATCCCACACTTTCTGTTGTGTTTTCCAGCATCCCACTCTTCTTGGTTAATTAATTCTGAAACCACCGAAATCAAATGCCTTAATCAGGTAATGTGTTGCAATTAATCAAGATATAGGTGTTAATTAGTATTGTGCTGCTGCTTAATCAAGAGTAATGAACCCCTAGCTAATCTACATTGGTAAAGCAAAATGGCACTGATTTAGTAATGTGCCAATAATTTCGCCATATTTATTTAGTGTGCCACATGATCGATATTATTTAGACCATACAACAAGAATGAATACATTGCAATTAAGTAATGTGCCATTAACCAATGATTGATTACATGGCACACTCACAAACAACTTTATTAACACTTCACTTCCCTAAGTTGTTTGATTCTGGGAGTCGTAGGATTAATAGAACAAAAAGTAAGGCATTAATTGACCTAATACTTAAACTTAAATGCATTTGAAAAAACTTTCCTTGTCTTTTGTGACTCGATTATAACGGTTTAACTCAAAATTTATGCTATGGGCCATAGTGAAAAATGATATCATCTTCCACAAGCTTACAATTACATTGTCTCTAGAGGCTTTGACATCCTGGTTTTCATTACAACTGTCTTCCATGTTTGATTGACATTTCTTACATTTTAGCCTGTGTGTTTAAGCCTTATATACTGTTTTAGATAGAATCCAGTTACTCATTGCCATAGCTAATTACTGGTTTGCATTAAGCCTGAGTGCTTACTATTTGTACTGACTCATCACCATATCATTACTACTTCTAGAGCTTATTACTGTTTTGCAACAGAATTTATATGCTGTTATAACCAATTTGGCACAATAACTACATCTTCTTGCGTCGAGCCTAAGATATGTATACCGCACATGCGTGCTTTCTCCATGTAATAAAATAACAGAAAGTTATCTATTTAAACTTGGACAGCTGTAGGGAATCTCCAAAGGAACATCCTCTACTTCTGTGAATAGAGAAACAGTTCATATATTTTACCAAGTAGAAAACGTTCTCGAAATTTTGTATTGAGAAACGGGCCATATATTTTACTCATGAAACATCCTGTCCGATTGTAAACTATTTGAAGTAAATTGATGCTTCACGTAAATTATGTGAACATTTCTGTACATGGTAGGTTTAATTTTGCAATTCTCTACAAATATTTATATTGGCTTCTTAATTCAATTAGAACACAGCACCTGCTCCTGATGGTGGTATGACCGGTGGACAAGCTGTGGCATTGCAAGTTTCAGGGGATCAAGTGGCATTCTATGATTGCAAGTTTAGAGGAAAACAGGATACCTTGTATGATCATAGAGGTCGCCATTACTTCAGGAACTGCTACATCGAAGGATCGATTGATTTTATATTTGGTGATGGACTGTCACTATACAGAGTAATTAATCTGTGCCATCAATCTCCATAAATCTGCATATGAATCTACTTAAAAGTAAAGAGTGGATCACAATGTAATGTACTGCCTCTTATTTCCAAACATAGGGTGAATTATGATTTCGAAACTAATTATAGAGAGAAAACATAGTAGAGAAGAAAAAAGAAAAAGTATTCACAGAAATTATAACTATGATTAAATTAGGATTGTGAAGTAGTCATTCAAAAGAAGCTTAGTTTCCTACGTTTAAAGCCTTTCAACTAAGCTTTCCAATAGAGCTATAAATATTTGAATTATGATCGCTTAAATTAGAAGTTCGAGTATTTGTAAAAAGGTAGCTTAGTTGTTTTTCGAGTTGTAATGCTTTTTAAACAAGGGGTCGAAAATTAACGAGAGAACTCAGAGATTGCATTTGATCTTTCTGCTCCTCCTGCAATTAGTAGTGATCGTATTATGGTAGCCAGTGACATGGAATAGGAATAATTTATTTGAGGTGGCATTTGATAATGACTTGTCTAGTGCAGGAATGTGAGGTTTATTCAGTAGGATCTGGCTTTATAACAGCACAGAAGAGACAAAATTCAAGCGATGATACAGGATTCTCATTTGTGGGATGCAACATCACAGGCAGCAATCAAGATATTGACGTGTATTTGGGCAGAGCATGGGGGCCTTTCTCCCGGGTAGTCTATGCCTCTTGCTACATGGACGCAAACATAGATCCTAATGGATGGCATAATTGGGGAGATTCAAGCAAGGAAAGGTAAGTACTCGTTAATGTATAATCTGATCTGCAGCATGTAAAACCAATATGGATCGTTATGGATTGCTTTTGGTATTGCGCTATGGTGGAACAGAACCAAAGGGTCTTCTGCATGTTCAATTAATTAGATTGATGGGGGAATATGTTTATTTGAATTTTATAGGGTTTGATTCTCACTGTTCACTTGGAAAATGGTCTAGAAAGTAGAGCTGGGTATGCTCTCACATTAAGTAGAATCAGTAAATATACTACTCAACAAAACTTGCTACTTGGTTATTTCCTGGGAAATTCATTTGTTTGTCCGTTCTCAAATTTATTTGGAATCTCATGTTCTGCCACTTGAGACTGCAAGTCATTCTTATAGGCTTCTAAGGTTGATTCAATCACTACATTTGCAAAGAAGAGCCAGCATTACATAATTCTTTGCATTTAATCTCTTCTTTGTTGTGCATCTTTGTAGAACGGTTTACTACGGCGAGTTCAATTGCACTGGTCCAGGTTCTGAAACATTAGGGCGTGTATCTTGGTCTCATCAACTCAATGGGTCCGAGGCTGCACCATTCGTAGACATAAGCTTTGTCCAAGGTGATGAATGGCTTCCCTATGAATAAAAGATTTAGTCTTGTCACATTCAACTAAGATTGTACCTTCCATTTGTCAACAAATTGTAAAGGTATAAATAAAGTGATAATAGCGTTGTTTCCCAAATTATTTAGATAGCACACAGAAAGATTTTATATATTGAGTACTATTTTGAAAGAGAACATACGGAATTAGTGAGGAACATGAAAGAAAGAGTATACATTTTCTCTATTTCTTTCTAATTCTTTAGAAAGAACCTTAATACTTGAAACTAGAGTAGGGATGGGCCTCACAAAAATTCCAAAGTGGAGGCTTGCAGTCAAGCACATTCATAAAACTGGAATGCATGTTTGATGTGCAATGAATAATACTTATTTAAAGTATACTAAACAGGGAAGGAGACCTATGGGCTTGCAACTATATAGTAATATGTCTGCATGATGTGTGTTTATGCAAAAATTTGACAAACCAAAATTCTAATTCCCTGATCTAAAGTAATAATACACATCATGGGTCAGTGGTGATTTCACTAGAACCCCAATTTATGTCAACATGGCAATAAGCAATAAATAAAAAGGAAACTTGACTTATTAATTAGGATAACATAATGAAATGATAGTTGTATAAGAAAAAATTAAGAGTAATGCATTCGTACTACTCTAACTTATGACTTCAAGGTGTTATGCTATGTGCTGTATAGTAAAAGAAGGATGCGAAATCATTAGGTAAAAGAGACAAACTTCTTAAAAAAATATCATGGCCATGTAAGCACCTAGGGGCAATACCCATTGGGATCATTAGCCTGCATTTAGATGATGTAAATTATTGTTGAAGCACATCTTGTAAATATTTAAAAACTAGATATGCTGCAACGAAGAGAGAGAGGGTGATACAGCAAAGAACATAAAGTACTTTAAACAAATGGAGAAAATTAAAATAAAACTACAAATAATAGTTAAAGTAAATCATAATCAACATTTGATAACATGTAATCAACACTGAACAGAACTGAAGCTAGGTTTAGATAGAGCTCTATCTATGGAATTATACATAGAAGTTAGGAATAATCTAGTAATGAATAGGAGAATGAGTAAGATATTTCAAAGGCATCTCCAATTAACATAGTTAAATGAATGGAGAAGGAGGTGAACATTAATGTACGCAAACTTCTCATTTCAAAATTCTTATTGGTGATCCTCCTATTACTCTACATGTATTAAGGACAAGTAAAAAAATGTAAACTGATTTATTAAAATTCTTACGAGCAATTCTCTTTTTCTTGGCAAATTCAATAATTGAAGTATCATGTAACATATATAGGTAATTCTCTTGGAATGAGAGAATAGCAAGTGTGATTACATCAACATTAACAAAATTTCAGTTTATGATTACATCCTCATCATCAGTGGAGATAGAGGAAATAAACGCAACATGTGATGAGACAAGATATTTTGGTCTTAGATGATGCTAGAACACATGTTGGGGTGAATATGGTATTATTTGCCTCCCATATATGGCTATAGAACTTTGATGCATCATTTCATGTGACTCAATATAGAGAGTGGTTCACATGTTAAGAAACCAAGTCACTTGGCAAAGTTAGACTTAGAGACTCACATCAATGTGATGTGATTGGTATTGGAGATATTTCAATACGTTTTAGTGATGGTTCTTAGTACTTACTATAACATGAAAATGTATGTCATTTCCCCCAACCAACAAAGTTTGATATATGTTGGTTAGTTGATGACAATGGTTGTAAGGTAATATTTGCTTCCCAATCTTTTTGCATACCAGGGGAATAAAGTCAGTTCCCTATATCCACTACTCATTCATCATAAGGAACATCTTTTATTTGTCATAGAATAATTATGACATGTATTTGCATTGGTCATTTAGGCCATATGACACAAAATGGCATAGGAATTCGTTCCCATTTTGGCCACTTATCTAAATTGTCATTTTCTAATTTTGCATTTTGTGAACTTTGCCAACATAGCAAGCAAAACTAGAAATGCACATAAGACCCACATCAACTCACCCACTCAACCATTGGATCTTCTTCACATGGATGTTTATGGAACTATGCCCACAAGATCTTTGGATGATGCAGTGTGTTATAAACATATACCAAAACTCGAAACTCATAATAGAGATTTGAACCAATGGCCTCTTAAAAAAAGATATTTAACCTCAACTACTAGGATGGATTATATTATACATAATATTTTTATAATTTTCTTTATATCATTAGAATAAATATACAATACTGTGAAATCTCACCACCTCGCATGGGCTAACATATGATTGCCAAGTGTCATACTTGCATGAATGCCAAGTGGCGATCGATCATGCATCCCCATGAGGTGGCGAGCATGCACGTGTCCAAACCATGTTATATAAGCATGTATTCTAGTATTGATGAACCATTCCAGATCAATGCAAGTCTTGGGCATATTCTTGTAACCCTTGTTCTCATTGCTAATACATTGTCAATTTCCTCGTATTTCTCTCTTATTTTCCTCTTCTCATTGTCTTCTTCACTTTAAACTTGCCAACCCTATTTTGGATGGTTCTATTCATCATGTCTACAACATTGTTTTGGATAGGGGGTGCAAGGAGTTGTAAACTCTCTCTGAATGTCTCTAAACTTACAAAAGTCACCAAATTCATGAGGGTTATACTCACCTCCATTGTTCAAATGTAAAACATTAAGCTTTATGCCCTTTTCCAACTCAACAGAAGCAATGCATTTTATGAAAGTTGGTTATACATCATCCTTTACATTAATCATATAGACCCAAACTTTCCTGGCATCATCTATGAAGGTGATGAAGCACACTACACCACCCGAAGATCTTGTGGGCATAGGGGCATAAACATCCGTGTGAGGAAGATCCAATGGTTATGTGGATGAGTGGGTATACTCATTTCCATTGTTTGAACCTAAAGTCTTAAGCTTTATACCCTATTCCAACTCTACCGAAGCAAGGCATTTTATGAAAGTAGGGTATACATCATACTTTTCATTAATCAGATAGACCCAAACTTTCCTAGAGGCATCATCTAAGAAAGTGACGAAGCACATTGTGTCAAGGCCCTATCATTGAACATAACCATGGCCCATAGACCTAGAAGTGGGACAAGAATTGTGGACAAGCAAGACATTGCACTATGATCATATTAGAGTCTTTGGATGTGAAGCATATGTGCATGTTTCGAAATAACTAAGATAGAAATTGGATTATAAATGTACAAATTGCATTCTTCTTGGTTATGGAATAAATGGGCACTTTGAAATCACTTATGGGATCTTGACACACATAACACATACTATAGTCAGAAGTAGCGATGTTGTTTTGAATCAAAGTATAAGTAACCCATAAAAGAAGTCAAAGTGAGAAAAGTGTTATTTAAGGATATTATACATTTTTTTAATGTAAAAAAACATTTCCACTAATGTAGATGCTTCTATATGTGGTCAACCACGTAAAAATATTGCTAACTAGCATGATAATGCCTAGAATGATGATGCTCACCATCGTGATGTTAAGATAGATGTTTCCCATGCACAACTTGATGGTATTCAAGCTTAGGAAACATTAAGGAGATCTATGCATTGTCGTGAAATTATGCACATGTGTGTGAAACGTGAATGACACCACTAGGGACTTGAACTAGAGAGGATGGGTTGTGCGCTTGAATTTTTGTGTTGGAAACTTCAAGCAACTTGTGACACCTATACATATTTGGTTTAGTGTCCTAACGGTTTGCCTTAGTGGGTTTTTTACAATGTATTCATACGTAAATTCTATCTATTAGAAATGCAGCACTTAATCATAGTTACTCTATTTGTAAATACAATGGTTCAAATCTTAAACGTGGTCAAATCTTTCCTGATACAAATACATCTATGTGGCATATTAGGCCTATCCTATATACACATATTATTATTTTATTCTCAATCTTGACATTGGAAGAGGAGAAGATTTGAGGTGGATAAGGTTGGACGAGTAGAATGTTTAATTCACTAACTTTTGACTTGATGATTAGAATCGCGCTCCGGAAGATCTAGCACGAACTTCACTACAAACTCTTATTGTCAACGGTGTGAGTTTTGCGAAGTAGTAATTTGAGGACTCGTATTTTCACAAATCTTGCCTCGAAATTGAAATTACAAACCGAAAACTCTAATACAATCCTTGTTTGAAAGTGAATAATAATAGATCATAGTTTTAATAGAACCTACATTATATAATAATCAAATGACGAAGTTCAGTGACGACTCATGAAATAGAATCATACAATGAGTAACAACTCGACTCCGTTACAATGAGTGGCTTAGAAATAGTAGATAGAAAAAGCAATTTAGAGATGTAAGATTTGTGGTAGAACTTAGGACTCCGAGGGATATTCTCAAGTTTTGTTTAGAAGACCATCAAGACAACTTTGTTTCCTCTTATCATCAATGATTCCCTACTCCAAGCTCGTTTGAGATTTCAACAACGCTTCTGCCTTGATACAAAATTTGTAACCCAAACAATGAGCTCTCCTATCCCTTTTATAGGTTTTAAGAGGGCCCTAACCAGAAAGTTTCTTTTTGTATCATGACGTGGAGGCTCAACTTATGCATGAACTTTCTTAGATAGTGATTTTGGCCTTCAAAGGGAAAGGTCATCAAAGTTATTCTATGTAATGGATAAATCAAATAGAAATCTTCCTATCTCACTTAAGAAAATGATGGTTGCACTCTCAACAAGGCTATGTAGAGTACGGTGTTCATGACAAGGCACTAAAATGCTTTGATCGAATCAGGCAAGAAGGTATCTTGCCAAATGATATCACTTATCTTTGGTCCGTTCTCGGATGATCTATAATTGTTGAGATGGCATAGATTATATTCTATTTGTATAATGCCCCTGGCCACTTTCATTTTAATACCAATGGAGGATATTTTTATGGAAAAAAAAAACTTACAGAGGAACTTTATCTCCCTTTTTCATTTTTATCACATATCATGACCATACACATTGTTTACTATAGATCAACTTTGTCTCTTCATCTTCCATTATGAGGTTTGAACCCTTGCCCTTTCATTCATATCACAAGCTCTTTGACGATTGATCTAATTAGTATTTTCTTTAAGTTCATCTTATTGTCCTTCTTGTCATATCTTTGCCTTGTCATTCAATCTTTTATATATATTTAATTTAATTTGTTTAATCATGTTCACTTCCCACATTACGATAATATGTCTCCAAACCACCTAGCAAATTTACTGATTTTGTAATGCTAATAGATGTCGGTGAACCATCATGTTATCATGAAGCCATAATAGTTCATGATCATTGTAAGTGGTAGCATGCAATGCATCGTGAATTGGGTAGTATTCATAAGATTGAAACTTAAGATTTGGTGCCTTCACCAAAAGGTATGAATTTAGCATTGCCATATAAAAAGGGTGTAGAAGTACAAATATATATCTGATAATGCTCTTCCTAAGTATAAAGCTTGTACTGTGGCAAAAGGCTCTTAGCAAGAACAAGGAGTTGATCAATGAAATCTTCTCTCCAGTAGTCAAGATGACTATGTCATGCATGATGCTCTCATTTGTTAGAAAAAAAGATTTTGACTTATTTCAAATGGATGTAAAAGCTGTTTTTTTGCATGGATATCTTGATGAGAGATTTATATGGAAGAACTGAAGGGTTACAAGGCAAGGTTCATGGAAAAATGCATTTGGTATGAAACTTAAGAAATGTTTGTATAGTCTTATGCAATCTCCTCAAAAGTGGTATAAAAAATTTGATGCGTTTATGAGGTCCCAATATTATAATAGAAGCAATGAAAACTCATGTCTATATATGAAGAAATATCTAGATAGCACATATGTGATTTTAATACTCTATGTAGATGGCATGATCATCGTCGGTAAACAAGTATGACATGTCCAAGCTAAAGAAAAAACCGAGTCAAACATTTGACTTGAAAATTTTGGGAAATGCAAAATACATTCTTGGCATGTGTATTACTCATGGTAGGACTAGTAATGGATGCATTTATTTGTTTCAATTTAAGTATATATCCAAAATACTCAAGAGGTTTAATATGAAGAGTGCAAAATCTTTGAGTACACCATTATCTATGCATGTAAAATTAAGTAAAGTGAATGCCCCAAATCTGATGATGAAAAGGAGTTCATGGGCAAAATTCCTTACCAGTCAGTCGTTGGTAGCGTCATGTACGTTATGATAGCCTTTAGGCTAGACATTGCATTCACAGTGGGGGCTCTAAGCAGATTTTTATCAACCATGGTAAGAAACACTGGGAAATTAAGATGATATTGAGACATTTAAGTGGCATTAGGATAACTTTCTATGTTTGGGTGGCAGAAATGTATCTATTATTGGATATATGGACTCTATTATGCTGATTGTTTTGATAGTCAAAAGTCTACTTTAGAGTACATCTTTTAGTTTATAAGAGGCGCCATATCTTGGAGATCTCGCCTCCAAGAATGTATTCCTTTGTCCACTCCAAAAACAAAGTATGTTGAAACTAGTGAGGCATGTAAGGAAGTTGTATGGCTTTATAGGCTAGCCTGCGACATAGGTATACCTCAACTTGTACACATTGTTTTGTGACAGTCAAAGTGCCATTGTGTTGGCTAAGAATCGGGTGTATCATGTGAAGACCAAGCACATTCTAGTGCTATACCATTTCATCCAAGAATGCATAGTTTTGGTTCCATCAGTCTTGAGAAGGTTGTTTCTTGAAAGAATGTATTCCTTTGTCCACTCCAAAAACAAAGTATATTGAAACTAGTGAGGCATGTAAGGAAGTTGTATGGCTTTATAGGCTAGCCTGCGACATAGGTATACCTCAGCTTGTACACATTGTTTTGTGACAGTCAAAGTGCCATTGTGTTGGCTAAAAATCGGGTGTATCATGTGAAGACCAAGCACATTCTAGTGCAATACCATTTCATCCAAGAATGCATAGTTTTGGTTGCATCAGTCTTGAGAAGGTTGTTTCTCGACAAAATGTTGTAGATGCATTGTCCAAAGCTCTACCGCATTATGTGTTGGAGCATTGTTGTCACTTGATGGGAATCACTTAGTTCTTCAGGTTACACAAAATTTCCATTGTGCATATATGTGTAGCATGTTCATCAAGTAGGAGGTTTAAATCTTCTACAATCTTCCCATCAATTTTGCCATATTTTGGCCTTTAGTGGGAGATTGTTACATAGTGTGAAAGGCCAAAATTGTAATTCCCACAAATAGTAGGATGTATATAGGTCAAAGGTGATGCAAAACTAATTATGCCGCCAAAAACTCTCTGCGTCTGCTTGTTCTATATTTTTCTCTATTGTGCATTTTCTGTTGTCGGTGTTAAACAACTACTCGGCCGCATCACGTTGCTCCAAGAGGTCTTCATAGACCCATTGTTGTGGATTGATGTGATGTGAATATGCACAAACCCCATTTTCTTTGTAATCTTTTTAACATGCCCAATTAGGTGGCAGATTGTATTTAAGCAAATTGAGGAGGTGGATCTAAGTCACTGATAGGCATAATAGGTTTATCTCTTAGTTATTTGGCCTTTGATAGGAGATTGTTGTAATCAATGCACATTGGGTGGAGGGGATAATTGTCACACCTATCTATTGTGTACCCTCCTTCAGCCCTATTATAAAATGATCTAAAGTAAGGCTTAAGATGGGGGAGGGGTCTCATAACATATGTCTTGTGTGTATTAATAAGAATAATTGTGTAGTTGGTTTGGTATAGTCCTTGTTGTCCTGTCCGGTCTTCTTCTCTCTGCTTCTCTATCATGCATCATTGTTTTCTTTCACTTAAATTTTGCGTTCCGCAAAAACTACTCATTAACCCTACCTAGTTTTGTTGCAATGCCAATGTGTGGGGTGTTCACTACCTAGTCTTACACCTTCACTCTCATTAACTCCAACAATATGTAGATAGTAAATCCATCTATTACTAAATCTTACTAACTCGGAATATTGACAACATGCAACATATCGAAAGCAACTTTCTTCTTGTACGTCCAAAGGTTGAAAATGACCGATTTTTTTGTGGCATCACTTGAAGGAATGTATGGCCTTAGCTTGTGGCTAACTTTTGCTTCATAATAATTGGCTTGAAAACGGACATGTAGATGCTTGTGGGCAATGTCGCTTTTTCTCAACTTGATAGAAAATGCAAATGAATATGTGGCAAGTATTTCCTCCACGTGAAGTAGTTCAAACATGCTCAATCTTTTGCCTTTTTAATATTCATCCAATAGAACATAGTCTACTAGTAAAAGAAAAAACATTGGAAGAAAATATGTCATCATAATAATTTAAAGGAATGTATGTGTGTGTCAATAATGTGACCGTCTTGGTAACCAGAGGTAATAAAAATGTTTGTTCACATTATACCTAAGCAGAAAACAATGGGCAAGTGTAGCGGCATAACTACTCAGGCTAGTAGGCAATAAAATGGTTTTCATCAATCCAACTACATTTCATATGAATCAATCCATGTCTTCATGGGCAACAAAATTTCAAATGAAGTCGGCGAAGAAGATGTGAGGGTGTTTTGGCCACAAACCGTTTGGTTAGCTTGGAAACCGCATGCAAGGTGAGTGAACGAGGACAGTTGTCCACGTGATACTTGACTATGAGACAGGAGGAGAAACGGGTGTTTCTTTTAGCTTAAAAAAGAGACATTGCTCTCGGATTTCTATCGAAAATGTGCACGAGGGCAATACAGTTTCGAAGATGCAGAATGTGTGGGGGGGTGTTGTGGTCCACAGAAAAGGGTAAAATAAAAATGCGATGCGGCTTGAAAGCAACAGGAGAGGTGGTCAGGAAAGCTTGTCCACACGAGACTCAAGTGTGAAAGAGACGTGTGGTAGCCAATGGATCGACGCAATTCTCTTCAAAGAGAGAGAGAGAGAGAGAGAGAGAGAGAGAGAGAGAGAGAGAGAGAGCAAACCATTTGGTTAGTTGAAGTGTTTAATGTATTTGTTCTCAAGGGCTCTAGTTCAAATATGACCAAGACCATACAACATTATTGATACATATGACTATAAAACGAAAAGAAAGAAAGGAATATTAACGTCTTCTAAGACCAAAATTTGGCCCACAGAGAGAGAGAGAGAAAGAGAGGTGGAGGCGGCCCATCAGCCGACCGTAGTTTTGTTTTGCTTTCTCCTTCGCCCGAAGAAAATCGCAGGAAAAAAGCGAAAAAGCACCAAAGGCTTCCAAGGAAATTGGGGGACACTTTTTCTTTTTTAGCTTTTAGGTTTTGGTGAAGAACAGAGCAGAGCTTCTTCTTTTTGTGTTTTGTTTGGCTTTGATTGGCTGAGAATGAAGAAGGGAAATCCATGTGGATATGGAGAGAGACACAGACAGAAGAGTGATTGGAAGAGAAAAGCCATAAAAGCTTATCATCATTTCCTCTCTTCATTCTCCCAGAGACAGACAGACAGAAACACCCATACTCTGCAGTACCCTTAAACCTAATCCCTAATACTCACACTGAACTCCTGAGATTGTGGAGAATCCATTCTCTTCTAAAGAAGAAGAAGAAGAAGAAGAAGAAGAAGAAGAAGAAGAAGAAGAAGAAGAACCACCTAAGGTTCTTGACCATGCCAGCTGCCCAGGTCCTGCCCTGCTCCCACATTCAGCACCATGTCAGAGGAAGTGTAAGTACAATCAAGCTCCTTCAACACACTAAAACCATTATAACCAAGAGATCAAGGAGCAATCCAGTGGTGAAGGCGGTTAGCGCAGACGGGGCCCACGTTCTCCCAACGCCCAACTACATTAACCGATCGTCTGCCAAAGAGAGAGTATATGATGTTGTCCTTAAGCAAGCTGCCCTCTTGTCAAAGAGAGCTACTACAACAGAAACTAACAGTGATAGCAGCTCTATTGGTATCTTGGGAAGAGAGGATGTTCTCGATGATCCCACTACCATAGCTAGCTCCATGGGTCCTCTCTCTGACATTTCGGCTCAAGTCCTGAATGATGCATATGCTCGATGTGGAGAGGTTTGCGCAGAGTATGCCAAAACTTTCAGCCTCGGTGGGTAAACATTCTTCTTTTAAGTTCTAACTCTAATTCCCCTAAAACTTCTAGAATCCTAAATTCTTAACCCTTAAACCCTAATCCATAGTACTGAACCCTAAACCCTTTAAATGTAAAATTGGGCCCTGAATATTTCTGGAAATGTGAAATTGTCTCCTTCATTTATGATATACATGTGATTGTTGATATGTGTTTTTTATGTGAATAGGTACAATGTTGATGACACCCGAGCGACAACGCGCAATCTGGGCTATCTATGGTAAAAACCCTATGGCTTGCCTTGCTGCATTCTTTATGATGTATGTTTCATTTTGGTGAATGCATAATATATGAATAAGGATTTTAAACGTAAAGAGTATAGGATTTATGGATTCAGATTTAGGTTTAAAATATTGTAAGGATTTACAACATTTGAACATATACTTCTTTTATGTAGATAATTCCAGACACTCAAAATAGATTGGTCATTGTGGATGATATTTATTTTCTCCTTGTTCTGTATAGAATTTAAGGTACTAGGACATTTTGATGTACATGTGCCTTTTGTATATGCAATTGCTCACCCAAGGGAAATTTGTCTTTCTGAATTTAGGGCATTTCATTTTGATATGTGGCAATCTTAGGAAGTTGGGGTTGTGTGATTTTGGTTGATTTTGGTTTTGTGTCTATGAATGTTTAGTGTGGTGTAGGAGAACTGATGAGCTTGTGGATGGTCCAAATGCATCCCACATAACTCCAGCTGCACTTGATCGGTGGGAGAAGAGATTGGAGGATGTTTTCGAGGGTAAACCATATGATATGCTTGATGCAGCCCTTGCTGATGTAGTCAGAAAGTTCCCCATTGATATCCAGGTTAATTTCTTACATGCATTAACTGACCTAATGGACCTAACTATGGTCCTTCATGAATTTATCTAATGTAGCTGATGGATTGACTAAATGATTTCATAAGTCCACATATGCTTGTAACAAGTTTAACATATCTCGTAGTGCATTGATGCATTGAGGTTAAAAAATAATAATTAAATCAATATCGTTTTTGGGGAACTGTGCAGCCATTCCGTGACATGATTGATGGCATGCGACTAGATCTTGTAAAAGCACGATACGAGACGTTCGATGAGCTCTACCTTTATTGCTACTATGTTGCTGGGACTGTAGGATTGATGAGTGTGCCAGTGATGGGTATAGCACCAGAGTCAAAAGCAAGTGTAGAAAGTGTCTACAATTCGGGCCTCATGTTAGGAATCGCAAACCAGCTTACAAACATTTTAAGAGATGTTGGAGAAGAGTATGTTCTCACTCACGAATTACTCTCTTGAGATGTTTGAGAAAAGTATGCTCACTCACTCAAGATGTTTGAGAAGAGTATGCGCACTCATTCACTCGTTTGAGGTTTTGGTCAATTGTATGATCAGTCAGTTTGGTGAAGAGAAGTCCACCTTGAAGATATAAGACTTATTTCTTTTTTGTTCTTGGATAGTGCTCGGCGTGGAAGGATCTATCTCCCAAAGGATGAACTAGCACAATTTGGAATTGGTGAGGAAGATATTTTTGCTGGCAAAGTCACAGATAAATGGAGGGCCTTCATGAAAAATCAAATCGAGAGGGCGCGCATGTTTTTCAACGAAGCTGAGAAAGGTGTAATTGAGCTCGATAAAGACAGTAGATGGCCGGTATGTCTTGTGTTTATAAATCATTTTATTTATGTCAAAACAAGTTTAGGGTTTAGCATTTGGTCCTTCGGTGTTTATTTGGGGGGTTTAAATAAAAAATAAAAAATAAAACTCTTGAAATCAATTCATGTTCTGTTCCTCTTGGAATAATCACATTGTTAGACAAAATCTTGGATTCAACCTGGTTTCAGGTTTTTGTTTAAGGTTCAATGTTTATGTTGAAAAGTTTCTTGAAATCAATTCTGTAAGTGTGAGGAAAAACAAGACATGCTTCGTTTAATTCAGGTATGGGCTTCATTGATTTTGTATCGGCAAATCTTGGATTCGATTGAGGCCAATGATTATAATAACTTCACGATGCGTGCATATGTGGGGAAGTGGAAAAAGCTCCTCTCACTACCAGTTGCTTATGGAAGAGCCTTAATATCTCCATCAATGGCTTCAATCAATGTAAGCAAAAAAAAGCTGAACCCCTTGATGTAGATAAAAGAAAATTTCATTTATTATGATTCTCCATAGAAGCACCACGATTAAAGGGCTGAGTGTTGGGACTTGCACTTAGTAAGCCTATAAAGAGTGGCTGAGATTCATATAAATTATATACAGGCAATGTGGAAAAAAGATAAACATCTTTCACATTCAACTTGTTCTAGTATTATGCCTATGGATAATCAAAACATTGCCTCACAAATGAGGACTATTTGTGAAAGTTTGGATCTTCCGAACACGCCTTTTCCTTGCTTCGAGGCTTTCGAAGCTTTGCAATCTGATATCATTGTATGTCATCCAACATCCTGTATATAAGAAGATCGCCTTCATCCAATATCTTTTTTTCCTTCTTATATTTTTTGTGTAACACTTCGCATACATGATGTAAAATGCCTAGAAAAACCCAAAACAATTGAAAACGTTTCTAAACTTGAATATTCATGATTATTTCAAACTGAGTCTTGCTTAGTATGATGAAGTCATCATTGAGAAGTAGAGAGATGTAGGATAAAGTTAATGTTTCAATTTTACTGAACAGAATGTTGATAAAATCAGTTGAAATACGATTTGACAAACAATATCAAATCTAAAGGCATACTCAGTGACCTTAAAAATGGTTGATGAAAATATTTGATACATTGGTAATCCAAGTCATGCTACACGGATGGAGGTTTGGGATGAGGTATACCCCCTTTCTAGATGGAAGTACATCAACAAGGTACAAAAGGTTTCCTATGATGCCACCTTGCTGTCCAAACACCCACATCTTACATGCTCCATGCTGCTCCTTGGAACTGAGGTGAGAGCATTTGAACTAGGGAGCTTGATGAGAGTCCATGTGTATGGCGAAAGTAGAGGACATTGATCTGCATTGTCCACCAACCCAAGCTTGGCATGCTAATAACAAACTATAAGAAACAAATAAAGGCAAAATTGTCTCCTGTAGTAGGAATATCCCTCAAACAGCTAGGTTTGAATGGGTTTGGCGATTCGGTTCGGTTCTGTTTAAACAGTTTGGTTTGAGACTCCCAAACCGAATCTAATCGTTTCCAATTTATAGAATGTACCCAACCACATCTTCACCCCCATGTTATTTAATGCAAGTAGGGTAATCAGCATCCACATTTGTGGTCATGGGCTTGAAATTGAGAAAGACATCTAAAGAGTACTCGGTGGAGCAAAACAAATCTGCATGCTGACATAGTCAAGAGATTTAGGCCGAGATGCATCTCATGCTGTGATGTGAAGCACCATTTGATAATGCTTCCTGCCATCAATTACTGAATGCACCAACCTACACAACTTGTCCATGTCGGTTACACTGACTTGCCTCTCGTGCATATGCATCTCTCTACTAAAGCATGCCGGTCACAAAGAAAACTCTCTTGTATTGCTCTTTTGGGCCTTGTAAATCATATTTCTAGCATCATCATCATCATCTCTCTATAGTGCAAATACCAAAAGTAGGTCCAAATTTGCGTAATGTAGTATCCAGAAAATTTCATGCCGAGACATATGTGCCTTAATAACTCTCATAATATCATATGATGTCATTGCTTTTACGTTATTGATCATCCAAAATGACATTGATTAGAATTTCATGTAGTCTGATTCCGTCCTTCCAGCGTTTTTGTCATGTTTGTTTAATCAGCCTTATTTGTTGTTTCATTCCCACAAAAACCCTTTTGGTCTGCATTATGACTTGCAATAGAATCTTTGGATTGATACTGAACTTACTTCAACAATATAGATCAATGAACTAATAAGTAATAGATCAAATATCGTCATCTTCATGGAAATGTTGGTAATAATTCTTTCAATACACCAACATCTCCTATGTGCTTCTCCAATGTACATACAAGGGTGCCATGATCTATGGAAGGCTAAATAATATGTTCATTCATCATTCCGTTTCTGTCTTCAAAGTATATTGGATCATCAAATCTCATCATCTTCATGGAAATATTGGTAAGAATTCTTTCAATACACCAGCATTTCCTATATGCTTCTCCAATGTACATACAACGTTATCATGATCTATGGAAGGGTAAATAATATGTTCCATTCATCGTCCCATTTCTGTCTTCAAAGTATATTGGATCTTTAAACATCTCCAAATGCATTGCTAAATGGGTCGTTGGATATATTCATTCATCTTTTCCAATGATGTGTTGATGATGATCTTAATATCCAAAGCTATCTCCAACATGTTCCTTACCTTATTGACAATTAATGGTACATCAATTTTCTACTTCTTGTGCTGCCAAAAGATTTGAAAACAATGAATTGTGGATGCCTTGTTTTTCAAATATGATCCTATACACGAAATACTTACAGTGGTTTGCTTTCATTCAGTCACAGCATGCACATGTTTTTTGGGGATATAAATAAGGCTAATGTTAGTTTATGCATAGACATGATTCCTGCTACACCATGCACCTAGCATGATTATGTCTTTGGTGTTGCCTTTGTTTTTGGCAAGGGCACTTAAAGCAATGAATGGGTTTTCTATGCATCAAATAGAAACAAAAAGTGTATTTCAGAGTCCATGATATATTACATATCAATAATGATACACATGAATTTGGTGTACTTCAAGCAATACATTCAAATGTTGATGAGTCTTTAAACTACTTATCATGAAGACAACATGCAAGGAAATCATATAGGAGGAAATAGATTACAAATTAATATAAGTTAGAACTCTCAAAACACAAGGAACACTAAGAAGAAGTTTGCATTGCATTACATACTCCATACAGTCAAAGATGAGCCAATATACATGAGAAATTGCATGTATGCTTTCTTCATGCCTATAGGGCACATGGATTAAATGGAAAGCTTAGGTATGCTAATGGAGTAAGTGTGAATTGTGAAATTTTGAAGACCATTAAACTATTGATGTCCATTACCTCATAAATATCTACATGAATCTTAGGCCTCATGGTTTACTAGAAATAAGCATGTGTCTTAATTTGAATGCTCATCTTTATTGATTGAACTACAATACTTGAGCCTCAGTAGAATCTAGTGAATATTGATTTACATTTTTCACCATGTCAATTAAGCTTTTGTTATTCATTAACACAAGTGAGGGTCAAATTGAGTCCCAATTACCTTAGAAAAGGATGTGCCACCTATCATCTTATAAATAGACAAATGAACAGTACGTAATAATAAAACGATTGAGTTTCTACCGCATTGGAAGCTCACTTGCAAGTCCAAGCAACCTTTTTAGACACTACATCTAGGGGAAGTCATCTAAAATTGTGAGATAACTTGGAGACTAAATAAGATAATGATAAAGGGGAGAAGTTAAGACCTACCAGGATACATTTAAGCAATGGAAAATTAAAGAAGGCATTCTTCACATCTGTTTGATAGAGAAGCCAAACCTTTGTCTATTTTAACTATGATATGTTGCATAGTTTGTATCTTGGGAACATGTCAATGACATTTTTGACATGTAGCATAATCACACGAAGTATGGATAATTTGCAACATTTGAATATGAGGAAGTATAAAATAATATTTTTAAATAGTTACCTCGAATATCAAAAGCAAATGAAAAGAAAACAAGAAAGAAATCATAGTATAGATTTTTTAAAATAAAAAGAGCAATGGAATCTTGCCTATTTCTAGCATTGGAAAACAATGATATGTCACTTCAACTTCACTTTGTGTAGGCCAAACTTTTTTTTTGAGTATGTGATGAAAACGCACCAATGTCCTATTAGGGCCAACATGACCAATAGGATCCACATATATATAGAGACATTCCTCACAAAAATGTTCTTCTATTGGATCTACCCGAACTTGTTGGAAGTAATGACATAGACCTTTCATTCTATATCAAGGTTCAAGGTTTTACACTCTTTTTATCAAATATGGCTTGAAATAATCCTACTACAAGGAATCAAAACAAAAAAGCTTTCAAGTCATATGAAAGATTGGCAAAATAAGCATTGGGGTATTTATAGCATTTGGGTTAGTGTCACAAGGAGAGTAAGCATATCCATAAATATTAGTATAGCCCAACTAGAGATCGACTTGATAGGTGTGTCGTTCGATATTGAAAAGGGCAAACAAAGTAATTATATGCCTAATGAAATGAAGTATGTAGATCCAATGAATGACCCACTACAACTATAGGTGTGATTTTCAAAATTGAATACGAATGAATACGCTCATGCATTAGGAACCATCAATCTTATATGACACACTTTTTTCGTGTGTTCTAGGCAATATGTTTCACTATGTTATTTTACTCAAGTCGCTCCAAGCATGTCCATAACAATCTTCCTCATGCATTAGGAACCATCAATCTTATATCACACAAAGTTTCATGTGTGTTCAAACCCTTCGTGGTAGACATTATGTTTCACTATGTTGCTTTACTCAAGTGACCGCAAGCATGTCCATAGCAATCTTGCTCTTCGTCTCTAATGTCATCAAGGTTGATGTAAACTAACGAAAATATACTAATATGTAAAAGAAAATAATGACATGCTTGCTTGTCTTCGAAATAACCTATATATCTGCGATGACAATTGAGGCTACTAATCACATCAAAATTAAGATTGAGCACAATCAAGAAAAATAATAAACAACCCAAGTACTTCGAGCATATGCTTAATCAACATAACAAACAATTATGATAATTATATATTAGCTTAATTATCCCAATCATCTCAATAACTTTAGCCCTTTGTTGAGGCTGCTAATTAACCACATTAAGCTTAAAATTGGAACCAAAATGTTGAATCTTCTCAATTATGGATTGCCAATTTTTTATTAGAAACATAATTGGAAATTTAAGCTTCTAATGTGAAAAATTAAGGCAAGCTCACGTGCTCCTTAGGGATAAATTCGTGACTACAAATTGTAAGTAGAAAATTCATTTATACTTATCATAATTTAATAGTCATAACCTCACAATTATTGACAAATACCCTAGTAATTTGCCTTTCCATATGGTAAATTCTAAGTACTATTGCATTTTTGGAGAGAGACCACTTTTAACAAAAAACATTTGAGCCAATAAGATTTCTGTTGTTTCTAAAACATGAAAACAGCATTTCATTACCCATTAAAATTTTTAAAAACGATTCTTATTGAGGGGTAGAGAGAGGAGTTGCAATAACATCTAACTGTGATAGCAAAGTTTTTTGAATGGAATGGCATTATTATTCGGGTTCGTCTTGCTCCCACTCAATTTACCTTCATTTTTGCATCCTTAATTTACCACCTTATATAGTTTGATAATTTTATGTGCACTACATAATACTCATCCTTTGAGGAATGTCCAATCCAAGGACATTTCATTTAGTGCATGAAGCTACCATATTTTGCGCTTCCAAAGTTTCTCTCAAGGAGCTTACATGTCTATGGAAACAATCAATCATCCAGTGGAAGTTTCTCTCAAGGTGCTTTCAAAATTTGTGGATTTCGTTTAGTATTATATTACTTTCTCACAATTTATTCATACTCTCATATGATAGAATAATGACCTTTATACTTTAAATCTTCATAGAACAGCCAGAAATACAAATGATATAACATGATGACCCTAGAGGGTTCACATTTTAAAACACAGGTCCCCCCCCCCCCCCTACCTAGATCTTCAGGAAACTAATGGAGATATACAACCCGAATAGATCGAAACCTTAGTTGAGGTCAAGATATTAAATGGCACACAATCTTTTACGATCCCTCGATCATCATAGAATCCCATACAAGCCCATTGGTGATGTTTCTTCTTCCCATACCACCATTGCCCTTTCTCATCATGGCAACAAATTCATTATAATCTATCATTCCATCCTGCAAGTGCACATAAAGTAACATATTTTTAATGGAACTGCACTAAAGTAGCAACTATGCTTCCACATGTTAGAGGTTTAAGAAGTTTGCAAATGACTTGGTTTATGCATTACCTTGTTCTGATCGATTTCCCCAATAATCTCCTCGATCTTGACATCCCTAATATTATTATCCTCGCAAGCTTGTTGCAATTCTTCCATGGTAATGTAGCCACTCCCATCTCTATCAAAATAAGAAAACGCCGCAAAAATCTTCTCCTCTCTCTCGAGCTTGTTGAGATTTAGTGTTGCGGTGATGAATTCATTATAGTCAATGCTGCCATTGTTATCAAAGTCGGCCTGAAGATCCAAGGTTTAAAGTGATGAACCACTCCACTCTCTCCCTCTCTCTCTCAACTCCCTCCCTTCTTAATGGGATGAGAATTGAGCCCCTGAACATTACCCCAATGCTGATGAACAACTCTTCCAGTGCATATTGAAGACATTATAAATGAAAACATTGATGCATTTACCAGGGCAATAGAAGATCTCTAAATGAAATTACATTGATTTATTTTTAAATGGCATCAGTCAGCATAAAAACCAAGTTTATAGTGAGGAATTATTCTTCTTCTTTCCTCTCTGAATGGATCTATAAGAATATATAAGTGCATATGAAAGATTTGTTTTTTATACTGGTGCATTTAAGAAGTTGTATATGAAACTTCGTTTTCTTTTCTCTTCTACACATACTTACAGCTTGCATTATGGTTTGAACCTCACTGTCCATGAGACCCGACCCTAGTTTTTCAAGCCCGGCCTTAAGTTCATCGAAAGTAATGGCACCACTATTGTCAGTATCCATCATTTTGAACATCTCCTTCAATCCTGCAATTTCTTCTTCGGAAAGTGTCTGCGCTATGATCTGGAATGCACAATTATCGACAAAGATGTGTGCATAGCACATGTTGATGTAGTGCCTCATATTACAAAAAGCTCAGCTATTTTTGTACAAAACGATATCAGATGGTTTTTAAGGGAAAACATAAAAAATACCTCCAACTTGTTGCTTATTTACAAGCTGTAACACATCATTTTCTATTTCATGGGTAGTTTTGTAGATACCCAACAAGTCAGGGGTATTTTCCATTGTTTTGATCACATTTTTAATAGACTAAACGAGCACACATCTCATCCAAAAAATATAGGCTTTACAATAACTTTTCACTGTAGGCTTTTCAAAAACAATGAAGTGCTGATAATAATAATAATAATTAATAAATCATAACCAGCACCACAACAATGGTTTTCTCATGCTGTGAGTATAAACTTTATAATGATTTTAACACCAGGCTTCTAAAAACAATACACTGGTGACAGCAAACAAGAAGCAATGATAATAAAAATCATCTCACACAACAAAAATGGTTTTCTCCTCTTGTGAATATAGGCTTTAGAATAACTTTTGGTGCTAAGCTTCTCCAAACAACATATTGATGACTGCCTAGAAGCAGAGATAAAAGTACAAAAAGTCATAGCGCACACCACAACAATAGTTTTCTCATATAGAGGGGGATGGTGCTTTTTGGAAGCAATATAAACCAAATTCAGACTTATAAAAAAACTTCATTAGAAGTTTGTGAGCTTCTTACCCGTAAAGCTAATCTTTTCATCTTGTTCATCGCTATGAAATGCTTCATTCGAGAGAGTATAGCCGGGCTAAGTGGATGGTCAGGAGCAACACTATCCTCTTGTATCCATGGATGGCCTGCATCACATGCTTTCTATGCTAAAACTCTCTCTCTCTCCCAAAAGAAGAAGAAGAAGAAGAAGAAGAGACAAAAGCTTCTAGATTAATAAGTGATAGATGCAAACAAATTCTAGGTCCTTACACAGAACTTGATAGGCAGTGAATCTGGCCAAAGGGCTTGGATTCAACATGTTTCTTATCAAATCCTTCGCACTTTCTGAGATGCGTGGCCACGGTTCTGAGTCAAAATCCAGCACCCCCTTCAGCACTTGCTCAAAAATCCCTCTATCAGTTTCTGCATTTGAACATATATATGGGATCATTCATTCATTCCCTAATTCTTGTTTTTTCGTTTCCTTAAAGAGTACTGTACTATACACATACAAGTAATATATTACACGTGTGCACAATACAAAGTCACATGACCAATCACTACTGTCTAGCTTAAATGACAGAATAAACAAATAATTTGAGTGTTTTGAACTTAATGAATATATAAAAAAAAATTGGAGAGAGAAATGTCGAATTCGGTCATATAATGGTCGTATTCACACTGTCCATTTGCCCTAGTTTGCATTAGCATATAACCAAGCTTGTATTGTCTGTTCTTGTTGTTGCCCATTCTTGAAATATACAGAATATATTGTTGTGCCAGTTACTGTTTCTCTCTCTCTCTATTTTGTATCTTGCATTAGCCTTAGATCTGCTTGTTCCTTGCTCACATCTACATACTTGTTGTCTATTAGTATAGACACTATCATATGCATACTTGTTGCAGACATCCACTAACGACGACCTTCTCCCAACAAGAAACCACAGAAAGAAGATAAGGAGAAATCCCTCAAGAGAAGAGAAAAAGAAAATAGTAAGTATTGTCAGTAACACGAAAATGGAATCCCAATTGCATTACATCTTGATTTAGAAGTGGTTCTCTGTAAATAATAGAACCCTGAGAGCCAACCATTCGAACAGATCGATTGGAGCCCATTGATATGTAATAATGCAAAGGCCAACTTATGATAATAATAATAACATTTCCACTTGAAAAGATGATGGAAACCAAATCGAGCATTCCAGCACCAAAAACTTTGACAAATAAGAATGTATATATTTCATCGATCTAAAATATGTTTATTAGTTGAAACATAATATTTGCAATGTTTTATTGTTAAACAAGTATAGATGCAAAAACTCATATGTTCTTAATGCTAACCTACCTGCCCAGAATGGCGGAACACCACTTAGCAAAATATACAGAATAACACCAGCGCTCCAAATATCTGCTTGAGGTCCATATGATTTCCTTAGAACCTCTGGAGCCACATAGTATGGACTACCCACCACATCATGGAAAACCTCGCCTGCATATAACAAATTACATGCAACTATTGTGAGAAATGGATGGGTATTAAAGAAACAACTGAATCTGTAATCTGAGCAAATTTTCCTCATCCATAATACAGTAATGTATGTTAATGCAGGATCATTTCCTTTGCAAATTTCTGGCTTTCTCCCTGAACTTATTTCTTTCTTCCATCCAAAGTTTCAGAACTTCTGAAGCTTTTTTCAATATGCATGTCATGGTTTTTGGATTCCAAATAGTAAGCTTGCACAATGCTTTGCATTCTACATCTTGACCAAGTGTTTCCCCCACTTCCCTTGTTTGGGAAACATTTCCATTTCCAAACCATTACTCTACATACTGATGACGAGGATGGGAAAAAGATTC
Source organism: Azolla caroliniana (assembly GCF_043228905.1). NCBI lineage: Eukaryota > Viridiplantae > Streptophyta > Polypodiopsida > Salviniales > Salviniaceae > Azolla > Azolla caroliniana. The sequence goes on from NW_028230447.1 coordinate 3,954,651, forward strand.
CACTGACAATGGAAAAATTTTAAGACAACAATTTCTCATGTGGGGGGCGGGGCAAGAGAGAGCACACTTTCCCTAATATTTCCCTCCAACGCTAAACATTATGAGCTTTGGGAGCTTCCCTCACAACATGTTCGGTTCTAAACCAAGAATTGTAGTGAAAAAACAATGCCTAAGATTCTTTTGGTATACATAACACTGTTAAGTCCGAATATGGGAATCATGGTGAAAACAATGCCCATGATTTCTCGCGGTATCCATAATATAAATAAGATAGCTCCAAAATCTGGGGCTATAGTGAAAAACATTTCCAGAAATTGTTGGAAATATGCATTACCAAGTGTGTCCAATCCTTCTGAAGTATAAGACAGAAACAATTGGGGGAAAACACCAGAATACCCTGAAAGTTTTGCATATTCACCAACATACTCCCAAGGTAGTCTTAAGAATTTCCGAATACTGAGAGGTATGATAGTACATTATTGAAAACCTGGTGGTATTCTGCTAAGTATCCAAAACGTAACCAGTACTTAGGGATATTCCAGTATGTTTTTACCAAAACCTAGGGATGTTCTAAGACATATCCAAAATGCCAGGGGAGTATTCTCTTTCGTAAATAATCGAAAGGTTATTTTTCGAGAATGAAGAGAGCTTACCGGGTCGGAAGAAAATGGAGAGGCCGAAATCGATGGCCTTAAGGGGGGCATCTTCATGTGGGCTAGAGAAGAGGAAATTCTCTGGCTTAAGGTCTCTATGCATAACGCCGAGAGAATGACATGATTCGACAACTTGGACAATCGTCCGAATAAGGTCACGAGCTTTCCTCTCGCTATAATGGCCTTTCTGAATTATGCGATCGAAGAGCTCTCCCCCAGCACAAAGCTCCATGACCACAAATACATAAGAGGAATCCTCATATGCACCTTTAATGGACACGATGTTGCTTTGCCCCGACAAATGGTGTAGTATTTGAATCTCTCGCCGAACATCTTCCACATCCTCTGGGGAGACCAGCTTCCTTTTGGATATGGCTTTGCAAGCATATTGGGCGCCTGTGGATCTCTCCACGCACAGGTAAGTCGTGCCGAACTGGCCTTGACCCAGCTTGACCTGGAGGTCGTAGAGGAATTGGAGGGGCTCGGTGGGGCGGAGGAGGACGCAAGAAGAGCCCGGCGAAGGCGGAGGAGGCTCTCTGGCTCGAGGCGGCACTTGCATTTTGGATATGATAAAAGGGCAATTTCTTGGGGGGGGGGGGGAGGAAGAAGAGGAGACTTCTTCTTTTTTTAGGGTTTTCAGAGATGGGGGGGGGGGGGGGGGGGGTTCTGAGAGAGAAAGACAGAACAGAACAGAACAGAACAGAGAATCGCAGACACAGAGAGAGAGAGAGAGAGAGAGAGTGAGTGAGTAACAGGGGAAGAAGAGATAGACAGAGAAAGATAGAGAGAGAGAGAAAGAGAGAGAGTGGGCTGCTTATCTTGACCAGGTTTTTGTTGACTGAGTTTGACAATGACTTCTTGTGTGGAGCCGCCTCCCCCTTCTCAGAAGTTGGAAAAAGTCAAGGGCCTTATCCACACGGACACACACGATTGACCCGAGCCATCCCACCGGACACACGGGGGTCAATAGGTCAATTGGGCCCATAACGGGGTCGGTCGGGTCAATAGGTCAACAATAATTGGGTCATATATGTCAATAAACTGGATCAATGCGTCGATACCTAGGTTCAATCGGTCAATTAATGACCTCTCGACCCTGTGTGTCAACAATAATTGGGTCATATATGTCAATAAACTGGATCAATGTGTCGATACCTAGGTTCAATCGGTCAATTAATGACCTCCGGACCGGACCCTGTGTGTTCCTTGTCCGTGCAATGTCGACGAATCCAATCAAGTCTCGTGGGGGCAACTTTACTAACTTCACTCGTGTTGACCACCCCACGTCTGCTCCACCACCACCACCACCACTTTACCAAGTTCGTTTTTGTCCCTTTCACACTTTATGCTTGAGTCCACATGATCCATCGAGATCTCCTCTCCACACTTTTCTATTTTGGGGGGGTTGGGGGGCACTTTTCTGTCTCTCACCCGACAAGCCGCACCCCAACTTTCTCTAGGCTTGACCCATTTCCGAGCAGCTCTGCTACCTTGGGTCACATTCTTTCGTTCAAGTTATTAGGAGTGCTTAACCTTCTGAGTCCACTTACCTATAATTTTATTTTATTTTATTTTATCCATCCATTTTCACTAGAGCACTTTGTATAGATATTTCATTCCAAGGATATAGTCTAATCCAAGTAAATGGTTTGGTCTAGGTAGACATTGTCATACTTCTTGTTGATAACCTTGTCCTTTTGCTCTAGACATCGTAAATAACCTCTTGCTTCGATTCATTCCTTTCACTTGAGAATATAATCTCGTGCCCTAGTTAAATGCCTGTAGGTGCTCTCTTGAGTCAATGCTCTTTCATTCTAGATAAATGTGTTTACTTGGGGCCATGTGGGTGCTTACCATAGACCTCTTACTATGGATAGGTGGGTGTTCATTTGCTTTTATAAATTTTGATATTGGTCTCATCAAACCATGTTCCATGTCTTCTAGGCACTCTAGATTGTTTTTCATCATTTGTTTGCATTCTTTCATAACCTTTCTAGTGTCTAGAAGTCCCTTCTTGTGTCACAAGTGTAGTTGTGCCCAATTATTGAGTCACCTCTTTGTCGGTAGTTGAGCACTCTTTGTTATTTTTGCGTCCTAGGAAACTCCTCTATATCCACACTTGATGTTATCATTTTCTCATTGTGGTCCATATCTTATTGGTGGCCTTCGAAGTTTATTGTTTAAGACCAAGAACATTACAATATCCACACTCTTGTTGACGAAAATAAGGGAAATTTTCTTGTCTTACTCTTTGGGTCCTTCAATCCCATTAGCAAAAATAAATTTTCTCTTGTTGATGTTGGTGAAAGTACCACTTAATGGTGCACCCAAATCCTATAGAGAAAAGTATTCCCATCCTACAAGTTAGGTCCCATTGAAGACTTGGGCTCTACCATCAAAGCCATCAATATTGTTGAGTTTGCAATACCACTTTTGTGCGAACACTTCCCATTGTCGTGATTGAGAGCATGAGAGAGGGAGAAAATAGAAGAAAAGAAGATGATAGAAGGTAGAGAGAGAGAGAGAGAGAGAGAGAGAGAGAGAGAGAGAGAGAGAGAACACTAGAAAGGGAAAGGAATTTATATTATAAGAGAACAAGGGTTACAAAGAGTAGGCTAAGGGGTTGAAGACTAGCATTGAATCGAATGAGTTCTGATGAATGAATAGACACCTATTTATAGGTCCTTATAGAGTAAATCTAGAATATTTAAGATAATCATGAAATATTCTAGAATGTTCCAGAATACTCTAAATATCTTGTAATAACTACTGATAAATTATTATATTTATATATTATATGTGTTATCATAATGGTTAAAGGTTTAACACATAGAGCAAGAAGATGTGGGTTTGAATCCTTGTAAGCCAAAAAGTATGTTTTTATGACACCCGCTCCTTTGGTATTGTAGTCAGATCTTGGTGTTCTTGCACGATTGCTCTTGAGTAATTTCTTATTTCATTTCATTGAAAGATTCATTGTAGTATATTACTTAAAAATTGTACATGGAGAAAATAGAATGAGACATTTCATCTCACTTCTATCGTGATACAAAGGCTATTATAAGCATATGATCAAGAAGATGTTGCCATATATGAAACAAGTAGAACAATAAAGATACGTTGTGCAACATAAAAGAAGGTATGGCATAATTCCACTTCAAACTAGAAGTTGTATCCAAAAATAAGTGAAGTCTGTGCGATCCATTCGTTGGGTTTATCAATGAGTAGTGTCCCCCTTCTTCCACGCAACACATCTCCAAGGTTATTGCGATCTTGATGCTCTCTCATCCATATATTGGATTAATTTGTTGATCCATGAATTCGATTTTCCCGAAACATAAATCCGCGATATTGCACTTCATTATGGTTCTTTTATGTTGTCCCATACTTCATTAATTAGGAGTCAATCTTTGTGCTTTATCTTTTCATTCTCATTGAAGCAACTGCTCTCTTATTATGATTTAGTTTTCCTAATGAGCTTGAAGCATTTTTTACTTTTTGATGCTTCATGAGATCCTTTCCTCTTTTATTTGCTTTCCCTTTAAAGATCTTTCATCCCTTTAAGTTATCTTTGCTTCCACATAGCTTGATTCTTGACGCCTCTTCCATATTTGACCATCATTCGGTCCTTTTGCAGTTTCTACTCATGAATTCTTACCCATGCCTTTTAAGAGTTTGAGTCTTCAATCAATCATATGATACTCCAAGTTCAAAAAGCTCCGTTTTAGCTCGTTGGAGTGCATGTATGACTCAAGAAACCCAAATCATGTGATATCCAAGTCAAACTTTGAAAGAGTAGGATTCCATCACCAATAGGTTAACCTAAGGGCAACAATGACCCATTATTTTTTTCCACAAAAACTATACTCTATTGGTATTAAAATTAACAATGCCAAAGGCAATATACAATTTGTACATAATAGTTTCTACTCCACAAGTGTCTATAAAAAGACCAAATATAAACAATGACGTTTGGCAAGATAAGGCTAATTATATCCATGAAAACTCTCTCAGCCTTTGCCAACACGACCCATTCTCAACCTATAAACAAATTCTTGTGGTCCAAGAGAATACATATCTTTACATATCTTGGTGGTAATCCTAGACAACATATCCCGACTGTCCACCCTAGCTAGTAGACTAAAAACTCCATATATGCCTTTGATTTTGCCAATACTGGAGTTGTTCACCATCACCTGATTATCCACTAGGGTGATGCTATTTGACAAATGTTTTGTACACAACAGTTGAAGACACCAAAATAGTTCATGATGCACCTGACGCTTGGGTAAAACGTGATGGGCTGCCATGGATAGCCCCCATGCATCATCTCCGAAATCAAAACGACCATTTCCTTCATCTCCACAAAAATTGAAATGTACTTGTAATAATCTCCCTATAAACAAGATGAATTATGTCCTCCACACCTCACACAATCTGCTTCGATCCCCACATTATGTTCACTCTTAAGAATAGAGAAATTGCTTCATTCAGTCCACATCAACCATCTCGCCGAATACCACCAATGTCTTGTGCAGTTAACAACAAAATAAGTGAAAAATGGTTCCTCATCCCCTCATGATTTGCTTCAGTCCCCCCCACCATCATCACTCCTAAAAATAGACAAATTGCTTCATTCAATCCACATCCACCATCTCGCCGAATACCACCAATGTCCTGTGCAATTAACAACAAAATAAGTGAAAAATGATTCCTCATCCCCTCATGATCTTCTTCAGCCCTCACACCAACACCACTCATCCTCTCACCGTGACAAACATGCTTCAAATCCCATTGCCATCATCCCGCAACCTATAAGAACCATAATATCTTCTTAACTCAACCCATATCCAGAGCATCTCGCTGACCCTATTCCATCTCACCGATTACCGCGATCCTGTAGTAACAACCAAAAATGAGTGAAAAACAATTCCTCACCTTCCCATAATAATCTGCTTCAGCCCCCACACCAACATCACTCATCCTGATCACAAAAACAGAAAATCGGCTTCGTCATGTCCCCATCTATCATCTCGCTATCTCCTATTCTCTCAGGATTCCTGCCTATTATTGCTAAAATCCACCGAGATCTTGTGCAAATAACAAAAAATAAGTGAAAAATGTTTTGTCCTCCACTCATGATCTGCTACAACCCTCACACCATCACCACCCATTCTCTTGTGATGACAAATATGCTTCAAACCCCATCGCCATCATCCCTCAACCTAATAGAACCATAACATCTTCATAAGTAAGCCCTGATCTGAAGCATCTCGTTGACCTTCTTGCCATATCGCTGATTACCTTCAAAATCTTGTTACACTAACAACCAACAAATGAGTGGAAAAAATCCTCACCTTCTCATATTAATCTGCGACAACCCCCCACCAACATCAGTCATCCTGATCACAAAAATAGAAAACCAATTTCCTCATGTCCACATCCACCATCTCGATGTCTCCGATTATCATAGGAATTCCGCCTCATACCACTGAAATCCTTCTTATACTACTCTGCTTTAGCACCCAAAACATCATCCCTCATCCTCATGTCTTCATCCACCATATGGCTATCTTCACTTGTCATCACTACCTTATACATTAAAATAGCCTTCCTACATGCCGCAATCGTCTCCTCCATGTTGGCTCATGTTGTTCGCAGTAAGAATGGTACCGGTGGCGGGAACAACCAACGAGGTGGTACATAGTTCCACCTAACCTCAGTGCCTACATCTAACATTATAGGAATAGCTTACCAAACTCGTCGAAATCTCCTTCTTTTTCGAATAGATGTGTTTCCAGAGCCCTTATAACTGTCATACTCACCTTTAACCGTATGTACTAATAAGTTCCAAAAAGACTTTACCTGATCCATAACGTGATTGTCTTCATCATTGTATAACTTGGAACACCTAGCTTTCCAAAGAACCCATAGAGACAACGAGGAGACAATCTGCCAAACATAACTCCGCGAGAAGAACTTGATTCCTTGCAAGGAGCTTGAAGTAGAATATACCTGAAAACTTCTTACATGTAAAGACAAGGAAGAATGATTATAATGATAAAAAGCCCTTTGTTGATCCAACATTCCCCGGAAGACTGCACCCCACGTGAAAATAGCCGACCTATACTTACGACCTAGAAGCCTAAGAATTCGACACCAAAAACTTTTTGCGGAAACACATTCCCAAAATACATGATGCAATGTCTCATCCGCAAACCCACACATAATACATGACCGATTACTCACCGATCCCCTCAACAAATCACCTACTGGCAATGCATAATGAATCATCAACCACCGAAAATGCAATATCTTATTCATGCATTTAATTGACCAAAATTGTTTCCAAAACATCACCATATGAGCAGATGAAACATTACCTTCCTCCCAATACTTTTTTCCAACAGGTATCGGCTCAGTTTGCTTCAACATAAAATTCTTGCCAAACGCCACTGAATATGTGAAGAAAGGAAGGACCTTAGTCGAAGAGTCAGACATGGACAATTTCCAACCATAATCCGCTGGATCCCATTGCAAGTCATCAATTGGTTTAGAGTCTAACACCGAAATATGAGATGAGAAATTAGCTAGTGGACTAGGATCGATATATATATTTTTATCTAATCTAGCAATTACTCGCACTGGCAATTGCTTCGCAACGGACATGATTGGAGACTCCTCATCCACTAGTATCAACCTACCATTGTCCAAAACTTCATAAAAATGGAGGCTTCCATTTTGATGATATAACCGAGCTCCTATGAGTATATTGAGTGTCGAGAACATACCATACCAACTCTGAAAATGATCGAATTGCAAGGTTGGCACTGTGACCTGAGACACCGTGGACAATTGTGATAACATGATCTGAGCCCCTCTTCATAGAGGATTGCATAAACTTTATCCAATCTGCAATCGTACGAGCTGGTCCACTGTCCATTGTAGCCCATGATAACCTAGGGCGTAAACCCAAAACACATGCAACTTCATCAGTAAAATAAAGGATTCCATATCAATGGTTGACGCATAAATTGATTATAGCTTTTCGGTGGCAAGAAAACAAGTGCTTGCCGAAGTCTTTCCCATGCCCGAAAAATTCCATTGAAGAAACGCAATGATCCATCATTGGACTTAGGTAGCTAGAAATCTGCATTAAAGAACCATCTAAGACTATCCTTTCATTGACCACCTACTGAAGGCTTGACCTTATGTAAATGCTGAATCCATAGCTTTTTCCATAACTCCTCTCCTGTCAATAAACTCCTAACAACATGTTTAGTAAGTAAAGCTTTGCTTTGCACAACTGGATCAATCAAACCTAAACCTCCTTTTTGTTTAGATTGTATCAAAACAAACCAAGCTACCTTTGCTACAGAATTGTCTGACCTATTGTTCCCCCAAATAAAATTTCGTACTAAACGTTGAACTTTTAACATTATTGACCTAGAAAACAACCATGTAGATGCTATATACCAAATTGAGGACAACAACACCGAATTAGCTACAACTACCCGTCCAGCTAAGGATAATTTTTCTTTATTGCAATATACTAATTTATTTCTTAATCTTAACAATAAGGGCGCAATCATATCTTTTGTCTTTAATCCCACACCCACTCGACAACCTAGATATCTAGTAGACTGACCTTGAGGTATCCATGTGAATCCTAAGGAAGGTACATTAACTGGTGGATCTCCTGAAGCGACCCAAAAACCTGATGATTTATCCCAATTTATCAATGCACCCGTTGCATCTGAGAAATCATCCACGGCCATTTGCACATGTAACAAATTACAATGTGAGGCTTGAACATATAAAGCTGTATCATCAGCGAATTCACTATCCACACTAGCATTTGCCAGTGGTAGTGCTAAACCTTTAATATTTACATATTGAGAATTTAAATGTACAGAAAATGCTTCAGATACTAGTAAAAACAGGAAAGGAGCAAGTGGACATCCCTGCCGTACAGATCTTGAAATAGAAAACTGTCGACCAATGTCCCCTGCAAATAAGAGAGAACTATTTGCATTACGATATAATGCTGAAACTCCTCGTATCCATTTGCTTGGGAAACCCATCCTAAAGAGCGCGTTTCCTCCATAAAATCCCAGTCCACTCTGTCGTAAGCTTTTTCAAAATCAAGAAATAACACTGCCAGATCTTGCTTCTGCATTATCAAATCAATTAGGTGTAATTTAACACAACATTGGTTGGAGCTCTCATGAACCCAAACAAACCATTCACATGTGCTTGACTATGGAAAGTTCCCCTATAGGGAGAGAGAGTTGAGCAATTGATTGTACCAAGTTATGCATTGTAATAAGAATCAAGTGAGAAGTAAAGGCAAACAATAACAAGATCACAGAGCATCCTCATTGTATCGATAATGTCAATGCATTCATCCTAGTCATTTCGCCATTCATCATAAAATATGACATTGCACCTATCCCCTATGTGAAAATGACGTTTGATATCCTTACGCCAAACCCCATATGCGACATAAATTTGGGTAATAAATATCTAATATGTGATCATACCTAATAAATATCTAATTATTATGAGAGATGTATTTGCCCAACCAAATCTATGCATACAGATAGTGGAAAATAGAAGGTGACACCTTTTGAAGCCTTTTTGTTGTTACTTTGGATCATATATTCTCACTCTACCATGAGGTACAACTCTTTGTAGAATTTTAAAGAGGACTCCATAAGTTTGACCCCCCACTTTTCATCTATTTCACACTAGAAGGGGGGTTTGTTTATTTTCACCCACTAAAAAAGGGTTTATCTCATTGGGGGAGCATAGTTGCATATCCTCCAATCATTATTGTTGTTTTGATTGTTATGTGTCCTTGGCCTCAACCCTCTCATTGAATAAAACATAGATGATAATATGTGAAAATTTTCAACTTTGGTATGTTCTTTAGTTTCCTACCCACATACGAATGCTTATGACTCATGAGCCTTGCTTGTTGGAAATAGATTACAAAAATTAATGACCAATTACAATGTGTAATTGTTTATACAACTAGCATTTAAATATTCTCTCATAATTGACTTATTATTATTCATGTATAAAAAGAAATATTAGTCACTTAGGAAAGTAAATATTCATGCATTGGAGCGACCATTTCCTCTTCGTAGCAGAAGCAATATTCAAGTCTCGGGTCGAAATGGGCAAAATCAAAGGACATTACTTGACAAATATAGAATTGTATTGTTCAACATCATTAAGATTTATTCCTATGGACGAAATCAGTGATATGCAAAAGTCCAAACCTTCACCTCATGTTAAGTGAGAAGTGAAAGGATGAACTCATTCATTGAGTGCTTGACGTTTATGTGGGCACATGCCATGTGTCAACAACCATAAATCTAATCTCCCACTTTTTCTTGTGTGTCATATTTCATTTATGTTTGAAGCTTTCTCCAAACATGGATAGTGCAACATTGCCTTTGTTGGATGCTTTTATGCATCTTTAGCTCATATACCCCAAAATGTACTCAACTTAGGCACAATGTATTTAGATGTGTATGGAGATGGACATGAACTCTAGTCATCATAGGTAGAACAAAGATAACTCTTTCTAGATTGCAAATGTGCAAGATTGCTTAAGACAAGCAATTTAGTTGTACAACTCATGTGAGGTGGATGAGCATAAGAAAAGGAAGAAAAGCATGAAATAAAACAAGGTTGAGAAAAGACCGTAGTTGAAGCACATTCAATAACTACATCAACATGTGATATTTGTTTTAGGTCATCTCAAAAGTTTACACATTTGCTTGAGGATTTCTACACATCCCGATTCTTTGTCTCTTTTTTCTTTCACACACTTGCAAATGGGTCGCCTTCATGAAATCATATACATGTTCATGAGTCTACCAACTTGTCATTCATATTTAATTTAGCATCATGCTATTGAATGATGATTTCTAGACTTAAAGTGTGTAACCTTGACATGTGATAGATTGCTTAAGACAAGCAATTTAGTTGTACAACTCATGTGAGGTGGATGAGCATAAGAAAAGGAAGAAAAGCATGAAATAAAACACAGTTGAGAAAAAGACCGTAGTAGAAGCACATTCAATAACTACATCAACATGTGATATTTGTTTTAGGTCACCTCAAAAGTTTACACATTTGCTTGAGGATTTCTACACATCCCGATTCTTTGTCTCTTTTTTCTTTCACACACTTGCAAATGGGTCGCCTTCATGAAATCATATACATGTTCATGAGTCTTCCAACTTGACATTCATATTTAATTTAGCATCATGCTATTGAATGATGATTTCTAGACTTAAAGTGTGTAACCTTGACATGTGACATATTACGAGGTTTGATATAACATGTCACATCTCTTTTAGCGTGATGAGATAATATTTAGACTCTTGGGTAGGCACTTACGTAATCTATTTAGAGAATTTTGTTGGGAATGTCATATATGTTTCTACTTTTCCTTAATCAAACAAATAAAAATGTTATTTTGCACATTTATATTTACAAGGAATATTGCCTATGTTTCTACCTTTGTGTAATCAAACAAATGAGAAGTTCTACTTTGCATATAATTTGTGTTTATCATTTGAGATTAGAAATTGCTCTTGAAAATATGGATGTGAAAAATAACTTCTTACAACTCAAGCTTTGAAAAGAATATCATGTCCTGTAAAGAATTAGATGGATTCTGTGTAGCGAAAGAACTATCTGTGTGTGTGTGTGTAGAGAGAGAGAGAGAGAGCTCATGATTACATAAAATCAGAAAACTGTATTACCACGAAAGCAAAAAGAACCAACAATTACAAAGACAAGGAGAAGGTGCATATGTAGTCACCTTTTCTCTAGATTCTCTCACTAGAGTCGCCTCTTGAGAAGAGGTCGAGTCTTAATTACTTAAAGAATATGTGTCATAGAACATTAACTTCTATGACATACTAGTTACTATACAAGGAGGTGGGGTGTTCACACACTTGAGTAGCCTAAAGTGTGTTCCCACACCCGGGAAGTTGAGTTTGATTCTCAACACGCCCCTTCAAACACAACTTCTGGTCGTTGGATGGTTGGTTCAGACTGGTCTTCAGGTCGTCTTGAGTCGACTCCATCTTCGGTTGGTTCGGATGTCCAGTTCACTCTTGCTCCTTACTCCCCCTCAAGCTCGACTGGTCGACAGTCGAAAGACCCAGGTTCGTTGTGAACTGTCGCAACTTGTCGACTCCTAGGGCCTTGGTGAAGATGTCGGCCATCTGCAAGTTTGTGCTAACGTGTTGCAGGTCGACATCTTCGGCCAGAACACACTCTCAGATGAAGTGATAGTGCACTTCGATGTACTTAGTCTGAACATGGAAGACTGGGTTTTGAGCGAGGTGGATACTACTCATGTTGTCGCAGTAGAGGAGAATTGGATCCTTGATGGGAACGCCCAGATCCTTCAAGCTTCTCTTGAGCCAAACGACGTCACATGCGGCTATGACCGCACACCTATTCAGCTTCGGTGCTTGACAATGCGATTGTCGGCAGTTTCTTACTACTCCACATTATGGCGCCGTTGTCAAGAGAGAAAACAAATCCGAATGTCGATCTTCGGTCGGCTCTATAGCTAGCCTAGTCGACATTGATATACCCTTTGAGTTGAATCAATGTGTCCGATTTGTAGAGGATGCCGAAATCCATGGTTCCACTCACATACCTTAGCAATCGCTTAGCATAGTCGAGATGGATTTCTCACGGAGTTTGCATGAATTGTCTAAGGAGGCCGATTGGGTAACTCAAGTCGGGTCAGGTAATTGTGAGGTAGATGAGGCTTCCGACTAGTTGATGATAGTGCGTCGGCTCACACTCTCTAGTGCTTGAGTCGACATCTAGCTTTAGTTTTCGATCGAGAGGAGTAGTGACGGGCTTACACTATGTCATCCCAAACTTGTAAAGAAGATTGAGGATATAGTGCCTTTGAGAAAGCATGATGCCGTCAGGAGTCTGAATTACTTCTATTCCTAGAAAGTAATGAAGCTCCTTCATGTCTTTCATTTTGAATCGGCTAGAGAGGAGCTTCTTGATCTACTTTATCTATGCTAAATGCTCTCCTCCAATGACCAAGTCATCCACATAAATGATGATAAATACTTGTCCTTTGGAGTCGCTCCGGATGAACAGAGAGTTGTCGGACTTGGACATGGTGAAGCCGATTTGATGAAGATATTGCATTATTTTCGAGTGCCATGCTCTTGGTGCCTGCTTGAGATTGTAGAGAGGCTTTTTGAGTTAGCAGACAATAGTCGGATGCGTAGTCGACCCGAATCTAGGTGGTTGTATCATGTACACCTCTTCTTCTAACTCACCTCGGAGAAAGGTGTTCTTTACATCCATTCGGTGGAGGTGCCACCCTTTTGCTGCTGCAAGCACGATCACGGTTTGAATTGTAGTTATCTTTGCCACCGGGGCAAAGGTCCCTTAGTAGTCGATGTCGTGCATCTGTGCGTAGCCGAGCCTTGTACCGATTGACAGTGTCGTTGGTGTTGTGCTTCACTTTGAAGATCACCGACATCCAATTGCCTTTTGGTGGTGTGACGAAGGGACAAGATCCCATGTCTCGTTCTTGGAGAGTGCTTGCATCTCCTGATTCATCGCTTCGACCCATCTAGTGTCCTTCGCGACTTCGGAAAAGGTTTCCGTTCTTGGACTGTCGCCACCTGCATTATGAATGCATAATGATATGCCATGTAGTCGTTGTAGCCGAATCGACTAACTACGCTCTTTTCTCGGGTGGATCAACGTGGTTCTCCTGGTGTCCTCATGATGGGTGCATCCAATCTACCAAACTCATTGTCGGGTAAGTGAGTCGATTCATTTCCATCTGAGTCTTCGTACTCGGGCATTTTGGCCTTTCCTTTTTCTTGTTTCGGACTCGGCCGCGACATGCTTTGGTCACTTGGAGGGTCTTGTGGTCCACTTAACCTGGTTGAGATTGGACTTTCCTCTGATGTGGGACTCGGTTGATCCTCCTCCTCCGTATCTGTGTCGAACTTGGTTTCAACTGTGTTGGATGGGATCGATTTGATTGTATATCAGGATGTTGACTCGTTGAATACCACATCCCTACTCACTCGTACCTTCTTGGTGGAAGGGTTGAAGCACTTATATCCTTTTTGCTCGAGTGAGTACCCTACGAGTATACATTTCTCTGACTTGGGATCGAGCTTTTATCGCATCTCATCGGGAATATGTACATATGCAATTGAACCGAATATTATGACGTTGTTAGGAATGGTACTAAGATAAAGAGGGAATTAGTACTAAAAGATGAGGATTTGTACTAAGAGGGGTGTAGAACTCTCGGGAGAAGGAGAGAGAGAGAGAGAGAGAGAGAGAGAGAGAGAGAGAGAGAGATGACAACAAAAGATATATATTATATGAAGAGAATATACAGGAATAGCTAGGAGGCTTAAGATTGGCGTTGAACTGATTTGGTACTCAATAATGCCATGTGCCTCTTTTTATAGTGGCTTAGGAATACTCTAGAAATGTGGCTTAGGAATACTCTTGACATTTCTGAATGTTCCAGAGAAATCTAGAATATACATGGATTTCCTAACTGAAATAATAAATGGAAATAATGTTCTTTGTATTGTAATGTATGACTTAATAGTAAGGCTTAACCCATGTGATACAAGGGCATGGGTTCAAATCCTTTTGAAGCCATACCATGCTATATCATGACACTTACCCCCCCCCCCCCCCCCCTTCCCCCCCTTTTAAGACGACGAGTGTTACGAGTCATCTTAGATGGCTTGTCGAGATATTGTTGATGAAAGTCCTCAACAAGAGCTCGAGCATTTACCACATTCTCGATTGGTTCCCAAGTACGCTCGCTTAGACCATAGCCTAGCCAATCAACCAAATAGTAGAGCTTGTTGCGAACAATCTTGGAATTGAGGATGGCAGCAAATTCGTACTCCGGTCCTGCTTCAAGCTTGATCTGATGTGGAGGTGGTGTAATACGATTTGGAATAGTGTTGTCTTGATACGGTTCAAGAAGAGAACTATGAAAAACCGGATGTATTCGTAGTTGCGGAGGTAGATCGAGACGAAAAGCGACATCATTAAATTTTCTGATAATAAGGAAAGGACCTAATCGTCGATAGTTCAATTTATTGCATGGGGAAGCCGATGACGATCTGCATAATCCTTCTGTTTTTGTTGAGCTTGTTGTAAATGAGTAGATAAGGCTGCCTGTATCTTGTGTAGCCGCTCTAAACGATCCTCTGCACAAGGATTTGTGGGTAAATCCGGAGTTTCGAATACACGCCATCGAGGATGATAGCTTACATAAGCATAAAATGGTGCAACCATAGTCGATGAGTGGACAAAGTTATTATATGAAAATTCGGCAAAGTGGAGAATATCTGCCCAATCATCTTGTTGATAGTTTAGAAAACACTGAAGATATTGTTCCACTGTTTGATTTGTTCGGTTTGCTTGTTCATCTGTTTGCGGGTTGTAGCCGGAGGAGAGGTTACAAGTGACCTTGAGCATTTTGAAGAGATGCGTCCAAAATTTCGAGACGAATTGGGGTCCACGGTCGCTGATGATACTATCGAGGAGGCCATGATGCCGACATACCTCATGCATGACAATTTCGGCGGTTTCTTCACTAGTGATTTTGTTAGTACAAGGCAAAAAATGTGTCATCTTCATATATCGATCTACTACTGTTAAGATCGCATTGAATCCCTTTGAAACTGGAAGATCTGTGATGAAATCTAGAGAAATGGATTGCCACGACTTTCTTGGAATTGGTAATGGTTCCAATAAACCATATGGATGATGTCTTGGCATCTTTGTCCTACAACATGTATCACATGTCTGAACATAGTCTTCGACAAATCGTCGCATATGAGGCCACTAGAATGATCGTTGTCCTAAATCCAACGTTTTAGTACTACCGAAATGCCCCGCTGTATATGTCTCATGACAATTTTGGACTACTTGAAGGCGACAAGAACCATTAGGAACATACAAGAGTTTCTTAAAGAATAGTAATCCATCATGACATTTGAATTGTCGATAGTCCGTGTGGTTGTTGCAACTGTGAAGAAGATGCCCGAGAGGGATCAATTTGTGCTAGAATGGCTTGTGTGAAAGCATCCGTCTTCAAGTCTTCACGTATAGTATCAATAATGTGGGAATCCAATGGCGTATCAAAAACCCACATTGCTTGCAGTCGTGTCGGTCCCAGAATTACTTGCTTTTGATTATCGAATGTTGGCTCACTGGGACGCGGTGCTAGATACCAGCCCCGTGATAACGCATTTGCCTTCCCTTGCTACTTCCTAGGACGATATGTAATTTTGAAGTCAAAATGAGTGAGGAATTGGGCCCACCGAGCTTGATGTCGATTTAATACACAAACATTTTGGAAGTAGGCAAGATTTTTGTGATCACTGAATACGGTGACTTGATGAGAAGATCCCTCTAAAAAATGCCTCCATTGCTTAAAAGAGTCCACTATTGCTAATAACTCCTTGTCATGTATTTCGTAGTTGATTTCGGCGGCGTCAAACTTGTGTGAGTGGAAAGTCACAAGATGTAGCTTTTCATCATCGCCTTGTTGTGACACAATGCTACCCAGGGCGAAATCCGACACGTCTCCCTAAATGATGAACGGTTTTTTTGGATCAACATGAGCTAGAACAGGAGTTGATGTAAATCCTTTCTTAATACTCACAAAAGCTGTGTTTGTTTCTTTAGACCAAACAAACGACTGCCCCTTCTTGGTAAGCTGTGTGAGAGGCAGAATAAGCTTTTAGTAATCCTGTATAAACTTGTGGTAGAAATTGGTGAAGCCTAAAAAGCATTGCACATCTCGCAACGAATGTGGAGTCTGCCATTCAACCACCATTTTGACCTTAGTTGGATCCATAGAGATGCCTTCCGAGGAAATGACATAGGCCTAGAAATTTCACCTGGCTGCACTCGAACTACATTTTTCGAGTTTTGCATAAAGACCATGTTCTCGAAGTCGTTTTAGTACTAATAGTACATGAGAATCATGTTCTTCTTGAGTCTTCAAATAAACCAGTAGATCATCCAAATAGATGATCAAACAAATATCCAAGAGATCTCAGAATATATCATTTGCCATGTGCTTGAAGACTGCTGGCGCATTAGAGAGACCAAATGGCATAACCATATACCCGAAGTGCCCATATCTGATGCGAAACACGGTCTTCCATTCATCTCCTGGTCGGATTCATACGAGGTTATATGCTCCTCGTAAGTCAATCTTTGTGAAGAACTTTGCACCATTGATCCGTTCTAAAAGACTTGAGATAAGGGGACGTGCATATCTATTCCTGATGGTGACCTTATTCAAGCCACGGTAATCTACGACGAGAGGAAGTGATCCATCCTTTTTCTTGACAAAGAAAATGGGTGCGCCGACTAGAGATTTCGAATGTCGAATGAAACCGTTTACCAAATTCTCCCCTATGTAGGCTTGAAGGACTTCTAGCTCGGTTGGTGACAAGTTGTAGATTGGTCCCCATGGTGGCTCTTTTCCCAGTTGTAAATCAATGCGACAATCATACGGTCAGTGGTGAGGAAGCGTACTGGCTTGTACCTTATCGAACACGTCGGCATAATGACGATACTTCTCTGGAAGTTGAACTGTGGATTCCTCTTTAGTGGTGTTGGAAGGTTTTACTGATACCGCGAAGAAAATCATTTCTTCCTTGTGTCCTTCCTCACGCAATTGCTGTAGTAAAATTGTTGCAATCCTTTGAGTAGGTCCTTGGGTTTGTCGAAACCGGATTTCTCTGGGTAATGTAATTTGAACCATGGTAACCCCAAGACAATTGGATGATTTGGACTACTAATTATATTAAATGATACTACATAGTGCACCAAATTATCTAGGAAAACCGAATTGGCGCTGACTCTTCTACGATATTTTCAGAAGCAATGGGACGACCATCAATAACTACTACAGATGCTGAAGAAAGTTTTCTTAGGGATATCTGATGAGGTTGGACAAAATTCCTATCCATGAAGCAAGAGGTTGCTCCGGAATCTACGAGTGCTAAGACATGTACTGGGGGAGTACTTTTAGTACTAACCATTACTTGAGCTAAGAACACATTGCTAACTTGCTTAGAGGGAATGGAACCACTAATGGGCTGCACAAATCTAGGGTTGTCCAACCAAACGGCTCCTATTTTGGTTGGACTTAGTCGTTTAACTCTTCTTCTAAGGAACTAAGGACTTCAAATTTGTTCGATAGATTTGGGCTATTAGTACTATTAGAACTATTAGAAATTTCTAATGAAATAGACTCGCGTTTAATACAAGCTACTACTTGATTTCCAAGTCTTCTTCGCCTATGTGGATAGTTTACTGCGATATGCCCTGGCCCTCCACAATAGAGACATAATTGATTTGCTCGGCGTCGTTGCTTTTCTTCTTCTGACAATGGACCACAACGGCGTGTTGTGTCGATTTCCATCGGTGGAGTATGTGCCGGAGATGCATTGTATCACTCCCTTGCAAATGGTTTTGCTGTGACCGAGGCATATGTGGGCTTCAACGTGGTCCTTGGCATTTGTAATTGGCGTTCCGAACGTCGCTTGAAAAGCTGGTTATCACATCTTACCACTCGACTGATTGCCTCTTTGAGCGATTTTGGTTCTTCAGGGAAAGTCAGGAGTAAGTCTTTGTCAACATCATTTCGTAGGCCGTATCAAAATTGTTCCATTAAGGCTTGATCATCCCAGGGGATATCGTAGACGAGTAGACGGAAATCTGTAGTGTATGCGGAGGCTAGATGATCACCTTGACGTAATTGTCAGATTTTGTTGATTGTCGTGCTTATGCTATCAATATCTCCAAACCAAGCTTTAAACTCGCTTATAAAATCCTCAAAATTATTTAGTAATGGAGATTCCTTTTCTAGCAACATAGCGAACCATGCCAAAGCTGAGCCACTTAACAACGTGCCTACCAGACACACTCGTGATGCATTAGTGGGATATCAGGAAGGATGCATTTGAATGACTAATCGTACTTGATTAACGAATCCTCTGAATTGTGATCGCGTTCCATCAAATTTCATAGGAAGGCCGATCTTGGGTTCTTTATGAATCCCTTCCGTACTTGGTCCTTGTTGTTGCAATGTTACAATAGTTGCTTCAAGTTGTTGCACGTGTAATCCTAGTTCCCCATGTTGTTGTGTTTGCTGCTTTTCTAAGGAGATTTGTTGAAGATCCCCCAACAACCGCTGATTTTCTTGTTCCAATGCGAGAAACTTCTCTTTCAAGCATTGCTACTCTGAGAAAATGGATTGATATTCTTGAGCGCTAATAGTTGCCATAGTATTCGAGGAAGGAGGGATAAGTAAGAAGATAGAAGGAAGGACGAAATTCGTTCAAACTGTCAGGAATAATACTAAGACAGAGAGGGAATAAATACTAATAGATGAGGATTAGTACTAAGAGGGGTGTAGAACTCTCGGAAGAAGGACAGAGAGAGAGAGAGAGAGAGAGAGAGAGAGAGAGAGAGAGAGAGAGAGAGAGAGAGAGAGAGAGAGAGAGAGAGAGAGAGAGAGAGAGAGAGAGAGAGAGAGAGATGACAACAAAAGATATATATTATATGAAGAGAATATACAGGAATAGCTAGGAGGCTTAAGACTGGAGTTGAACCAATTTGGTTCTCAATAATGCCATGTGCCTCTTTTTATAGTGGCTTAGGAATACTCTTGACATTTCTGAATGTTCCATAGAAATCTAGAATATACATGAATTTCCTAAGTGAAATAATAAATGGAAATAATATTCTCCGTATTACAATGTATGGCTTAATGGTAAGGCTTCAACCCATGTGATACAAGGGAGCATCATGGGTTCAAATCCATATGCTATATCATGACAGACGTGGGATAGATCCAGTTTCTTCCCATAGAACTTTTCGCAGGGGGTAACATTGTGCACTCTTGATGTTGTGTAGCGATTCATCAAATAAACGTCTCGTATTCACCGCTTCAACCCAATATGACTTTAGCTGATGTTTCTCTTTCATCATTGTCCTTGCCACCTCGAGTATGTGCTGATTCTTGCGTTCGACTACTCTGTTCTGCTAAGTTGTGTGTCGACAGGTAAACTCCCACTAGATTCCTTCTTGTTGAAGGTATGTTGTAAAGGCGTCGGAGAAGTACTCCTTGCTGCCGTCCGATCGAAGGCATCTGACATGCCGACCAGCTGCCTTTTCGACTTCGATTTTGAACTTTTGGCAGTGTCCAAACACTTCGCTCTTCTGCCGCATAGGATAGATCTAGGTATGTTTGGCGAAGTTGTCGGTGAACGTTACATAGTATCGGCAACCACCAAATGTTGTCGTTTGGGTTGGTCCCCATACATCTGAATCTATTACATCTAGGATCCCTTTGCTTGCGTTCCTCTCCTTTGGGAACGGTTGGCGGTGCTATTTGCCAAATTGACAAGCTTTGCACATGCCCACTCTCTTCTTTTCGGTAAAAGTCTGATGTCCGAAGATGACTCCTTTCGACTGCATTCCTCTGAGCTTTTGGAGGTTAACGTGGACAATTTGCTTGCTCTACAACTCTATGTCGGTGTCGGCTCTCTGACCCTTGGCATACAGTGCCAAGTTCATCTCGTGAGAGTCGAGGATGAACATCCGACTTTCTCTCCGACCGCGAGCGATGAGTCGACCTTCTTTTTCGATGAAGCATCCTCCATCGTTGAAGCGAACTTGCATGCCTTGTTCGACTATTTGTCCAACTGAGACCAAGTTCTTTGTTATTGTAGGAACATGCATAACATTCTTGATGTAGGTTTGGTTGCCTTCTTGATGTAGAAACATGCATAACATTCTGGCATCAAAATATTTTAAGAAACTACATACATGTTCAACACATGGTGCAATCTCATATGATAAAGTGAGATGTTCTCGAGAGATATGAAAAGATACTGAAATGATCTACACATGTTGTAATCTCACTTGTTGGATTGACACAATTTGATCTATTGCTCTCAAAGGTTAGGACATATATATTGGCATCCCCTGTTCTTATTGAATCATTTTGGCTGAACCCCAACCTTGAGCCATTCAATGTCAACAGTTAGGGTAGGACATATATATTGGCATCCCTAGTTCTTATTGAATAATTTAGGCTCAACCCCACCTATGAACCATTCAATGTCAATAGTTAGGGTAGGACGTATATATATTGGCCTCCATCATGCCTATTGAAGCATTTTGGCCAAACCTAATCTTAAGCCATCCAATGCAAGACTTGTGACTTGTCCAACTATCAAATATTTATAACCTTAGTGTATCGCTTCCGTGTGTCTCACGTAATGTATCTATAGATCGATAAAGTTTTTACCCTCTCGTTGATGTCTTTGGCCTTGAGTGTAGACCGCCGTATTCCCTCTTGGTGGTGAACCGGGCGTGAGTGGTTGTCAAGCACCCATGAGCTACCAACCAACTTAACTTAGGACTAACACTTAATCTCTCTCTCTCTCTCTCTCTCACACACACACACACACACACACACACACACACCACACAATGATAGACAAGGTAGACACAAAGAAAGAATTGTACTAATCACCATTCTTCTTGATACAAAGAGGTTTAGCACCATACAAGAGAGGAAGAAGAGTCTGGTTGTATTAGTCTTTAACCCTAATCTTCGTTAGCTATAATAAGGGTTAAGGAGATAGAGAAGGGCTTAATGTGCTAATTGGAAGAGACTCTCAAGAATGAAGAAGAACTTTAAATTCACCAAAAGGTCGCTTTTATAACTTTTTACAAGTATCTCTCTTTCACACTAGAGTGCTCATTTGGCGACATTGGTCCTTCTTTGGTTTGTTATATCCCTCTTCTCCTATGATTGATTGAGCTTGGTGTCCTTGTTGGTGCCACAATCTCCACAACCAATGTGTCGAGTGCCCGATACTTAACATCCCCCCAACCTAATGAGTGCACACTCATGGGTGCACACTCATGGGTGCACCACAATATGTGTGTATCATGGATGTAGATGGGTGATGTGAAGGAACCAGGTCGGGGGTGAGATGGGTTGAGTGGGTGTGGGTAGGGTCGGAGGTGTTGGATGGTGGTGGGGAAAGTCAGATATCTTGCATGGGGCCCATGGTTGTGGAGAACTAATTGAAGGTGATGTTCTACTAAAACTAACGACGACATGTGGGAATCGTGTGTGAAGTGTGATTTCAAAATCCTGTTGGTAGGAGGTAGGAAGGATGGTGATATAGATCCACAAACCAACGAGTTGCCGCCTGATTGTTCCTTTATTTAAGTTAAACGCTAGTCCCCATATGTGTCTGACAAAGGTGTTGGGGGTAACAGACAAAGGTGACTACAGAGGCAGAGAAGGTACGAAGAGGGGTGACGTTGAATGAGGGGTGTGGAGACGGGTGCGTGTGCGTGTGTGAGGAGGAATTAGTGGGGGATGGTGAGGTATGAAGGTATGTACAAGGTGAGGAAATGGCTTAGGGGAGTGAGGGTGGGGTGGTGGGTGTTTGTGCGTTGTGATTGACTAACAATAGTTGTCCAATGGAGTCCTAATCCATATTCTTTGTATGAGGGTCTTGAAGTTGGGCTTTGGTTACCCATCTGGCAAATGTTTTACATCATATCATTATGAGGTGTTCTCCCATTTCTTTGTTAGGTGCAGTTGTGTGAGGATCCTTAGATTTTTTCTGTAACACATGAGTGGGTATCCACTGTTGTTTGAGTATTGTAGCCCGGAAGATTTGTGTTCGAGGAACCCAAATTTTTCGGGTGGTGTGCGATATCTTGGCTTTGTCTTGTTGGGGGTTTGATTTTGCTATTCCGTGTACTCTAGTTTTCTCAACCCATCATTTTGGTTGGGGATGTTCTATTGATTTTCTAGTCGGTGGGGAAGTGGGTCTATCTCGGTGGTTGGATGTTGTTTTTCGAATCCAACTTCGTGTAGGTAGCCGGAACTACATGGTGCTCTTGTGCCAACCTTGCGCCTTAGTTAAAGTTTTGTGGACATGCCACAAGGCGCCTTGATTTTTATGATTATCTTTGGCAG
Organism: Azolla caroliniana; assembly: GCF_043228905.1. Lineage (NCBI taxonomy): Eukaryota > Viridiplantae > Streptophyta > Polypodiopsida > Salviniales > Salviniaceae > Azolla > Azolla caroliniana. The sequence continues at coordinate 3,977,403 of NW_028230447.1, forward strand.
ATACCCTAATGGCTCTTAAGGCCATAAACCCACAATTATGGGTCAATATCCATGGCATGAATAGTGACTCATAATTGTGGTTTTATGGCCTTAAGAGCCATTGGGGGTGTTGTTTTTTGTACCGATGCTATCATGATATGGTGTGGCCAAAGGGAGAAATGTGGGGAAAAGAAGGGTTCACTCCCATCACAAATATATTATGTAAATAAGAAAACAAAAATGTGGTCTAGTGGTTAGAGCCATTTAGTGTGTATAAAGGGGTGCAGAGTTTGAATTTTTGTTAGTGTGGATCGAGGGTTATTTTATTCTCTTTTACATTTTTGAATCAAGGGAATACAATTACATTAAATGCCGAAAGTCAACTCTGCTTTTTTGGGAAGAGGGTTTATTTCGAGTTGCCATTTTGTTGAGTGAGGGGTACCACTAGGGTTTCTTTCCCTCTTCTTCTTTTAGAGGTCCCCATTTTATGGTTTAAGGGGTACCATTAGGGTTTCGTCTCACTTTCTTCTTCTTCCTCTTCGGTTTAGGGGTTGTCAGTTCTCTTTTCTTCTTCTTCCTCTCCTCAATGCACTTGACGACTTATGGTTTTGGTTTTGGGGTTTCTTCTTAGGTCGACGACCCAAAGCTCGACGAGCCTTAGACTTGGAATCATTTTTTTAAGTGTTAGATAATCTTCAAATATACTAACTTAACATAAGTGATAGACGTAAATCATAGAAAAATAATGTCAATTCTCATTCTTTTCACATTGGAATGTTTTTGGTCATTGCTCATTGTCATGAAGGGCAAGGGTACATTGGTATTCCCTCCAAGGTCCCATATGCTTATTGTATTTCTTTTCAAATACATTGCACTTGAGGCCCTTGCAAATGTGTCATTCTTTACACCCTAAAAATTCTAGAAATATTTTATTCCACCCTTTGGTCTGTCTTTAAAGGTTCATGTACTATAAAATGTTTCCATTCAAGTCCATTTCCATTTTCTAAAGCTCTTAATTGATGGATTGTTGTTAGGTAGGGTCTTAGTTCAAACTTGAGATGATTCAACGATATTTTTAAGGAGACAATCAAGAGTTAAATCCACCACTTCTTATCAGGTTATGCTCTGGGAAACAAGTATTCAACCTATAGAGATATTGGCACTACACAAAATATCTATATATATTACAAAAGTCAAGAATATGCCAAATCCATAGATGGAATATTAGATATAAACTACAAAAGAAGGTCACAAGAACAAAATTTTCTCATATAGTTGGGAAGTTGACATAAAATATTGGTTTAAAAGATGAGCGTGGAAGATCTTTTAGAGCTTTCAAGTGATGTTATGAAATATGCGGTTATTGAGGAAATATTAATAGAACCACTTAGGAAGAAGTGGGAAGATGCTAAAAGGACAAAATTAGAATGAATCAATATAAAGCAAGGAGGCCTATTGATTTGATTGAACCTTATCTTATTATTAACATGAGTATTAACTCATGTAGAGCCCTAAAACTCCTTCACACTCACCACATAAGCTAGGTATTGAAGTTGCATTATGGCATCAAAATCCGTCAAATATAAAGAATGCAAGGTATAGAAGGAAGGGCTAGTAGAGGACGAGTATCACTTACTTTTTACATGCTTTTCATATAGTGTGATTCGTGAAAGCAAGAGGGGGTGATGAGTGTCATTCTAAAAAGAACATCTAGAAGGTTGAGCTCATGTGTTTGCCTTATTCACACATCAAGACTTTGTGCTTCGAAGTATGAATATCCATTCTTAACAAGGAGACGAACATCAAGAAAATTCGTGCCTTGAGGTTCAATGGGTCAATATTGACCTCTCTATGGATGCTAAAAAAAATTCTAGTCTAATGTTATAAGCATAACCATAATCATAGTTGTGGGCTAATTTGTAAGGACGAAGGGTGCGGATTGAGTTATCTCAATCTTGCGGTGTGAGATGAATTTAGAGTGTTTCATTGCCTAGCTAATTTTTTTCTAAAAGAAACAACCAAGTGAGAAACACACACAAGGGCCTAGGGTTTGAGCCTATATAATAAGGCTAGCTAAAAAAAAAATAGTCTAATGTTATGAGCACAATCTAACTGTAGTTGTGGGCTAATTTGGAAGGATGATGGGTAAGGATTGAGTTATCTCAACCAAGTGAGAAACACACACAAGGGCCTAGGGTTTGAGCCTATATAAGAAGGCTAGCTAAAAAAAAAATAGTCTAATGTTATGAGCACAATCTAACTGTAATTGTGGGCTAATTTGTAAGGATGATGGGTAAGGATTGAGTTATCTCAATCATGCGGTGGGAGATAACTTTAGAGTGTTTCTGTCATGACACAGTGACATAAAATACATAGTTGGTGAGGATTGAACCTACAACCTCACATCAACAAGATGTTATGCTTAACCATTTTGATATTTAAGCATGCATTTTTATATAATGGTTTAGTATTATGTAGTCTAGCATGTGATACATTTTAGATCAAAATATTCTATTCTTTAGTATATTCTAATATTGTACAATATATTCTAGACGGGTATATTCTAGAGATATTTCTCGAGTATATTCTAGAGATATTCAATCTTGGAACTTGTATAAATACTTGTAACCTCTGTGGTCCCTTTCAAGGGATTCAACACTAGTCATTGACACATCAATCTAGTATTCTTGTTCCATTCCATCTTGTCTCATTCTTCATCTTTGTTTTCATGCTCTCCATAGCTCCATAAGTTCATAATCTCATCACTCACAACTTCTAGAGTTCCTAGCCTCATCACTTCTAGTTCCACATTCGTCATCCATGCTCCATGCTCCGTCGTAGTTTGCAATTGGTGTGTTCGTGATAGTTTCATCACTTGACTATTTTTTTATAAAGAAACAACCAAGTGAGAAACACACACAAGGGCCTAGGGTTTGAGCCTATATAAGAAGGCTCGCTAAAATAATATCTAGTCTAATGTTATGACCATAACCATAACCATAGTTGTGGGCTAATTTGTAAGGGTGAAGGGTGAGGATTGAGTTGTCTCAATCCTATGGTAGGAGATAACTTTAGAATGTTTCCTCACATGACTATTCTTTTATGAAAAAACAACTAAGTGGGAAACATGCACAAGTAACAATCAGCAACGGTTTGTTTCGGTTCAAGATTGTCAAAACCTAATCGTTTAAAAATTTTGAAACTTGAACCAAACCGAACCGAACCGCACCACGGAATCCTTTAAACCAAAATAGTTTTAATCGAACAGTTAGAAAAAAATCCAAACCGTTAAACCATTAAACCATTAAAACGACGATTGGTTTGGTTTCAGTTTTCAACTTAGGTCAAAATTCAAAATTCAAATTCAAAATTTTAAATATTTTCATTATTTCAAATTTAATTTTTTCAAAAACTTCAAGGTTTTTCCTAAAATGTGAGAATTAGGCTTAAAAATGAAAAGGTTGATTAAAAAATACATATTAAAAAATATTTTAAACCACCAAACCGTTTAAATTATGGTTTCAAACTATCAAAACCGAAACAAACTAAACCAAACCGTTCATCCCCCAAACCGAACTAAATCATTAAAAAAACTTCAACCTGAACCAAACCGTTTAAATTGTTAAGTCGCGTGTTTTGCGGTTCGGTTTGATTCAAACTGAACCATTGTCGATTGTTACACACAAGGGCCTAGGGTTTGAGCGTATATAGTGCAATCAGGGTCCACACAATTGTCATCTTTGCCACCGGGCAAAGGTCTCTTCATAGTCTACTCCATGTGTTTGTGTGTATCCTTTCGCTACAAGTCGAACTTTGTCGCAGTTTACAGAGCCGTCGTCATTATACTTCACTTTGTAGATCCATTTGCAGCCGATTGCCTTCTTGTGTGGTGAGTGGGGGATGAGATCCCATGTCTCGTTCTTGCATAGTGCCTGCATCTCTTTGTTCATTGCTTCGACCCATCGTTGTCGTGAAGTTGTTGCTTCACGATGTCAAAACAATGTCAAAATTATGTAGAAGTACATTTCCCATCTAGAGCTTATAATGAGGAACATGTAGGAATTTTCGGTTCGTGAATCGGATTTCAAGAGCCCAAGATACAAGCTTCAGAAGGATTAATGCAACTTGGGACACAAATGTAATTATGTAAAAAGGGGGATTCGAAATTAAATAAGGGCCAATTTTATAATTTCTCAAATGTACAACTACAAAATCGAATTTGTAGAATTTATAAATAAATAATATAAAAATAAAAATAATAAAAATAAACACCGCTTGCATGAGGCGGTCTGTCAACTGCCTCAAGAGGGTGGTAGGGCGGTTGACCACCCTATAAAAGCCACACCCATGGTGGTTGAAGATGGCAGCGGGAAAAAGGAAGAGGAGAAGAAGAAGGGAGAGAAGGAAGGAAGCTCGCAAGAAGAAGGGATACAAGACAAAAAGTAAAGAAAAGAAAAGGAAAAGAAGAAAACCAAGAAGTTGATGTGGTGTATCTCAAACACCTCTTTGCAAAGAAAAGGTAGTGAGCTTGAATCCTATCAAAACAACTTCTTTTGGTAAACAAATTTTGTAATATAAATTTGGTATATATAAGGAGAAAGAGACTTATCTAGAATCCAATAAGTTGAAGTGGTTTATCTGAAACGCTAATTTAAAATAGAGGCCATGAGTTCAAGTCTTGCCAAGTCACTTTTGGCAAATAAATATTGTAAGTGGTGTTTTACAAATAAATTTCTTTTCGTGACAACGTCCCATCTATCTTGCTTTCTCGGCTTCTTGTCATCGCACCATCCACACGATCATCCCCGAGTCACAGAACCCCGTGGTTGCAACACACAATCACAATCTTTATGACATCGTGGATCCTTGGATGCTTTATACAAACTTTTTAGTTCTCGAAATGTTGCTACCTTCATCATAAAGGCATAGTGGTATGCCATATAATCCTTGTAGCCGAATCCGCTAACAGGGTTCTTCTCAGGGGTGAAGCGATGGAGTCTTTCGTTTGTCGTGGAAATGACTTTCTTTACACCAGGTATCCTCATGATAGGTACATCGAAGCCACCGAACTCACTGTCGACGGAGTGAGTCGATTTGTTGCCGTCGAATTGATTGTCTTCATATTCCAGCATTTTCGCCTTGCCTTTGTCCATCTCCGGACTAGGCCGAGATGTGCTTTGGTCACTCAGGGGGTCTTGTGGCCCACCAAGCCTTGTCGTAATTGGGCTTTCTTCGAACATGTGTTCGAGTCGACCTCCAACTTCTATCTCTTGTTCTGTCGATTCCGGGTCGACTGGGGTTGGAGTCAGAATCGTCTCTGGTTTGTACTAGGATGCCGATTCGTCGAAAACGACGTCCCGACTCACTCGAACCTTCCGAGTAGAGGGGTTGAAGCATTTGTACACCTTTTTCCCTAATGAGTATCCTAAGAGGATACATTTCTCTGACTTGGGATCTAGCTTTTGTCGCTTCTCGTCGGGGATGTGCACGTATGCAAGTGAGCCGAATATCCTAACATGGGACAGATCTGGCTTCGTTCCATAGTACTTTTCATGCGAGGTAACCTCGTGCACACCGGATGTTGTGCACTAGTTCATGAGGTAGACATCAATATTTGCTGCTTCGGCCCAATATGACTTTGGCATATTCTTTTCGTTCATCATGGCCCGTGCTACTTCGAGGATGTGTCTATTTTTGTGTTTGGTTACTCCGTTTTGTTGCGGTGTATGTCGAGTCCACGAAAACTCTCGTTGAATTCCTTTAAAGAGAAACGATGAAAATTCGTCGGAGAAGTACTCCTTTCCTCCGTCCGACAGAAGACATCGTACATGTCGACCTGTTTCCTTTTCGACTCCACTCTTGAATTTTTGGAAGTGTGAGAACACCTCACTCTTCTATCGCATGGGGAAGATCCATGTATGCCTGGAGAAGTCATCGATAAAGGTGACATAGTATTGGCATCATTCGAATGTTGTCGTCTAAGATAGTCCCCATACATTAGAATGAATTACGTCGAGTACGCCTTTGCTCACATTCCTCCCTTTCGGGAATGGGTGTCAGTGTTGCTTGCTGAATTGACAAGCTGCACATACGCCTTCAATTTCCTTCTCTTTGAAGGTCGGGAGCCCAATGACGACTCCTTTCGATTGCATTGCCTTGAGTTTATTGAGATTGACGTGGCCAATCTTCGTGTGCACAACTCTATGTTTGTGTCGGCTTTGATGCCATTTGCAAACATGGCTGATTTCATATCGTGGGAATTGAGAATGAACATTCGACCTTCCATTTGACCACGAGTGATGAGTCGACCCTCTTTTTCGATGAAGCAACTGCCTTGGTTAAATCGAACTTGCATGCCTTTCTCCACAATTTGGCCGACTGAGACCAAATTCTTCGTGATGGTTACCTTCCTTGGCAAGACATTCTTAATGTAAGTTTGGTTACCTTCCTTGCTGAATGGAACATTGCCGATGTGCCGAATCGGATGAGTAGTGTCGTCTCTGGTTTCGACATAGCCGGGTCGATCCGGCTCTTGAAGTTCTCGGAACCATTCTTGATGTGACGTCATATGGTTTGAGGCACCGGAGTCGACGAACCATACATCTTCCGGACCGGTGTCGCGATGTTTTCAACACATAGTGTGAAACCACCATCAAAAGAGAATAAAGTAGTAGTTCAAATAAACTAATATTGTGAACTCAACTTTTGTAATAAATGATGAAAAGATAAAAAGTTAGAAGCGGTTTTTCAAAAGTAGAAAAAAGTAGTAAAAAAAGAAGAACGCAAGGCGTGGAATTGAGGAGCAAGGTAAAGAAAAAAGCTCGTAATTTCCTCGTCCGATGTCCAAATTATAAAAGGAAAAATGCATAAGAAAGCTAACATCAAGAAATTTCCAAAAATATCTTGTATGTCTAATTTGGGCTTAAAAAAGAGAAGTAGTGATAGAAATAAAATGCGACTCATATAAACAAAGCTTTTTTTAGGAGAAAAAAAAAGCAAGCCATAGAAACCTATAAATAAGAACTATTCTTAAGAAGGGGAGATGTATGGGGATTTGAAGAGGAAAATAATTACGTTTCCTCTCTCATACTCTTATACCCTAAAAGGGAATTAGATTGATCAATTGAGTAATAAAAAACTTTTTATGTTTCCTCTCTTATACTCTCATACTTTAACAAGTTTGTTTATGTATAAGTATAATTAAGTGTTATTCATACTTTCTTACTCTAAGTGTTCTTACTCATAAGCATAATTAAGTATAATTCGATCTCACATAATCTCTTACTCGAAGATTTTCTTGTGCATAACTATAACTAAGTAGTAATCAATCTCTCATACTATCTTACTCTTATTCGAGGGAAATATCTCGTTTTAAAACTTAAAGTGCATAAATCATTTAGCCCTAAATCCTTCCGGTCCAGAACCCCGGTGATTCCACCTCACGATCTGCACTAGCTGGTGGATTTTCACAACACTGGAGGCAGTAGTTGGAGTAGAAGCCGACATAGAATTTGCTCTATGTCTCATCACGGACATTCCGCCATGGTCATCATAGTTGGAATTGGTGGCATAATTGGTTAGTTGTTGGCTGGTGGAGGCCGACTTGCGCATCTTCTTTCGGCACTCTTCTTCGTGGTGGTCGATTTTGTCGCAGTATCCACGTTCGATCAAGTTTTGTCGGCTTGGAACGGCATGGTGGCTCCCCCTTCTTCCGAAGGTTCCTCGATGGCTTCCATCTTGTTGCTGAAATTGGGAGTTGTTTTTGTGAGTCGGACCTCGTCCGCCTCGTCCTTGGCTGAATCGACCTCTTCTTACTCGGGCGCGTCCTCCTCCTCCATCCGAATTTGACCTTCTGAGGTGTTGCTCTTGGTTCGAACATGGTTTTCTTTAACCTATAACATTGATTGAAGATCGAAGAAAGAGGGAAGATTCTCCTTTGCTAGGATGGTGGTTCTCATTGCGCCGAACCGTGGTGTGAGGCTGTCGAGGCATATTCACACAATCTCATCACCATCTACGTTGACGCTTATTGAGCCGTGTAAGTCACAAAGATCCTTGATCTTCAAGGTGTAGCTCATGATGGACATGTCCCGTTGTTGGATGTTGTTCAACTCTTGGTGGAGTTGAAGCTTTCATACCGTTGTATTGGCGACAAATATCTTCTTGAGATTCTCCCAAGCTTCCTTTGGCGACTTGGCTTCTCAAATGTAGCCAAACATGTGGTCATGAACACATATCGCCAAACAATACATCACTCGACTTGTGGCTTGCTCCCATGTTGAGTATTCAAGAGTCGTTAGGTCGGGTCAATTTTCTTGTGCTCCTTTGATGTAGCTCCAATAGCCTTGGCCGACAAGGTATTGGTGCATCTTGTACTCCCAAGATGCAAAGTTGTTCCTGTCCAACTTCTCGCTAGGGAGAGTGCTCCCCATTTGAGTATTCATTGTTGATGTAGATTTCCTTCTTCTTTTCCTTCTCTTTCAAACACGAGCTATGTAGTGGCACTATGATAGCAATGTGCCGGTTCTTCTTGAACGTCGGCGTAGAGCACAACACACACGGATGGGCTAGATCGAGCCACCAAATCGCTCTAATACCATGTTAAGAATCGGGTATGATTCTGTGCAACGGAAGAGATGTGTGTTATGTGTGTGTATGTGTGTAAGAGAGAGAGAGGAGAGAAACACAAGTTAGATTAGCTAGAATGGAAAAATAGAATACTCAAGAAGAAAATGTATATTAACAAGGAATATGAGATACAAAAATGTACCATTACAAGGGAGGACAACCGACACTCTCTGAAATAGGAGTAGGGTGCTTTATATAAGGTCACTCTCTCTCTTCATTAACTCCCTACAACAACCACTCTCTCTTGGGGAATGTGGAGACTCATTAGTCATGGGGAATATTTCAAACTCATTATTTATGTGTCATAGAATATGATTTTATGACACAGTTAATGTGTAGAGAGTAGTGGTGAGACTTTTGACCTTTGGGTGCTCATAGATTCTCAAAAGGTGTGTTCACACACAAGGCTAGGTTGAGCTTGATTTTCAACACTCACATTAAGGTAACCTAGAGCATTTAACAAGTTAAATGTGGCATAAAAGAAAAACCTAAATACAAAGCTTGGCTTGTTGCGAAGGGGTTCAAACAAGAGTATGGAGTCGACTACGACGAGATATTCTCACCAGTAGTCAACATGGAAAACACGAATCCAGCACCAACAACACTTCCAATGCCAGTCCGACTATCGGACAGAGACTCTCCTTCGACGAACGAGGAGAGAGCTCAATGGAAAGATACCCTATGCATCGGCAGTATCATGTACGCAATGGTGGCGACTCGACCCGACCTTGCATATGCAGTAGGGTCAGCCGGTACATGTCAAACCCAAGAAGCATTGGGAGGCCGTCAATCACATCTTTAGGTACCCGAGAGGGTTTAGTATATAAGGAATAACCTAATGTTGTAACTAGAGGTTGGTTGATCATTCTTGTATCTTGAGACTTGTAGAGGGAGAGAACGAAATAACATAGCTTCCATTAAAGCTTAAGAGCGTTGTCGTGAAGAATGTGCTTCACACCCTTATATACCAAGTACAATATACATACTACAGGCTAGGCTATTTTTAGAAGTATTATAAAGAATAAAATTGAGTAAAATTAAGAAACTTGAACCCTCAACCTTGTATACCAAGCACAAGGTATACACCACTAAGCTAGGTTATTTATTTAAAAAATATATCTCCATCACTGTACTTATGTTATATCTATTTTCTTACATGAGAGCTCAAATGAGCATGATGGCTATCATGCATCACATGTAAAGCATGTGCGCCAAACTTTCTTCTGTCATACTTTCTATGATGTTTGCTGAGCATATTTCTACAGGTTCTCATAGACACTTCCGTGCATATCTGTTCTTCATTAAATACTTTTGAGAATCAAACTCAAAGTCTTCCTCTATTGTGTGAACACACCTTAGGAATATACAAGTGTGTGAACACACCACTACCATGTAACAATAACTAATGTGCCATAGATGTAACTCCTATGACACATAGTTATGACTCATGAGGTAGTTAAGGTTCCCCCCTCTTTCCTGAGAGGTAGTTTTAGTAAGAGAGTGTAAAGAGAAGGTGACTATATAAGCACATTCTCCTCTCCTTTTTAATGGGTTGGTTATCATTCTTGTGAAACATAATTTTCTATTTTCTGTCTACCTTGAGTCGACTCTCACACCTCTTCTCTCCCTCCCTCTCTCTCTCTCTCTCTCACACACACACACACACACACACACACACACACACTTCTAATTCATTTCTATTGCACACAATCAAATACTTGATTGTTTCATGGTATTAGAGCGATTTGGTAGCTTGATCTAAGCCCATCCGTGCATGTTGTGTCTATGTCGACGTTCAAGAAGAACCGGTTGATCATTATCGTAGCACTCCTACATAGATCGTATCTAATAGAGGAGAAGAAGAAGGAGGAGGAGGAGGAAAGTAATTTCTAACGTCATGAATACTCAGATGGGCATCTCTCTTCCCAGTGAAAAGTTGGACGAAAACAACTTTGCATCTTGGGAATACAAGATGCACCAATACCTTGTCAGCCAAGGCTATTGGAGTTACATTGAAGGAGCTCAAACCCAACACACCGACTACCTAACATGGGAGCAAGCAACACGTCGTGTGTTGTATAGCTTGGCATCATGTTTTTACGACCACATGCTTAGCTACATTCGGGAAGCCAAGACGCCGAAAGAAGTGTGGGAGAATGTCAAGAAGATTTTCACAGCCCACACAATTGCTCAAAAACTTCAACTCCAACAAGACTTGAATAACATTCAATAGAGAGATATGTCGATCACTAGCTACACCTTGAAGATCAAGGAGTTGTGCGACTCACTCGGCTCAATCAACGTGAACGTTGATGACGACGAGATGGTGCAAATATGCCTCAGTGGCCTTGCACCACGATTCGACACAGTGAGATCAGCCGTCCTCGGAAGAAAAAATCCTCCCTCCATCGACCTTTAGTCGATGTTGGTGGTCGAAGAAAATCACGTTCGAACAAGAAGTAATGTCAGAACAATTCATGACAAGACACACCTCAAAAGGTGCTACGCTCTACTCACATTTGGACGGTAGTAGAGGACATGGTCACAGAAGAAGAGGTCGATTCGGCCAGGGACGAAGTGAACAAAATCGGTCTCATGAAAACAATTCCCACTTTCGCTAAGAAAGTGGAAACACCCGAGGAACGTTCGGCAAAATGGAGAGCTTCCATGCTAGACCAAGCGACAAAACAACTCCCTCGAATGCGGATAATGTGATAGATTCGGCCACCATGAAGAGTAGTGCTAGAAGAAGAGGAGTGAATTGGCTTCCACAAGCTTGCAACACACAAACTATGCCACCAACTCCGACTATGACGACTATGGCAGAATGTTCGTGACAAGACATAGAGCGAACTTTATGTCAGCCTATGGATCGACCAACACCTCTAGCCCAAAAAACGTATTGTTTGTTGACTTCGACGCCTCCAACCACATGATGTCGCATCAAGAATGGCTTTGAGACCTATGAGCACCTGATCGGCTAGGCTCTAGGGATGACATCACTCACCCAATTCCACATGTCGGCAATGTCCCATTTAGGAAAGAAGGTGATCAAACATATATTAAAAATATCTTACATGTTTCGACCATAACAAAAAATTTGGTCTCAGTTGGCCAAATCGTGGAGCAAGGCATGCAAGTTTGTTTCAACCACGGAGGTTGATTCATTGAGAAGGATGGTCGACTCATCACTCGCGGATGAATGTTCATTCTCGACCCAAACAAGGTGGAATCGGCCATGTTCGCAAAGGGCCATAAAACAGACATGGACATAGAGTTGTGACATATGAGAATCGGTCACATCAATCTACAAAAGCTCAAGAGCATGAAGTCGAAAGGAGTCATCATCGAACTCCCAAGTCCCGACTTTCAAAGAAAAGGAAATTGAAGGCATATGTGAAGCCTGTCAATTTGGGAAACAACATCGGCACCCGTTTCCAAAAGAGAGAAACGTACAAGTAAATGCCTCTTGGACGTAGTCCACTCAAATGTGTGGGGACTGGCACAAATGACAATATTTGGTGGATGTCGATACTATGTCATCTTCATCGACGACTACTATAGGCACACTTGGATTTATCCAATGCACCACAAGAACGTAGTGTTTACACACTTCCAAAAGTTCAAAAATGGAGTCGAAATAGAAATGGGTCGACATGTTCGATGCCTTTGGATAGACGAAGGAAAAGAATACTATTCTGATGTGTTTACAACCTATCTCCAACAAGTAGGAATTTGGTGAGAATTTACGTGCCGATATACACCTCAACAAAATGGAGTAGCCGAAAGGAAGAATCAACACATACTAGAGGTAGCTAGTGTCATGATATGGCAAGACTCGAACCCATGACCTTATGCTACATGGGTCGAGCTCTTACCATTAGACTATGAATTGTATTTTGTAGGATATTATTTTCATTATGCTTTATCATAGAAAATTGATGTATATTGCAGATCTCTCTGGAACATTCTAGAAGCTTCAGGATTATTCCTAAAAACACTATAAAAGGAGGCACAAGGCATTGTTTTGAACCAAACTGGTTCAACACCAGTCTTAAGCCTCTTAGCCGATTTGTACTTATCTTTCATATAATATAAGAGCTATTGTCATCATCCTATTTCTCTCTCTCTCCTCCTCTCACTTCCTCTCTCTTGGGAATCTTACGCAGTCCCGTCCTCTTAGTACTAATAGTACTACTCTTCTTAGTACTAATTCCATCTTTGCTTTAGTACTATTCCTGACAGTTTGAACAAATCTTTTCATCTTTCCTCCAGCTTACTTGTCGTTCTCCCTCATCCTCCTATCCTTTTCCCCCTACTATGGCTATTGTTAGCACCCAAGAATATCAATCCGTTTTCTCCGAGTTACAGTGCCTAAAAGAAAAGTTTGTTGCCCTGGAACAAGAAAACCAATGGCTGATAGGGGATCTGCAACAAATTGCTCTAGAAAAGCAACAAACGCAGCAACAACATGAGGAGTTAGTGTTATGGGTGCAACAACTCGAAGCGGCATTGCAACAACAAGGATCAAGTCCCCAAGGATTTCATAAAGAGCCGAAGATTGGACTTCCTGTGAAATTTGATGGAACGCGATCGCAATTCAGGGGATTCCTTAATCAGGTACGATTAGTCCTCCAAATGCATCCTTCCCGATTCCCCACTGATGCATCCCGAGTCGGCTTAATAGGCACGTTGCTTAGCGGCTCAGCCTTAGCATGGTTCGCTCCGCTTCTAGAAAAACAATCGCCCTTGCTTAATAACTTTGAAGATTTTATTAGTGAGTTCAAAGCCTGCTTTGGAGACACCGACAGCATCAGGACGAGGATCAACAAGATCCGGCGATTGCGTCAAGGCGATCGTCCAGCCTTTGCCTATGTGGCGGATTTCCGCCTACTCACTTCCCACATACCCTGGGATGATCAAGCACTAATGGAGCAGTTTCGCTATGGCCTGCGAAATGATGTCAAAGATCTACTTGTAACCTTCCCCGAAGAACCAAAGTCTCTTACGGAGGCAATCAGTCGAACAGTCCGATGTGACAACCGCCTCTTCGAACGACGTTCGGAACGTCAATTACAGATACCACGCGCTAGGCCGGAGCCCACTTACGCCGCAATTGCGGCTAGACCATTTGCACAAGACATTCCTCAAGCAAATACGTCGACACCGATGGAGATCGATACCATGCGTCGACGCGGCCTATTATCGGAAGAAGAAAAGCAACGACGACGTGCAAATCGATTATGTCTTTATTGCGGTGGACCAAGGCATATCGCAATCAATTGTCCCCATAGGCCAAGAAGACAGGTAAATCAAATTGTAGCCTGTACTAAACCCGAGTCAATTCTTCCCTTAGGAGTGTCTGATAGTATTAATAGTACTAATAGAGTGTTTGATAGTATTCATAGTACTAATAGCCCAAGTATCTCAAATAAATTTGAAATCCTTAGTCAATTAGATGAAGAGTTAAACGATTGAGTTCAGCCAAAATAGGAGCCGTTTGGTTGGACAACAACCCTAGATCTGTACAGCCCATTAGTGGTTCCATCCCTTCCAAGCAAGTTAGCAATGTGTTCCTAGCCCAAGTCATTGTTAGTACTAAAAGTACTCCCCCAGTACCCGTCCTAGCACTTTTAGATTCCGGAGCTAATTCTTGTTTCATGGATCGAAATTTTGCCCAAGCTTCTCAGATATCCTTAAGAAAACTTCCTTGTCCCGCATCTGTAGTAGTCATTGATGGTCGTCCCATTGCTTCCGGGAATATTGTAGAAGAATCAGAACCCATTCAAGTTGTCCTAGGTAGTTTTGTGTGTGTAATATCATTTAATATAATTAGTAGTCCAGAGCATCCCATTGTCCTAGGATTACCTTGGTTTGAATTACATAATCCAGCCATAGATTGGAGAACAAGAGAAGTCCAATATCGACCACCCCAAGAATCAACTCACCAAGTTTCGACCATTTCACTCCATCAACTACGTGAAGAAGGACCCAAGGAGGCAATGTTCCTATTTGCAATATCAGTACATCCTTCCATCACTATTAAGAAGGACTCCTGAGTACAACTTCCAGCAAAATATCATCCTTATGCCGATGTATTTGACAAGGTAAAAGCCGGTACCCTTCCTCATCACCGTCCCTATGACTGTCCCATCGATTTACAACCAGGAACCGAGCCACCATGGGGACCAAATTACAACTTGTCACCCACCGAGTTAGAAGTCCTTCGAGCCTACATAGAGGAGAACTTGGTAAGCGGGTTCATCCCCCATTCGAAATCTTCGGCCGGTGCACCCATCTTCTTTGTCAAGAAGAAAGATGGCTCACTTTGTCTTGTCGTTGATTACCGCGGATTGAATAAAGTCACCATTCGGAATAGGTATGCACTTCCTCTTATATCAAGTCTTTTAGAGCGAGTTAATGGTGCCAAGTTTTTTACTAAAATCGACCTACGAGGAGCGTAGAATCTCGTGCGGATCCGACCGGGAGATGAGTGGAAGACCGCCTTTCGCACGCGGTATGGGCATTTCGAGTATACTGTTATGCCGTTTGGCCTAACCAATGCACCCACAATCTTCCAACACATGGCAAATGATATATTCAGAGACCTCTTGGATATCTGTTTGATCATTTATTTGGATGATCTGTTGATTTATTCGAAGACCCAGGAAGAGCACGATTCTCATGTACTATCAGTACTAAAGCGACTCCGCGAGAATGGTCTTTATGCCAAGCTAGAAAAATGTAGCTTTGACTGCAAGCAAGTGGAATTTCTAGGCTACGTCATCTCCTCAAAGGGCATCGCCATGGATCCAGCTAAAATCCAAACTGTACTAGAGTGGCAAATTCCACGGTCGATACGAGATGTACAATGTTTTCTAGGTTTTGCTAACTTCTACCGTAAGTTTATACAGGATTACTCGAAGATTATATTTTACCTCTCACACAACTTACGAAGAAGGGCCAAGCATTTCTTTGGTCCATAGAAGCAGATATGGCTTTTCGGCATCTTAAGAAAACCTTTACATCAGCACCGATTCTAGCTCATGTGGATACAAGCAAACCATTCATCATGGAGGCCGACGCATCAGATTTCGCCCTCGGTAGCATCCTTTCTCAACAAGGCGATAAAGAAGAGTTGCATCCGGTGGCTTTCCATTCACGCAAATTCGATGTCGCAGAAATCAACTACGAAATACATGACAAGGAGTTATTAGCAATCTAGGATTTATTTGTACAATGGCGGCATTTCTTAGAGGGCTCTCCACATCAGGTCATTGTCTTTAGCGATCATAAAAATCTTGCTTATTTTCAGAACGCTCGCGTACTAAATCGACGGTAAGCTCGGTGGGCGCAATTCCTCACGTGTTTCGACTTCAAAATCACATATCGACCGGGGAAGCAGCAAGGAAAAGCAGATGCACTATCACGGCGTTCATATCTTGCACCTCGTCCTGGTGACGCAACATTTGATAATCAAAAGCAAGTAATCTTGGGACCAACACGATTGCACACGACGTGGATTTTTCACACCCCGATGGATTCACGGATTACCGATGACATACGTGCAACCTTGAAGACGGATAGTTTTGCTCAAGACATCCTGGCGCACATTGATACTTCTCGGGCATCCGGTTCTCAGTCTCAACAACCAGGTATTGACTACCGACAATTCGAATATCATGATGGTTTGTTATTCTTTAAAAAGCGCGTATATGTCCCCGATTGCTCCTGTCGCCTTCAAATCGTCCAACATTGTCACGACACCCATACGGCGGGACATTTCGGTAGTACTAAGACGTTGGAGCTAGTGCAATGATCTTTTTGGTAGCCCCACATGCGCCGTTTTGTCGACGACTACGTTCGGACCTGTGATGCTTGCTGCCGAGCAAAGATGCCACGACACCATCCATATGGCTTGTTGGAACCTTTACCGATTCCAAGTAAGCCATGGCAGTCTATTTGTCTTGATTTTATCACAGATCTGCCGGTCTCGAAGGGGTTCGATGCTATCCTAACCGTCGTCGATCGATATACGAAGATGGCACATTTTGTGCCATGTACTAAAGCTATCACTAGCGAGGAAACCGCCGCTCTTGTTATGCGTGAGGTATTTCAGCATCATGGCCTCCCGGACGGTATTATCAGTGACCGAGGCCCGCAATTTGTCTCCAAATTTTGGCAGCATCTCTTCAAGATGCTCAAGGTCTCCTGCAACCTCTCCTCCGGCTACCATCCTCAGACCGACGGACAGGTGGAACGAACAAACCAAACGCTGGAGCAATATCTCTGGTGTTTCCTGAGTTATCAATAGGATGATTGGGCCGAGATTCTCCACTTTGCGGAGTTTGCGTATAATAATGCTATTCACTCCTCGACTCGGGTCTCCTCATTTTTCGCTTATACCGGTTTCCATCCTCGCTGGTCGATGATCGACACTCCGGAGCTACCTACCAACCCTCGTGCCGAGGATCATTTGGAGAGGCTACGCAAGATCCAGATGGATCTCTCTACTCACCTTCGTCATGCTCAACACACACAGAAGACTTATGCGGATCGTCATCGGATTCCCTCCTCTTTTGCCATTGGAGATCAAGTATGGCTCTTACGTCGTCACATCAAGACTACTCGACCGTGCGACAAGTTGGATTATTGACGACTTGGTCCTTTCCGTATTACGGGGAAGATTAATGATGTCACCTTCCGCCTTGATCTCCCTCCGCAACTTCAAATACATCCGGTTTTCCATTGTTCTCTTCTTGAACCTTATAAAGTAAACACCATTTCCGGTTTTCCATTGTTCTCTTCTTGAACCTTATAAAGTAAACACCATTTCCGGTTTTCCATTGTTCTCTTCTTGAACCTTATAAAGTAAACACCATTCCCGATCGTGTGACACCACTGCCGCCCCCACTAGAGTTGGACGTCGGCCTGGAGTATGAAGTTGCTGCCATCCTCGATTCCAAACTTGTTCGCAACAAACTTTATTACTTGGTCGATTGGCTCGGTTATAGTCCGAGCGAACGTACTTGAGAACCCGTCGAGCATGTTGCCAATGCACAAGATCTTCTTGCTGATTTCCACCGAAAATATCCGGACAAACCCGATCCGCAATTAGCGCCGACTCGTTCCACTCGTCGTCTTTAAGGGGGAGATAGTGTCATGATATGGCAAGACTCGAACCCATGACCTTATGCTACATGGGTCGAGCTCTTACCATTAGACTATGAATTGTATTTTGTAGAATATTATTTTCATTTATGCTTTATCATAGAAAATTGATGTATATTCCAGATCTCTCTGGAACATTCTAGAAGCTTCAGGATTATTCCTAAAAACACTATAAAAGGAGGCACAAGGCATTGTTTTGAACCAAATTGGTTCAACACCAGTCTTAAGCCTCTTAGTCGATTTGTACTTATCTTTCATATAATATAAGAGCTACTGTCATCATCCTATTTCTCTCTCTCTCCTCCTCTCACTTCCTCTCTCTCGGGAATCTTACGCAGTCCCGTCCTCTTAGTACTAATAGTACTACTCTTCTTAGTACTAATTCCATCTCTGCTTTAGTACTATTCCTGACAGCTAGGGCCATGATGAACGAAAGAGTTTGCCAAATTCATACTAGGCCAAAGTAGCATGTACAGCCGTATACTTGATGAACTGATGCACAACATCTAGTGTGTACAATGTCACCCCCCACAAGAAGTATTATGGGAGAAAGCTAGACCTATCCCATTTAAGGATATTCCACACTATTGCATTTGTGCACATTCCCGATGAGAAATGGTAGAAATTTGATCCAAAATAGGAGAAGTGCATCCTCATGGGGTACTCACTTGAGAAAAAGGGGTACAAGTGTTTCAACCCCTCTAACTGAAAAGTTTGTGTGAGTCGAGACCTCGTATTTGACGAGTCAACATCCTGGTACGTACTCAACTCAGATTCATTCGACCCGATCACAACTAACCTAGATATCATCTCGGAGGACGACGATTGGCTAAGGCCTATACCAAAGGAGAGTCTGATCTCAACCAGGTTGGGTGGACCACAAGAGCCTTTGAGCAATCAAAGCACATTGTAGACAAGATCTGCATTGGGTAAGGGTAAAGCCAAGATGCCCAAATACGAAGTCAACCACTTCGATGAGAGTGATGCAGACGGGCCGGCATGTTCAATTGACAACAAATTCGGTGCCCCTATCATGAAGACACCTGGAGTAAAGAAAGCCCTTGTGGGTACAAATGAAAAACTCCGTCGCTCCACTCGTGAAAAGATCGTAGTCACCCGATTCAATTACGATGACTACATGGTATATCACTAGATGAAGGTGGCAACCATTCATGAGCGGGGAAGTTTTGCCGAAGCTGCTCAAGATCTGCGATGGGTAGAAGCAATGAACGAAGAAATGCAAGCCTCAGCAAGAACAAAAACGTGGGACCTTGTCCCATATTCACCACACAAAAAGACAATTGGTTACTGATGGATATACTAGGTGAAGTAAAATGTTGACGACACAATCAATCGGGATTCGGTACAAAGTCCTTTCGTAGCAAAAGGCTATGCTCAAACCCACGGTGTCGACTATGAGGAGACCTTTGCCCCAGTGGCAAAGATGACAACCATTTGAACTGTAATTGCGCTCACAACAGCAAAAGGATGGAATCTCCATTAGATGGACGTAAAAAATGCTTTTCTCCAAGGTGAATTAGAAGAGGTGTACATGGTACAACCACCAGACTTCAAGTTGAGATCACATCCGACTATTGTATGCCGAATCCAAAAGCCTCTCTATGGCCTCAACCAAGCGCCTAGAGCACGACATTCGAAGATAACCCAATATCTTCATCACGTCGGCTTCAAAATGTCCAAGTCTGACAATTCCCTATTCATCCGAAACAACTCTAGAGGTCAAGTATTCATCATAATATATGTAGATGACTTGGTGATTGGAGGATAACACATAGCCGACATCAATAATATCAAGATGCTTCTCTCCGGCAAGTTCTAAATGAAGGACACAAAAGAGTTCCACTACTTTCTAGGCATCGAAGTAATTTGGACTCCTAACGACATCCTGATCTCCCAACAACACTACATCTTAAACCTCTTATTCAAGTTCGGGATGAAAAAATGCAAGCCTATGACAACCCCTCCTGATTAAAAACTTAAGCTAGATGCCGACTCTGGCACAAAAGCGTGTGAGCCGACACACTATCGATAGCTAGTAGGAAGCCTAACCTATCTAACTATCACCGTACTTGACCTCAGCTATCTGGTCGGCCTCCTTAGCCAATTCATGCAGACGCCATGTGATATTCATTTGGATTGTGCTAAGCAAGTGTTACGATACGTAAGTGGTACGATAGTTTACGACAATCTCTACAAATTGACAATGCCAATTCGACTCGAAGGGTACACAAATGTTGATTGGGCTGGGTACAAAGCCGACAAACGATCAAAATTAGGGTTTGTCTTCTCCCTCGGACGCAGAACTATATCCTGGAATAGCAAGAAACAACCGATAGTCACATTGTCAAGCAGGGAGACCAAACACAAGGGCGTAGTTGTTGCTGCATGTGAAGCTGTATGGCTCAAGAGGATACTGAAGGATCTGGACGTCTCCATCAAAGATCCCATCTTGCTCTACTACGATAACCTCAACAATATTCATCTTGCCCGCAATCCGGTCTTCCATGCTCAAATTATGCACATCTAGGTGCACTACCACTTCATCCAAGAACGAGTTCTAGTAGGGGATGTTGACCTCCAACATATCAGCACAAACCTTCCTGGACAACTATCATCTTCATGAAGGCACTTGGGGCTGACAAGCTTCAGCAATTCTCGACAAAGCTAGGTCTTTCAACCTTCGACCTGCCGATCTTGAGGAGAAGTGAGCCGGACAAACACAGAAAGTAGAGTGAGCCGGCATCAAAGCCGAAGCTAGAGCCAAACACCATTGAAGACGGACCCAGAAACCAACCGAAGCGACGAAAGGCAATTGTCCAACGACTGGAAGTTGAGCTTGAAGGAGCATGTTGAGAATCAAACTCAACTTCCGTTAGTATATGATCACACCTTAGGAATATACAAGTGTGTGAACACACCACTACCATGTAACAATAACTAACGTGTCATAGATGTAACTCCTATGACACATAGTTATAAGGTAGTTAAGGTTTTCCCTTCTTTCTCGAGAGGTAGTTTTTGTAAGAGAGAAGGTGACTATATAAACACCTTCTCCTCTCTTTTGTAATGGGTTGGTTATCATTCTTGTGAAATATAGTTTTCTATTTTTTGTCTACCTTGAGTTGACTCCCTCACCTCCTCTCATACTCTCTCTCTCTCTCTCTCTCTCTCTCTCTCTCTCCCTCTTTTGTGCTTTCTGCAAATACTTTAGGAGATGCACAAAAGCTTATGAAGGCATTGGAAATTTTTTGCATGCATACTAAATTAAGTGTCAATAGCTCTAAAACAAAGATTATGCTTGTGAAGAGCCAAGAAAGAGATAAACCATGCATTATGTACAACAATGAGCCACTTGAATGTGTGGAAAGCTTCAAATATCTTGCCCTTGAAGTTCCTTCAAATCACAGATGGAATGAATGTGATACACACCGCTTAGAGGCGGGTAAGCGAGCATACTATGCATTTGAGAACACATACAATCTTGGAGATATTAAGTGTTGGGTCCTCAAGAAACATCTTTCCAACACTTTGGTGACACCGGTTCTTCTCTATTGGGTGGAAATATGGGGCGGTAGCATCCCTAAATCTACGTGGAAAGAATTTGAAAATGTCCAAAAACATTTTCTTACAAAGTTGCTACAAGTTAAGAAACAAACACCCTACACCCTCCTCCTCCTTGAGACGGGATCACTTCCCATTGAGATCATGGCCATGGAAAGGGTTGTTGAATACATGCTTAAGGTTCAAAAAAGTCCCTCACATCGACTTCCTTGAATTGCATGAGAAGCAAACAAAAAGATCCAAAAGACGCATAAAAGCAAAATTTTGTGTTCCGGTTAGATGCAAGATATAGAAAAATGGTTTGGTAGATGGAATGTGAGACACTTGCTTCATGACGCATCACTAGATTCCTCTATAAATGATGCCTTTTTGCAACGCCAATGTATCATGACAGGGAACAAATGTGAAGGCTCACACTTCACACATTATACTACACATGTTGCACCTAACAACAAAACCATATTCTTTGCGGAATGGGGAAACCGTTCTTGCGGAGATCCGCGAGTACGTGTCGGATCCGGGCAGGACCACCGGGATCTTGGACAGGGGAGAGATGGGTTTCCGGAGGATAAAGCTCTCTGGAGCCGGATATGCCGTCGAGACACCGGCCGGAGTAGTTCTGGATGCGACCTAGAGACAACCGATACAGACACATCCCAGAATACGACCGGAACGCGTAGAGCGAGAGCACATGCGTACACACACCCATTGATCCTTCACAACTGTATTTATAAAAGGCTCAATAGACCTAAGTATATATATTTATGTGCATATTAATAAGTACACGGACTACGGTCCGATTCATCGTGCTCGCATGCACGCTCACACACGCACATATGTACAAAAACGGAAAGAAGAAACTCTGAAGACATCGACACAGAGACAGACGCATGAAACTTCACTTATGTATATTTACAAGAGCGAGATACAACTCCGGCTTCGAGCCAGACTAAGGTAGGTTAGGTTACAACAACAGTGTGCTGCCAAGCCGCCAATCGGGGATCTCTCAGGCTCCTCGCGCCGAGCAGGGTCTTGCATGGAGACAGAGCAGAAGTGAAAACCCCTTAGGACATACAAGCTCTTAACCGGACTAACCCCTAAACAAACATGAAGACTCAACCCACACGATGACAAAGAAGAAGAAGAAGACCTAGATGAAACCCTAAAGAATGTAAGTAAGATGAGAAACCTACCATACCTCAGACCTAAGTGGTATACCCTCCTAACTCAAAAATGGGCATTTCCCACACAAGAGACCCTCCCTTCCTGTTATAGCACAAGGAGGGAGTGGCGTAATAATGTGGGATAAATATCCATTATTACAAGGGATAGCCTATCCCGTTATTACTCCTATTCGGCGCCTTAAAGACACCAGCTACCTTTGTACATCTTTTACAAGAGTGGGTGCACACGGTGCAGTCCGCCGATATCCCATACAACCCTAGTTTTCACACTGTGGCCGCGAATCCTCATGACATCTGCCCCCACCAAACCTCACATCCATTGGCATGTGCCAAGTCAAAGTGAAGTGTGTGGGATTTTGGCCGTAGTGAACAACCGGTCTTCTGTAATCCGCACCTCGGCTGCCGCGTCGGCCTCTGCCACTCCTGAACCATTGGCCTTGGTTCCTTCCTCGCGCTTGCCCCTTCGTAGGCTCATTCCGACCTCTAGGTAGGTCGTTTGTCACGACCCCTTTCGTACGCGTGCTTGCAACTTTGGCCCTTCGATCAACCATATGCACGCCCTTCGTTCCGCCCCTTTCCTTCTCTTGGGAGCTCATTTCCTTGGTTGGCCTTGATTCACCGCTCAGAGCTCATCCAACCTCTCCATCCGGCGTAGCCAGTCCCGATTTCCGGATTCACCCCTTCTCCAGTCGCAGTAGAAATCTCAGATGCTAGTCACGACCCATCCTTTGTTCTATGTGGCGCGGATTTCATTCCTCCCGACCGATTGTCGGAGGTTGCACCTTGCATGTGCCCGTTTTGATCCACCTTGCCGCACACCAAACCTCCCATGCACACTACTCGGCCCTTGCCTGGCGAGATCACACATCTCCAATTAAACTGCATACCGGTGTCCTCCATGCCCAAGGAACACCTGTTAATGGCATGCTCAGCCCCTTTCGTCCTGCGCCGCTACAACCGGTTCGGTGCCGTTGTCCGCCGTTGTCCCCTCACCCCACCTACTTGTCACCTCAAGCTTACGCTTGCCACGCTAGTCGTTGCCACTCCGACTGAGCCGATGAGGTCTCCAGTACATGTGTGGAGGATCCTTCTTCGGCCTTCGATGTCCTTCGTAGCCACCGACCCATGCACTCCGCTTCACACCCGTACTCCCATCCCGGTACTTCCGTATACCGCCCAACCTTCGACTTCGCTTCGGGAGAGGCTTAGTCGCTCACCTCCTTTGCTTGGCACTGTTCGTGCCGAACTCTGGTCTTTCCCCGTGCTTGTTTCTCGGCCTTGAGTGGCCATACACACGTCCTTCAACTCGCCTCAATGCGTGCCCCTTTCGGTCGGGCATGCCGTGCTCCGCCTTGGCGTCCTCGGTGCCTTCAGCGTCACTATCCGCACATGGATCACCCTTTTCTTCCGGCCTACATGGCCTCCATTGTCTCTACGATGCATTGGTTGCTCGGTGCCTTTGTCCGTTATTGCCTTCATCATCTTGCCGCCACCTTCCTTCTCCTTGGTCTTACATTGCCACAATGGCCAAACTACTGAGGTCTTCGGTGTAGGTGTGGAGGATCCCTCTCATGCCTTCTGTCCTTTGAGGCCTTTGACCCGTGCACCTTGCGCATCCTTAGTTCTTCCGAGCCTAGTGATCAGGTCCGTTTCTGTTTCGTGGTTGCATAGCCGGCCTTATACCTCTTTCCGCTCTTTCGGCCCTTGCTTTGTCAGATCCCATTCACCTATTGCCACCACCCATCTCTCTCGGTCTCACGTTGGCTCTCGGGTCAGACCTCCGAAGACTTCAGATTGTTGTACGACACTTCTCCAAAGGGGTGGTAAGGATTGGATGCTAAGTTACACGCGTAAGATGATTACACTAAGCACAGACGGTAAAACAATACAAAGACAAAGATAAACACGCAATAAGTATAATTGTATTACTTCCGTAAAGCATTTACAAATCATCGGATCCTTTTATAGGCATCCGGCAAGGTTACAATCAGTGCACTTAGGCAACTGGCATCCGAATCGGTCCGGATCCGGATCGGTACAACTGTACCGGATCCGTCCCTCCGAATAATAAATATACTATTATTTACTTCCTATTATCCAATCCGACTCTGCCTTCCCAGTTGTCCTTGCTCTTCTGACCGGCCAACACATGGCACGCCCGTGGGAAAGTGCCTTGCACTTCGAACCCACTCCCAGCCTCAGTCTTCCTCCAAAATATCGAGCAAACTCCGCTCGAAGGTGTCAAGTGGTGCCTCTTCCTCCAATTCCTGTTCCTTGCCTGCCTGGTCTCCGACCTCCGGTTGGGTTGGCTGTTCCATAAAAATTTGCTGCTCCGGCTCTGCTTGATTCTGTGGTGCCGGTGCTTCCTCACCGCTCCGTCCGGGTTCTTCCTGTTCTTCCTCTGTTCCAGGCTCTGTTCTGTTACTAGTGTCGCTTTCTCCGGTCTCGACTGGTCGGTTCGGTGCGCCTTCTTCCTCTGCTCCGGTGTTTTCCGGTCTCAACTCTTCCTCTTCCCCGGCATCGGTCTGCACCTGCTCTTCTTGATTTTCTTGGACCGGAAGTTCTTCTTCGGGTATTCCTTGTCGGGGTTGTTCGGTGTCGGTTGGTTCAGCTTCAGCCGGTCGCTCTCCCTTACTTATAGTGATTGGCGTCGTTCTTCCCTCGGCTTCCTGTCGTAACCGGTCCTGCTCGTATTTCTCCAACTCCAACTGAGTTGCGAGCTGCCCGTCATCCAACCTCTCTACCAACCCTCGGATTTCTTTGAGATGTTCTTCCGCTAAAGCGTAGAAATCCTCCGACAACTCTTCCCAAATGGCAACGATACTTTCTTCATCCATCTTGTAGAACTTGTCACCGGTCTTCCTCCGATTCTCGGCATCAGCTCGGAGTGTCTGTAGCTCGGTTGCCTGTTGTGACCACTCCTTCCATAGCTTTCCCGTACTTTCGTTGATGCTTGCCTGAGCTCGGGTACTCCAACATGACATGATGAGCTTGATCCGGTCAACCCCCGCTTTAGCATGCGCATAAGCTTCTTGCTTTTCCTTCCTTGCCCGTTTTATAATGTCGGCCATTATCTGAGCCTGGACTTTGTAATCCGCTCTCTGCTTTTCATAGGCACTTTGCAGTTTGTTGAGCGTGAAGGTCGATCTTTCCTTTTCTTCATTCCGGATCTTGGTCGGATCCAGCTTTTCCCACCTTAGCGCCTCTAATTCCTTCCTTCTCTCCGTCGCTTGGGTTATTTCCGCCGACAATGCTTCCTTTTTGGCACTGACCTCGTCCATTGTCTTAGCCAGGCCCAATCGGGTCTTTTTGAGCTATTCTTTCAGCTTCTCTATTTGCCGGTCGTAGTCTGCTGCCCGTTTCTTGTTGTCCGACTTGGCCTGCCTGGCCGGACTAGCCTCAACACAAGTGTCTATCCGACACTTCTCCAAAGGGGTGGTAAGGATTGGATGCTAGGTTACACGCGTAAGATGATTACACTAAGCACAGACGGTAAAACAATACAAAGACAAAGATAAACACGCAATAAGTATAATTGTATTACTTCCGTAAAGCATTTACAAATCATCGGATCCTTTTATAGGCATCCGACAAGGTTACAATTGGTGCGCTTAGGCAACCGGCATCCGAATCGGTCCGGATCCGTCCCTCCGAATAATAAATATACTATTATTTACTTCCTATTATCCGATCCGACTCCGCCTTCCCACTTGTCCTTGCTCTTTTGACCGGCCAACACAAATCAGTGTGAGGATCGCCATAGGATCATTCATCCATACTTCACCGCATCTTAGGATCCCGTTCACCTGCCGCCACCATCCATCTCTCTAGGTCTCACGTCGACTCTCAGGCGAACTGTCGGAGTCTCCAGATCGGTGTGAGGATCGTCGTAGGATCACCCTATCCGCGCTCTTCTACCCTTCCTTAGCTCTCTAGCCGCTTCCTTGTCCATAGCCACTTCTGTCTCGACATCACGGCCCGTGGCTACCCACTTCCGTGCAAGCTTCGACTGTGCTTGCCTTTCTCCCGACTCGACATCCCATGCAACCGTGTCTAGACATACTCGTCCTCCCAAATCGGTGATCGTCGCTTCATCATCCCCGACCTTGTCCTTGGCCGTTCATTCTCCATGTGTCGAGAAGGCGACTTGTTCCACACTTTCCTCGTAATGGCATCATCATACCAAACCTGGCCCTTGCCGAACGGGCTCTACTGCCTCTCCCTTGTCTTCCGTGTCTTGGGCCGGTTTTGGTCGAACGATCCATGCCAAGATCGTGCTCCATCTGAATCGGAATGCCGACGGGATCGATCCCTGGTCAGGTCGACTTTTGATTCCCCTCCCTTTGGTGCCGCCTCTCATTTCCTCCTTCTCTATGGTGGCTCCGTCCTCGGCCTCCTCGTAGGCCGTTTCCCATCCATCTTCGTTGGCATCATGCCAAGACTGCTCGCTGCCGCCTTCCATCTTTCTGGTCTCACATCGGCACACGGGCTCGACTGCCGAAGTCTCCAGAATCAACGTGGAGCGATATTCTCCGCTTCTGACCTCCAACTTGTTGTCGATCTTCTCCTTGGCGTTCCCACCACCATCTTCCATCTCTCTGGTCTCACGTTGCCACATTGGCGGAATTGTCGATGTCTCCAGAAGCGATGTGGGGATCGATTCTGTAAATTCGCCCTCCGACGACTTGCCCATAGCCATTGACTCCTCGATGTTGTCGGTGGAATTTATCCCTTCTTTGATAGCACAATCCTCGCCTTGGATTACTTCTCTAATGTCTGGAGTTTCGGGCAGTGGTGCCCGAAAACGCTGGTCTCTTTCCGAACCCGCAATCGTTGTCTCTCAGAATCCGACCACCTCCTGGGCCGGTCATTCTCCGGCGGTACCATGGTACCGTCTTCCAGCCTCCACATGGGCCACATCCGTCTCGTCCGGAAGGCCGACTAGCTATGATTCTCCGGAATCCGACCGTGTGCCGGATCTCTCTTCTTCGTCGACCATCGCCTTCAAAACCTCGTAGCTTCCTTAACCAAGGCTTCGACATCAAGCTTTGCTGATCCTTCTTGTTGCATGCCCAGTTCATGCTGTTATGACGCGTTGTCGCGCGTTATCTTCCCTTTTTCTTTCGCGGACCCCTCCTCATCCAACCATCAACATACTCGTTCGATTTCCGACCAATCATCGGTAAGGCCATTTGCTTCGTCGTTGTCTTCAAGCTCAATTCTAATGGCTTCCCGTCGTCATGAAGAAAACCGGCCATAGGCGGAATCGGACAAAAAGGCACATGAACCGGCTCTTACACGGATGGACGCGTGAATTGAGATTTTGATATTGATTCATAAATGGATCGGCTGATGTAAATACGAAGTAGTACACATTTATTAGGGGATTGTGCGTATCTCTGTCAGAAGGGATAGGGAATAACGCGATTTGACTAGGGGAAAAGGGGCACCCCCCCCTTTTGGGAACTATTTTAAGGAGACGAGAGAAGGAAGAGAGGGGTATCACACGTTGGCGAGGACAAAGTGCTGCTGCAAAACCGAGTGCCGAGCTCTCTCTCCTCGAATCGTCGTTCTCTGCGGGTGTTGGGAGTTCGCGGCCTCTGCTTCATGGACAGCCTGTGTGCTTCTAGCAGAGTCTCTCCCCTTCCCCTTCCCCCTTTTGTTTTCTTCGAGTCGTGTGGCTGTCGTCGGTGTTCGTGAGTAGGACCCCGTCTCGGGTCTGTTACTGGGCTGCCGGTTGTAAGCTATTGACTATAGTAATTGGATTCTTGTTTTCCTTGCTCTTAATCTCTCTCTGTGTACTTGCATCTCTCTCTCTCTCTCTCTCTCTCTCTCTCTCTCTCTTTCCTTGGTCCGAGACCCCCATGGTCCCACCTCTTTCTACATGCACGCGCGTAACAACGCGACATATTTGGTGAACCCGACGTGAACAGGGCAGCAAAGGAGTCGAAAGATGAGGGGATCGGAGCTAGCAGAGGCAATGGCGGTAGCCGTCGATCGGCTGGTAAGCGCCCGTGAGGGGACGGGTATCGTCGACAGGGCCATCGAATCGATCGTTGGCACTATAGGCCGGTTCGGAGGGAAAGATGCCACAAGTTATTTGGAGGCTTACCGGGCCGAAATGATCATGAGGGATATCTCGATGGACAGGCGGCTGTCCGGATTCCCTCGGGTGGTGACGCCGAGCATCCACGCGGAGGTGCTCGAGGTGCTGGCCGGATGCCAGACTTGGGAGGAGTTCGAGCTACGGCTCCTCGAGAAGTACAGGTTTGACGACTCGCTTCGGCTGTCGAGGCGGGACTTCATGGCGTGGGTGGAAAGCCCCGGAAAAGGGAGGAACACGTCGGTGCTCCTCCAGGAGTTCGAAAAACGGTTCGCGCGGTTGTCGACGCTGGACCGGACAGTGCTCGAAACGAGTC
This sequence comes from Azolla caroliniana, assembly GCF_043228905.1. NCBI lineage: Eukaryota > Viridiplantae > Streptophyta > Polypodiopsida > Salviniales > Salviniaceae > Azolla > Azolla caroliniana. The sequence goes on from NW_028230447.1 coordinate 4,006,366, forward strand.
GAGTACTACTGTTTGTCAAGTCGGTGGACGCGCTCGACAGGGAAAAGGTGGGTCCCCTATTGGAAACGGATGAAGGGCTCACGGTAGACTGGGCCGTGGTAAAATGGGTCTGCAGCCATTTCGACAAACGGCGCGATTGGAGCGACAGAAGCTCGTTGGGGTCAGGGCCGGTCCCGTGGAGGAGGCTCGAGGAGCCGGTATCGGTGCCGGCCAGTAGGAAGGAAGAGACCCGAATCTGGCTAGAGTCGGGGTCATCATCGAAGGACGTGGTCAGAGGCCCATCTGGAGGAGCGGCTCTGGAGGAGCTGACACAGATGGTGCGGGACCTGCAGATCGCACAGGCCCGGAGAGACAGCGGCGAACAACCTCGCGACCGGAGGCCGCCGGCTGGGCAACGGTGCATGTGGTATGACATGATCGGTCACATTCGTAAGGATTGTGTGGATTTCGCTGACGCGCTCAAGACCAACGTGGTGTACCTCTGGAACGAGTGGGTGCATGCGAGCGAGACCCGGAGAGCCCTAGAACTAAATACGGGGCACGGTGGAATGAAGAGGTTGATGGAAGAGGCCGCGTCACGGCACGTTGAAGCCGTTAACTACTCAGTGTCGGTGGGAATTTGGGTCGGGGGTGATGAGACCCGGAAGGCGAAGGACTCCGGATTCTGGCCGCTAGTGCTAGAAGGCATCTCTAGAGTTCGGCTGAAGAAGGAAGAGGCGGACCGCGTGGAACAGCGGGTCCAGGAGGTCACCGGTTGGAACGATCCGGTCGAAGAGAAAATGGGCTTCGTAGAAGCCGCTTGCCAGAACTACAAGGTTCTGGTGGAAGACAAACGGGCAGGGAAGACTAGAAGGGTCGGTCCCCCGCAGAGGTATGAGACCCGGTTCGGACCGAAACCGACGGTGCCGGCAACCCAGGTGCGCCGGACGGAAAGAAGCAGGCGGGGTTTCGGTTGAGCACCGAAATCGAAAGGACCACAGACCTGCGAAAGGTCCTGGAGGAACGTATCCTCGACAACAAAGTGGAGTTGTCGTTGAGGGAAGTGCTCGGGATCGTAGACTTAGTGAAGTGGAAAAGGTTGTCGACGGAGCCGGAACCGGAGAAGCCGGTGGAGGTGCGGACCACGCACTTGGAAGACGCGGCCCTAGAAGACGAGTTGGCGGAAAGCCACTACACGAAGCCGCATTGGGCTAGGGCAACTACGGAAACCCCTGTACGAATCGGCAACGTTCCGGAACCGGTGGTGGCCTTGGTAGACCATGGATCCGAAATCAACCTGATGTCCATGGATTTCTACAAGAAGGGTAAATTGCCGATCAACACCAAGCATGGCTGGAAAATACAGGCAGCGATGCGCGCCACGGAAGAACTACATGGAGCCTGTCCGAACGTACGGGTGAAAATCGGCGATGTCGAGATCGACCATCACTTCTTCGTGCAAGAGACGTCCTTGCATCTAGTTATAGTAGGAGAGCCATACATCACGGCGGCACGGATGGAGACCAAGGTGCTGGACAATGGTTTAGCCTATGCAAGAGTCAAGAGCCAGGACGGGCGTCACTCGGTCCAGTTCCTAATGGTGCGACCAAACCATGAGCGTAACCGCGAGGCCCTCGGCGGCGAAACCCGAGGGAATTTTAGAGAGGGCTATCAAGGCGTGGGGCCGCGATAGTCCGGACACCCGGGAAAAACCCCACAAATGTACAGTACGGAAGAAGACCTGTACCATAGGTAGGAAATTTTGGTTCTCCAACAACGGAGGTTGTACTCTGGCCAGTGTCAACGGCCGGGAAAGGAAGCGAGCGGAGGAGCGGCTCAGGGGATGCAGAGTCCTCTTCCCCGACGAAGACATCAGCGGCGCCGTGGAGGCGGTCTCTTTTGACGACACCTTGGGCGACTTGCGAAAGGTGATCGGTGAAGACCTTAGAGAAGACCGGACCGTTCTAGTAGGTTTGATTTGAATGTACATAGTCATCGCGGACTTCAGGGAAAGGATCGTGTCGGATCGGGCGGCCCGCGTGGATACAAAGTACAAGACTGTGGACCGGAAGGTGAGGCCGGTCGCGGCACCCTTGCTGGAGGGCAGCGAGGAGCGGATAAAAGGGATCGTGTCGGACCCGAGTTTATGGAATCCGGCTGGCACAGGGCACCGGTTCACCGACATAACGCTACGGGAGCTCAAGGTTGGTGGGGGTGGCTTTCTACTACCGGCAGAGCAGAATAGGTTTCGGAGAATGCTCGGAAGGCATGGGAAAGCCTTCGCGTTCTCGCCGGAGGAGATCGGGTGTGTGGACCTGACGATCGTCGAACCGATGGTGATCTTCACGGTACCGCATGTACCGTGGAATCTCAAACCAATTCTAGTGCCGAGAGCTCACATCCCGAAGTTGATGGAGCTTCTAAAGCAAAAGGTGGAGATGGGCATCCTCGAACCGTCGAGTGCCCCGTACTCGAATCGTGGTTTATGGTGCCGAAGAAGAATGGCACGTTGCGCTTCATTCAGGACCTGCAACCGGTCAACAAGGTGACCATCCGTAACACAGGAATCGGACCGACCATAGACGAGTTTGGGGAGGCCTTCGCTGGAAGGTTGATCTATTCGGTCGGTGACTTATACTCAAGGTACGACCAATTCCAGCTAGCCGTGGAAAGCAGGGATATCACGACGATGCGAACTCCTCTCGGCCTAGAACGGATGTGAACCCTACCACAAGGCGAGACAAATTCGGTGGCGCATATGGTGAACGCAATGAACAAGGTGCTAAGGGACTGCATCCCGGACATCACCATGCCGTTCTTGGACGACATCCCGATAAAGGGGTGTCCGGTGGATGATGCAGACGAGACTGTCGGGCCAGACGGATGTCGGAGGTTCGTCGTGAGAAGGTGCTGCAGAGGCTCGAAAACGCACGACTCACCTTCTTCGGAGAAAAATCGGCGTTCGGGCAGTCAAAGATCTTAGTGGTCGGACACCTGTGTGGGCCCTACGATAGGAAACCGACTTCGGCAAAGGTAGAGGCCATCTCAGCGATGAGGGATGATTGCGGGTCGGTCACGGAGGTCCGCAGATTCTTGGGAGCATGTGCGTTCTACCACATTTGGATTCCACACTACGCACATGTTGTGGAGCCTCTCTACGGGCTATTAAAGAAAGGGTGTGGGTTCGAGTGGAGGATGGAGCACACGAAGTCGGTCCGGAGACTAAAGGAGGCGCTTACGGTAGCGCCAGCCCTCCGTAAAGCGGTTTACGACAAGGGTGTCCCCATTTGCGTGACGGTGGACACGAGCCCGACTGGGATCGGGTGGGTAATCAGTCAGGAGGACAAGGACGGCGTATGATTCCCGATCCGGTTCGGGGTGAAGGTATTGAGCAAGCGGCAACGGGGATACGCCCAAGTTAAGCGGGTATCGTTTCAGCAGTCAAAGTCGATAAGGACTATCTGATCGGGACAAAGGTGATCATCAAGACGGACTACTTGCCGATACTCAGCATGGTTTCCAGATGCGTGACATTGGACCTAGCAATGCTCCGGTGGATAGCGTACATTAAGTCCCTGAACCCGGAGATACGGCACATCTCTAGAAAGGACAATGCCATGGCCAACATGCTTTCGAGAGCGAGGTTCAACGACGAAGACGACATGGTTTCGGATGACGAAGAAGTCGGCGAGGACTTCTTCGAGTCGGCTAACGTAACGACGGGGAAAAAGGACATTCCGGTGCTTAATGAATTTGACGAAAGCAAGTACGACGGGGAGTGGCTCCAAATCGGGAGGTTCCTATAGACGATGACGCCGGACGCAGCAAGGATGAGGCAAGAGGCGAGCCGGGTACGGAAGAAGGCGTATCGATTCTTCCTGCGGGACGAGTGCATATGGAGGCACCCAAAGAAGAGAAACGACATCCCGCTTCGAGTAGTGGCAAAGAAAGAAGAACAGGAGGAACTACTGGCGGCATTTCACGAGAGTTCCTGGGCCGGGCACCGCGGAACGTGGGCCACGTTCGAGAAGCTGAAGGAGAAGTACTGGTGGTCGGGGTTGTACCAGGACGTGCATCGGTTCGTAACGACTTGTGAAAGCTGTTAGATGCACTCCGTATTCTGACATAGGGACGAGTTGCACTCGACTTACCCGCCTGCGGTCCATTTCAAGTGGATGGTGGACTTGGTGACGATGCCGATGGGAATAGGACAGATGTGATACCTGGTGCTTGCATGGGAAGACTTAACGAACCAGGTGGAAGGCCATGCACTACAGAACAAGACAACCGCGGCGGTATGCCGGTTCCTGATCGAAGAGGTAGTGTGTCTGTACGGGTGCGTCGGGAGGATCTTGGCGGACCGGGTAGAGCTGGATGTGTGAGAAGCTGAGGAGTTATTCGACCTGTTGGGCGTCAAACTCTCCCTCACTGTGACGTACAATCCGGAGGCGAACGGGAAGGTAGAACGTGGGCATGGGCCGATCGTAAAGGCGTTGGTGCGTGCATGCGGAGGGTAGGTCGGGAATTGGCCGCAGCTCCTTCCTTACGCACTATGGGCAGACCGAACTACGCACAGTTTGATGACAAGGTTTATGCCAGTAGAGCTGATGTACGGACAGAAGCTGATCATGCCGGTGGAACGGACGGTTTCTTCATGGGCGGCGGTAGATTGGAAGGACGAGATGAGCCGGGAGGAGTTGCTGGCGGCGCGGATTTGGCAACTCAAGCGGAGGCCGGAGGACACAAAAAGGGCGAAGGAAAAGCTGCGGGCGGCAAGGGAGCGGAACAAGACCCGGTTCAACCGGACACACTGGTTGCGACCAAAGAAGATCGAGAAAGCAAATTGGGTCTTGGTGTACGACAACAGCCTCGACAATCAGCACAAGGCGGTGCGGAAGTTTGCTAGTACGTGGTTCGAGCCCTACACGGTGACGAGCGCGAACGACAACGGCACGTACCACCTCGCGGAACTCGACGGGACACGGCTAGCAATGCCGGTTGGAGGGAAGTGGATCAAAGCGTTCAAGAAGCGGTTTGAAGACGAGTCGGAGTCTGCGAGCGGGAGCGACAACAACGATCGGTTCGGGCCCAGCGGAGAATCGGAGAGCAAAAAGTGAAGCCGGTTTTCTTCGGTATCTACCCGTCTCTGGCGCATGCCGGTGGATGCTCGGTTTGGTGGGGGTGGATGTCGTGAAGAAAACCGGCCACAGGCGGAATCGGACAAAAAGGCGAACGAACCGGCTCTTACACGGACGGATGTGTGAATTGAGATTTTGATATTGATTCATAAATGGATCGGTTGATGTAAATACTAAGTAGTACACATTTATTAGGGGATTGTGCGTATCTCTGTCAGAAGGGACAGGGAATAAAGCGATTTAACTAGGGGAAAAGGGGCACCCCCCCCCTTTTGGGACGAAGTGTTGCTACAGAACCGAGTGCCGAGCTCTCTCTCCTTGAATTGTCGTTCTCTGCGGGTGTCGGGAGTTCGCGGCCTCTGCTTCGTGGACAACCCGTGTGCTTCCAGCAGAGTCCCTACCCTTCCCCTTCCCCCTTTTGTTTTCTTCGAGTCGTGTGGCTGTCGTCGATGTGCGTGAGTAGGACCCCGTGTCGGGTCCGTTACCGAGCTGCCGGTTGTAAGCTATTGACTATAGTAATCGGATTCCTGTTTTCCTTGCTCTTAATCTCTCTTTGTGTACTTGCATCTCTCTCTCTCTCTCTCTCTCTCTCTCTCTCTCTCCTTGGTCCGAGACCCCCGTGGTCCTGCCTCTATCTACACGTACGCGCGTAACAACGCGACACCATTCCACTCGGTCAATCAACCTAATGAACAATAGGACTTTGTCCACCCCCACCAGTCTTTGTTCCCGCTCTGGTAGCCGAGTAAAGCGCTGCTCAAACTCCTGTAATGCCTTCATTGCGCCCCGGTGGGTCTTCACTGATGCTACCGATTAGTCGAAGTCATGCCATCCCCGGCTTTTCGGCCATCCTCTGTATGCCTGTAGGAGTGCCTCTTCGAAGGCCTCCCACAAACTATGAGCTTCACGGAACTCCTTTACTTCCATGTGCATACGGACAACTATGAGCCTCAATGCCTCGTCTATGCCTTGCACTTCCATTTCTACTTTGTAAGCTTCGAAGTAGAATGGGACTTTGTCCCCGTTGAAATGACCAACTCTTTCGACCGCTTGTCGTGCCGCTTCTCGACTCATTGTCACTCGTCCGAACTCCATCACCACTTCGGCCACCATCTCCGTGAAGTCATTGTCTTCGGACTCCATCTTCCCTTGCTACCCTTTCACGCAGGGTTCAACAAAGATGTCGTGGAAATCCGCGAGTACGTGTCGGATCCGGGTAGGACCACTAGGATCTTGGACTGGGAAGAGATGGGTTTCCGGACGGTCGAGCTCTCTAGAGATGGATATGCCATCGAGACACCGGCCGGAGTAGTTCCGGATGCGACCTAGAGACAACCGATCCGGACGCTGTCGTGAAGATTTCCAGCAATAGTGTGAAACCGGGGTGGAATGGGCAAATCGGTGGAGTGCAACATGTGCACGTGTATACTAGGAAATGGTGTGTAGAAAGAAGAGGGGAATTTTATCCCAAATTGTAAGGTCCCCCCTTCCTTGGGCTATAAAAGGAAGGGAGGGGTAACTTATGAGGGGTTACCTATTTTGAGGGAGAGAGGCATACCACTTAGGTCGAGGGTTTCCTATTCGGTTTTATGGTTTCGGTTAGGGTTTTCTTCTTGGGTTTTCCTTTAGGGTTTTCTTATAGTCGTTTGGTGCGGCCATGGCAGCCACCATTGTTGTAATCATTCGCTTGTTTTTAATATAGCTTGTTGTGGATCTTGCTTCCATCTATTTTGGTCTACGCTTATGTGCTACTTTTCATCTTCTCATCCGGTGTTAAGCTTCCATTTCTTATATCTTATTCTTTCTCCTCTACTCCCTAGTCCAAGACCCCCGTGGTCCCGCCCTTCAACACGCACGCGCGTAACAACGCGACATCTTTGGTGAACCCAACGTGAAGAGGCGGCAAGGGAGGACGGAGATGGAAGAAGACTTCGACTTCGAGGAGATGATGGCAAAGATCGTAATAGATGCGCGACGGAAAAAGGCGAGGCGAGATGCAGCTCAACAAGCCGTCGAGAGGGTGGTCGATCGAGTCGGCCAATTCAACGGGGACGATGTCCCGAGGTTCTTGGAAGCGTACGATGCCGAGATGACGGAGTGGGGCGTGGACGAAGCGATGCGGCTAGAGTATTTTCGTCGAGTGGCGGCCGTATCGGTGCATAAAGAGGTCAAGGAGCTTCAAGAAGCTCACAAGTCGTGGGAGTCCTTCGAGGGAGCTCTAATGGAGGCATACGGATATGCGAAACCAAAGTGGGTATGCCGGAAATATGATGGGGAGCGGTCGGCAACGACTTGGCCCGCGAGCGACGGAAAAGAGAGGGCGGTGGGCGGCTACACACCACCGCCGGAAAAGAGCTTGACGCGTGATCAACCGGAGGAGTACGACTTCGAGGCATTGGTATGGGAGGCGTGCGAGAGCGTGAAGGTGAAGTTCGAAGCCGAGGAAGGGCTTATTATGGAGTTGGGCCCAAGCGGATTGAAGGATGCGGAGGAAGAAGCCTCCCTACGTGTGGAGGACAGGGCCTATGCGGAGGCCGAAAGAGCGTGCAACGGAGGCATGGGAGAGGCTGTGGAGCGAGCGACCCTCTCGTCTTGTGGCAAATGGACAACCATGGATGAGGCCAATGACTATGGAGTGGGAAGCGTCACTTCGAGAGTGGGCGGAGGATTCGGGGCACGGTGGCCCAAAACATAAAGCGGGAAGGCGGGTGGCCGAAATGACAACGAAGGGGAGGCGGCAAGTGTAATCGAGGCTTGCGCGATCGGAGGCAGGGTAGCCGCGGACAACGACGTCCGGACGAAGGCGGCTACGGACACAATGAGCGGTGGTGCCGGGTCCTTACCCACACCGGTCCTAGAGTCTCCGGTGGCTGGCCCGAGTGCCGGCATGAGACCTAGAGCGATGGGCGGTGGCGGCGGCGGCGGCAAGGCGGGCGAGAACGACGGCGAGAACGACGAGGAAGAGGTGGCGGCAAGTGTAAACGGACACGGGGTAGCCACGGACGACAATGACCAAATGGAGGTGGCTACGAACGAAACGAGTGGCGGTGACGAGTCCTTACCCACACCGGTCCTAGAGGCTCCGGCGGTCGGCCCGAGTGCCGGCGTGAGGCCTAGAACGACGGGTAGTGGCGACAGCAAGGCAGGCAACCGAGACAACGACGAAGGGGGAGGCGGCAAGCGTAATCGAGGCTTGCGCGATCGGAGTCGGGGTAGCCGCGGACAACAACGTCCGGACGGAGGCGTCTACGGACACAACGAGCGGTGGTGCCGGGTCCTTACCCACATCAATCCTAGAGGCTCCGGCGGCCGGCATGAGACCTAGAGCAACGGGCGGTGGCGGCGGCAAGACGGGCAACCACGACGGCGAGAACGACAAGGAAGAGGTGGCGGCAAGTGTAAACGGACACGGGGTAGCCACGAACGATGATGACCGAATGGAGGTGGCTATGAACGAAACGAGTGGCGGTGCCGAGTCGTTACCCACACCGGTCCTAGAGGCTCCGCCAGTCGGCCCGAGTGCCGGCGTGAGGCCTAGAGCGACGGGCGGTGGCGACGGCAAGGCGGGCAACCGAGACGACGACGTGGAAGAGACTACGGCAAGCATAATCGAGGCTTGCGCGATCGGAGGCGGGGTAGCTGCGGACAACGACGTCCGGACGGAGGCGGCTACAGACATAATGAGCGGTGGTGCCGGGTCCTTACCCACACCAATCCTAGAGGCTCCGGCGGTCGGCCCGGCGGTGTGAGACCTAGAGCGACAGAAGGTGGCGGCGGTAATGTTGGTGACCGAAATGATGACGAGGAAGATGGGAGCGGACGGAGGCATGACCCCTCGACACCGGGGCCGGAGACTGTGGCGGTTGTGCTCGAATGCCAACATAAGACCGGAGAGAAGGACGGTGGCCGTGAGGAGGCATGGCCCGGAGCGAACACGTGCGAAGATGAGGATGTGAGGCCCGGAACGGGCATACACAAGAGGACCGACGGAGAGGTCGGGAGCAGCAAGGAGGAGAGAGTCGGGAACCGACCTGACCGGAAGATGAACCGGTCGATAATCCGACACAACCGGAAGACGAGGCGGAAGAAGATTGGAGTGGGGTCCGGTCAACCGGGCCCGAACCGAAGAAGAGCCGGCAAGGCCGGATTTGTGCGGACAAACATGTACCGGCCGGTTACGATTAGGAAAGGGAGCCGAGACCGATCCGGGCAAAGGCTATGTCGACATGATTGGAGGCCAAGGCGTACGAGCCACAACAGGCGGTGGGAGCCGGTGAGCGCGAGAAGGAGGCTAACCGGGCACGGTGATTACGGCTTGGCAGAAGACCGAGAGCAAGGGAAACCCTCCACACCTATTCTTGAGACTTTGGCGGTTGCGGATCAACATAAGACCGAAGAGACGGCGGGTGGCGGCAAGGAGTTAGAGGCCAATGCGGAGTTGGAGACCGGTGTAGATATCCGGTATGAAATATTGGACGAGCGGGGCCAAGACGGCAAGCCCGAGTCGGAATGGGCTACGGCAACGAAGGACAAAGAGACCAACGCAGAGGTCGGGTCTACGGTGGATGAGGCGCGTAATACAAAGTATGCACTACGGCGTAAAATGGAGCATGCACTACGGCCGGCGAAGGGCCAAGAAGCAAGCGTGCATTCGGAGAAGCCACAACGAGTGATCGACGATGACGGTCGGAGGAAGCCTTCGAGAGGCAAGCGCGGGACGACGGACGGTGTGACGAGACGCCAAGATCGATGGAACGAGACGAGCGTGATCGGCATGAACGAAGGATTGTGTTTGGGAAAACGGAGGGAATGCGTGGAAAACGAAGGGTCACGTACCATGAAGAGCAAACGGGGCATCCCCAAGGATGTGTGTGGCCGAGCAGGCCAAGCGGGCCAAGAGAACGAGAGTTGGGATGAAGCGGTGACGGGAGTCGCGAAGGACACTAACATGGTGGTCGGGATGACGGTACGCTCTACGGCGAGAGGGCACGACGAGCGAGGGAGAAGCAAGGAGTGCGTAACGGGGTCATGTAAGGACCAAAGCACGAGCGCGCATTTGATGGACGACAACGACGCTCGGAAAGTGCCTACGGAAGCCGAGCGCAGAACGAAGGGAGTCGGTACGAGGTGTTCGGGGCAAGGAGAAGGTGGAACACACGTGATACGCGAGGAGCGGCACCCGGCGAGCAATCGAAGTAATCGGGGGTCTAACCGGAGGACATGCGTGGTGAGCGAAGGAAGGGAGACCGGATCGGCAACGATGTTCGGGATGGCCGGTCAAAGAAGAAGGTGCGTGCGCCGGACATGGTGGATCGGATGGAGCCGGCGGATCGGCGCCGGCAAGGGACTGGCAAGACGGTTGGGTGCAGGTAAGGCGAAAGACCCGGTTGATCACCGTCGCCGAAATCTCTCACCCTTTTCCTTTCTTGGCACATACCGGTGGATGTGCGGTTTGGTGGGGGTGGATGTCGTGAAGATTTCCGGCTATAGTGTGAAACCGGGGTGGAATGGGCAAATCGGTGGAGTGCAACATGTGCACGTGTATACTAGGAAATGGTGTGTAGAAAGAAGAGGGGAATTTTATCCCACATTGTAAGGTCCCCCCTTCCTTGGGCTATAAAAGGAAGGGAGGGGTCACTTATAAGGGGTTGCCTATTTTGAGGGAGAGAGGCATACCACTTAGGTCGAGGGTTTCCTATTCGGTTTTATGGTTTCGTTTAGGGTTTTCTTCTTGGGTTTTCCTTTAGGGTTTTCTTATAGTCGTTTGGTGCGGCCATGGCGGCCACCATTGTTGTAATCATTCACTTGTTTTTAATATAGCTTGTTGTGGATCTTGCTTCCATCTATTTTGGTCTACGCTTATGTGCTACTTTTCATCTTCTCATCCGGTGTTAAGCTTCCATTTCTAATATCTTATTCTTTCTCCTCTATTCCCTAGTCCAAGACCCCCGTGGTCTCGCCCTTCTACACGCACGCGCGTAACAACGTGACAACGCGTCCTGGAATACGACCGAAACGCGTTGTCGCGGAGAAAATCGGCCTTAGGTGGAATCATGGAATTTGGCACATGTAACAATGTCATGAAGATTCCGAGCCATAAGCGGAAACAAGGTGAAACGCGCAGGGACACCGGTGTACGTGAGTGCACGCCTCGAGGGAATTAAATAGGACAAGTACTAGGCATGAGTATAAGGAGGAGTACTAGGTAGTTAGAGCATTAAAGAAGATATAGACATCGCATAAGTAGGGAGAGTTACGAGGAGAGTAAATCAGGGGAGAGAATCTAGGACGAAAAGTGACGGGTCATGAATACTTGTAACGGTCGCTCCTTGTGATATAAAAGGGGCGACCTTTGACTGTCTTCGGCATGCCATTGAGAGGAAAGGATATACAGAGAAGGACCGATGACTGATCACGGAAGAAGGCGCTTCCCCTGCTTGCATCAAACGCCCGAGTGCTCCCAACCTAGGGATCGACCTTTTGCGCACCGACAACTCTTTGTATCTTGCTTTTACAAAGCTCTACGCTCCATCGCCGGCTCTGATCCGGTTGTATTCACTTGCTGCACCACGCACTTGCGTTGTTTAATAGAAACCCTTTTTCTCTTAACACACGTCGTGCCCAGTCTCTTTGCCCAGTGTCTTTGACCGTGTCTACGTCCACGCACAGTTCTATTACTCTCTCTCGAGCGCTATCCTTACCTGTTTTCCCGTGGTCCCAAGACCTACGTGGTCTCTAAACTCCCCCCTCCTCGTTTTCTTGATTCCTTGGTTCAAGAACCCCGTGATCCTGCCCGACTTCTACGCATCCGAGAGGATAACCTCGACATCTTTGGTGAACCCGACGTGAAGAAGGGCGGCAGAGGAATCTGGAGATGAGAGGAAGCGAACTTGCAGAAGCGATGGATGTGGCGGTAGACCGCCTGGTTAGTGCTCGCGAGGGCGCGAGTGCCATCGACCGGGCCATAGAGGCAACAATCAACAAGATAGGCCGGTTCGGCGGAAGGGACGCCACGAGTTACTTAGAGGCCTACAAATCTGAAATGCAGATGAGGAACATATCCGAAGATAGGTTAGCGGGGTTTCCCCGGGTCGTAACACCACACATCCATGCAGAAATGGGTGAGATACAAGCGAGCTATCATGACTGGGCGGAGTTCGCAGAGGAAGTTCTTGAGAGGTACAACTATGATGATTCGCTCCGACTATCGAGAAAGGATTTTATGGGTTGGCTCAACAGCCCCGACAAGGGTCAGAACGCTTCTGCGCTCCTCCAGGAGTTGGAGTCACGGTTCTCACGACTCTCTAGGTTCGATCGAACCGTGCTCGAAACGAGCAAGGTTCTAATTTTTGTCACTTCGCTCGACTCACGCGTCCAGGAAAGCGTGGGTCTTCTTCTGGAAACCAACCAAGGCCTCACGACTGACTAGGCGATCGTCAAGGAAGTATACAGCAGGATTGACAAACGCTGGGACTGGAAAGAAAAGGGATCCTCGTTGGGACTCGAAATCAGGGCCAAACCAACGCCGACCCGAATGGAAGAAACGAGGAGGTGGCTCGAGCTAGGCCCACCCCCGGTGAACATAGTTGCGGGACCCGCAGGTGGCGCCGGACTAGAAGAACTGACAAGGATGGTGTGCGACCTCCAGATCTCCCAGGCCCGACGAAGCGATGAAGGTCAGCCGCGCGACCGGCGACCACCGGCCAATCAAAGGTGCGTATGGTGCGACGCCACCAGACATGCTCAGAGAGAATGCGCTGACTTCGGAGAAGCGCTCAGGAGTAATGTAGTCTACCTTTCGAACGGCAGGGTACATGCGAGCGACACGCGCAGATTGCTCGACACGAATTTCGGACGACGTGGCATGAAGAGGCTAATGGAAGAAGCCGCGGCTCGGCACGTCAAAGCCGTCCACTATTCGGCTTCGGTCGGCATACGCGTAGGGGAGAAGACGACCAAACCTGATTCCAAATCTGGGTTCAGAAGACGACCAAACCTTGTCCGGAGGAAGGCTGCAGAAGGAGGAAGCAGAGCAAGCAGAAGAACGTGTTCGAAAAGTTACCGGGTGGAGCGACCTCGTTGAAGAAAGCACCGGCTTTGTGGAGGCCGCATGCAGGAACTACGAAGCCCTGATCGACGAAAGGCGGGCGGGAAAAACCTGGGGAGCGGGCCCATCGGGGAGGCATGACACACGAAGCGCAACCGAAAAGCACGATGCCGCTCCGACCGGATCCCAGGAGAAGGAGAAGGGCAGGATTCCGAACTTCCGCTTAAGCTCGGAGATAGATAAAACAACGAACCTACAAAAGGTTCTAGAGGAGCGAGTTCTCGACAACCGCATAGAACTCACACTTAGGGAAGTGCTCGGCATAGCAAGAAGGGAGTTCCACGACAGCATCGTGGACCTTGTGAAGAGAAAGCGTCTCGCAACGGAACCGAAGCCCGAGAAGCTGGTTGAGGTAAGGGCGACACTCCTCGATGAGATAGTCGTGGAAGACGAGCTCGCAGAGAGCCACTACGCCAAACCGTAATAGGCAAGAGCTACTACAGAAACCCCGGTTCGTATTGGGAATGTCAAGGAACCGGTGGTGGCGTTAATCGACCACGGGTCGGAAATTAACCTGATGTCCATGGACTTCTACAAAAGGGGGAATTGGCCAATCAATACCAAACATGGGTGGAAGATACGCATGGTTACAAGATCCATGGAAGAGCTACACGGGGCTTGCCCGAACGTTAGGGTGAGCGTCGGGGACGTTGACATAAACCAACACTTTTTCGTGCAAGAGACGTCCTCTCAACCGGTCATCCTTGGGGAACCATACATCACGGCGACTAGAATGGAAATGAAAGTGCTGGACAATGGCTCAACCTACGCGAGGGTAAAAAGTCAAGATGGCCGTCACTCCGTTCAATTTTTTACCGTTCCGAAGAACCACGAATGAAATCGGGACACCCTCGGAAATGATAACAAGCTGGATTTTTAAAAAGGGCTATCAAGGCGTGGGGCCGCGATAGTCCGGATAACTGGAAAGCTCCCCACACCTGTAAAATAGGTAGGAAAGTTTTGTTCTCCGAAAACGGAGGATGTACCATAGTCAGCATCAGTGGCCGAGAAAGAAAATGGGCCGAGATACGCTTAAAGGCGTGCGGAGCCTTGAGCCGCTGCGAAGGAATTGGGGAAGCCGTGGAGGCGGTCTCGTTCGATGACACCCTGGGGGAAATCGGGAAGGTAGTCGAAGGAGGTCTAAGCGAAGACCAAGTCATACCGCTCAACTCGATCCACATGTATGAAGTCATTGCAGACTTCGAAAGAGGAACCCGAGCGCATCGGATCGCCCGAGTAGACACGAAATACCAAACTGTGGACCAGAAGGTGAATCCCGTCGTGGCTCCCTTGCCGGAGGGCAACTGGGAACGAATAAAGGGGGTCGCTACCAACCCCAGCTTGCGGGATCCAGCTGGCATAGGGCACCGTTTCACCGGCAAAATGCTACGAGAGCTGAAGATCGGTGGGGGTGGTTTCCTGCTGTCGGCGGAAGAGGATTGGTTCAGAAGGATGCTCGAAGGGCACGAAAAGGCCTTCGCATTCTCACCAAGAGAGATCGGGTGCGTTGACCCGACCATCGTCGAGCCAATGGTAATCTTTATGGTACCGCACGTACCATGGAGCCTCAAGCCAATCCAAGTACCGAGGGCTCACATGCCGATGCTGATGGAGCTCCTTAAACAAAAAGTAGAGTTGGGCATCCTCGAACTGTCGAGTGCCCCCTATTCTAACCGGTGGTTTATGGTACCGAAGAAGAACGGTACGTTGCGGTTCATCCAGGACTTACAACCGGTCAACAAAGTGACCATCCGCAATACGGGAGTCGGACCGTCGATCGATGAGTTCACGGAAGCCTTCGCTGGAAGGTCCATATACTCGGTCGGAGACCTTTACTCAGGATACAACCAATTCCAGCTGGCCGTGGAAAGCAGGGACATCACGACGATGCGAACCCCTCTCGATCTAGTTCGGATGTGCACCTTACCACAAGGAGGAACCAACTCGGTTGCACACATGGTGAATGCTATGAACAGAGTTCTGAGGGACTGCATTCCGGACATCAACATGCCTTTCCTGGACGATATCCCTATCAAGGAGTATCCGAAGGACACCAAGGATGAGTTGATCGGCGCTGACGGGTGTCGAAGGTTTGTCACGGACCACATTGCCGATTGCAAAAAGATACTACAGAGGCTCGAAGGCGCGCGACACGGCTTACCTTCTCGGGAGAGAAGTCGGCCTTCGGGCAACAAGAGATATTAGTGGTTGGCCACCTATGTGGGTCATACGGCCGGAAGCCATCGCCGATTAAGGTAGAGGCCATCTCGGCAATGAGGGAGGAGTGCGGATCCGTCACAGAGGTCCGGTGATTCTTAGGCGCATGCGCCTTCTACCACATATGGATCCCTCACTACGCACACGTCGCCGAACTGCTCTACGGCCTGCTAAAGAAGAATAGGAGATTCGAATGGGCAAATGAACATACGAAGGCGGTCCGAAGGCTAAAACGAATGTTGGCCGTGGCACCGGCTTTGCGCAAAGCGGAATACGCACCAAGTACTCTGGTCTACATCACAGTGGACACCAGCCCGACTGGGATCGGATGGGTCGTGAATCAAGAGGACGAAGACGGCATGCGCTTCCCTATCCGGTTCGGTGCACCTTCAAGTGAATGACAGTGAGGATACGCCTAAGTCAAGTGCGAACTGTGGGGTATCGTTTCGGCGGTTAAGGTCGACAAAGACTACTTAATCGGGGGGGAAGTAATTATAGAAACGGACTGCCTGCCGATTCTCAGTTTGTTCTCTAGATGCACGACCCCCGACCTGGCCATGCTCAGGTGGATTGCGTACATCAAGTCCTTGAACCCAAAGATACGACAGATCTCGGGTAAAGACAACGCCATGGCCGACATGCTTTCTAGAACACGATTCGAGGACGAGGATGGCATGGTATCGGAGAACGAAGAAGTCGGCACAAACTTCTTCAAATCGGCAAGGATGAATTTAAAAAGACGAACCACTCTACCAGTGAATGAATTCGACGAAGATGGCTACGACAGAGAATGGCTTCTAATTAGGAAGTTTCTGAAGACAATGACGACGGACATCTCAATAACTAGGGAGGAGGTTGGACAGCTCCGGAAGAAGGCGTACAGATATTTCCTACGAAACGGGAAAATCTGGAGGGTCCCAAAAAGGTGAAACGACGCGCCGCTCCGACTAATAGCGCGGGCGGATGATCAAGAGAAGCTAATATTGGAGTTCCACGAGAGCCCTTGGTCTGGACACCGGGGTACATGGGCTACATTCGAGAAGTTAAAGGAAAAATACGGGTGGCCAAGCATGTACAAGAGCGTGCACAACTTCGTGTCTACTTGCGAAAGCGGCCAGATGCACTCGGTGGTTCGGCACCGCAACAAACTTCACCCGACTTATCGTCCGACTGTGCAGTTCAAGTGGATAGTTGACTTAGTTACGATGCCGATGGGCGAAGGGCAGAAGCGATACCTAGTGCTGGCTAGAGATGACCTAACCAACCAGATAGAGGGACGAGCACTAACGAACAAGACCACCGTGGCAGTATGTAAATTTCTGATCGAGGATTTCATATGCCGATACGGTTGCGTGGGGAAAATCGTGGTTGACCGAGGTGAGCTAGATGCGAAAGAGGCCGAGAAACTGTTCGACCCTCACAACGTCGTACAACCCGGAGGCAAATGGAAATATTGAACAGGGCCACGGTCCGATCGTAAAGGCCATTGTACGCGCATGCGAAGGTCGAGTCGGCAACTAGCCGAGGTTGCTCCCACATGCGTTGTGCGCGGACAGGACCACCCACAGTTTGGTGACAGGGTACATGCCGGCGGAACTAATGTACGGACAGAAACCCATCATGCCAGTTGAGAGAACGATCACCTCATGGACGGCAATCGATTGGTCTAACGAAATGAGCAGAGAAGAGTTGCTAGCAGCACGAATCTGGCAACTCAAGCGAAGACCGGAAGACGTGGAACGAGCCACGGCAAAGGTGAAAGAAGCGCGGATCCGAAACAAAGCCCGGTTCGACCGAACGCATTGACTTCGGCCAAGGAAGATCGAGGAAGGTGATTGGGTGTTAATCTATGACAGCAACCTCGACAACCAGCATAGGTCTACACGCAAGTTTGCGAAGCATTGGTTCGGACCATACATGGTAAATAGCGTCAACAACAACATGATGTATCATCTCACGGAGCTCGAGGGGACGCAGATAACAACTCCGGTGGCTGGGAAGCGGATAAAAGCCTTCAAGAGACGGAACAAAGCAGAACGAAACCCGGGAGCCAAAAGCGCTAGTTCAGGGGAGGATGACGAGTAACTGATGGCCCGGAATCCCTCACTAAATTCGCAATCCGGCACATACCGGAGGATGTGCGGTTTAATGCGGGTGGATGTCATGAAGATTTCGGGCCATATGCGGGAAACAAGGTGAAACGCGTAGGGACACCGGTGTACGTGAGTGCACGCCTCGAGGGAATTAAATAGGACAAGTACTAGGCATGAGTATAAGGAGGAGTACTAGGTAGTTAGAGCATTAAAGAAGATATAGACATCGCATAAGTAGGGAGACTTATGAGGAGAGTAAATTAGGGGAGAGAATCTAGGACGAAAAGTGACGGGTCATGAATACTTGTAACGGTCGCTCCTTGTGCTATAAAAGGGGCGACCTTTGACTATCTTCGGCATGCCATCGAGAGAAAAGGATATACAGAGAAGGGTCGACGACTGATCCCGGAAGAAGGTGATTCCCCTGCTCGCGTCAGACGCCCGAGTGCTCCCGACCTGGGGATCAACCTTCTGCGCACCGACGACTCTTTGTATCTAGCTTTTACGAAGCTCTATGCTCCATCGCCAGCTTTGATCCGGTTGTATTCACCTGCAGCACCATGCACTTGCATTGTTTAATAGAAACCCTTTTCTTCTAACACACATCCTGCCTAGTGTCTTTGCCTAGTGTCTTTGACCATGTCTGCATCCACGCATGACTCTCTTACTCTCTCCTGAGCGCTATCCTTACCTGTTTTCCCGTGGTCCCAAGACCTACGCAGTCTCTAAACTCCCCCCTCCTCGTTTTCTTGATTCCTTGGTTCAAGACCCCCGTGGTCCTGCCCGACTTCTACGCATCCGCGAGGATAACCTCGGCAACGGCATTTACGCATGTGCACTCAAACCAACACACTGTACATAATTAGGAATAGGCCGGCAGGATGTGTATATCCTAGGGAGAATATATTAATAGGCTAGTAAATCGAAGTAGATCTCTGTCCAGAGGGACAGAGAATAAAGATGATGTGACCCGGATGTAACAGTCCTTCCTCGGCGGCCTATAAAAAGGGAAGGGGAGACGGCTAAAAAGGGGTATCGCGTTTTTGTGAGGACGAGGTGTTGCCAAACTAGGAACCGAGCTCTCTCCTCATTTATCGATGTTCACTATAGGGTTGGGTTGGTTGCCTTTGCTTCGAGGGAAGCCTGAGTGCTTCCGGTAGAGGCTCCACTGTGTGCGTGCGTGGGTGTGTGGTCGCCTGTGTTGGGTCTGTTGCCGGTTTGCTGGTTGTAATCTTGCAAACGTTGTAATCTTTCTTATTATTAGTTTCGATGCTCCTGTTTCCCATCTCCCTGTGTTCTACGAGTCTCTTGGTACGCCGACCGGTGAGTGTGCATCTTGACCGATCAGTGTATGCGTTCGCCGATAAGTGATGTTGGTTGTAATTAGGCCTATCCGACTCTATACTCGCGTGCTTCTTGCTCCCTCTTCTTTCTCTTGCTCCTCGGTTCAGGGCCCCCGTGGTCCTGCCTTATTTTCCTACACGTGAGCAGAACAACACGACATAAATTTGGTGAACCTGACGTGAAACAAGGCGGCAGAGGAGTCAAAGATGAGGGGATCAGAGCTCGCCGAAGCCATGGCGGCAACAATCGATCTGATAGTAAGTGCTCACGAGGGCACAGGTGCCTCGACAGGGCCATTGCAGCAATTGTCGGCACAATAGGGCGGTTTGGTGGGAAGGATGCCACGAGCTATTTGGAGGCCTACCGAGCCAAGATGGTTATGAGGGACATTTCGGAGGATAAGCGTCTGGTTTGGTTCCCTCTTGTGGCGACACCGGGCATCCATGCAGAGGTGCTCGAGGTAGAGACTAGATGTCGGACCTGGGGAGAATTCGAAGCACGGCTCCTCGAAAGGTACATGTTTGATGACGCGCTTCGGTTATTGAAGCGGGACTTCATGGAGGAATGCATCGGTGTTGCTCCGGGAGTTCGAAGAACGCTTCCCACGACTCTCGGCACTGGACAAGACCATGCTAGACACGAGTTGTGCCCTGTTGTTCGTCAAAGCGGTGGACGTGCGGGATCGGGATCAAGTGGGTCTCCTACTGGAGACAGATGATGGGCTGACGACCGACTGGGCCACGGTCAAAAGAGTCTCCAGCCATTTCGACAAGCGGTGTGAGTGGGGTGACGAGGGATCGTCGGCGGCGAAACCCGTCCCAACAAGGAAGTTCGACGAGCCTTCATCGGCACGAAAGGAGGAAACTCGGGATTGGCTTGAGACGGGATCGACCTCAACCGGCGTGGTCAAGAGCCCATCCGGAGGAGTGGCTTTGGAAGAGTTGACACATATGGTGCGCGATCTAGACAGCGGCGAACAATCCCGCGACCGGAGGCCTTCGGTTGGGCAGCGGTGCATATGGTGCAATGTAGTTAGCTACGCCTAGAAAGAGTGCGCAGATTTTGCAAACGCTCTTAGAAGCAATGTGGTGTACTTGTGGAATGGGCGGGTGCACAACAGCGATACCCGGAGACCCCTAGAGATGAATTTCGGGCGCGGAAGAATGAAGAGGTTGATGGAAGAAGCAGCAGCGCGTCATGCAGAGGCCGTCCACTATTCGGCGTCGGCCAGAATCCGGGCCGGATGCAACGAGGGCCGAAAGACGGAAGACTCCAGGTTCTGGTCGTTGGTGATAGAAGGCCTCACCGGCGTACGGTTGAGGAAGGAGGAAGCGGACGGTGTGGAGAGGCGAATCCGAGAGGTTACCGAGTGGGACGACCCGGTAGAGGAGAAGACTGGCTTCGTGGAGGCCATGTGCCAGAACTACAAGGTTCTGGTGGATGACAAGAAGGCAGGGAAGGCCGGTGGAACCGCAACCCCGAATCAGTAGGAGACTCGGTTCGGGCCGAAGAAGAAGGATGTCGGCAATCCCGGCATGGCGGACAAAACAAAGCCGACTAGTTATCGGATGGGCACCGAAATAGAAAGGACGACGGACCTACGGAAGGTCCTCGAGGAGCGGATTCTTGACAGCAAGGTGGAGTTGTCGTTGAGGGAGGTGCTTGGGATCGCCAAGAGGGAGTTCCACGATTCCATCGTGGACATGGTGAAGCATAAACGGCTCTCGACGGAGCCGGAGCCGGAGAAGCCGGTGGAGATGCGAACGACGCACCTGGAGGATGTGGCCATGGAAGAAGAGTTGGCGGAGAGCCACTATTCGAAGTTGCGTTGGGCAAGGGCTACTACGGAAACCCCCATTCAGGTTGGGGACGTCCAGGAGCCGGCAGTGGTGTTGATCGACCACGGCTCGGAGATCAACCTGATTTCTATGGATTCTATAAGAAAGGGAAGTGGTCGATCAACACCAAGCACAGGTGGAAGATACGCGCGGCAACATGCGCCACGGAGGAGCTGCACGGGGCCTGCCCGAATGTACGTGTAAAAATCGGCGATGTCAAGATTGATCAGCACTTCTTCGTGCAAGAGACATCCTCGCACTCAGTGATACTCGGCAAACCGTACATTACGGCGGCACGCATGGAGACAAAAGTGATGGATAACGGTTCAACGTACACACGCGTGAAAAGCCAGGATGGGCGACACTCCATCCAATTTCTGACAGTGCGACCGAACCATGAGCATAACCACGAGACCCTTGGCGGAGACAACCTAGGGGATTTTTAGATAGGGCTATCAAGGCATGGGGTCGTGATAGTCTGGGCACTCCAGCAGAAACGGGGTTGCGTCGGACCCAAGTTTATGGAATCCGGTCGGCATAGGACACCGGTTCACCGACTTAACGCTACGGGAGCTGAAGGTCGGTGTGGGTGGCTTCCTACTACTGGCGGAGGAGGAGACGTTTCGGAGAATGCTCGGAAGGCACGGGAAGGCCTTCGCATTCGCACCGGGGCAGATCGGGTGCGTACACCCAACGATCGTGGAACCAATGGTGATCTTCACAGTACCGCATGTGCCATGGAACTCAAGCCAATTCTGGTACCCAGAGCTCACATCCTAAGGTTGATGGAGCTGTTGAAGCAGAAGGTGGAGATGGGCATCCTTGAGCCGTCGAGTGCCCCATATTCGAATCGGTGGTTTACTATGCCGAAGAAGAACGTTGTCGTGTCGTTACACTCACGTGTATGGAATAAGGCGGGACCGTGAGAGAGAAGAGGAAGAGAGGTTCGCAGAAACACGGAGAGACAGAAACGAAAGAATCAATTCCAATAATAGTATAGATTACAGAGCTTGCAATGTTACAACCGGCAAGCCGGTGATAGACTCAACACTGACGAACACGCACGATGAAGTACGTGGTGGATCCTTTACCGGAAGCACGTGGGCTTTCACGCGGCAGAGGTAGCCAACCTGACCCAAAATCCCTACTGTAAAAACAACAACGATGGTGTAGGAGAGAGCTCGGTTCCCAGTCCGACAGCACTTCGTCCTCACATAAACGCGTGATCCCCCACTCATCCCTTTTTCTCTCCTTTTATAGCACAACGAGAGAGAGAGAGAGACGTTACAGACTGTTACATCACTTTTATTCTTTATCCTAGCAGACAAAGATCCTCTTCGATTCCCTACCTAAATGCATTCATGCTACCTAGGATAATTACATCGCCTGCCTGTTCTTAACTATGTGCATACATCAAAACATGTGCTCGTGTGTAAGGGCCGGTTTACGCACACTATCCACTGATTCCTCCTAGGGATGGTTTTCTCCACGACAACATCCCCCATGTCCCGCGATGTCGAGACCAGGGACTCTCGTGGTACGCCCCTAGCAACCCCTCTTGGTCTGCCTTTCCTGCCACTACGTGGAGTGGGATGCCGCCTCGCTTCTTTGGGTGCCTCCATATGCTCATGTCCCGTAGGAAGAAACGGTACGCCTTCTTCCGCATCTGGTTAGCCTCTTCCCTTGTCCATGCCGTGTTCAGCGCCATTGTTTTCAGGAACCTGCCGATCTGGAGCCACTCCCCGTCGCACTCCCCCTCGTTGAACTTGTTAAGTGCTAGAGTGCTCCCTGCCCTTGTCGTCACGTAAGCCGACTCGAAGAAGTCTACGCCGACTTCTTCATTCACCGAAACGATGCCGTCCTCATCGTCGAACCGTGCTCTAGAAAGCATGCCGGCCATGGTGTTGTCTTTACCGGAGATGGGTCGTATCTCCGGGTTCAGAGACTTAATGTACGTGATCCACCAGAGCATTGCCAGGTCTGGCGTCACGCATCCTGAAACCATACCAAGGATCGGTAGGCAGTCCGTCTCGATTATCACCTCCGTCCCGATCAAGTAGTCTTTATTGGACTTGACTACCGAAACGATACCCCAAAGTTCGCGTTTGACTTGGGTGTATCCTTGCTGCCACTCACTCTGCACCTTCGCTCCGAACCGGATGGGGAACCTCGTGCCGATCTCGTCCTCCTGGTTGACCGCCCATCCTATCCCGGTTGGGCTCATGTCTACCGTTGTCGCATTGTTACGCGCGTACGTGTAGAAAGGGGCGGGACCACGGGGGTCTTGGACCGAGGAGCGAGAGAGCGAAATACAAAGAGAGAGAGAATTATTCACCGACACGTAGAAGCGAGGAAGAGAGAAACGAGACGTAACAGTTAATTATAATGACAGTTACAACCGACAAGGCGACGACGGACCCGACACGGGGACCCTACTCACGCACCCCGACGATAGTCACCCGACTCCAAGAAACAAAGGGAAAAGGGTGCAACTCTGTAGGAAGCACACGGGCTGTCCACGAAGCAGAGGCAGCGCACTCCCACAGGCGGCGACGGACCCACAGAGAACGACGACTCGAGGAGTAGAGAGAGAGCTCGGCTTTTCTTCTGCAGTAGCCCTCGCCCCCCCTCCTTCTCCCTCGCGTGCGATCCCCATTTTTCTCTTCTCTTCTTCCTTTTATTCCCTGTCCCCTCTCTCGGATACACACAATCCCCTCTAATAAATGCGTGTGGGATAGTAGTCACATCCATCGGTTCGTGTACAAAGTATACAGTCACGCATCCATCCATGTAGGGGCCGGTCCGCGCGCTTTCTCTCCGATTCCGCCTATGGCCGGTTTTCTTCACGACACCGTAATGTAAATTGGGATGTCCTTGCCGTACACCGCTTTCCAGAGTGCTGGTGCCGCGGTCAGTACCTCCTTCAGTCTTCGAACCGACTCTGCCTGCTCGTCGCCCCACTCAAATTTACGTCCCTTCTTCAGCAACCCGTAAAGTAGCTCCGCGACGTGTACATAATGCGGAATCCAGATATGGTAGAACGCGCACGTGCCTAGGAACCTTTGCACCTCCGTAACCGACTTGCATTCTTCTTTCATTGCGGAGATGGCTTCTACTTTTATCGTAGACAGCTCCCAACCATAAGGCCCGCACAAGTGCCCGACCACTAGGATCTCCGATTGCTCGACAGCTGATTTCTCTCCGGAGAAGGTGAGTCACGCGTCCTCAAGTCTTTGAAGCACCTTCTCGTAGTCGCCGGTGTGGTCCACTTCGAATCTTTGGCATTCATCCAGCCCAACCATTTCGTCCTTCTCTTCCATCGGACACCCCTTTATCGGGATGTCGTCTAAGAACGGCATGGTGATGTCCGGGATGCAGTACCTCAGCACCTTGTTCATCGCATTCACCATGTGTGCCACTGAGTTGGTCCCTCCTTGTGGTAGGGTACACATCCGCACTAGTCCGAGAGGAGTCCACATCATCATGATATCCCTGCTCTCCATGGCTAGTTGGAACTGATCGTATCCTGAGTATAGATCATCGACCGAATTGATCAACCTTCCAGCGAAGGCCTCCGCAAACTCGTCAATGGTCGGTCCGACACCTGCGTTCTGAATGGTCACCTTGTTGACCAGCTGTAGGTCCTGAATAAAGCGCAACGTGTCATTGTCGTGGAGAAAACTGTCCCTAGGAAGAATCGGTGCATAGTGTGCATAAACCGACCCTTACACACGAGCACATGTTTTGATGTATGCACATAGTTAAGAACAGGAAGGCGATGTAATTATCCTCAGTTGCACGAATGCATTTAGGTAGGGAATCAAAGAGGATCTTTGTCTGCTAGGACAGAGAATAAAAGTGATGTAACAGTCTGTAACGTCTCTCTCTCCTTGTGTTATAAAAGGAGAGAAAAAGGGCTGAGTGGGGGATTGTGCGTTTATGTCAGGATGAAGTGTTGTCGGACTAGGAACCGAGCTCTCTCCTCCACCATCGTTGTTGTTTCTGTAGGGATTTTGGGTTAGGTTGGCTGCCTCTACTGGGTGAAAGCCCGCATGCTTCCGGTAGAGGCTCCACCACATACTTCAGCGCGCGTGTTCGTCTGTGTTGAGTCTGTCACCAGCTTGCCGGTTGTAACATTGCAAGCTCTAGAATCTATACTATTATTGGAAATGATTCTTTCGTTTTTGTCTCTTTGTGTTTATGCGAACCTCTCTTCCTCTTCTCTCTCGCGCTCGGTTTAGGGCTCATGCGGTCCCGCCTTATTCCATACGTGTGAGCGTAACGACACGACATCAATTTGGTGAACCTGACGTGAAGCAAGGCGGTAGAGGAATCGAAAATGAGGGGATCAGAGCTCGCCGAAGCCATGGTGGCAGCAGTCGATCGGATAGTAAGTGCTCGCGAGGGCACGGGCGCCCTCGACAGGGCCATTGAAGTAATTCTCGACACAATAGGCTGGTTCGATGGGAAGGACACCATGAGTTATTTGATGGCCTACTGGGCCGAAATGGTGATGAGGGACATTCTGGAGGAGAGGCGTCTGGTTGGGTTTCCCCAGGTAGCGACACCAGGCATCCACACAGAGGTGTTCGAGGTGCAGGTTGGATGCCTGACTTGGGGAAAATTCGAAGCGCGGCTCCTCAAGCGGTACGGGCTTGATGATACGCTTCGGTTATTGAAGCGGGACTTTATGGATTGGGTAGAGAGCCCAAGAAAGGGGAGGAATGCGTCAGCGCTCCTCTGGGAGTTCGAGGAACGCTTTGCACGTCTTTCGGCACTATACAAGACCGTGTTGCACACGAGCCGTGTCCTTTTATTCGTCAAAGTTGTGGACGTGTGGGATCGGGAGCAAGTGGGTCTCTTGCTGGAGACGGACGATGGACTGACGGCCGACTGGGCCGTGATAAAAGGGATCTGCAGCCATTTCGACAAACGGCATCAGTGGGTCAACAAGGGCTTGTCGGGTGCAGGAGCGGTTGCAGCAAGAAACCTCGAGGGACCCCCGCCGGCGCGAAAAGAGGAACCCCGGGGATTGGCTCGAGATGGGCTCAACATCGACCGGCGAGGTCAAGGGACCATCGGGAGGAGCGGCTCTTGAGGAGCTGACACAAATGGTGCGCGACCTGCAAATCGCACAGGCCGGAAGAGACGATGGGGGGTAGCCACGTGACCGGAGGCCACCAGTTGGACAACGGTGTATGTGGTGCGACGCGGTCAGACACAACCGGCGAGACTGTGTGGAGTTTGCCGAAGCCCTCAAGGGTAATGTGGTATTCCTGTGGAACGGACGGGTGCACGGTGGTGATACCCGGAGAGCCGTGGAAATGAATTTCGGGCACGGTGGAATGAAGCGGCTAATGGAAGAAGCGGAGGCACGCTATGCAGAGGCCGTCCATTATTCGGCATTGGCCAGAATTCGGGTGGGAGATAACCAAGACCGGAAAGCGAAAGACTCGGGCTTCAGGCCCTTGGTGCAGGAAGGCCTCTCCGGCACACGACTGAAGAAGGAAAAAGCGGACCGCGCGGAGCAGCGGGTCCGGGAGGTCACTAGATGGGACGATCCGGTTGAGGAGAAGATTGGTTTCGTGGAAGCCGCGTGCCAGAACTACGAGATTCTGATAGAAGACAAGCACGCGGGAAAGGCCGGAGGTGCCGGTCCCTCATAGCCGTATGAGACCCGGTTCGGGCAGAAGCAAAACGATGCCTGCAACCTGGGCGTACCGGACAAAGCGAAGTGGGCCGGTTACCGGTTGAGCATCGAGATAGAAAGAACGATGGACCTGCGGAAGGTCCTTAAGGAACGAATCCTCGACAACAAGGTGGAGTTGTCGCTACGGGAAGTGCTTGGGATCGCCAAGAAAGAATTCCATCACTCCATCGTGGACTTGGCGAAGCGGAAAAGGCTTTCGACGGAGACGGAGTCGAGAGGCCGGTGGAGGTGCGAATGACGTACCTAGAAGACATGGCCCTGGAAGACGAGTTGGCGGAAAGCCACTATTCAAAGTTGCATTGGGCAAGAGCCACTACGGAGACCCCGGTTAGGATCGGGGACGTCCAGGAGCCGGTGGTGGCATTAGTAGACCACGGTTTAGAGATCAACCTGATGTCTATGGACTTCTACAAGAAAGGCAAGTGGTAGATCAACACCAAGCACGGGTGGAAAATATGAGCGGCGACGCGCGCCATGGAGGAGCTGCATGGGGCCTGCCCGAATGTGCAGGTGAAAATCGGTGATGTCGAGATCGATCAGCACTTCTTCGTGCAGGAGACATCCTCGCATCCGGTGATACTCGGAGAACCGTACATTACGACAACGCGTATGGAGACGAAAGTGTTGGATAACGGTTTGGCGTATGCACGCGTGAAGAGCCAAGATGGACGACACTCCATCCAATTTCTAACCGTGCGATTGAGCCATGAGGTAAACCGCGAGAACCTCGGCGATGAAAGCCGAGGGTATTTTTAGAGAGGGCTATCGAGGCGTGGGGCCACGGTAGTCCAGGCATCTCGAAGGATCCCCACACATGTATCATAGGTAGGAAGTTTAGGTTCTCCGATAGTGGAGGTTGTACGATAACCGGCATCATTGACTGGGAGAAGAAACGGGCAGAGGAACAACTCAAGAAGCGTGGAGTCCTCGTCCTCTATGAGGAAATTAGTGGCGCTGTGGAGGCGGTCTCCTTCGACGACACCCTCGGGGAAATCGGGAAGGTGATTGAAGAAGGCCTCAGCGAAGACCGGATGATTCTGGTTAACTCGGTGGGAATGTACCAAGTCATTACTGACTTCGAGGAAAGGGTCAGGTCGGAGCGGACAGCCTGCGTGGATACAACGTACAAGACTGTGGACCGGAAGGTGAGGCCAGTCGCCGCACCCTTGCCAGAGGGCAGTGGGGAACGAATCAAGGGGGTTGCGAGGGACCCAAGTTTGTGGAATCCGGTCGGCATAGGACACCGGTTCACCGACATAACGCTACGAGAGCTCAATGTTGGTGGGGGTGGCTTCCTACTTCCGGCGGACGAGGAGAGGTTTTGGGGAATGCTCGGAAGGCACGGTAAGGCCTTCGCGTTCACGCCGGGGGAGATCGGGTGCATGGACCCAATGATCGTGGAACCAATGGTGATCTTCACGGTACCGCATGTACCGTGGAATCTCAAGCCGATTCCAATACCCAAAGCTCACATCCCGAAGTTGATGGAGATGCTGAAGCAAAAGGTGGAGATGGGCATCCTCGAGCCGTCGAGTGCCCCATATTCAAACCGGTGGTTTACTATGCCAAAGAAGAATGGCACGTTGCGCTTCATTCAAGACTTGCAACCGGTCAATAAAGTGACCATTCGAAATGTAGGTATCGGGCCGACCATTGACGAGTTTGGAGGCCTTCGCCGGAAGGTCGATCTATTCGGTCAGGGATCTATACTCGGGGTACGACCAGTTCCAACTAGCTGTGGAGAGCAAGGATTTTACGACGATGTGGACTCCTCTCGTCCTAGTGCGGATGTGCACCTTGCCGCAAGGAGGGACCAACTTGGTGGCGCGCATGGTGAACGCTATGAACAAAGTGCTGAGAGATTGCATCCCAGACATCACCATGCTGTTTTTGGACGACATACCGATAAAAGGGTGTCCGGTGGAGGATAAGGATGAGTCGGTTGCACCGGACAGTTGCCGGAGGTTTGTTGCGGAGCACATCAAAGACTGCGAAAAGGTGTTACAAAGGCTAGAGAGAGCGTGACTCACCTTCTCTGGAGAAAAATCGGCGTTCAGTCAATCAGAAATCTTAGTGGTCGGTCACTTGTGCGGGCCTTATGGCCGGAAACCGTTATCGGCAAAGGTCGAAGCCATTTCCACGATGAAGAAGGAATGCAAGTCGGTAACGGAGGTGCGGAGGTTCCCGAGGGCGTGTGCGTTCTACCATATCTGGGTTCCGCATTACGCACATATTGCGGAACCTCTCTACGGGCTACTAAAGAAAGGACGCAAATTTGACTGGGGCGAGGAACATACGGAATTTGTCTGGAGATTGAAAGAAGCACTGACCGCGGCACCGGCACTCCGTAAAGCGGTTTACGACAGAGACGTTCCAATCTATGTAACCGTAGATACAAGCCCGGTCGGGATAGGATGGGTGATCAGTCAAGAAACGAGGGCGGTACATGGTTCCCTATCCGGTTTGGAGCGAAGGTACTTAGTGAGCGACAGCGAGGATATGCCCAAGTTAAGCGCGAGCTTTGGGGTATTGTTTCGGCAGTCAACGCCGACAAAGATTATCTTATCGGGACGGAGGTAATAATCGAGACGGACTGCCTACCGATCCTCGGAATGGTTTCTGGATGCGGGACGCCGGACCTGGCAATGGTCAGATGGATAGTGTACATCAAGTCCTTGAGTCCGGAGATACAACACATCTTCGAAAAGGACAACGCCATGGCCGACATGCTTTCAAGAGCGCGGTTCGACGACGAGGACGGCATGGTTTCGGAGAGCGAAGAAGTCGGCGAGGATTTCTTCGAGTCAGCTCACCTAGCAAGGGTAGGTAGCACCCTGGTGCTTAACGAGTTTCACGAGGGTGAATATAAAGGGGAGTGGCTTAGGATCGGTAGATTCCTGAAGACAATGACACCAGACATTGTGTGGACGAAAGACAAAGTTAACCGGGTCCGGAAGAAAGCGTACCGGTTCTTCTTGCGGGACGGGAACCTATGGAAGCATCCGAAGAAGAGAGGCGGCATCCCACTACGAATAGTGGTAGGAAAGGAGGAGAGGGAGATGTTGCTCGCGGCGTACCACGAGAGTCCTTGGGCCGGTCACCGTGGGACTTGGGCCACGTTCGCGAAGCTAAAGGAGAAGTATTGGTGGTCGAGGCTATACTGGGATGTGCACCAGTTCGTGATGATGTGCGAGAGCTGCCAAATGCACTCCATGATCCGGCATCGAGACGAGCTGCACTCGACCCACCCCCCGACCGTCCATTTCAAATGGATGGTAGATTTGGTGACGATGCCGATGGGGGTAGGATAGATGTCGTACCTGGTGTTGGTGCGAGAAGATTTTACTGGAGGTCCGCACACTACAGAATAAGACGATTGCGGCGGTGTGCCAATTCCTGATTGAGGAGGTGGTGTGCCGGTACGGGTGCGTAAGGAAGATCGTGGTCGATCGGGGGGAGCTGGACGTGCAGGAAGCCAAAGAGTTGTTCGACCGGCTAGGGGTCAAGCTCTCCCTCACTACGGCGTACAACGCAGAGGCGAACGGGAAGATATAACGAGGGCACGGCCCAATCGTGAAGGCACTGGTGCGAGCGTGTGAAGGACAAGTCGGGAATTGGCCGCGGCTTCTACCTTTCGCGTTGTGGGCGAACCAGACTATGCACAGTTCAGTGACCGGGTTCATGCCGGCGGAGTTAATGTACGGGCAAAAACCGATTATGCTGGTGGAGCGGGCAATCTCCTCATGGGCTGCCATGGACTAGAGAGATGAGATGAGCTGGGAGGAGCTGTTAGTGGCGCGAATCCGATAGCTCGAACAGAGACCGGAGGACGTGGAACGAGCAACGACGAAGTTGCATGTAGCGAGGACAAAGAACAAGGGGCAACTGGGTTTTGGTCTACGACAACAGCCTCGACAACCAGCACAAGACAATGCGGAAGTTTGCGAGGAGGTGATTCAGGCCTTACACAGTGACAAGCGCCAATGACAACGGCACCTACCACCTCATGGAGCTCGACGGAATAAGAATAGTTGTGTCGGTGGCCGGGAAGAGGATCAAAGCGTTCAAGAAGCGGCACGAGGACGAACCGGACCCAGAGAGCATGAATGGCGACGATGACCGGTTCGGAGCAAGTGGCGAACCAGAGAGTGGAAGATAATCGCGAACCGGTCTTCTCCGGCAAAAGTCTATTCTGGCGCATATCGGAGGATGCGCGGTTAGGTGGGGGCGGATGTCGTGAAGAGGTTCCCCATCTGATTCAGAGTGAAGGTGCAAAGTGAGCAGCAGCGAGGATACACCCAAGTTAAATGCGAACTCTGGGGTATCATTTTGGTAGTCAAGGCCGATAAAGACTACTTGATCGGGACGGAGGTGATAATCGAGACGGTCTCCCTATTGATCCTTGGTATGGTTTCAGGATGCGCGATGTCGGACCTAGCAATGCTTAGGTGGATCGCGTACATTAAGTCTCTGAACCCGGAGATACATCACAACAAGGGCAAGGAGCACTCCGGCACTTAATGAGTTCAACGAGGGGGAGTACGACGGGGAGTGGCTCCAGATCGGCAGGTTCCTGAAAACAATGGTGCCGGACGCGGCATGGACAAGGGAAGAGGCTAACCGGATGCGGAAGAAGGCGTACCGTTTCTTCCTACGGGACAAGAGCATATGGAGGCACCCAAAGAAGCGAGGCGGCATCCCACTCCACATAGTGGCAGGAAAGGCAAAGCGAGAGGGGTTGCTAGGGGCATACCACTAGAGTCCCTGGGCCGGACATTGCGGGACATGGGGGACGTTGTCGTGGAGAAAACCGTCCCTACGAGGAATCGGTGGATAGTGTGCGTAAACTGGCCCTTACACACGAGCACATGTTTTGATGTATGCACATAGTTAAGAATAGGCAAGCGATGTAATCATCATCGGTAGCACGAATGCATTTAGGTAGGGAATCGAAGAGGATCTCTGTCTGCTAGGACAGAGAATAAAAGTGATGTAACAGTTTGTAACGTCTCTCTCTCCTTGTGCTATAAAAGGAGAGAAAAAGGGTTGAGTGGGGGATCGCGCGTTTATGTCAGGACAAAGTGTTGTCGGACTAGGAACGGAGCTCTCTCCTCCACCATCGTTATTGTTTCTGTAGGGATTTTGGGTCAGGTTGGTTGCCTCTGCTGCGTGAAAGCCCGTGTGCTTCCGATAGAGGCTCCACCATGTACTTCAGCACGCGTGTTCGTTTGTGTTGAGTTTGTCACCGGCTTGCCGGTTGTAACATTGAAAGCTTTGTAATCTATACTGTTATTGGAACTGATTCTTTCGTTTTTGTCTCTCCGTGTTTCTGCGAACCTCTCTTCCTCTTCTCTCTCACGCTCCTCGGTTTAGGGCCCCCGCGGTCCCGCCTTATTCCATATGTGTGAGCGTAACAACACGACAACGTTCGAGAAGCTAAAGGAGAAGTATTGGTGGATGAGGTTGTACCGAGACGTGCACCAATTCGTAACAACATGCGAAAACTGCCAGATGCACTCCGCGATCCGACATTGAGCCGAGCTACACCCAACCTACCCACCGACCGTTCATTTCAAGTGGATGGTAGACTTAGTGACGATCCCGATGGGGGTAGGGCAGATGCGGTACCTAGTGCTTGCGCGAGGGGTTCTCGACAAACCAAGTAGAGGGCCACGCATTCCCGAAAGATGACTACAGCCATATGCATGTTCTTAATCAAAGAGTTGGTATGCCAGTACAGGTGCGTAGGAAAGATAGTAGCTGACCGGGGAGAGCTGGATGCGCAGGAAGCCAAAGATTTGTTCGACCGATTAGGGGTTAAACTCTCCCTCACTACGGCGTACAACCCAGAGGCTAACGGGAAGGTAGAACGCAGGCATAGGCCGATCGTGAAGGCATTAGTACGCACGTGTGAAGGTCAAGTTAGGAGTTGGCTGCGGCTCCTACCTTACGCACTATGGGCGGACCGAACTATGCACAGTTTAGTGACCAGCTTCATGCCGGCGGAGCTGATGTACAGGCAGAAGCCGATGATGCCGGTGGAGCGAACAATTTCTTCCTGGGCCGCGGTGAACTGGAAGGACGAGATGAGCCAGGAGGAGCTGTTGGCAGCGCGGTTTCGACAACTCGAGCGAAGACCGGAGGACGTGCAACGGGCTAAGGTGAAGCTGCACACAGTGAGGGCGAGGAACAAGGGCCGGTTCGACCGAATGCACCGGCTATGATTGAAGAAGATCGAGGATGGCGACTAGGTGTTGGTTTATGACAACAGCCTCGACAATCAACTAAAGGCAAAGCAGAAGTTTGTGAGGAGGTGGTTCGGGCCCTACATCGTGACGAGTGCGAACGATAATGGTACCTACCATCTTGCGGAGCTCGACGGGACGCGGATAGCGGTGCTAGTAGCCGGGAAGAGGATCAAGGCTTTCAAGAAGCGGCATGAAGACGAGCCGGACCTGGGACAACAATGACAACCGGTTTGGAGCGGGTGATGTTTCGAAGAACAATGGGTGAGTACGAGCTAGGTTTCTCCAGCATTTGTCCCTCTCTGGCACATGCCGGAGGATGCACGGTTTGGTGGGGGTGGATGTCGCGGAGAAAACCGGCCTTAGGTGGAATCATGGAATTCGGCGCGTGTAACGGCACTTACGCGTGTGCAAGTTTCAGAGAACAACGGGTGAGTACGAGCCGGGTTTCTCCAACATTTGTCCCTCTCTAGTGCATGCCGGAGGATGCGCGGTTTGGTGGGGCTGGATGTTGTGGAGAAAACCGGCCTTAGGTGAAATCATGGAATTCAACGCGTGTAACTGCACTTACGCGTGTGCACTCAAACCAACACATTGTACATAACTATGAATACGCCGGCGGGATGTGTATATCCTAGGGAGAATATATTAATAGGCTAGTAAATTGAAGCGGATCTTTGTCCGAAGGGACAGAGAATAAAGATGATGTGACTCGGATGTAACGGTCCTTCCTCGGCGGCCTATAAAAAGGGAAGGGGAGACGGCTGAAAAGGGGTATCGCGTTTTGGTGAGGACGAGGTGTTGTCGGACTGGGAACCGAGCTCTCTCCTCCTTTATCAGTGTTCACTACAGGGTTGGGTCAGTTGCCTCTACTTCAAGGGAAGCCTGAGTGCTTCCGGTAGAGGCTCCATTGTGTGCGTGCGTGGGTGTGTGGTCGCCTGTGTTGGGTCTGTTGCCGGCTTGCGGGTTGTAATCTTGCAAACGTTGTAATCTTTCTTATTATTAGTGTCGATTCTCCTGTTTCCTATCTCCCTGTGTTCTGCGAGTCTCTTGGTACGCCGACCGGTGAGCGTGCATCTTGACCAATCAGTGTACACGTTCGTGATTTAGTCAACCAGTAAGCGTTGTCGGTTGTAATCAGGCCTATCTGACTCCACGCTCGCGTGCTTCTCGCTTCCTCTTCTTTCTCTTGCTCCTCGATTCAGGGCCCCCGCGGTCCCGCCTTATTTTCCTACGCGTGAACGGAACAACACAACAACGTAGAGGGAGAGCACGCACATACACGCACCCGTTGATCCTTCACAACCATATTTATGGAAGGCCCGATAGACCTAAGTATATATATTTATACGCATATTAATAAGTACGAAGACTACGGTTCGGTTCACTGTGCTTTCATGCACGCTCACACACGCACATATGTACAGAAACAGAAAGAAGAAACTCTGAAGACACAGACGCACGGAACTTCACTTATGTATATTTACAAGAGCGAGATACAACTTCAGCTTCGAGTCGGACTAAGGTAGGTTAGGTTACAACAACAGAAGCTGCCGAGCGGGGAGCTCTCGGGCTCCTCGCGCCGAGCGGGGTCTTGCATAGGAGACAGAGCAGAAGCGAAAACCCCTTAGGACATACAAGCTCTTAACCGGACTAAACCCTAAACAGACACGAAAACTCAACCCACACGACGATGAAGAAGAAGAAGAAGACCTAGATGAATCCCTAAAGAAAGTAAGTAAGAAAGTAAGTAAGAAGAGAAACCTACCATACCTTGGACCTAAGTGGTATACCCTCCTAACTAAAAATGCGCAACCCCCACACAAGAGACCCTCCCTTCCTTTTATAGCACAAGAAGGGAGTGGTGTAATAATGTGGGATAAATATCCCTTATTACAAGGGATAGTCTGTCCTGTTATTACTCCTATTCGGCGCCTTAAAGGCACGAGCTACCTTTGTACATCCTTTACAAGAGTGAGTGCACACAATTTTCGCACTGTGGCCGCGAATCCTCACGACACCGTACACATTGACACATGTTAGAACCCATATCGTTATCTGCCATTCGAACCATTGCTTCCATGCGACTTAGCTCACATGCATTGAGATGTGAGACAAGGCGTTGGGGCACACGTGATGAGAGTGGTCGGCTATGCACACTTTGCCCTAAACAAGTTCGCGAATCTAAGTATCGCACTCTGATTCTGATACAATGCTCTGCCTTTGATCATATTCGACCATGCTTTCCACATCTCTTCGACCAAGCCCAATCCTTGCATGAATTCCTCTCATAACCACAATGTGCACTCTCGATTGCAACATTCATTGGTAAAGTTCTTGAACATCAAGAGTCACTACTCACTTTTACATGTATCACGTGAAATGTAATATTTTTGGTCTCATAGGTCATATTTGACCTCCGAAGACGATAATATAATCTCTCTCTCTCGCTCGCTCTCTCTCCTAATTCATTTCCATTGCACGCAATCATATACTTGATTGTTTACAAATACTAATGCCGAGCCATTGATGAAGAATAAGTTGAGCTCTTGCATCGACATGCAACCCTAAAACACTCCAAACCTAAATACCCTCCATCAAAACTTAAACCCTCAACCCCAAGTAAATACTAAACAATTTTACATACATATATGCACATGCATACACATATTCACACATCCTTCTTTTCCCATGGACATTACATATACATACACTCTCCTAGTTCTTCTACGCAATTCCTTATTTCATAAGGTCCCTTTTTTACTAAATGTAGCCCCCATTTAATTGTATACGTTATAATTATAATCTTCCATTATTTTGTTAATACAAATTAATGTCTTTGACATATATATTCTCTTTTTTATCATAAAGTAAAAATGGTCTACCACACACACACACACACATTGTCAATTCCAAGGACAATTAAAAAGTAAAGCTCGAAACTTTCTATGAGAGGTACAAGCAAAGGAATCAACGAGGCATGTGTGTAAAGGAATACAAAGACAAACACTTCGCGACAAAGGAATACAAAGACAAACATTTGGCAACTTAATCAATCGAATGGAGGCAAGAACGAGTATAATAAAAGGCCAAAGAAGGGGCCGAATCTTGGAACAGTGAAAGCACGAACTTTGCTAGAGAGTCGGACACATATGAGGTGGGATCAATCAGGGGCACAAGAATCAAAGAAGGATACGGAAGGAGGAGGTGGAGGAGACAAGGGCCTCGTGGGGGAGAGAAAGAAAAAAGGCTGGGAACTTTGTCGACGAGAGGTAGGCGAGAGGTGAAGGAATGTGTTTTTGGGGGAGGGGGCCGGTCATTCCGAAGGAATCTATCGATGACATTCTTTGAGGACAGAATTTGCGGGTGACGGCATCTCAGGGAAGGAATTTGTGGGTGTTTGGAATCTCGAGGGAAGGAATGTGTGGGTGACGGGAATCTTTGAAGGAATCAGAATCTGTAGGTGACTGGAATCTTCGGGGAAGGAATGTGTGGGCGACAAGAATCTTTGAAGGAATCTGAATCTAGGGGGGCCAACGTCATCTCCGAAGGAATCAAAATCTACGGGTGATTGGAATCTCGAGGGAAGGAATGTGTGGGCGACGGGAATCTCTAAAGGAATTGAAATCTACGGGTGACTGGAATCTCGGGGGAAGGAATGTGTGGGCGACGGGAATCTCTAAAGGAATTGAAATGTACGGGTGACTAGAATCTCGGGGAAAGGAATGTGTGGGTGACTGGAATCTTGGGGGAAGGAATGTGTGGGCGACGGGAATCTTCGAAGGAATCAAAATCTTGCGGGTGACGGAATCTTCTTCGAAGGAAGGAATGTGTGGGCGACTGGAATCTCCAAAGGAATCGGAATCTGCAAAGGGGGATGACAAAGGGGGGTGGTGACGGAATCTTTCGGGGAAAGGAACGTGTGGGTGACGGGAATCTCCGAGGGAATCGGAATCTGCCGACGGCATCTGGTGATGGTGATTGGTGATAAATAATCATTCGGAGTGGAGCAGAATCTAGGGAGTAAAAAACTGGTCAAGTTTGTTGGGATTTGGGTGTCTGTTTTTTTTTTCTCTCTGTCTCTGCTTCTTTTGTAAAGAAAATCAGAAGAAGAAGACAAAAAACTCTCCTTTCATTTCTGATCTCACTGCATACGTCTCCGCCATAGCCCACCTCCATCTTCTTCTTCTTCTTCTTCTTCTCTCTCTCTCTCTCTCTCTCTCTCTCTCTGTGCGTCTATGTTTTATCTATAGATTTTCGTATATCTTTCTTTCTGCTTGTGTATGTCTGTCTGTCTTTGCTTTTCTCCTCATTACCCTCCTTGCAGTTTCTAACTAACTAACTAACTAACTAACTAACTAACTAACTAACTGTCTGTCTGACTGACTGACTGTCTGTCTGAACATGAAAGAAGCAGAGAAACCATCCCTGCAATCTCCTCTTCTCCTCGGAGATGATGGGTTGAAGCAGATCCCTCAGGATGTAGTTATCAATGGCCAGCTTCAGAAAAGTTACCACGAAGGTTGCCCTGGTTGCGCCATGGCTCGACGGAAGTCTTCTTCTAAACATGCGCCCAAGAAAGAACTGTTCTTTGTGTCAATCATGGTGCTTTGCAACTGTAAGCTAGTTGATCAAATATTAAATCCGATCCAAACGTTTCTTTCTTTCTAGTTTTTTGATATTGCCATCATCTGTTTCGTTCTTTCACGAGATGCATCAGCTGTATTTCATGACTCATTGCTGGACAGAGATTGACATGATCTTTTCTGTTTTTCTTCCTTCTTGATGGCTTAAATATATATATATATATATATATATAACGGAAACTGAATGTGGTCGAGTTTGTTGATGCATTTTGGGTAACAAAAAATGGCGGTATGGATTCGAATCTGGGAATCCATAGTTCTCATTCATTTTTATTTGCGAACCCAAACCTAAAGACAGTGAAAATCGATAGTTCTGCGTACCCAAATCCTAAAGCCAGTGAATTTGATAGTTGGCTTTTGTTTTTACTTGTTTTTAAGCTGAACCCGAAGACAATGAAATCGGAAGGTGGTGATGGCGTCTAGTTGTCATGATCTGAACCTCAAGACAATTAAATCGATAGTTGGATTAGTTTTCACTTGTGGCTCAAATCTCATGACAATGCACTTCATTTTCATTGATCTGCTATTCTTGCTATACTCTTTTCCGTTATATCATCACTTATGCCTGATGATGTTGTCCTTTTGTCCTTTCCTGGTTCATGATTAACGTCCTATACTCAACTATATGTCTTTTAATGGCTCATGAATCGTTTGATCACTTCTGGAATATGGTGTTACACCATCAAAATTTAGAATTAAGAAATGTCATTTATCAATCCTATCAGCTTGGTGTAATTGTGGCAGTTCACCATAGAGTTACATGAGAAAAATATATATTATTGACGATGCTCATCCTATTGCATGATATAAAATTGGTTTGCTTGCCCAGTAGCACGAATGAAGTTTTATCGATTCTCCAGAAAAGCAAATAAGGTGAACCATCATTATAAACAGTGATACATCAATAGGGTATGCAACATGGTAAATCAATGCTGTTTAGTGATAATACACTCGATTAAACATTTGGCAACCTAGATGCAATTTCGAATTTTGAACTTTGAAATTTTGACTCCCCCAATTCAATTCGAATATCATAACAATGCGCAACATCAAATGTCTTATTTATTGATTGAGCAATTTTAGTATCCTTTCCCATTCCATTTGAACATGTAAATCTTGTTTCCATGTCAATAAAAGTAACTTTTCAACGATGGCTGTCAAATTCTCATTTTGCTCAATTGTCATACAATAGTTCATGGTGCACAAAGGGTCTTCAGTTTATTTTTCTCATAGAAACTTGACCATGCATGATTTTACTGATAGAAAATTGAGGTAATATGTACATACTGAGAACCTTATAGATTTTTTTGGGCTTCCTATTGTATTGTAAGTTTAATTTGCTTTTCTGGCTAAGTTCTGATTCATTGTCGTTTACTGTTGACAGCATTGCCAATTTCATCACTCTTCCCGTTTCTATACTTCATGGTATTTTGAAACACTTTAGCTATTCAGCTGCAATGACTTTGCCAATTATAATGTGTGCAATGTACTACAGGTTAGAGATTTTGGTATAGCTAAATCAGATACCAACATTGGTTCTTATGCAGGTTATATAGGTACTTTCTTTTCCTTTTCATTCCTTCTTTTAAGGCTATTCATGTGAAGCTGATGTTTTAATTAAGGTAGGAATTTTCATGTAAGATTTTTGTATTTTTTTTATAAATAGAACTAGTAGAAGCTAATCGACGAACTCAAGTTTTGTGTAGGTCATTGAAAACATATATAACTGTAGCATTTTTATGGTGCAAATAATGCGACTTTGCTAATTAAGATGGATATTGCATACAAGTTTTTTGGAAAGGCTTCTTTTAATAAAACTTATATAA
This sequence comes from Azolla caroliniana, assembly GCF_043228905.1. NCBI lineage: Eukaryota > Viridiplantae > Streptophyta > Polypodiopsida > Salviniales > Salviniaceae > Azolla > Azolla caroliniana. Next base: position 4,045,509 of record NW_028230447.1, read on the forward strand.
ACTAATTCTACAAAACTCTAACTTTGTGTCGTTCTTGGAAGACTTAAATAAGCATTATGATTTGATGATTATGTGGTGTGAATACCATGATTCTGATGTTTGAATTAAGGGCATCAAGTACAATATGACTTTTTTCCAATTTTTTTCACTGTTGCTCTTGTTTCATAATTAAAATCCTTTTTTTCTTTGTGTAATATATTATGACATAATTATTATTAGCTTATCCTCATGGTAGCTATCATTTGTGCATGAATGCGCATTAATGCAGCACATTCTCAAATTCTTGGGTTTTGTATGAGAGATTTCTCATACCACATTTCGTGCAGGATCAGCACTTATGCTGGGGCGTTTCTTCACTTCAACACCATGGGGCATGTTTTCTGATAGATATGGTCGTAAACCTGTCATGCTGATTGGTACTTCATCAATGTAAGTGGTTGAAAACTTTTAACCTATGTATATTTTGGATTTTGATTTGAATGAAATTGTGTGTGTTTCTAATGCGATGGATGCAATCAGATTTTATTTACTTTGTTTTGATCTTTCCAGAGTTCTCTTTAATACAGTGTTTGGCTTCAGCCCAAATTTTTGGGTCGCACTGCTATCAAGGTTCTTGCTTGGATTTACAAATGCAACATTAGGAGCAGTTCGTGTACGCCATAATTTCACCTTGTTTTGATGAAATTCTGTTTAAAGTTGTTATGAGTAAAAGTAAAGCTCACATTTAAAAACTTCAGGCTTATGCATCAGAGATATGTAGTGAAGAGCATCAAGCGCAGGGCTTATCATTGGTTACTATCCTTTTTACTCTTGATCCTTAACAAAAAAGTAATGTCTTTTGTACTCCACTTTACAAACATCACTGTTCTATAGGTAGGGACAATGTGGGGTCTTGGTTTGATTATTGGTCCAGCTATTGGAGGATATCTTGCTCAGGTATATTGATTCTTGTGAGTAATTTATATTTTGACTGGTTGGGCTTATCACGTTGTTCTCATATCTACTGTTACAGCCTAGCACCAAGTATCCATGGCTCTTTCCAAGTGGATCCCTGTTTGATCAGTGAGTTTTTCGGGGAATGTGTGTGCAAATAAAACAAGAACTAAATAAAGCACTGGTCTTGAAATGCTTAGTTCAGCTTATACATAATAATCGTGGTCTGGAAATTTGCAGGTTCCCCTATGCGTTACCATGCTTATGTATATCCTTCTTCTCTGTAGTAGGGATAGTGATATGTTTTTGGCTTCCAGTATGTATCTAATCTTCTCTATTCCACTCTTGAAGCATCAGGTTTATTGCGATTTGTATCACTGATTGTATTACTGTCTTCATTCAACAGGAAAGTGTGCACAATCATGTGATTATTGAGACATTTCAAGGAGATGTTACCCGTGACCAAACAAACGATAGTGATAATGCCATTAAGGAGGAGGGCCATGTGATTGGTATCACCAGAGATAATGCTCAAGTGAAAAAAGTACCGTTATGGAAAAACCAGGCAATGGTGGCTGCAATTTTTGTTTACTGCCTCTGGGGATTACATGATATGGCATACTCTGAGGTTACAATCATCCACATGCTGTTCTTGGTTCCATATTTTAATGAATAACTGTCATAACTTCCATATATCCAATATACATGAATCACTGTTTTAAACACTCCTATTTTTTATTACATTGTGTTAACAAATTCTAGGATTTTTCTGTATAGATATTTTCTTTATGGACGGTAAGTCCTACTACATATGGAGGACTAGGAATGACAACATCCCAAGTTGGCAATGTTCTTGCTGTTGGAGGTTTGATGTTGTGATTGTATCTTATATGTAGGCAAGATAGATTATATCAAGAAATAAAGCCATTCATTAACAAACTTTTGAGGGCTTTTCGTTCAACACCCTGACTTATATATTATTGTCACGTAGGAGCTGCGCTGCTTTTGTTTCAGCTTTTTGTGTTTGCATCATTGGCTAAGAGATTTGGACCTATTTTGTTGGCTCGCATTCCATCGGTAAGAGTGCAAAAAGCGCATTTTGTGGGTATATAATATATATATATATATCATAATAAATCTGAAACTATGCTAACTTCTCTAATGTCTTGGACAGGTTTTGTCAGTTCCTTTGACTCTGAGTTATCCTTTGATAGTGGGACTCAGTGGTGTAGGATTATGGTTAGTGCTCATGTCTGCGGCTGTTATCAAGAATTTGCTATCTGTATGTGCTCTTTAATCTCGTCTCGTATAATCTGTTTTGATGGCGTCTTCTTTGTGAATCCATACTTATATTATTCAATAACATAGCCTAACATCTGCAAGAGAAAATTACTCTACATAGCCTAGAGCTGTCTTGTAGTAGGTTCTTCAATAAGAAAAACAATAAATTTGATATTTGAGATCTTCTGAACCTCTCAGTGAAGCCCTTAGAAAACCCATTTAGATTCTTCTTCTTTCTAGACAAGATCTCGGTCATTGACACTTCATTGCTTATGCTGAGGGGAGGACTGATTTAAAGGATTTTGGATTGGACATAAATCCCTAGAAATTCACCATGTGAATCATCAACTGAATCTTTGCCAATTATGAGTCCTAGGTATAGAAACAGTTTTAAACTTTAGCACTCCAAATACTTTCACGGCTAGAAGATGACCTTCGTCCCATAATGTGTTTTCATTGTTTAATTTCTATTTGAATGACGTTGTTTTTTATTGAGGAATTCATCTTTTACTCTATTTTTTTAATTTGTATTGGGATATTCTTCTTTTACAATCACACTTCCAACTAACAAAAATCAACAAGAAGTTGTGTAAAGATGTGATATGAGAGCAAGGATGTCGTTATAAGAGCTCACTTTTCATTGAACAATATATAAGCTTTGTTATGATCCTCTCTATTGGATAAATAACAAAAGCAATTTGGTATCTGATGGCTGCCCATGTTAAACTCTACCATGACATCTATAAGCATATAAATTTTGGTAATCAAGGTTTACCTATTAGGCATCACACTTAATATTCAAAACTTAATAAGTAAATAAACTAGGGTAAATATTCAAAACTTACAGAATGTATATAAAATAGGGCAAATCAAGGTTGCATATAATGTTTTGTTTAATGTTTGTACTATCCTCAGCATAAGGCTACACTGGCAGTTTTGGAATGTCTTTTGTAGAATTCATTTAAATCCGTACTTTGAAAAGAAGAGGAAAAAGAAGAGAGGTTTTTAGGACTGGTGCATTTATCCTATAACTTGTATTTTGGACCTTTTTTTTCCGGACAGGCTTGCATTGTGACCGGCTCATTTCTCATGATTAACAACTCCGTGGTAAGCGAATTATGCTGTCTATCTAAGTTTCTAGAGAAATGTTTCAAAAAGAGACCCATGGGACAAGAGATTGGTCTTTCTCTTATTTGTTCTTGTTTTTTTTTACCCTTCTGAATGAAGTTGACAAGCCAAAGAGGTGTTGCTAATGGTCTCTCAATGACATTTATGTCACTCTTCAAAGCTGTTGGCCCTGCTTCTGCTGGAGCTCTGTGAGTTATTTCGTCATGCCCCGGTTTTTCTTTCTTTCTAGCAAAACACCATTTTGTTTTTGTTCTCTTTGTGCTAAGAAAATCGGACGAGAATGACTTACAAAGTGTAAGCAACAAATTGCAGATTCTCGTGGGCGGAAAGTCGGATGGATACCTCATTTCTCCCAGGTGAGACTCGCATTATTTTTGTTCTTCCTAGGCTTTATAAAGAAGACAAGATTTTGAACGGCAACGTGTTCTGTTGTTTTTACCTCGTGCTAGTTTTGATCTTTTGCGGGTTTTCATATTACTTAGTCTTGGATAGTTTGAAAAAAACTATTCATGAACATGCCCATCAAATTTAATTAGTCCATTAATTTAAGTTGTGGCAATTTGAATCAGAGTAAATTTAATTAACCCGCCTTATATAGGTCGCCAACTAATCAACTAAATTGGGCGTGATCGAAGTGAGTAGATAGCTAGTTTTCCATCAGGAAACATTGATTAAGCCCAACCAAATTTGATGGGTATTTTGATAAATTATTGAGGGGTATCCAGGTAAAATATGCCTAATGTTAGGGGTATATTGTTGTTTTTGAATTGCTAAAACAAAGCAAGTTTTTGTTTATTGTAATTGAATGTGCCGCTAATAACAATGTGTGTCACGTGTGTATGTTCTTTTGTGAGTTTTTACCTCACTTTGAGGTTTCCCACCATTTATATATTGTGTATAACTAAAAAGGAATGAGTGTGTTTTCTTCCTCTCTAGGAATGTGGATGGTGTTTACCGTTTTAGCGGCACCTGCATTGATTACATTTTTGGTTACTTTCGAGCCCATCTTGTCATCATCCGTCAACAAACCCACACCTGAAGGGACTTCGCAACAAGCAATCGAGGAGACTCAAGATCATGAGCAAGAGAAGTTGAGACGTGTCTCCTCTTTCACCATGGATTAGGAAAAAAAGGAAAATATAAAGCTGAAACATAGGGTTTAGGGCTCGATGTAAATCGATAACATGTTGTAGGTATAAATTCATAGTCAATGTAATTGAGTCATAGAAGCCATTAAATAAAGTGTTTGCTGTTCTCGACAAATCCTGATAAATAAGCAAACGCATCATTTTTTGAAGCATTAGATTAACTTCAATTATACGAACTTAACATAAGTGCTAGACATAAATCATAGAAAAATAATTCATTTCTCATTCTTTTCATATGTTTTTTTTGTCGTTGTTCATTGTAATGAAGTGCAAGGGTACATTGGTATTCCCTCCAAGGTCCCATATGCTTATGGTGTTTCTTTTCAAATAAATAGGACATGAGGCCCTTTCAAATGTGTCATTCTTTACACCCTAAATTTTCTAGAAATATTTTATTCCTACCCTTGGTTTGTGTCTTTAAAGGTTCGTGTACTATAAAATGTTTCCATCCAACTTCCAAGTCCATTTCCATTTTCTAAAGCTCTTAATTCATGGATTGTTGTAACTTGTTAGGTAGGGTCTTAGTTCAAAATTATTGACAAATTGGGCCTAGTTCAAAATTATCGACAAATTGTGCCTAGTGGAAAAGGGGAACTCAAATTCCATTATTTATTTTGATAATCAGTTGTTACTAAACAAATTTGCGTTTATTTTCTTTTTTTCGCTTCTTTTATAGGGAGGAGATAGAAATTCAAGTGTTTAGAATCATGCACTTTCATATTTATAGCTTAGCTTTCTAAAATGCATCTTAGAGAAAGGGGAATTCATGTAAGATGTTCATGTACATATTGCAAGCGCAACATGGAGCAATATGAATATGTTTAGGTCTTATGTGATGAGATATCAAATATTCAGGACCACTTTGAGATTGGGGATATGATAGCTTGCACGAAACAAGCATCGACATTACAATTGTAATGCTAATGGGACGATTATGCCCTTATTGCTAAGCAAATCCACCATGTTGTTAGACTAACAAGCTTAGGACCTAATTGCTTGGTTTAGAAGGCAAGCCACTTGTTTAGGGCATGAATGACATTTTTATCTTAGTGTCGGCTTAATTTGTAGGACATATGCAAGGAATCATACATTACAAGTTTTGCACAAGGGAACCCTTTTTATTTGAGTGTGTCAATATATACTATATTGTATTTTACTATTTTGAGTTTTTTTACACGATGAGATGTATTAAAAGTTATATTCCTCTTTTTTATTATTTTTTACATGATGCATTATCTTGATCCATTAATAAAAAACAATAATAAAGAGGAATATATCTCTTAATACATCTCATCATGTACAAAAACTCATTATCATGAGAGGGATTAAGAAAAAAAAAGAAAAGCATGTTATATTGTATGGATGTGTGCATTTTCTTTTTCTGAAAAAGATATCCATTCAGTAGTGTAAACAATTTACAAAGTTTTCATTCCCATATGATTTGTGGAGGAAACAACCATTTTGGTGGCTAGAAGTGCTAAACAAGTTGTGCCATTCTTCAAGGTCTTAAGTGGAGTAGTTGTCTACAAAGTAGGAAACTGATGGTGTTGAGCAACTTTATCGTCAAAATCTCCAACAATACAATCCCGTTGACCCTTCAAAGTATGAACCATGTCCAACCAAATACTTTTACCAATTCAATTGGTGAGGCTCTAACTTTATGAAAAACGAGAGAGCACCGAGCCTTCCAGATGTAATATGCAGTCGTACTCCTCAATGTCTCCCACAGTGGTTGCACCTCGTTCCTTATCCCTAAAACTTGTATAAACACTAATGGAAGTACATGGACACTTCCAGATTTGGTGTGAAAACCATGGTCCATAGATTTTACGTCATAATATAAACTAGAAGGAACAAGTGACATCCAAACCACCATGCTCCATGTGAATACCAATCATTGTTGTTAAAAAATGCGTACTTTATAGATAGAGTACGTTTTAGAATACCCACACGTATTCTAAACGTATTCAACCTTTTGGAACCATCATTTTTTCTAAGCCTAAATTTGTAAATAATTTAAAAAGAAAATAATTATTTAAATATTGAAACACCATTTATCCATGGGCAATAAAGATAATTGGTATTTACTATATAGTATTCAAATTCCAAGTATCTTTGCATTCAACATCAATGGTGTTCAAGTATTTGATGTATTCAACGTATTCAACAACGTATTCAAAACGTATTCAACAACGTACTCAACGTATTCAAAATGTACTCAACATATTTTACCTTTAAATACGTATTCTAAGAACTTATAATTTTTTTTTAGAATACTTATAAAATACGTAGCATACGTATTGTATGCGTACGGTATGTTACATATGTTACAACCATGATACCAATGTGGGAAAGTAGTTAGCAAATATTCTAAGGAAGCGTTGCTATACCAGTTGAGACTCAATGTATAGTCCCATAGACAATGTTTCTGAGTTTCCACTTGTAAATGACAATGAACACAACTAGAGGATACACCCATCTTACGCAGCCATGTGCTAACATGCAAGGCTTGATGCACAAGCAACCAATGTACATGACGTATTTGTTGTAGCTATTTTCTTGCCTGCCCATAGGTTAACCTAGAACTTAGCAAGAAAGTTCAAAGTAATACCCTGTTGACACCAGTATTGAAGTGCAGTTGGTAACACATCTTGTGTATACAACAACACATGTCTTCCCAAATATACAAAATATTGGGAAATATTAAAGTTGTTACTAATAAAAGGATTTGTCCACTAATAATCAACGGGGTCCCAATCTAATCTGAACAAAGTTGTTTAGCCAACATGCACAACTTCCATTGTGACCTTATGTCCTCGATCAGTGGATCAATATACCATTTGCGATCAATGTATCCTATTACCCTTATCTTGTGTTTGATAACGTAAGGATAATTAATTACCGTTTCCTATGATTGAGACAATTGATTTGTATTATCCACATTAAAGAAGACGAAGGTCGTATCCTCTAAATACCCCTTTACAATCAAGAGTACTTCCAATCTTGAAAAAACACCAACCCATTGATGGTAACAGCTATTGGGTGGTATGGTGACTCTACTCATAGCTTCTTGAATTTGATGATACATTAATTTTCCTCCATGCATTCTAGCTAGTACTTATTTTTGCTCTTCTCAAGAACGCGATAAAAACACCTGCCAAGTTCTGACTGGGTTAGCAAGACTTCCCATTTTTCCCCATGCCAACCACTATCTAGAACCCAACACTAAACCATCTAATGTTGTAAACCTCGGGTTCCATACAACCCTTTGTCTGAGATACCCATCATAATGCATAAGGTTGGGTTTATTGTAGAGTAAACCAGGTAAGACTTGTTTCCTATAGAAAAACTGTTTGAATAAAATTGTCCTCCCATCCATGGGATGAAGTTACTCTGAAATTTTCCCTAAATATCCAATTTACATCCTTCGACCAGGGTGCACCTAAGAGAGGAAAGCATTCCAAATAATGGTCAAACAACAATACTTTTCATATCTCCTACCCTGGAGTAAATCCTTTAATAATCAACATAGTTAACAATGCTCTTGACTGGTCTACTTAATCAATAATACCTAGTCCTACTTTAGAACAAGGCAAGGTAATAACATCCCATTTAACTTTGGATTGAGAATGACCCTCTGTTTTATTGAACCACAAGAAATTTCGAATCAATATTTGTATTTGAAAGATGCATGACTTGGAAAAGATCCAACAAGAGAAAACTGTTAGGAAACAGGTCCCTCCGAATGGGAAGTGAGAAGAACAGTACTGATGAGCAAACTCGGCCGAGGCCGAAACCGGATGTGGAGTACCCGGCATGAGCCGGATGGTGCAGACCCGGTGAGAGCCGAATGAAGAGTACCTGACTACTGAAGACCCGATGAGAACCGGATGAGGAGTACCCGGCTATGGAAGACCCGGTGAGAACCGGATGAGGAGTACCCGGCAACGGAAGACCCGGTGAGAACCGGATGACGAGTACCCGGCAAGCGCCGGATGATGCAGGCCCGGTGAGGAGTGCTCACCGGATGAAGGGACATATTCGTAAATATGTTTCTAAGAGTCCATCGGGGCTATATGTGTAAATAGCCGAAAAGTCATATTAGTATAAATATGACTTAGGGCAAACTCTTTTATGGGGGGTTGTTGTCATTCTTGTTGGTGCAAGATTAGAGAGCGTAACTGTGTACAGAGAGAGAGAAAGAGAGAGAAAGAGGTCATTGCCTCTGTTGTAACCGCTGCCTGTGGCGAAGATAGAAAGCTCGAGGTTGTTGCCTCAGTGCTTTATTGTTGTACATTGTAACATAGTGATAGTTTGCAGCCTATGGGCTGCCCTGGTTTTTCCCTAGTTTGGGTTTTCCACGTAAACATCCTGTGTACTCTTCTCTTCACTGTGTCGCGCATTCATTCCCATTTTCTGTGTATGATCCTAGACTCGGTTGTGGCCGAGCGTTGTGTTTACGGAGCGCGTAGTTCCTGTAAAAAACATACCATGTTGTTGGCAACAATACTAGTTTGGCAACTACAATCCGTCCAACGAATGACAACTTTGTCTAAACTCCATAATAACAACTTTTTCTGTAATGTCAATAGGAGGGGTGCCACTTGATTTTCTACTGATAGATCAATACCTATTGTACATCCTAGGTACTAAATTGACGTACCTTGCGGGATCCACCATAAGTGCGGGCGTGGATTCCATAATGGAGGGTCTTCATCCCCAACCCAAAATGCCATGGATTTGTTGCACAATTGACAAGTGCACCTGAAGCTTTATAGAATGTGGTTAGGGACATTTTAGTTTTTTGGAAGTTATCCAAATCACCTTGTAAATATATGGTAGTGTCATCCGCAAATTCAACTTCCCTTAATTCTACATTTGAGAATGGAATGTGTAGTGCACGTAACTAATGTCATCGGTATTTAGAAAGGAAATCATTGCCTCAACAATAAACAGAAATAAGAAAGGAGCCAAAGGGTAGGTCTTGTCAAATTGACCGAGTAATAGGAAAAAGATGGCCATAATTTCTAGCCAATAAGACTCGGCTTTGAGCTGAACTATATGATGAGGAAATACCTATTATCCATTCGTGAGAGAAACCAAATCGAGCCAATGTACCTTGCAAAATATTCCAATCAACACAGTCATAAGTTTTCTTAAAATCAAGCATAACAATGGCCAACTTTTGTTTGGATTCGGTTGCCAGTGCAGCAGATTCCCAAAATGTATAAACATTATCCAAGATACTTCTTTCTCGAATGAACCATGTTTGGGCTTGGTGAATAACTATAGGCAATATAGTATGAAGGCGTATACTAATTGTGTTAGCCAAGATTTTATACACCGTATTGATTAATGTAATATGACGTCATTTCTTGATGTCCAATGAATGGCCCTTTGACTTAGGGATAACGTAAATTAGTCCTTCGGTAAAATGGGGAGGCATAAAACCGTCACGAAGAATTTGTTGGAAGGTTGTGCATAAATCTGTCTTGAACAAGTCCCAATATTTAATGAGGAACATTGGGGTTAAACCATCCATGCTCGTGCAACTATGTTTAGGCAATGCTTGAATTGCTTCACTCATTTCATCATAAGTAAAGACTTCATGAAGTGGAACATTCATGTCCGGTGTTATTCTGGGTTCCAACTTATCCCAAACACAGGACCGACATATTAAATCCTCAATGGTAAAGGTCTTGACAAGTGATAGTAGGTTGGAATAGTAGTGTGTGGTTATCTCTCTCATCACATGTGGGTCGATGAGATGGTCCCATTCTCATGTTGTAATTGTTTGATTAAAACAACATTATGATGGGGTCTCATTGCATGAAAAAAATTCGGTTGTGCATTTATCTCCCAATTGGGTCCACTTAGATGCCATGGGATGATAATGAAATTATACACACTTTTTTAGTAGCATAGTAAGTTCTTGTTTTGTTGTGCCAAGTTGCTCAACGATCCAACTCCATTGTGGATAATGTTCTTGTAATCACTGTAAGGAAACTAGAGAAGTACGAGATCGCTTCTCCTGTTGTTGAAGCATACAAAACCTTTCCTTAGATTTACGCCGAAAAAATTCTGAGATTTCTCATAAGCCATTACCTACCCTTATGGCCATTGAATCCTGTAAAACATCTTTTTGAGACCATAATTCAGCCACTTGCAATGAAAAACTATTGTCGAACAACAAATATATATGTATATGTGTGAAAATAACTAAATATGTATGTAGTATACTAACACGTTGTCGTGAAGATTTTCGTCCATAGGAGGAAACCGGGGTGGAAAGGGCAAGTCGGTGGTGTGCAACATGTGCACGCGTGTACTAGGAAATGGTGTATAGAAATAAGAGGGGAAATTTTGTCCCACATTGTAAGGTCCCTCCCTCCTTGGGCTATAAAAGGAAGGGAGGGGTCACTTATGAAGGGTTGCCTATTTTGCGTATGAAAGGTATACCACTTAGTGTAGAGTCCTTACCGTTTTAGGGTTAGGGTTTCGTTTAGGGTTTCGTTATTCATCCTCGGTTAGGGTTTCCTCATAGTCGTTTGGTGCGGCCCATGCGGCCACCATTGTTGTAATCATTCGTTGTTTTAATATATCTTGTTGTGGATCTTGCTCCCATCTATTTTGGTTTATGCTTATGTGCTACTCTTCATCTTCTCATCCGGTGTTAAGCTTCCATTTCTCATATCTTATTCTTTCTCCTCTACTCCCTAGTCCAAGACCCCCGTGGTCCCGCCCCTTCTACACGCACGCGCGTAACAACGTGACATCTTTAGTGAACCCGACGTGAAGGGCGGCAAGGGAGCATGGAAATGGAAGAAGACTTCGACTTCGAGGAGATGATGGCAAAAATCGTGATGGAAGCCGGACAGAAGATGGCGAAGCGAGATGCGGCTCAACAAGCCGTCGAAAGGGTGGTCGATCGAGTCGGCCGGTTCAATGGGAATGAGGCCCTAAAATTTTTGGGAGCCTACAAGGTTGAGATGGCAAAAGGGGACGTGGACGAGGCGATGCAGCTAGAGTATTTTCCTTGAGTGGCGGCTATATCGGTGCACAAGGAGGTGAAGGAGCTCCGAGAAGCTCACGAGTCATGGGAGTCCTTTGAGGGAGCTCTATTGGACGCACACGGATACGCGAAACCGGAGTGGGTATGCCGGCAACCCGATGGGAAGCAGTCGGCAACAACGTGGCCCACGAGTGGCGGAGAAGAGAGAGCGGCGAGTGAGTACGCATTACCGCCAGAAGAGAGCTCAACGCAAAACGGTTCGGAGGAGCTTGACTTAGAAGCGCTAATACGGGAGGCATGCGAGCTTGTGCAGGGGAGTCGGGCCAGAGGCGATCGGAGGATGTGGAGGAAGTAGCCTCCCTAAGCGTAGAAGACGGGGCCTATACGGAGGCTGGAAGAGCGTACGACGGCGACATGGGAGAGGGTGCGGAGCAAGCGACCCTCTTGGCTTGCGGTGAAGGGACGACCATGGAGGCCGGTAACTATGAATTCGGGACATGGCGGCCCGAAACATCGAGTGGGGAGGAGACAAGCCGCGGTGCCGCGAGCTTACACACACCGGCTCTAGAGGCTCCGGCGGTCGGCCCAAGTGCCGGCGTGAGACCTAGAGCGACGGGCGGTGGCGGCGGCAAGGCGCGAAACCGAGACGGTGACATGGAAGAGACGGCGGCAAGCGTAATCGAGGCTTGCGTGATCGGAGGCGGGATAGCCGTGGACAACGACGTCCGGACGGAGGCGACTACGGACACAACAAGCGGTGGTGCCGGCTCCTTACCCACACCAGTCCTAGAGACTTCGGCGGTCGGCCCGACTGCCGACGTGAGTCCTAGAGCGACGGTCGGTGGCGGCGACAAGGCGGGCAACCAAGACGACGACGAGGAGAATGAGGAAGAGATAGCCATGGACCATGGCGTCCGAACGAAGGTGGCTACATACATGACATCGGCGAGTGATGGTACCAAAAGTTTTCCACACCTATTCTAGAGACTTCGGCGGTCGGCCCCGAGAGCCCACGTGAGACCGGAGAGACGGAAGGTGGCGGCGGCAAAGCGGACGATCGAAACGACGACGAGGAAGGTCGTAGCGGACGGAGGAGAGACTCCTCGACACCGGGGCCGGAGACTACGGCGGTTGCGTTCGAATGCCAACATAAGACTGGAGAGAAGGGCGATGGCCGTGAGGAGGCATGGCCCGGAGCGAACATGTACGAAGATGAGGATGCGAGGCCCGGAACGGGCATGTACAAGAGGACCGACGGAGAGGTCGGGAACGGCAAAGAGGCGAGAGTCGGGAACCGACCCGACCGGAAGATGAACCGGTCGATAATCCGACACGACCGGAAGACGACGCGGAAGAAGATTGGAGTGGGGTCCGGTCAACCGGGCCCGAACCGAAGAAGAGCCGGCAAGGCCGGATTTGTTCGGCCAAACATGAACCGGCCGGTCACGATTACGGAAGGGAGCCGACCAAACCGGACCTCGATCGGCCGAGACCAATCTGGGCGAAGGCTAAGTTGGCATGATTGGAGGTCGAGGCGAACGAGCCACAACACCTGGTGGGAGCCGATGAGCGCGAGAAGGAGGCCAAGCATGCGCGAGGAGTACGACTCGGTGGGAGGCCAAGAGCAAGAGGAACCCTCCACGTCTATCCTTGAGACTTCGGCGGTTGCGGATCAACATAAGACCGGAGAGACGACGGGTGGCGGCGAGGAGTCGGAGACCGGAATGGACGAGGCTACCAGAATGGGTACCTGGTGCGTGAAGACGGACGAGCACGGCCAAGACGGCAAGCCGGAGTCGGAAGGGGCTACGGCAACGAAGGACGAAGAGACCGACGCGGAGGTTGGGTCTATGACGGACGAGGCGCATAATACGAAGTACGCACTACGGCGTAAAATGGAGCATGCACTACGGCCGGCGAAGGGCCAAGAAGCAAGCATGTAGTCGGAAGAGCGGCAACGAGTGACCGGCAACGGCAGACCGGTTGAACCTTTGAGAGGCAAGCACGCTGCAAGAGACGGAGTGGTGAGTTGCCGGGATCAGCGCATGAACGACGAAAGCGGAGGATGGTGCGCGGAGAGCAAAGAGTTATGCACCGGGGAGAGACAAAGCGGTGGCTTCCTGGAGGGCATGCAAGGCCAAGCGGGCCAAGAAGGCGCAAGTCGAGGCGAGGCGGTAACGAGAGCCTCGAGGGACGCTGACACGGAGGTCGGGATGACAGTACGCTCTACAGCAAAAGAGCACGGCGGGCAAAGGAGAAGCAAGGAATGTGGAATGGGGTCGCCTAAGGGCCAAAGAAGGAGCGCATATTCAGGAGACAACATTGGCACACGGGAAGAGCCTACGGAAGGCAAGCGCGGAGTGGGAAGAGTCGACACATCGAGGTGTTCGGCATGCGGAGACGATAAAACCAAAGGAGTGGCACGCAAAGGGCGGAAACCGTAGTGCGATCGGAGAGATCCAGAGCGCATCCGGAGGACATCCGAGGCGGACCAAGAGGGTGTACCTCAGGGCGAAGCGGCAACATCGGAGGTTGCGGAGGACACCGAAGACGAGAGCACCGACTCGAATGTCGGGGAAGCAACGTACCTTTTCGAAAGGGTACGCAGAGCGGAACGGAGTGCAAGATGTGCAATGTGGTCACGTACGGGCCAAGCGACGAGCACGAGGATGATCGACGACGAAGTTCGGCGCGTGACAGTGCCGAGTCGAGGAAGAGGCTGAGGTGAGACAAGCGTGGACGTAGAGCACACGGTGCAATATCCTGAAAACAGTCGGGAAGAATGAGGATTAGGCCCAAGGTCGCAGGCGGAAAACGAAGGAAGCCGAAGAGAGGCGTGCGAAGATCGGGTCTGGCAGATCGGGCGGAGACAGTGGTTCAATGAACTCCGTCGAGTATGGTGGATCGGATGGAGCCGACGGTTCGAGAGCATACGACGGATATGGCGGACCGGGGGGCTACAGTGGTCGAAGTGGGACGGATGGACTTGCTCAAAGTGGAAGACAAAGTCGGGCAAAGCTGACAAAGACGCTAAGGACTCAGTTGACCGCCATGGCCGAAGATCTCACCTATTTCCCCTTCTTGGCACATACCGGTGGATGTGCGCTTTGCTGGGGGCAGATGTTGTGAAGATTTTCGTCCATAGGCGGAAACCGGGGTGGAAAGGGCAAGCCGGTGGTGTGCAACATGTGCACGCGTGTACTAGGAAATGGTGTATAGAAATAAGAGGGGAAATTTTGTCCCACATTGTAAGGTTCCTCCCTCCTTGGGCTATAAAAGGAAGGGAGGGGTCACTTATGAAGGGTTGCCTATTTTGCGTATGAAAGTATACCACTTAGTGTAGAGTTCTTACCGTTTTAGGGTTAGGGTTTCGTTATTCATCCTCAGTTAGGGTTTCCTCATAGTCGTTTGGTGCGGCCCATGCGACCACTATTGTTGTAACCATTCGTTGTTTTAATATATCTTGTTGTGGATCTTGCTCCCATCTATTTTGGTCTATGCTTATGTGCTACTCTTTATCTTCTCATCCAGTGTTAAGCTTCCATTTCTTATATCTTATTCTTTCTCCTCTACTCCCTACTCCAAGACCCCCGTGGTCCCGCCCCTTCTACATGCACGCGCGTAACAACGCGACAACGTGTCTGTGTATGTGTATATGTATGTATGTATGTATGTATGTGTGTGTGTGTGTGTGTGTGTGTGTGTGTGTGTGTGTGTGTATGTATGATTATTTATATTATGGATGTTACATTGTATGTATTTCATCTAATTTATATGAGCTACTGCTTATAAAGAATGTAAAGTCACATTGGAAGTTTAGGCTAGCATGGAGCCCAAGTGACTATAAATTCAAAATTTTCCAATATTCGATGTTGTTAGATAGATACATCATACATATTGTCTAGTTCACATGACATTTCACCCACCTCATTTCAAGACTAGAGTCAACAAGGTATTACTCCAAAGTTTCTTTCTATGTTTTTGGGTGAGTTATGGGAAAGGAAACAAACATGTCAAAACATGTTCGCGTTTAGAAGTGGAAGGATCACGCATTCCACGTTTAGATTCCCTGTACAATGATGTAAATATAGACGGTGTACAAAAACTAGATACACTAGTATCACGTCTTATTCAATCTAGTTAATGTTTTTGATATTTACTTGCATTAACTGCTAAGAGAGATGACATTTGCTAGTTGTAGAATGAATATTTATAAACTTGGACTTACTCAAAACAAAATGATCTTAAATCGAACATTAACTCAAATGAGAATGAATTTGGAGAAGTTGGATGAGATTTACACAAAAGATGTTTCGAGAACATTTTCTAAGTGGAAGATATGGATAATCAAATGCGATTAATAGTTCCACCTAGTAAAGGATTCTACATTTGAGAAATCTTTTTTTTTTTCCCAAAAAAAAACTCCTTTCATCAGTTATAAAATTTTACAAATGAGACGATTATGTACAAATCCCTGTAGGGACACAATAGTTCCATCTTATGTGGATGCCCATTGACTCAAGAAAGGGAGAGGATGACCATTGTTGGATGAAGGCTATTCATTGTCTTTCAACTCCATCGGAGCCGCCCTTGAGGCCATCATATTGGCTCTTTAGAGTGGCTACAATTTCACTCCATATCTCTTGTAGTAACCTTGTTGGATGCACGGTTTGGTTGGAGAAGACTCATCTACACCGTTGTCATGAAGATTTCCGGCTTTGGTGTAAAACCAGGATAAAATGGGCAAGTCGGCAATGTGCAACATGTGCACACATATAGTAAGAAAATGGTGTATAGAATAAGGGGGAGAATTTATCCCACATTGTAACGTCCCTCCCTCCTTGGGCTATAAAAGGAAGGGAGGAGTCTCTTGTGAAGGGGTTGCCTATTTTGAGTGAGAGAGGTATACCACTTAGGTTGAGGGTTTCTATTTCGGTTTTAGGGTTTTACTATTCTTCTTCTTCTTCATACCATTTCGGGTTTAGGGTTTCTTATTCATCATCTTCTTTACTTAGGGTTTCTTCTTCATCATCTTCTTAGGGTTCCATATAGTGTTTTCGTTCGGCCTATGCGGCCATGGCTATAAAGCGTTTGACATTTCTTAATATAACTCGTTTGTGTATCTTGCCTCCATCCATTCTATGTTTATGTCCTATTCTTTCTCCTCCCCTCTCGAGCTAAGCTTCCATTCCCCCTCTACTCCCTAGTCCAAGACCCCTGCGGTCCCGCCTAAGATCTTACACGTACTCGCGGAATACCACGACATCTTTGGTGAACCTGACGTGAAAAGGCGGTAAGGGAGGACGGAGATGGAAGACGAAGACTGTAAAGAATCAGATATGGATTCTTGTGAAGCAGAAGAGATATGAGTTATGTGTGTGTATATGAGAGAGAGAGAGAGTGAGAGAGACAAGGAATAATACACAGAGAATACGCAAGGTAAAAGTATAATAACAAAGGAGAAAGACACAACCCTATACAAGGTGGGAGGAGGGTGCTTTATATAGTCACCCTCTCTCTTCATTAACTACAAGACTCATGGAGCATGGGGAATGAGAAAGCTCATAAGTTATGTGTCATAGAATATGATTCTATGACTCATACTAAATGCTAGAATACAAAGTGGTGACATAGTGGTGACTCTTGACCGTTGGAGTGTCTATTCACTCTCAAGGTGAGTTCACACACTAGACCAAGTTGAGCTTGATTCTCAACACGCCCCCTCAAGCTCAAGTCGGGTCGGTTTCAGACGGTATCCGAAATCCGCTTCAACTTGCGTTTCGGAGTCCGCGTCGACTCGCTTTATGCGCTTGCGTTGTGCGTAGTTACGAAGTCTGTGCTTCGTCTTGCGTCTTTCTTCGCGGCTTTGCGCGGTAGATTGGCTCTTCACTACTTCGTTGCATGGTTTAGGGTTTAGGGTTTAGCGTCCGTGTACCCCTCGAGTCGTATTGACATCGCGGACTTGTAGAGGATGCCACAATCCATTGTGCCGCTCACGTATCGTAGAACTTGCTTAGCGCAATCCAAGTGAGTATCACGCGGTGTTTGCATGAATTGACTAAGGAGACTGACCGGATAACTGAGATCGGGTCGAGTGATCATGAGGTAGATGAGACTCCCGATAAGTTGCCGATACTAAGCCGGCTCACACGCTTTGGTGCCGGATTTCGCATCTAGTTTGAGATTACGATCGAGTGGGGTTGCCGCGGATTTGCACTCAGCCATACCGAACTTGTATAACAAGTTGAGGATGTAGTGCCATTGAGAGATCATGATTCCAGCCGGAGTCCGAATTACCTCTATGACGAGGAAGTAGTGGAGCTCCTTCATGTCCGTCATCTCGAACTTGTCGGAAAGGAGGGATTTGACCTTATTGATTTCGTCGAGATGCTCACCTCCAATGACTAGGTCATCCACATATAAAATGATGATGATCAGACTTGTGGAATTGCTTCGTATGTAGAGGGAGTTGTCCGATTTTGACATTCGGAATCCGATTTGATGAAGATATTGCATTATCTTCGAATGCCAAGCACGCAGTGCTTGCTTGAGGCCATAGAGAGGCTTCTTGAGTCGGCATACAACTTTCGGATGGGTGCTTGAGTTGAAGCCAGGTGGTTGGATCATGTACACCTCTTCTAATTCACCTTGTAGAAAGGCGTTCTTAACGTCCATTTGATGGAGGTGCCACCCTTTTGCCGCGGCAAGCGCAATTACAGTCCGCACCGTCCTCATCTTTGCCACTGGGGCAAAGGTCTCTTCGTAGTCAACGCCATGCGTTTGAGCGTATCCTTTCGCTACGAGTCGAGCTTTGTAGCAGTTTACGAAGCCATCGGCGTTATACTTCACCTTGTAGATCCATCTGCATCCGATCGCCTTTTTGTGTGGTGAGGTGGAAACGAGATCCCACGTCTCGTTCTTCCGTAGTGCCTACATCTCCTTGTTCATTGCTTCGATCCATCGCGGGTCCTTCGCGGCTTCCGAAAAGGTTTCCGGCTCCCGTACTGTCGCTACCTTCATCATAAAGGCGTAATGGTACGCCATATAATCGTTATAGCCGAATCGGGTTACGGGGTTCTTTTCACGGGTGGAGCGACGAAGCTTTTCATTTGCTGAGATGAGGGCTTTCTTAGCTCCGATTGGTACATCGAGGCCGCCGAACTCACTGTCGAGTGAGTGAGTCGACTCATCGTCGTTGAAACGATCATCTGCGTATTCCACCATTTTTGCCTTGCCCTTGTCCATCTTCGGGCTAGGCCGTGATGTGCTTTGATCGCTCAAAGGCTCTTGTGGTCCGCTCAGTCGGGTCGTGATCAGACTCTCTTCGAACATGTACGTAAGGCGATCCTCATCCTCTATCCCTTGTTCGGCGGATTCCTGGTCGAGCAGAGTCGGAGTCGGAGTTGTCTCTGGTGCGTACCAGGATGCGAACTCGTCAAAAACGACGTCTCAACTTACTCGAGATTTTCGAGTTGAGGGGTTGTAGCACTTGTACCCCTTTTGCTCCTGTGAGTATCCTATGAGGATACATTTCTCCGACTTCGGATCAAGCTTTTGACGCTTCTCGTCGGGAATGTGCACGTACGCTATCGCGCCGAATATCCGGGTGTGCGATAAATCTGGCTTCCTTCCGAAGTATTTTTTGTGCGGAGTGACCTCGTGCACGCCGGATGTTGTGCATTGGTTCATTAGGTAGACGACCGTATTTGCAGCTTCGGCCCAATATGACTTGGGCATATGCTTCTCGTTCATCATGGCCCGCGCTACTTCGAGGATGTGCTGATTTTTGCGCTCGACTACCCGGTTTTGTTGTGGAGTGTGTCGGCAAGTGAATTCTCGCCGAATTCCTTCCTTTTGGAGATACGCCGTGAAGGTGTCCGAGAAGTACTCCTTGTTGCCATCCGATCGAAGACAATGTACATGTCGGCCCGTGCCTTTCTCGACTTCATTCTTGAAAGTTTGGAAGTGTTCGAACACTTCGCTCTTTTGCCACATCGGGTAGATCCAAGTGTGCCTGGAGAAGTCGTCGACGAAGAGCACGTAATATCGGCATCCGCCGAATGTAGCCGTCTGCGCCGGTCCCCATACGTCGGAATGGACTACGTCGAGTAGACCTTTGCTCACGTTCCACTCTTTCGGGAATGGGTGTCGGTGTTGCTTGCCGAATTGGCACGCTTCGCATACACCTTCAATCTCCTTCTCTTTGAATGTTGGGAGTCTGATGACAACTCCTTTCGATTTCATTGCTTTGAGCTTTTGGAAATTTATATGGCCAATCTGCTTGTGCCATAACTCTATGTCGGAGTCGGCTTTCATGCCCTTTGCGAACATGGCGGATTTCGTCTCGTGTGAGTTGAGAATGAACATTCGGCCCTCTCTTAGTCTGCGTGCGATAAGTCGGCCCTCTTTTTCAATGAAGCAACCGCCTTGATTAAATCGAACTTGCATCCCTTGCTCTACAATTTCGCCGACGGAGACCAAATTCTTCGTAATGGTCGGTACATGCAAGACATTTTTAATGTAATTTTGCTTACCTTCTTTTCCAAATGGAACATTGCCGATGTGCCGAATCGGGTGCATAGTGTCGTCTCTGGTTTCAACATAGCCGGGTCGGTCCGGCTCTCGAAGTTCTCGGAACCATTCTTGATGCGATGTCATATGGTTTGAGGCACCGGAATCGACGAACCATATGTCTTCCGAACCGGAGGCACTAGTTGAGGTAGAGGCCGACATAGAGTTTGCTCTATGTTTCATCATGAACATTCCGCCACGGTCAAAGTTGCGTGCATACATTCCGCCACGGTCGGAGTTGCATGCATACATTCCGCCACGATCTTCGTAGTCGGAGTTGTTCCCGTACATTCCGCTATACTCTTTGTAGTCAGAATTGTGTGCGTAATTCGTGAGTTGTCGGCTTGTGGAAGCCGATTCACGCATCTTCTTTCGACACTCTTCTTCGTGGTGGCCGAGCTTTCCGCAATATCCACATTCGATTGTGTTTTGACGGCTCGGGCCAGAGTGGAAGCTCCCCCTTCTTGTGAAGGTTCCTCGTTGGCCTCCGTTTTGCGGCCGAAATTGGGAGTTGTTGTCGTAGGTCGGACCTCGTCCGCCTTGTCCTTGGCCGAATCGGTCTCTCGCTTGTCCGCGTCCTCTTCCTCCATTAGAGTGCGTGTAGAGCATGTGGCCTTCCGACTCATTGCTCCTTGTACGCACGTGGTTTTCTTCGACCAATAGCATTGATTGGAGCTCGAAGAAGGAGGGAGATTTCTCCCGTGCTAGAATGGCGGTTCGCATCGTGCCGAACCGTGGTGCGAGGCCGCCGAGGCATATTTGCACCATCTCATCATCATCTATACTTACGCTTATTGAGCCAAGCAAGTCGCAAAGCTCCTTGATCTTCAAGGTGTATGTCGTGATGGACATGTCCCCTTGTTTAATGTTGTTCAACTCTTGGCGGAGTTGAAGCTTCCTTGCGGTCGTGTTGGCGGCGAAAATCTTTCGTAGATTTTCCCACACTTTCTTCGGCGTCTTCACTTCTCGAATGTAACCGAGCATGTGGTCGTGAACACATGTCGCCAAACAATACATCACGCGGCTTGCGGCTTGCTCCCATGTCGCGTATCCGGGAGCCGCTTCGGCGGGTCGGTCTTCATGTGCTCCTTTGATGTAGCTCCAATAGCCTTGTCCGACAAGGTATTCATGCATCTTGTACTCCCAAGATGCGAAGTTGTTTTGATCCAACTTCTCGGTAGGGAGAGCACTCCCCATTTGAGTATTCATTATGTCGATTCTTCTTCTTCTTCTTCTCTCTTCGAATGCGAGCTATGTAGCGAAGCTACGATAACGGTGAGCCGGTTCTTGGTCGTCGGCGTGGAGCACAACACACGATCACGATGAGGCGAATGGGCTAGATCGAACTACCAAATCGCTCTGATATCATGTAAAGAATCGGATATGGATTCTTGTGAAGCGGAAGAGATATGAGTTATGTGTGTGTATGTGTGAGAGAGAGAGAGTGAGAGAGACAAGGAATAATACACAGAGAATACGCAAGGTAAAAGTATAATAACAAAGGAGAAAGACACAACCCTATACAAGGTGGGAGGAGGGTGCTTTATATAGTCACCCTCTCTCTTCATTAACTACAAGACTCATGGAGCATGGGGAATGAGAAAGCTCATAAGTTATGTGTCATAGAATATGATTCTATGACTCATACTAAATGCTAGAATACAAAGTGGTGACATAGTGGTGACTCTTGACCGTTGGAGTGTCTATTCAATCTCAAGGTGAGTTCACACACTAGACCAAGTTGAGCTTGATTCTCAACAAAGACGAAGACTTCACAGAGATAATGGCAAAGATTGTGATGGATTCTAGACGGAAGAAGGCGAGGTGAGGTGCAACTCAACAAGTCGTCGAGAGGGTGGTCGATCAAGTCGACCAGTTCAACGGGGACGATGTCCTGAGATTCTTAGAAGAACGGGTCGTGAGTGACTATGCACTACCATCGGAGGAGAGCTCGACGCGTGATGGATTGGAGGAGTATAACCTAGAGGCATTGGTATGGGAGGCATACGAGAGCGTGAAGGCGAAGTTCGAAGCCGAAGGAGGGTCTATTGTGGAGTTGGGCCCGAGCGGATTGGAGGATGCGGAGGAAGAAGCCTCCCTACGCATGGACGACGGGGCCTATGCGGAGGCCGAAAGAGCATACGACGGTGACGAGGGAGAGGGTGCGGAGCAAGCGACCCTCTCGTCTTACGGTGAAAGGACGACCATGGATGAGGCTAGTGACTATGGAGCGGGGAGCGCCACTTCGAGAGTGGGTGGAGGATTCAGGACACGGTGGCTCGAAACATCAAGCGGGGAGGAGACGAGCGGCGGTGCCGGGACCTTACCCACACCGGTGTCATGTTGTTACCCGCGTGCGTATAGAACAACGCAGGATCACGAGGGCCTTGGACCGAGGAATAACCGATTAGGAGTAGGAGCAAGAAAGACAACGGATGTGCTTCCACACACACACACACACACACACACACACACACAGATACACAGAAACCGCAACCGAATGAAACAACGGAAACGAGACGAATGTGTATATGTATATATATATTATGATGAAAAAGGGGTTACAACCGGCAGGCCGGCAAGCGACAAATCTCCTACGCCTACGCACATGCACACAGAAGAGCGAGATGGAGACTTTGCCGAAAGCACCCGAGCATTCCACGGAGTAGAGTCAGCCTCCCGAAAACCTGCACAAAGCAAATACAGAGAAAGACAAAGGAGAAGAGCTCGGTCCCAGTCCGACAGCACTTCGTCTTTGACAAAAGCGATCCCTTTTACGATACCTCTCCCTCTCTTTTACAACCCAAGGAGGGAGGCCGTTACAACTTATTACATCATCTTTATTCTCGGTCCTTTCGGACAGAGATATGTCTCGATTTCCTACCTATCAAATCCGTGCGACCTAGGATATTCACATCCGCCGACTTGTACCTAAATATGTACATTACAACAAAACTTGTGCCTGTGTGTAAGGGCCGGTTCACGCACATCATTCTCCGATCCCGCCTAGGGATGGTTTTCTCCACGACATCCGCCCCCACCTCAACGCGCATCCACTAGTATGCGCCAAAATAGACTCTTGCCAGAGAAGACCGGCCCGCGCTTACCCTTCATCCTCCGGATCGTCATTTTCTCCGAACCGATCGTCCTCGCTATCCAAGTCGTCCGGGTCCGGTTCATCCTCGTGCCGCTTTTTGAATGCTTTGATCCTTTTCCCGGCCACCGGTACTGCCATCCTCGTCCCGTCATGCTCCGCGAGATGGTAGGTCCCGTTGTCGTTGGCGCTTGTCACCACGTAAGGCCCGAACCACCTCCTTGCAAACTTCCGCATCGCCTTGTGCTGGTTGTCGAGGCTACTGTCATATACCAGAACCCAGTCGCCTTCCTCAATTTTCTTCGGCCTTAGTCAGTGAGTCCGATCGAATCGTCCCTTGTCGTTTACCCTCGCGGTCCGCAGCTTTTCCGCGGCTCGTCCCACATCCTCCGGTCTTCGCTCAAGCTGTCGGATTCGCGCCGCTAACAGCTCCTCCCAGCTCATCTCGTCTCTCCAGTCCACCATGGCCCATGAGGAGATCTTTCGCTCCATTGGCATGACCGGCTTCTGCCCGTACATCAACTCCGCCGACATGAACCCGGTTACCGAACTGTGTGTAGTTCGGTCTTCCCACAACGCATAGGGTAAGAGCCGCGGCCAGTTTCTGACTTGGCCTCCATATGCCCGCATTAACGCTTTGACGATCGGCTTGTGTCCGTGTTTCCACCTTCCCATTCGCCTCCGGATTGTACATCATGGTGAGCGAGAGTTTAACCCCTAGTTGGTCAAACAACTCTTTAGCCTCTTGTGCGTCCAATTCTCTGCGGTCGACTACGATCTTTCCTACGCACCCATACCGGTATACCACTGCATCAATCAGAAATCGGCACACCGCCGTGGTCTTTTTGTTCGGCAACGCTTGGCCTTCCACTTGGTTCATTAGGTCCTCTCGAGCGAGCATCAGATATCGCATCTGCCCTACCCCTATCAACCATTGTCACTAGATCCACCATCCACTTGAAGTGGACGGTCGGACGGTAGGTCGGGTGGAGCTCGTCCCGATGTCGGACTATGGAGTGCATCTGACAGCTTACGCAAGCCGTCACGAACCGATGCACGTCCCGGTATAGTTCCGGCCACCAGTACTTCCCCTTCAGCTTCTCGTGGTACGCCGTCAGCACTTCCACCTGTTCCTCTTTCTTCACCACAACCCGGAGCAGGATGCCGTTTGTCTTCTTCGGGTGCTTCCATATGCACCCATCCCGTAGGAAGAATCGGTACGCTTTCTTCTGAATCCGGTTGGTCTCTTCCTTCATCCACGCCACGTCCGGTGTCATTGTCTTCAGGAACCCGTCGATCTGGAGCCACTCCCCATCGTACTTGCTCTCGTTGAACTCGTTAAGCGCCCGAGTGCTCCCCTTCCTTGTTGTTACGTAAGCCGTCTCGAAGAAGTCCACGCCGACTTCTTCGTCCTCCGAAACCATGTTGTCCTCATCATCGAATCTCGCCCCTGAAAGCATGTTGGCCATGGCGTTGTCCTTTCTGGAAATGTGTCGTATTTCCGGATTCAGGGACTTGATGTACGCTATCCATTTGAGCATTGCTAGGTCCGGCATCGCGCATTTGGAAACCATACCGAGAATCGGTAGGCAGTCCGTCTCAATGAACACCTCCGTCCCGATCAGGTAGTCATTGTCAGCCTTGACCGCCGAAACGATACCTCAGAGTTCGCGTTTAACATGGGCATACCCTCGTTGTTGTTCACTGAGGACTTTGGCGCCGAACCGGATGGGGAACCTCATGCCATTCTCATCCTCCTAGTTTTCTACGGTCACGTAAATCGGAATGTCTTTACCGTAGACCGCTTTCCGGAGTGCCGACGCCGTAGCAAGTGCTTCTTTCATTTTCCGGACCGACTCCGTATGCTCCTCTCTCCACTCGAATTTACGCCCTTTCTTCAGCAATCCATAGAGCGGCTCTGCGACGTTGGCATAATGCGGGATCCAGATATGGTAGAACACGCATGCTCCCAAGAATCTCCGGACTTCCGTGACCGAATTGTAGTCGCGCTTTATCGCGGAGATGGCCTCTACCTTGGCTAGCGACGGTTTCCGACCAAATGGCCCGCATAGGTGTTCGACGACCATGATCTCCGATTGCCCGAAGGCCTATTTTTCCCTGGAGAAGGTGAGCCTCGCGCCCTCTAGTCTTTGCAGCACCTTCTCGCAGTCATCGACGTGGTCCGCCACGAATTTCCGGCATCCGTCCGGTCCAATTGTCTCGTCCTTATCCTCCACCGGGCATCCTTTGATCGGGATGTTGTCTAAGAATGACATGGTGATGTCCGGGATACAATCCCTTAGCACTTTGTTCATTGCGTTCACCATGTGGACTACCGAGTTCGTCCCTCCTTGCGGAAGGCTATACATCCGTACTAGGCTGAGAGGAGTCTGCATCGTCGTAATGTCCCCGCTCTCCCCGGCTAGCTGGAACTGATCGTATCTCGAGTATAGATCACCGACCGAGTAAATTGACTTTCCGGCGAAGGCCTCCGCGAACTCGTCTATGGTCGGTCCGATTCCTGCGTTAAGAATGGTCACCTTGTTCACCGGTTGCAGGTCCTAAATGAAGCGCAACGTGCCGTTCTTCTTGGGCAAGGTAAACCACCGCGTTAAGAATGGTCACCTTGTTCACCGGTTGCAGGTCCTAAATGAAGCGCAACGTGCCGTTCTTCTTGGGCAAGGTAAACCACCGATTAGAATACGGAGCACTCGACGGTTCGAGGATGCCCATATCAACCTTCTGTTTCAGCAGCTCCATTAGCTTCGGGATGTGAGCTCTGGGTACTGGAATCGGTTTGAGATTCCACGGTACATACGGTACCGTGAAGATCACCATCGGTTCCACAATTGTCAGCTCTACGCACCCAATCTCCTCCGGCGAGAATGCGAAGGCCTTTCCATGCCCCCAAGCATTCTCCAAAACCGGTCCTCCTCCGCCGACAGTAGAAAGCCACCCCCACCGACCTTGAACTCTCATAGCATTATGTTGGTGAATCGGTGTCCTATGCCAGCCAGATCTCGTAAACTTGGGTCTGACGCGACCCCCTTCATCTGTAACTCGCTGCCCTCCGGCAAGGGTGCCGCGACTAGCCTCACCTTCCGGTCCACAGTCTTGTACTTCGTATCCACTCGGGCCATCCGATCCGACTTGAGTCCTCTACCGAAGTCGGCGATGACTTCGTACATCTTTTTTGAACATACTGGAATCGTCCGGTCTTCACTAAGGCCCTCTCCGAACATCTTCCGTAACTTCCCCAAGGCGTCGTCAAGAGAGACTGCCTCCACGGCTCCGTTGATTTCCTCTTCGGGGGCGAGGAATCCGCATGCCTTGAGTCGCTCTTCTGCCCGCTTCTTCTCCTGGCCAACGACGCTAGCTATTGTACAACCTCCGTTGTCGGAGAACCAAAATTTCCTACCTATGTTACAGGATCTTCTGCCTACCGTGCATGTGTGGGGTTTTTCCAGAGTGTCCGGACTATCGCGTCCCCACGCCTTGATAGCCCTCTCTAAAAATCCCCTCAGCTTTCACCGCCGAGGGTCTCGCGGTTACGCTCGTGGTTCGGTCTACCGTCAGAAACTGAACGGAGTGACGCCCATCTTGGCTTTTGACTCGGGCATACGCCGAACCGTTGTCCATCACCTTCGTCTCCATGCGCGCCGCCGTGATGTACAGTTCTCCAAGTATCACCGAATGCGAGGACGTCTCCTGCACAAAGAAGTGTTGATCGATCTCGACATCGTCGATTTTCACTTGTACATTCGGGCAGGCTCCGTGTAGCTCCTCCATGATGCGCGTTGCTACCCGTATCTTCCACCTATGCTTGGTGTTGATCGACCACTTTCCCTTCTTGTAGAAGTCCATGGACATCAAGTTGATCTCGGAACCATGGTCTAGCAATGCCACCACCGGCTCTTGGACGTCCCCGATCCGAATAGGGGTTTCTGTAGTGGCCCTAGCCCAATGTAGACTCGAGTAGTGGCTTTCCACCAACTCGTCCTCCAGGGTCATGTCTTCTAGGTGCGTCATTCGCACCTCCACCGGCTTCTTAGGCTTCGGCTTCGTCGAAAGCCTTTTCTGCTTCACCAAGTCTACGATGGAGTCGTGGAACTCCTTCTTGGCGATACCAAGCACTTCCCTCAGCGACAACTCCACTTTGCTGTCGAGGATCCGTTCCTCCAGGACCTTTCATAGGTCCGTGGTCCTTTCAATCTCTATGCTCAACTGGTAACTGGACTTCTTGGCCTTTGTCCGGTGCGCCGGATGCACTGACATCATTCTGCTTCGGCCTGAACCGAGTCTCATACTGTTGTGAAGGTCCAACCCCCCCGGTCTTTCCCGCGCGCTTGTCTTCCACTAAAACCTCGTAGTTCTGGCACACGGCTTCCACGAAGCCCGTCTTCTCTTCGACCGGGTCACTCCACCCGGTTACCTCCCGGACACGTCTTTCCACGTGGTCCATACCTCAAGCACCTCCGCGTGGATGCCCGGCATCGCCACCCGAGGGAATCGGGCCAGTCACCTATCTTCTGGAATGTCCCTCATCACCATTTCGGCTCAGTAGGCCTCCAAGTAGCTCGTGGCGTCCTTTCCATCGAACCGGCCTATTGTGTTGACGATTGCTTCAATAGCCCTATCGAGGGCGCATGTGCCTTCACGCGCACTCAGTAATCGATCTATAGCTAAAGCCATGGCTTCTGCAAGCTCTGTTCCCCTCATCTTTTCTATTCCTCTATTGCTTGTTCACATTGGGTTCCCCAAATATGTCGCATTGTTACGCGCGTGTGTATAGAACAAGGTGGGACCACGGGGGACTTGGACCGAGGAATAACCGATCAAGAGTAGGAGCCAGAAAGACAATGGTCGTGCTTCCACACATAGACACACAGATACACAGAAACCGCAACCGAATGAAACAACGGAAACGAGACAAATGCGTATATGTATATATATTTTTTGATGAAAAAGGGGTTACAACCGGTAGGCCGGTGAGCGACAAATCTCCTACGCCTACGCACATGCACATAAAAGAGCGAGATGGAGACTCTACTGGAAGCATTCGGGCGTTCCGTGGAGCAGGGTCAACCTCCCGAAAACCTGCACAAAGCAAATACAAAGAAAGACGGAGGAGAAGAGCTCGGTCCTAGTCCGACAGCACTTCGTCCTCGACAAAAGCGATCCCTTTTACGATTCCTCTCCCTCTCTTTTATAGCCCAAGGAGGGAGACTGTTACAACTTGTTACATCATCTTTATTCTCTGTCCTTTCGGACAGAGATTTGCCTCGATTTCCTACCTATCAAATACGTGCGACCTAGGATATTCACATCCGCCGACTTGTACCTAAAGATGTACATTACAACAAAACTTGTGCCCGCATGTAAGGGCCGGTTCACGCACATCATTCTCCGATTCCGCGTAGGGATGGTTTTCTCCACGACACCGGTTCTAGAGACTCCATCGGCCGGCCCGAGAACCAGCATGAGACCTAGAGTGATGGACGGTGGCGGCGGCAAGGCGGGCAACCAAGTTGACGACAAGGAGAACAAGGAAGAGGAGGAGGCAAGCGTAATCGAGGCTTGTGTAATTGGGGACGGGGTAGCCGCGGACAACGGACATGACAAGCGGCAGTGCCAGAACCTTACCCACACTGGTTCTAGAGACTCCAACGGCCGGCCCGAGTGCTGGTGTGAGACCTAGAGTGACGGACGGTGGCGGCGGCAAGGCGGGTGACCAAGATAACGACAAGGGGAAGGAGGTGGCTATGGACATGACGAGCGGCGGTGTCGGGACCTTACCCACACCGGTGCTAGAGACTCCGGCGGCTAGCCCGAGAGCCAGCGTGAGACCTAGAGTGACAAACGGTGGCGGCGGAAATGAGAATGAGGAAGATTGTAGCCGATGGAGGAGAGATCCCTTGACACCGGGGTCGGAAACTTCAACGGTTGCGTACCAACATAAGACCGAAGAGATGGGCGGTAGCTGTGAGGATGCGAGGCTCGGAGCGGACACGTGCGGAAGGACCAAAAGGGAGGCCGGGAGTGGCAAAGAGGAGAGAGTCAGGAATCGACCCGACTGGAAGATGAACCGGTCGGTAATCTGACACGACTAGAGGACAACGCGGAAGAAGATTGTAGCGGGGGCTAATCAACTGGGCCCGAACCAAAGAAGAGCCGGCAAGGCCAGGATTGTTCGGTCGAACCCGTACCGGCAAGATACGATCATGGAAGAGATTCGACCGAACCGGAACCCGATCGGTCGAGATAGATCCGAGCAAGGGCTATGCCGACATGATTGGAGGTCGAGGCTCACGAGTGACGACTACGGTCCGGTGGAAGACCGGAAACAAGAGGAACCCTCCACATCTATTCTAGAGACTTCGGCGGTTGTGGATTGACGTAAGACCGGAGGGACGACGGGTGGCGGCGAGGAGTCGAAGGCCGAAGCGGACGAGGTTAGGGTTTAGGGTATCCAGTGCAGAAAGATGGACGAGTGGGACGAAGAGGGCCAAATGGAGCCGGAAAACACTACGACGACGAAGGAAGAAGAGGCCGACGTGGAGGTCGGGACTACGACAAGTGAAGGGCGTGAAACGGAGCATGCACTACGGCCGGCAAAGGGCCAAGAAACAAGCATGCACCCGGAAGAGCGGCAACGAGTGACCGGTGATAGTTGTCCGATCAAGCCTTTGAGAGGAGAGCATGGGACGGAAGGTGAAGGAGCGGTGAGTTGTCGGGATTGGCGGATGAACGACTAGAGCGGAGGATGGTGCGCGGAGAGCAAAGGGCTATGCACCAGGAAGAGAAAACGCGGCGTCCCGGAGGACATGCGAGGCCAAGCGGGCCAAGAGGATGCAAGTCAGGATGAAGCGGTAATGAGAGCCGCGAAGGACCCCGATACAAAGGTCGGGATGATGGTACGCTCTACCACGAGAGAGCATGGCGAGCAAGGGAGAAACAAGGAGCGCGTAATGGGGTCACCTGAGAACGTGTGTCTATTCGGAGGACGACATTGATGCACAGGAAGAGCCTACGGAAGGCAAGCGTGGAACAGAGAGAGACGGCACGTCGAGGTGCTCGGGACGAGGAGACGGTCGAACCAAAGAAGGGACACACGCGGCACCCGAGGCACGGAATCCAGCGTACAACCGGAGTGACCGGAGGCCTAATCGGAGGGCATACGTGGCAGACAAAGGAGGAGCGACCGGATCGACAACAATGTTCGGGAGGACCGATCGGGGAAGAAGGTGTGAGCGTCGGATATGGCGGATCAGATGGAGCCAACGGATCAGGGTAGGTAGGAGCCAACAAGGCGATCAGGTGCCTGGACGACAGAGAACCTGGTTGATCACCGTCGCTGAAATCTCTCACCTTTTCCGTTCATGGCACATACCGGTGGATGTGCGGTTTGGTGGGGGTGGATGTCCTGAAGATTTTTGGCTTTGCTTTGGTGTAAAACCTAGATAGAATGGGCAAGTCCGCAATGTGCAACATGTGCACACGTATAGTAAGAAAATGGTGTATAGAATAAGGGGGAGAATTTATCTCATATTGTAACGTCCCGCCCTCCTTGGGCTATAAAAGGAAGGGAGGGGTCTCTAATGAAGGGGTTACCTATTTTGAGTGAGAGAGGTATACCACTTAGGTTGAGGGTTTCTATTTCGGTTTTAGGGTTTTACTATTCTTCTTCTTCTTCATACCATTTCAGGTTTAGGGTTTCGCTTAGGGTTTCTTCTTCATCATCTTCTTTACTTTACTTATCCAGTTAGGGTTCCATATAGTGTTTTCGTTCGGCCTATGCGGCCATGGTTGTAAAGCATTTGGCGTTTCTTAATATAACTCGTTTGTGTATCTTGCCTCCATCCATTCTATGTTTATGCCCTATTCTTTCTCCTCCCCTCTTGAGCTAAGCTTCCATTCCCCCTCTACTCCCTAGTCCAAGACCCCCGCGGTCCCGCCTAAGATCTTACACGTACTCGCGGAATACCGCGACACCGTTGTTTCCATAGAATCCAAAGAGTTATTGGGTTGATCAATTCCAACATATCTTGAGATTTGTCATTAAGAGAAGTGGAGTGGACATTGCCGCTGGAGGAGAAAAAAACCTCTTGTGCTTTTATCACCAAATTCATCCCCTCCTCCTGATGCTCGTATCTGCCAATTGCGGTCTACCATGATAGCCAACATATATTTCCCCACTTGATTGAGCCTTGCACTTGGCATAATTGCAACAAGCGGCCAACCCCTTGCCATATTCGATGGGATGTTGGACAGTCCCACAGAACGTGTTGTATTGATTCTACTGCATATGGGCACGCTACACAATTGGGAGAACTAAGGTTCCCACGTTGCCATGCTCCCACCGGTAGGGACTTATGTATTAATAGCCATTGGAACATCGTAATTCGCCTCGCGTGTTGTTGTTTCTAGATTTTTTGCCAAAACTTGGTGATTATTGTGGGAAGAACTTGAAATGTGTGCCAGACCTTCGCAACAGCCGGCTCTCGGGTGGTTTGAGCAGCTAGAATGTGGCGACCCAATCTAGTTGTGAATTGGAAGAAAGGGATGGGTTTGCTTCCTTGCCCTACGTAAGGATCACGCCATGTCCATTGCAAAGGGTCCCAACTGACCTTACGTAGCCATGTGTTTTCATGAGTACATATATGCCAATCGGGTTGTACTTTGATCGGATCAAGATCTACAATCCATTTATGACCAATATACGTGAGTACTCGAATTGCGTTATTCTGTGTTGGTGTCTCAATGTCTCGTAGTTCAGAACCTTCGAGCATGTCTGTTGGTCTCGTACCTCTCAGGATCAGAGATCCCTCCTCCTCGTGGCCTATCCATTTCTCCATTGTCGTCCTTTGAGTAGCAGATTCCCTAATCAGTAGAGCGTTAATGATTTCCGATCTCATAGCCCATCCACCCCTGATTTCATGGAGTATGTTTGCCTGATCTTGTAGTGGTAGTGACATAAACCGTCTCCAACATTCTATACTTTTTCCTGGATCTTCTGCAATGTATCCCCATGACAACCCCTTACGTGATCCCAGTAGTTGATTAGATTCATCCTTGATACATGGGTTCCGTAGGATACATTGACTGAGCCAGGCAGGTTCGGATCTCGGTTGATCACACTTGAGCCCTCGTCTAATGTCACACCATGCCTTCCACATGGATGCACTGAATCTATCCTCCAATTGGCGGGAGAAACTAGGTTTGAGATCCATGTTTAGATTCCATCCCGTTTGGGGGGCCCAATTAACCCCTTTTCGTGGCCTAAAGTAAGCGAAACGTAACTACAATAGCATTTTCCAACAGTCATTTCCTGGTTGGAGTCCTCACACCACAAATTTGGCAAGTAAGGCTTTTGATTGTGAAAGGGGATCAATAAGACCCAATCCCCCTCTCGACTTAGGCATTGTGAGCTACATGGTCTTCCTTACCAGACCAAATATAGTTGCAGACTAGTCGTTGAATTTGATGTATACTTTCCTAGGAGATTGTCTAGCATGATAGACTATACCATGTTGTTGCGAGTAGTACTTGGTTTGCCACTATGATGCGACCCATTAGCGATAGTTTTTTCAAGTTCCAATGTATCAACTTTTGTCAAATGGAATGGATAACGAGTGCAATCATAGTCTCAAATGGTATGTTAAAACCAATTTGGAAACCCAAATATTTGGTGCTCGCTCCTTGATTGATCCATTTGAAAGCGGGATGTGGGTCCCACGCCGGATGTGTTTCATGAGAAAGCCATATTGCGCAAGATTTGTGCCAATTAATTTCTTCCATTGTCAGTTAATTTGATATACATTTATATAAAAGGATAGTTCTCAATGAAACCTAAATATAAAATGTAGTTATATCTTAACATATGGTACCAGATGATATTAGCATTTGATATCCGAACTACAAAATCATGATGAGTTTTGGGTGCATGCATGTAACTTGATATCTATAGTAACTTATATTGAATTGGTGGATGTAATCCATGATGGTTATATGATAAAGTTTAAGTTCCTTGAATAATACGTGTGGTTCTTAAACATCACAAGCTCATCTTTACCTTCTGCTTTGTGTGTGTGACTAACCATAAATGTGTATCAATATTCAAACACCAAACCATTGGTAATGCATAGCCTAGAAGAAAACTTACTATAACAAGCGACAACATTATATACCATTTTACCATTGAAACGTATAAAAAGAGTCCACTGAGAAAGAATTTCTCAAACAATTGAAAAACTTACTATAAAGAGCGACAACATTATATACTATTTTTCCATTGAAACATATAAAAAGAGTTCACCAAGAATGAACTTCTCAAACAATTGAATAAAACCATTAGATTAATATGTCCAAATGATTTTACAAAAAGAAGGGTGGCATTACATAATCTACATGGCAATCATGGTATCTTCATCATTCTCCTCATCGTTGTTTTCAAGACTCTCATCCAAATCTTGTGCATTGGTATTCGCTCCAGATAGGCTGGCAATGGTGAGATCTTCTAAAAGTTCATCATTGAGCTCAATAAGCTCCAAAGGCTCACCAGCCAATGGAGGGATCAGCTCACAAGAAGCTGTTTGAAAACATTCAATATCCGCAATGAGCTTTGCCCCAACCTCCTCATCTTGATCTGGGCATTCCCACAACGCTTTGATCCTCATGTTTATAAAACTTACTTGCTCCTCGTCCTTCTCCAATGCAACAAAATTGCGAAAGAGTTTCAATGCACATGCTGATGTTGTACCTATTACATAGTAAAGATATGACTTAGCTTGATAAGAAGTTTCAAGTATCCTATACAACAACGATCAATTAAAATAAGCCTAACATACCTGTGCCAAAGAATAAGTCCAATATCCAATCCCCCTTCGCTTGAGAACATCTCAATAAGGTGCATTATCAGAGGTTAGGGCTTCTGGTAAGGATTGACAAGACCACATTGTAGTGAGGATTTTTGGCTACGGTGAGAAACCCGCATGGGACGAATAAAACGGGGATGTGCAACATTGCACATGCACTTAGGGAACTTGTAAAATAAGAATAAGAAAACAACTGTAAAAGGAAAGGTGAAATGTAATGTGCTAAAGTACACCACAAAGTTCATGAAGTGTAAATGTGATGTGCACTTAGGTGCACATGCACATGTGGACTAAGGGGAATGCATGGAAGTAAGGGTGTAATAAGTAGGGGGCATGGTGGTGTGTGAGTGAAAATGAGAGGAGAGGGAGTTAATGCCCCATTAATGTCTCCTCCTAAAATCAAGGCAAATATCCCTCTTTACAAAGAGTGGAATATTTGGCCTCTCCTTTTGTAATAAGCTCACCCTTTTTCACTATAAAAGGGGGTGAGGAGGCACCATTGCGGGGGTCACCATTTTGTCGTTTTGAGGCAGACCGTTAGGATTTTTTCTTCTTCATCTTATCCCTATTTCATTTTAGGTATTTGGTTTTAGGTTCCCCTTTCTATCATTTTTCTTGCTCTTGAGTAGGATTTCGTTTATCTTCTTTCTCCCTATCCAGTTAGGTTTTCGTCTAGTTGTGCTTCAGCCCAGCCTATTTGGTTGCGGTTGTAGATCATATCGTGGCTTTTCATAATGAAATTTGTTTGATGAACCTTGTCTTAGTTAGATAGCTAAAGATCTTGTTAATCTTCGCACAATGTTCTTCCCATTTTGTGCATGGAAGCGCATAAGTGTTACGCTCCCATTTCCCCCTCTTTTACTCCCTAGTCCAAGACCCCCGTAGTCCCGCCCACGCCGACATGCATGCACAGATTTCTGCGACAACGTTCTGTTGTGGTAACATGTCTCAATTTACGAGTCACTATTGGATATGCAATAAGATTAGAACCCCCAACCTCATTCGAATGCTCCTTTATCCGTTGTTTTCATATTTCATCAATTATGTTATCACTTCACCACGACATCCAATCATCCTTGGTTTGTCTTGGCTGAAGGCACAAAATCCACTTGTTGATTGGCGCAATCACTCGATTACTTTCTCCCAAACTAGCTCGGAGGTGCAAGCAATATCTCATGTTGTTGCAAGCGCTCACCCTCCCATTAATGCAGGAATCAGCTCCAAGGCGGATGCTCACATCCCAGTCACAACAAGGAAAATAGTGTATAGTGCCTCGTCGAGCAATCCAATGAGGACAACTACTGACTCACTACCATCCAAGTATGAAGACTTCAAGGACGTATTTGAGAAAAAGAATGTTGATCACTTACCCGAGCATCGATGCTACAACTGTCTAATCGATCTGCAAGAAGGTGCCAGTCCTCCCTTTGGCTCAATTTATGGGTTGTCGGAACCAGAACTCCAGGCACTCCGAATGTATCTCAATGAGAACCTTGAAAAGGGTTTTATTCAACCCTCAAAATCACCAGCAGGAGCTCCTATTTTGTTCGTGAAAAAGAAAGATGGATCCTTATGCCTCTGCATCGACTATCGGGTCTTAACAAGATTATTGTTCACAACCGCTACCCACTGCCTCTCATCCTAGAGTTGTTGGATCGACTCTGGACTAGGAAGATCTTCTCCAAGATTGACCTACGGGGAGCATACAATTTGGTACGGATCAAACTTGGAGATGAATGGAAAACCTCCTTTAGAACGCACTACGGACATTTCGAGTATAAGGTAATGCCTTTTGGCCTCACTAATGCTCCTGTAGTATTTCAGCATATGATGAATGACATATTCCGAGAATATCTAGATCATTTTGTTGTGATCTATCTAGATGATATCTTGGTCTTCTCTTCGAACATCAAGGAGCATACTCGACATGCCAGGTTAGTCCTCACCAAACTTCGCGAGCACAGACTCTATGCTAAAAGTGAAAAATGTGAATTTGATCATACTTCTGTAGAGTTTCTTGGGTATGTCATTTCGACACAGGGAATCACAATGGACACACAAAAAGTCAAGACTATCCAAGAGTGGGTTGTCCCAACTCGGGTACAAGTTGTGCAATCATTCCTTGGTTTTGCCAATTTTTATCGTCGCTTCATCAAAGGATTCTCATTGATCGCACAACCTCTCATTGCTCTTGCCCGCAAGGATGCTACTTTCGAATGAACAACAGCTACCCAAAAGACGTAGTACGACTTGCTGAAACAAGCCTTTACTATGGCACCAGTTCTTTTACATCCTGACCCAACTAAGCCTTTCCAAGTTGAAACGGATACTTCCGATTTTGCCATTGGGGCGATCCTCTCCTAGCCAAATGAGGTCGGTGTGATTCACCTGGTGGCTTACGACTCCTGCAAATTCACGGCCCCAAAAATCAACTACCCCATATACAACAAGGAGCTTCTCGCTATTATTGCTGCGTTTGAAGAATGGAGACCCTATTTAACCAGGGACAACACCGTATCCAAGTGATTACCGATCACAAAAATCTAATATACTTTTCTACCACACGAAACTTAAATCGTAGACAGGCACGATGGTCGACCTTCTTGGCAAACTATGATTTTGAGATAATCTTTCGACCCGACGCTCAACACGCGATGACCGATGTCTTATCCCATCGATCTGAGTTCGAGCTCACTCCGGAGGATGAAGCCTATGTTTAGCAGTCCTAGAGTTTGTTAAAG
Source organism: Azolla caroliniana (assembly GCF_043228905.1). Lineage (NCBI taxonomy): Eukaryota > Viridiplantae > Streptophyta > Polypodiopsida > Salviniales > Salviniaceae > Azolla > Azolla caroliniana. Next base: position 4,082,291 of record NW_028230447.1, read on the forward strand.
CCTAACCAATTCTACAACTTCACGACTTTCTTGCTCCAGGATGACTCTTTGCTCAAGCAAAAAGCTAACGCCACTACGACTGACAAGTTCGCCACGGAGGTAAAGTCAAGTATCACAAACCCCTCTCATGAACCCAAAAGACCTGATTTAGCTCATTTTACAAATCAGGATAATCTTTTGTTTCGAGATAATCTTTTGTGTGTCCCAGAAGGTCCTTGTCGGACAAGGGTGCTTCACTAGTGTCATGATGATCTACTTGTTGGTCATTTTGGCATTGCGAAAACCTTGGAGTTGATATATCGGGGATACTGGTGGCCACAACCATGGAAATTGGTCAAAGAGTTCATTAAGTCATGCGACGTTTGTGCTCGCTCTAAAGCATCTCATCATAGACCATATGGTCTCCTTCGCCCTCTCCCAATCCCCAAACGGCCTTGGGCCTCTCTTTCCATGGACTTCATCACTGACCTTCCCTTTGTTGGTGGTTATGACTCGGTATTCGTCATGGTCGATCGCTTCACCAAGATGGCTCATTTTGCTCCATGTGCTAAAACCATTACCGGAGAGGAGACAGCCGATTTATTTTTCAAAAATGTGGTTCAACTACATTGACTCCCAAACGATATCACTTCTGATCGAGGACCATAATTTGTTTCCAATTTCTGGCAGCGCCTTCTGCGAACCTTCAGTTGTACTATGAATCTATCTTCCGCTTATCATCCGCAAACCGATGGACAAATGGAGCGGGTTAACCAAATCTTGGAACAATACTTGCGGTGCTCTCCTAGTTACCAACAAGACAACTAGGTTGACCTTCTCCCACTTGCTGAGTTCGCCTACAACAACTCTCTCCATGCATCTACAGAAGTTACTCCATTTTTTGCCAACTACGGTCTCCACCCCCGCTTCAACATTTCACTTCCCTCTGACTCTGTCAATCCTTCTGCGGAGGACCGGGCACGTCTCTCGCAGGATGTACATCGTGATCTTTGCTTGGAGCTTAGCCTCATTGGCGAACGCTACAAGGAGCAAGCTGATCGTCATCGCTTAGATGCTCCCCAGTTCGAGGTAGGAGACTTTGTTTGGCTTCCCCGTCGCAATATTGCGACCACTCGTCCTTGTCCAAAGCTTGATTACAAGAAGTTAGGCCCTTTCTGAATCATTGAGAAAATTGGTGCCATGGCTATCCGCTTAGAGCTACCATCCCACTTTCGTATTCATAATGTATTCCATGTCTCCCTTTTAGAACCTCACCATATATCTGAAATCCTCGGTCGACACCCATCTCCTCCACCACCAATCCAACTCTCAACCGGAGAAGAATATGAAGTTGACCAAATTCTCGTCTCTCGTCTCTTCTGTCGCCAGCTTCAATACCTTGTCCTCTAGAAAGGGTACCCGATCTCCGAAGCAACATGGGAGCCGGCACATCATCTCAAGCATACCCCAGACATAGTTCGAGCATTTCATGAACGTTATCCACAAAAACCGGCCACGGGTCCAAGGAGGTGGCCTTAGAGGGAGGATAATTTCATAGACATGATGCCACATGGAATGGTGGGGGTTGAACCCATAACCTTTTGGTCTTATTGGGCAACCTTGACAATTGAGCTACATCCATCTATGCATTATTGTATTGTGTAAAACTCAACTTATTTCATTATAGATTGATCACTAGAACTTTCAAGAACCTTCTAGAGAATGCATCTTCATGCACTCTCTAGAAGTTTCCATGCACTCTCTAGAAGTCTTCTAGCTTTCATGCATACCTCCACATTCTTGTATAAATACTAGGGTGCACCTTGATTACAATCAAGGTGAACAACACCAGTTACGAAAGCATATACAGTTCTTGTTTATTTGTCTATCCTCTCTCTTGCTTGTTCTCTTGTCTATGCTCTCTCTCCCGCTATCTCTTAATATTGAGCCTCATCTACTTTTCCTTGACAATCTTGTGATCTTGCTTATGCTCTCACTTTCTCTTAGTACTTAGCCTTATTCCACCCATTCGTGACACATGGTGTGTCATCGAGACGCATTCCTACCGTTGCTAAGTAATACATTGCAGAAGCCTTCTTTGCTTTAGCTTCTTCAAACTTAACCTTGACACCACCATCACCAAAGTTCTTTGTAAGTGGACTTCTAGTTTCAGTTAAGTAAATATTACCATTTTCCCAATACACCAAGTCTCGATTTTCCATGTCTCTATATTCTTCACAATCATGTAATCGATGTTCGAGACTATCGCACCACATGCATCGAGGTCAAAATGGTTCCCTTGACCTCGAAGTCTAACCATTCTCAAGCTTTCCCACTTTAATTGTTAAATCTTTCATACTTTGAACTAAATCATCAAGCAAAGACTCGCTCTTAGTTCTGATCATTTCTCATGGTTGATGCACCAATTCGTGTGATGGTTCTCGACCAAGTCTTTGAACTTCAATGTTTTGATCAAGCCGATTCATGATTCCCACATGTGGTATTTGTAGCATTGCACCATTCCTTTGCATTCTTTTCATAAATTTATTACAAGCATTTGTTACCCCAATCCAATCTATAGTTATACCATCCTCAGTATTTGGTACTTCAAGCATAAATTCCAATTCTCTTCTATATCTCTTGTCAACTGCCTGCACAAATAAACCCAACCTTTTGCCAAGACAAAGAATTTCTTTCTTTTGGCTTTAAGTGTCCATACAATCTATCAAACTCATTTTTTGTTTCAGCCACAAATAACCCTTTATCTTCTTTTAAGATCCATTCATGGAATGAACGCATAGTAACTCGAGAGAAATCTTCACGAGAATATTCAAACACAAGGGCTTCTTTGAATGCATTCCAATCCAAACTATGCAATGCTTGTATTTCACGAATTCTATCTCTTAATTCCATGTCCACTAATTTATTCACACCAAACATTTCCATTTCATCATAATATATATTGACATACTTTGAGATATTTGTGTCATCAAACACACCAATCTTCTCTCGGACTTCTCATAAGGCATGAAATAATTGATCTTGATTCAAGTTTTCAATAAACAACCTTACCGAATCCATTGTACTTGTACGTGCCATGTTGATGTTGATCTTTACTTTAGATGTCTCTTCTACTTCCCCATTTCACGTTGGGTTCACCAAATTGTGTCGTGGCGTGGCTCGTCTAGAAGCGTAGCGTTGCGCAGACAAAAGATAACATGAAAGTGAGGAAGGAATCACTGGGATTATGGACGGAAGAGACAAAAGACTAGAGATCGAGTAAATAGAGATCAACAAGATAAGAAATAGAATGATATTTGAAAGGATAAAAGAGATTTATAATTATTTGACGAAAGAGTTACAAAATGGTTGTGAACGGCGTTGATCCTTCAAACTTTGTCTCACAAAGTAACCGCTCTTCTCATTCTAGAGAGTAGATCACAATCTTCCCTTCTAGCGTTTGATGAGGGTAAGACTAGAACCTCCGCCCTTTTGTTGTGAGTTGAACACCATGGCTGCCAAACTATTTCTTTTCTTTTATTGTCTTCCTCTTTCTATCTTATGATATCTCTTATCTAATGTAATTCTATTTGATTTGATTGATATATCATACAATATAGTTCTCCAAATTTAGAGCTTTAAAAAGCTATGGATAGCTCTCTTCATAGGCTTTCTAATCCATATTTGAACATGATATTTGGCATCCAAACAAATGAGTTATGATCGTTCGTTGTAGACTGTGTTTTGGTGGCCCGCTTTTTTCTTCTTTTACTTTTCTCCATCTTTCTTGCTTTTAGTTTGACTTATCCTCCAAACCTTAGCTCATGTTCTTGGCCTCCAGATATGAATGCTCCATACCTTAGATTTTTGTAGTGTCCAATACCTTGAATTCTAAAATCACTTTCACATTTAGCCCTTCCTCGTGCTTCTTGGTGAACCATTTATGGTGAAACCTAAGTTACCAATAAAACAAAAGACTCTCCTTCGCCTTATTCATGGCTATAGACAAAGAAGGAGAGAAAAAAAGAAACAAATTATGTGAGTAAAACCCCCACTAGTCGGTAGGAAAAACCTCACACTCCTAGACACACATCCACACACACATTGACAATTATCATCGCCATCTTTCTCCTTGTCAACACAAAGAAAGTGATTACCACAATTACTATGTCTTTATCAACTCTCCAAACACGAGGGTCATGCGATACATAACTCTTGATAGAAGTAAGCATTCAACATATGAATAAATCTTTCGAGCAAGCGAACCTTTTGTACAAATACCTTCAAAGCTTCGAGACTTGTCGGAGTTGTCACCTTTTGAATTACTTTGATCTTTGATTCCACGTGAATTCCTTCTTGGCACATGACATTCTCCACACTACCTTGTTTTGTATGTTTGACCATTTCATCTATAATCTCATCTCAAAAAGGAAGCAAAAATAGATCTTGTTTGGTTGAATCATTCAAGGTTGCAAGTTGATGTCTTTCTCCTTTGGAACCACAACAATAGGTGAGACAAACTTCAAATCCTCCAACTTGATGTGGTGCTTGATGCCTTCTACTCTTATCTGTGAATAATCATTTATGAATAACTTTGGAAACTTAAAAGAAGAGAAATAAACCTTAGATCCTCTTCTCCTTGGACATCGTTTGAAATCATCTTCTTTTTCCCTTCTTCAATGACTTCTTCTTCCTCCTTAGACACCATGTGGAATGATTTGATTTCCCTATCCCACGAAAATTCATCAATTGTTATGCTTTCCTCTTCTTGCTTGCCATTGTCGATAGATGATTTCTTCTCCTTTGTACATTTGATTAGTTGTGGTGGATCCTTTGATGGTGATAAGTTCATGATACTCCAATCATGCATTACAAGTAATTCTCTTGGCTCTTGATCAAATTGTTGTTGAAGAGTTGATGCCCACATAACTTTGTTGCTACTCAATGCAAATCCAAAACACAAATCTTGCACGAACACTTTCATACACTGCAACTTGCCACTTACCAATGCTTTCTTACACGCATTGATCTCCAAAAGCCAATCTCCAGCTATCACTTCCAGGTTACCTTCTTCATCTTGCAACTCCCTTGTGGGTACTTCACCATCAACAACTTTTTCTATCATATCTTCCATTTCATCTTGCACATATTCATCATCAACCACTATATCGCTTGTTGTATCAATAATGTCCTCAACATGATGTACATTGGCATCACCATCCATAGCATAGCTTCTCATAACAATCTCCTTGGATTCGTCTTTCACATCATCATTCTTTATATCATGGTTGTCCTCATGAACTATATGGGGGAACTCCACATTCATCACCTCTTCTTCTTTGTCTCTAGAATCACCTTCATAAACATCATTATAACTCCAAAAATTAGATTAATGATATGAGGGAACTTGTTGCATCGGACATTGCAAGTATGATGGTTGTTGGCTCATGACCGATCCACAATTATTATAGCTTGGATTTATGGTATATGATGTCGATACTCCATATACTTCACCGAATAACAGCTTCTTCAAGTGTTGATCATAACTTTGACATACTTGAAGCAAATCATGGAAAGACCTTGGGTACTTCATATGCACTTCATATGCACTACATAATATCGGCAACCTCCGAATGTTGTCGTCTGGGCTGGTTCCCACACATTTGAATGTACGACATCCAAGATCCCTTTGCTCACATTCCACTCTTTCAGGAATGGATGTCAGTGTTGCTTTTCGAACTGGCACGCTTCACATACGCCCCTAATCTCCTTTGCAGTAAAGTTCGGGAGTCCGATTACAACTCCTTTCGATTGCATGTTTTGAAGCTTCTGGAGATTGATGTGGCCAATTCTCTTGTGCCACAAGTTTAGGTCGGTTTCAACTTTGAGAACCTTTTCAAACATGGCCAATTTGACCTTGTTTGATTCGAGGATAAACATACAGCCTTCACGACGGTCGTGAGCCATGACTCGATCGCCTCTTTCGATAAAGCACCCATCATTGTTGAATCGTATTTGCATTCCTTGTTCGACAATCTGGCCGAACGAGACCAGGTTTTTCGTGATAGTAGGAACATGCATTACATTCTTGAGGTAGGTTTGTTTGCCGTTGTTTCCGAATGGGACATTCCCGACATGCTGTATTGGATGAGTCGTGTCATCGCCTGTTTCGACATATCCGGGATGTTTGGTTTTTCATAATTCCCGAAACCAATCTTCATGAGACGTCATGTGGTTGGATGCTCCTGAGTCAACAAACCATAAATTCTCCATGGGCGTGGTTCTTGTTTCACCTTTTGTCGACATTGAATGTGCTTTATGCCTCATCATGAACATTTCGCTACGATCGTCGTAGTCGGAATTCGATGCGTAGTTCATGAGTTGTCGATTGGTTGAAGCTGACTCTCGCTTCTTCTTTCGGCACTCCTCTTCGTAATGACCGAGTTTTCCGTAGTATCCGCATTCGATTGGGTTATTATGATTGCTTGGTCCGGCGCGATGACTCCCCCTTCTATTGAACTCTCTAGGACGGTGTCGTGAAAAATCTGTCACTATGTGCGGATCGTGAGGCGGAACCGTCGGGGTTCTGGACCGGAAGGATTCGAAGTTTGCTCTAGCTTTAGCGAGAAAGTATTTAAGATAGATTGGAAGAGAGAGAGATTGAGATAAAATAGAACCCTTGACTTTAGATTTGAGGAACAAGATATATCATCAATTGGATTACAAATTTTCTTCTTATTAAATTCTTGATTCATACATAGCTCATTTTTCTTCTTCATCCACTCTTTTATAGATGCCCCCATGCATATGATGCATGTGAGGGTGCAAGACATGAATGTAATGTATAAAATGCATGAGATGCATGTTTGCCATTTGGCACTCATGCGTTACATGTGTTGCATGATAACCATGTCACTCATTCAAGCTCTCATGTATGAGAATTTACATGTGAAAGTATAATGATAAAAATATAACTTAAAGAAATGACTTGGCTTTTTCGTTTCACACTGAAAAATCTTCAAGACACCGTGCTTCGCAATCAACCTATCCGACCAACCCGATCGATCCGTCTATCCGATCCCGTCCATCCCGACTGGTTCGATCTGCATCTGATCTGGTCCGGTTTTGGTTCTAGTTCCGTTGTCGTCCGTTCTGGTTCCAGTTCTCCAAAACCGTTTTGAACAACTTGGCCACATCCATTCATCCAAGTTATACAACCCAACCTTTTTGTGTTGCTAACACATAAATGAAATATAAAGAGATATGGCTCTAGTTATATACTCTTGAATCCTGATGTGTCCTATCTATGTGGGATATCTCATAGTTTTGTTTTCCTCTTCTTCTTCTCAAACTTCACACTCACATAACTTGACACTAAGTTGTCCATTTCACATGTAGTAAAATGCATTCGAAAGCTCTTGAAGACATCCATCTTTTCATACCAAGATATTAAACAAATATAAATTAGTATATTCAATATTATTGTTTCATATTGTGTGTGAAGAACCACACTCGATTTTGTATGTTCCTCGCAATTTTCACACCATTGTCGAAAATCTTCACGACAATAGTTCCTGTCCGCTTGCCATTGGTGGGAGTTATGCTCTTGGGTCTGCCGACTATGACTGCCTTGTCCGAATCAACCTCTATTTCAGCAGCAAAAATTTCTTCTATCATCCGAATGGGAGTAAAGATATGAACCTCTAGTGTGTTGCTCCTTTGTTAGGCGTGATTTTCCTCGACCAACAATATTGATTGGAGATCAAAAAATGAAGGATGGTTCTCCCTTGCAAGGATGGCCGATCTAATCAAGCAAAATCGGGGTGTTATGCCGCCGAGGTATATTTGCACCATCTCATCATCATCGATGATGACATTGATCGATCCGAGGGCATCCCATAGCTCCTTGATCTTCAAGGTATAGATGTTGATTGACATCTCCCTTTGATGAATATTGTTCAGCTCCTGACGAAATTGAAGCTTATGGGCAACCGTATTGGCCACAAAGATCTTCTTGAGATTGGCCCAAGCTTCTTTCGGTGTTTTCGCCTCTCGAATATAGTCGAGCATGTGATCATGTACGCATGATGCAAGGCAATACAACACATGGCTTGCGGCCTGCTCACAAACAGGATAATCGGCGTGTGTAGGGTTGGGCTGCATTTCGTGAGCTCCTTCAATATAGCTCTAGTATCCTTGTCCGACAAGGTACTAATGCATCTTGTACTCCCAAGATGCGAAGTTTGTCCTGTCGAGCTTCTCCGTAGGAAAAGCGCTTCCCATCTGAGTATTCATGATGATTTCTTCTCTGTTTCTTGAATCATGTCTGTTGATCATCAGTATGTAGTACACCACAGTCGATTAGTCTTGATTAGAAAACCACTCGCTCTGATATTATATAAAGAAAAGCAAGAGTGGTTGTCTACAGCAGAAGGATTGTGTGTGTGTCTATGTGTGTGAGTATGAGCACGTAAGAGCAAGAGAGAGAGAGAGAGAGAGATTGATTGGAGTTTAAGGGGTCAAACACCATTGTTACAAGTGACTACTAATCTTTTGTATCATTGTTCTATTGAGTCTCTTGGATGGTTATCATCTAAGGCTGAAGAAGAATGGAAAATACACAAATCTGATCATGGGTGGTGGCATATCTTACAACGTAGTTGGCATTCTAAATTGCCACTTGTTGCAAAGGTATTCATTTTGAGAGTTTTGATCGGAGGATTGCCTTTGGGATTAGCTTTAAAGCGTCGTGGACTAGCAAGGGTACCTGCTTCTTTTGCACAGTTCAGATAGAAGATAGTACTCATCGATTTATACAATGTCCAATTGCTTGTCAAATTTGGAGTTACATTTCTCAAATTTGGCAAGTTTTATCACAGAGTTATTTGACACCTAGACAATGGGTGTTTGCACAATTTACACAGGCTGACCCAAAATCAGAGATGAAGATTGTTTTCCTATTTCTGAGATATTGGGGATTGCATCATAATTGGAACATGCGCAACGCTTTTATATTCAATGGTAGACATGGAGTGAAAGCATATCTACGAAAGTTGAAGGGAGTACTAATGTGGAAATTTTCTTTATTGGAACAAATGGAAATTCTTTCCTCGGTGGAGTGTTCGTCTTGCCTATTGGCAATTCAACATGTTCCACTACCCATGTAGTGTAGTGTGGTTAGTGTGTGACCATACTCCATTGTCACACGTATTGTAAGTAGTGTTTTTCACACACATTTATTAATATAATTGTGTGTTTTCACCGAGAGAGAGAGAGAGAGAGAGAGAGAGAGAGAGAGAGTGTGTGTGTGTGTGTGTGTGTGTGTGTGTGTGAGTGAGTGAGTGAGTGTGTGTGTGTGTGTGTGAGTGAGTGAGTGAGTGAGTGAGTGAGTGAGTGAGTGAGTGAGAGAGCTCTTAGAACAAGAAGGAAACTATATATTACATCCAACAGTAACAAAGTTACAAAAGGTTGGTTTAAATACCAACTAAACTAGGGCAAGGGCCCTTTCTACTATTTACAAAACTAGCATGGCATGTCCATGACCTAGTGTGAAACCTATTCCTATGGGAAATTGAGTTCGATTCTCAACAGACTATAAAATACTACTTCAAATAAAACAACGCAGATGACTTCTTGTAAATTATCAGTATAGGCTAAATGGTAAGGTTTGAGTGTCATAAGGTGGGGGTTATTGGCTGAAGTCCTCTCTCATCCATGTAATATAACTTTTTTATTTTTTTTGCCTCTACATATAATGTATAATCTTATCAGAGTGTGTTGTTAATATTATCTTTATGTATAAAATATTATCAAGATTTATTTTATTTTAGTTACGTATTTATCTTATTATAGACTTTTAATGTGAAGCTTTCGTACTTCAACGTGTGGAGCGCAAGCAAGGCAGGAAGACGCTAAGAGGAGTCAAAGGAAAGGATCGGCAGACACTAACACAGTGATCTTAGCCTAGTACATAGGCATATTTCGTGGAGTTAGTGTCAATCAATGTTGGGCAAAGTCCCAGGAACAATGTCAATGTTCCAGTTACATTGGGACTTTTACCGGTCAATGTGGGGGACAGCTGGAATTGATTCCGGCAAGTTTTCTAGTCAACCGGAATCTAACTGGTTCATATTTTTGGAACCACCTAGTTATATAATTTGTATTAAAATAAACGTTAAAAAAAGTATTTCCCCTCTTTCCCCCTTTTTCCCTCGTTTTTCTATTTCAATTTCCCCCCTTTCTAATGAATGAATGCACAAGGTTACAATGTTTATGAAAATCTAAAATCCTTGCATTGTATTGGTTCTCTCACAAAATACTACACTTTCAGAAGACGGTCGACCAATGGCCATGTGACATTGTTTGCATACTAGTTGTACGATAACACACTTGTGATCCTATTCGTCCCCTTCCATGCTTCATTTGATGTATCTATATAACATATGTTATAATGCTTGTAAGTTGTGACATTTGCTATGCAAACTCTAGAACCTTTGTTATTGATTGCTAATTTTTGCATCAATTTAGCCTCAAGTGAGGTGATCTAGAAGGACTTCACAAGTTATGATGCTTAATTTGATTCATGTTGTATTTGTTGTGAATGAGCTATATTTGGCTTATGTTGTTGGTCATGTTTGGTGGTTGATTGTAACAATGTATTCTGATGATTGTCTCTATGGTAGCATCAAATGAGTCTTGCGCATCGCTTCACATTTCTATGCCCAACATGTATGGCTTTAGATGTATGAACATCACCATGGCTTCTCGTATTTTCAAAATGTAGACTACAACAAGATCAAAATCATGATTATCTTTTTAGGCTATGATCGAAGCCAAAACCGTTGGAGATGCGTAATTGGAATTGTAACTAGGCATGAACATCTTACGCCCAAGAGCATTGCTTGGCTTTGATGAATAGGCCGTTGAGTTTCCTTGTCATGGATATGAAATCGAGGTCAAGAGCAACCTCCTCGATCAATACTCTTGGTGGCTTTGGAGGATTCAAGGCAACTGCCTGGCCCGACCACCAGAAAGACATGAGGGAAGGTGACTTCTATACATAATGTTCAATTGCATCATTTAGTTTCGTAGTTCACCATGTTCTGGGTTTTCCCTGTTTTTTTGTTTCAATTTCCCCCTTTTTTGTTTTATCTCCCTTTGTGTGTGTATGTATGTGCTTTCAACATGTAGTGGGATCATATGTATACTTGGGAGTCACTTTTAGTGCTCGCTCAGGTAAATTCGCGATGACCCAGGCAACCAAAGATAGGCTAACAAGAGGGTATGCATCCCTCTCACTCTTGGAGAGACAATGCGACCAGGCATACTTTCAAGAGCCACGGACTAAGGGATGGCTCGCCGACTCATTAGTGACCCCTTCCCATGTATGCATCAGTAGTATGGGCTCTAGGTCTATCATCCTTCATGTGGACACAATTAGAGAGACCTTTGGTGACAATGTTATCACGTCAACTCCAAAGCAAATCAACAGTACCGCATGACATTATTAGAGCAGAGTTTAGTCTACCCCTGATGTTAGTAGAAGCACTCTTTCAAATGGTAGTTTTTATTCATCGAATATATAGCCAACCACAAGATAGGATATCCCATCAAGCCTTTGAGGCATCCCGATCCCTACATGCATCTAGAGACACTAGCTCTTGGTATAGCATTGTGGTGAGTTGGTTACTTGCAAACGGCATAGACATTAATAACCTACCTCCCCTTAACTACAACCATGGGACTGATCAAACTTTAATATCTCATGAAGACCGTAATAAAGTGATACGCCAAGAAATATGGCAAATTTACACTCGATATAAATGGATCACCCCATGAGAGACACTCCCATCTAAAATGTTGTACTATAAGGAACACTTCTTGCACTTCTCTAAGTTAGGTTTTATTACACGACCAAGATATCTAGATACATTCTTATCAAATGCACTAAGGGTGGCCATTGGACAACTTAGGATATCATCTCACCAACTTGAGATTGAGAATGGTCGAGCTAATAGAATCCCTAGAGAGGAAAGGCTATGTAGGTTATGCCACATAGAGATAGAGGATGAGGATCACTTCACATGCAAGTGCCCAACTTATGCCAAGATACGGGCAGAATACCAAGACATATTAGGACCCTCTACCACCCTCTCCAAACTATTAGGTATCCCAAGTGTAAAAAGATTAGGTAGGTATATCTTAGAGCTAAAACAATATAGGGAAAATAAATTACAAAGTGTTAATCATAACCCTTTTACTATTCATCAACATGTAACTAGTGTAATTTTTCAGGAACAAGGGGAGACGATGAATGTGGATACACTTACACCGCTCGGCCTCTCCCTTGAGGAAGCAGAAATACAAAGAACAACCAAACACCCTCGGATGTTGGGCTTCAAAACAAGTTGACATGGAGTAGAAAAGACTAAGAAGATAAGGGAACGTGAACTACGTCAACTAGAAGCTATGGTTGGGGTACCTTTTACATTGGGACCATGGAAATGAAATTTGGCTTAGTATAACATCTTTTCATTATAGAACATGTTTTTTTTAGAACTATTTTTTATCTTATTTTGATTTTTTTACTTTCGATGAATTGGTAAATATCCCATTTTTTGTAAACCATTTGTCTCATGGGCCAAATTTGGCCTTAGAAGACGTTAATATATCTTTCTTTCTTTCTTTGAGTTTATACATTTTCATGTATAGGTGAATTTCCTACCAAGTTAACATAAGGCTTATACCAATTTTTTCAAAAAATGTAGGTTATTTGTACATTATTTGTTGGTTATTTTGACAAAACCCGAGTCAGATATGAATGATGAACATTATAACTCCTTTCATTTTTTGGTTTCAAAAACGCTTTGATTATTATGATCATATGGCTTACAATCTACCTTAATGGAACATTGAGTATCTCATCACATTTCAAATTACATTTCTCTCTCCAACTTATCCTTATTAATGGATCTACTTCGACAACTTATCCTTATTAATGCGTGCATTGACTCAATTCCATTTATATTTCTATGTGACTACATGTGTGTGTAGGCTAATGTGACCCTTTTTTTCTTCTTTATTTTTTGAAAGGTTGGAAGATCCATAGTGGAAACTTGATCCTTTATTGCCTTGTAATCTTCCATATATCCTAGGTATTTTAATTTGCTTATTCTCTATAAAATACATGGATTGTGTATATGTATTTCTCCTTCTTGTAAATGGAATCCATAAATTATCGTAGCCAACATACTATACATCATTGGTATAGTATGGCTCACAACATTTTGTGATTTATTTAATTTTGCATTGCACTAGAATAAATTATTTGATTTGGTATGTGCTAAAAAAAAATTTAACATGTTCCAGTGACATTATCACTTGTAGGAAAGTGGTCGGTTGAAATTTTGAACTTCCGGTTAGGTTCATAAGCAACAGGAAAATTTCCGGTAGGGGCTAGAGACTTTGCCCAACACTGGTGTCAATTGCTCATACAAGCATTGAAGTACATGTCAGTACTTCTATCAATCCTTTTAAGGACTTGTATAAAAGTGTTCACTGAGCACATTGTACATATGTATAGAGTGATATTTCGAATTTGAGTTTTTCATATAGTTCTGCTCTCTCTGTCCCTCCCGCGTACTCTTTATGTGTATTTTAAGCTTTCCATTAAACTTGCACATTATCCGTTGATATCCGGTGAAGTCGGTTACATCTACAACTTTCCGCACGTTGTCATGAAAATTTTCGGCGATAGTGTGAAACTTGTGAGGAACATACGAAATCGAGTGTGGTTCTTCTCACGAAATATAAAACAATAATAGTGAAGATACTATTTTAAATAAGTTTAATATCTTGGTACAAAAAGATGGAGGTCTTGAAGAGCTTTTGAATGCACTTTGTTGCATAACAAAACGGACATCTAAGTGTCAAGTTATGTGGGTATGAAGTTTGCAACAAACCAACACTAGAGGAAGGTTCGATCCCTCCCCTCTATATCTTCTTTGAAAATAACACAAAGTGTTTCGATTTCTCTTCCATATAAATGAGGATGTAGCTTGGGCGGGAACTCTAGCAACCAACTCTAGCTTCATCCCAGCCGGTTATATAATAGTCAATTTCTTTAGATCGGGAAGGTCGAATCCATCTCGAACCAAAGGTTGGTTCTCCGGCCATATGCACCGGTTCATCGTAATCGTTCGAGAGTGAAAAAAAAAACTAAACGCAGAAGCTAGACAATTGCGGCGCGGCCTCTTTTAATTTAATAAGTCTGTTCAGTTTTATCCTTGTAGAGAACAGTACAATCCTGAACTGGCCCTCTTTGTATTAACCGCTAAGATCTTCTGTTCATACTCATAGAACTACGCAGTAGTTGTCTTTACTACATGCAAAAAACCACCAAACCAACCAGTAGGGATAAAAAAAAAGATATATATAAAAAAATTGTAAGATATCCCACATAGACAGGACAAATAAGGATCTCACCATATATAATGCAGAGCAAAAGCTTTTATCTTTGTGTCTATGTGTGGAGAATAGAAAGGATGAGTTAAATGACTTGATGATTGGATGTAGCCAAGTTTGTTGGTTTTAGATGGCGACGGAACTGGCGACCGGCAATCGGCATCCAACATCCGACAACCTCAGGATGCGTCGACCGGCGACGGAACCGGCATTTGGCGACCGGTGACCGGCATCCAACATCCGGCGACCTCGGGATGCGTCGACCAGCGACGGAACCAGCATTTGGCGACCGGCGACCGGCATCCAACATCCGGCAACCTCGGGATGCTTCAACCGGCGACGGAACCAGCATTTGGCGACCGGCGACGGGCATCCAACATCCGGCGACCTCGGGATGCGTCGATCGGCGACAGAACCGACATTTGGTGACCTGGAACCAGTAACCGTCAATTAGCAACTGACCGGTGTCGGCAAACCCAGTTATTGGCATCCGGCGACCTCGGGATGCGGACCAAACCGGGCTAGACCAAACGGATGCAAATCAGACGGATCGATCAGGTCGGTTGATCATGGTGCATGGTGTTTTAAAGATATTTGGTCCAAAAGCCTAATAGTATTTTGTGCTTTAAGATGGATGTAAGGAAGACTTAAACCTTGCACCTCTAAAATAGAAAGCAATATACTTACCACTAAGCCAAGTCATTTCCTTAAAGTTATATTTTTATCATTATAGTTTTACTTGAAAATTCTCATATGAGTGCTTAAATGAGTGACATGGTTATCATGCATCACATGTAACGCATGAGTGCCAAATGGCAAACATGCATCATGCATTTTATGCATGTCTTTTACCCCACATGCATCATATGCATGGGGGCATCTATAAAAGAGTGGATTAAAAAGAAAAAAAGGGGCAATGTATTAATCAAGAAATTAAAAGTAAGAAATTCGTTATCCAATTGATGTATCAATCTTGTTCTTCAAATCTAAAGTCAAGAGTTCAATCTTAATCTCTCTCAATCTAAAGTCAAGCGTTCTATCTTATCTCAATCTCTCTCTCTCTTTTAATCTATCTTAATTCCTTTCTCGCTAAAGCTAGTGCAAACTTCGAGTCCTTCCGGTCCAGAACCTCAGTGGTTCCGCCTCATGATCCGCGTGTAGTGACGGATCTTCACGACATAATTAAGTGGTGAACCCGATGTGAAGAGGCGGTAGGAAGGATCAAGTCGAGGATCAACCGATACTTGGAGATGGCATCCTCAAGCAATCAAGCGGGAGAGTTCGAAAGGATGATGATAATCGTTGAACAAATGATGAGATCTCAAGACAACTATGCGAGCGTGGAGAAGGTCGTCGACCATGTCGTAGAGCTCGAGGGTCAATTTGATGGAAGGAACGGTACTAAGTTCCTTGGCGCATAGAAAAGGGAGATGAATCAAAGGGATGTGTCTGAAGCACGGAAAATCACAAGCTTCAAGAGAGTGGTCGCCAACAACATCCAAAGACGTGTCATCGAGCTTCAAGAAGGTAAGACAACATGGTCCGAGTTCAAGAAAGCGAGATTAGCAGAGTTCGCGACGGAAGACTCGATGATGATGACTCGACATGCCCTGATGAAGTGGATAGAGAAGAAGAATAAAAAGATGAGCGCCTCGAGGGTGTACGACGAATTCGACCAAATGTTTAGTCGTCTCCCCAATACGGACCAAGTGTTGCTTGAGGAGGACAAGACTTTATACTTCTTGAAAGCCGTGGACATGAAGGATAGACAAGAATTGGGGACTCTTCTCGAAGACGATACCCAAGCAAATGGGCTTGTAGCAAACTGGATCGCGGTAAAGTGAGCGTGCAATAGGCTCAACAAGCGTCGTCAATGGGTTGATGACACCAACTTGGCAGGATCGACTGTCACAGAGAAAACGAGACAACCGAAAGTAGTCGAGCCGCCCAAACAAAGTAACCCGGAAGAAAAGAAGATTGACGACGACATCATCGAAGAACTAGCAAAGAAGTTCGAGACAGTCACGCTAGCCAATATGAATCGTCGAGGGCCCAAAGGAAAAGAACCCTTTAGATGTGTGTGGTGCGATAGCATGAACCACATGAGAAGAGATTGTTCGAGCCTTCGAGATGCCATTTGACAAAATAGCATATACATGAAGGACAACATGATCTACTCGAGTGAGACTAGAAGACCCCTACGAGTGAATTTCGGAAGAGGGTGAATGAAGAAAGCTATGGAGGATGCCGAGGCAACTCATCTGGATGTGATGCATTGTGCTACGTTGGCCGGAATAAGAGTCAAGAAAGACAAAATTGAAGCTGCAAAAGCAGGAGCAAAGTTTTGGTCTACTGTTCTCGAGTATGAGAACAAAGGAAAGGTCACTCCGGACGAGGTAGAGCTTGCAGACCAAAGTGTGCAAAGCATAACTGGATGGTCGGATCCAGTGGATGACAACACCATACTCGTAAAAGTGATGTGTGACAACCACGAAGTGTTCGTGGATGAAAAGAGAAAAAGAATGGAAGGGCAATATAGCCCATCAAAAAGACATGAAACAAGGAGCATGAAGAAGAAAGAAGATACAGAAGCAACTCGAGCTTTACGAACGGAGGATGGAGACTCAAGCCGGAAAGAGGAGTCAAGCAAACGAGTCGAAGAAACGGTACGGCCCGTGAAGGTTGGTGTTGAAGACCCCGCTCAGAAGACAAGAACTATGCCTACCTATAAGGTAAGGTCAAACATAGAGTAGACGACATACCTAAAGAAGATTTTCGAGGAACGCGTTCTTGATAGCCACGTGACTTTGTCCTTGAGGGAATTGCTTGGTATTACGAAGGAGTTCCATGATACGATCGTGGACCTTGTGAAGAGGAAAAGGCAACAATCGGATGAGGAAGAAGAGGAGACACAAAAGCAAAAACAAATGCCATAACGATGGCAAGGGACGAAGTCGATGAAGATATGGCGGACAGCCACTATACTCGACCTCATTGGGCACGAGTGACAACGGAGATGCCAGTGAAGATCGGGGAGAAGAAAGAGACCGTGGTAGCCTTGATCGACCATGCCTCGGAGATCAACCTCATGTCAACTGACTTCTACAAAAAAGGAAGATGGCCAATTAATACAAACCATAGATGGAAGATTCAAGCGGCAACAAAGGTGACAAAAGACTTGTACGGAGCTTGTCCAAATGTTAAAGTCGTGATCGGGGATGTGGAGATGGATCAACACTTCTTTGTACAACAATCGGCTTCACATCCTGTCATCCTAGGTAAACCATATATCACATCATCCCGGATGGAGACCAAGGTGTTCGATAATGGAGCAGCCTTCGCGCAAATCAAGAGTCTTGACAATCAAAGATCTGTTCAATTCCTAACGGTGAGAGCTAATCATGAAAGAAATCGAGATAGTCTTGGAGGCGAATCCTCGGATTTTTAGAGCGGACTATTGAAGCATGGGGCACAAATAGTTCGAGCAATCACAAGTCCCCACAAGAAGGTAGAGCGCATGGATTGCGAGGAGAAGCAACATGTGTCACATCTAGTGGCGCATGTAAACTAGTACTATCTAACAAGAAGGACAAGCTTCGGATACAAGACTTCGAGAAGATGCTGAAAGAAGAAAATATAATAGAAGAAGAAGAGTTCGTGACCCATATTATGGAAGAAGCCTCATTTAACGACACCATCGGCGAAATCGAGGACGTCATGGACTTGAGCTATCTTCACGATTGACACATGATTTCGGTTAACTCCATCAACATGTACGCTATCATCGATGAATATCATCGAAGCATCTTGATGAAGGAAGCTGACATCAACACAAAATATAAAATGGTGGATAGGAAGATCAAGCCAGTTGTAGTTCTGCTACCAGAAGATAGCTGGCAAAAGATGAAGGAAGTCGCTTAAGAGATCCAAAGGCAATAGGTCATGTCTTCACCGAAGAGACGAAAGGAAATCTACACGTTGGAAGGGAGGATTTCCTCCTCCCTGAAGAGGAGCGAATGTTTCGCCACATGCTTGAGAGACATGGGAAGGCTTTCGCATTTTTCCCACAAGAAATCGGATGTGTTGATCCAAGGACGATAGAACCAATGGTGATCTTCACGGTGCCGCACGTGCCTTGGAATTTGAAACCGATACCGGTTCCGAGAGCACACCTACCAAAGCTGATCGAGCTCTTAAAGGAAAAGGTGGATATGGGATTTTTGGAACCATCGAATGCTCCCTATTCTAATAGGTGGTTCACGGTGCCAAAGAAGAATGGATCATTGCGATTCATCCAAGATCTTCAACCCGTCAACAAAGTGACAATTCGGAATGCTGGAATTGGTCCGAGTGTGGATGAATTTGCCGAAGCATTTGCGGGTCGGTCTATCTACTCCATTGGTGATCTCTACTCCGGATATGACCAATTCCAGTTGGCGATCGGCAGTCATGACATTACAACCATGAGGACTCCAATCAGGCTCGTGCGGATGTGTACCTTACCTCAAGGTGCAACGAACTCGGTGGCTCATATGGTGAATGCCATGAACAAGGTCTTGAAGGATTGCATCCCAGACATAACGATGCCATTCTTGGATGATATTCCGATAAAAGGATGTTTGGATGAGGAGAAAGATGAATCGAAAGATAAGGAAGGGTGTAGAAAGTTCGTCGTGGATCATATGAAAGATTGTGAGAAGGTGCTCCAAAGACTCGAAGATACGAATTTGACATTTTCGGGAGAAAAATCCGCATTTGGGCAACCAGAGATCTTGGTGGTAGCTCACTTGTGTGGAGCATACGGCCGGAAGCCTTCGCCATCCAAGGTGAATGTGATCCAAGACATGAAAGAAGAATGCGTAAACCAAACGGAGGTTCGAAGATTCCTCGGAGCATGCGCATTTTATCATATCTAGATTCCGTTGTTACGAGATATTATATGGTCATACCCATGACCATATAATATCCCGTAACATCCACACTACGCTCATGTCGCCGAGCCATTATATGGATTGCTAAAGAAAAGAATGAAGTTCGAATGGTGTGACGAGCATACACACGGTGCAAAGATTGAAGAAACTACTTCTTGAAGCTCCAGCAGTAAGAAAGGCCAACTATGCCGAAGGAAAGACGATTTATGTAACCGTAGATACGAGCCCAACCGGAATCGGGTGGGTCATCAACCAAGAAGGAGAAGATAATGCGCGGTATGCCATCCGGTTCGGAGCAAAGGTTCTTAGCGAACGACAACAAAGATACGCCCAAGTCAAGTTGGAACTTTGGGGTATTGTGTCTGCAGTGAAGACGGACAAAGACTACCTAATCGGGTCGGAAGTGATAATAGAGAAAAAATTTCTCCCAATCCTCGGAATGATCTCAAGATGTGCGACATCGGATCTAGCTATGCTAAGGTGGATCCGCCACATTGCAGGAAAGAAGAACACCATGGCTGACATGCTATCGAGGGCAAGATTTGAGAATGAGGGTGACATGGTTTCGGAAGATGAAGACATCACCCTCGACTTCTTCAAGATGGCTCGACTATCGGCAGAAGACAAGGACACGCTAACCCGCCACGCCTTCAACGAGGATGAGTACAAAGGAGAGTGGTTACTGATCGGCCAGTTCCTAAAAACAATGACGGCGAATGCTTCGTTGACGAAGGAGGAGGCCCTACGAATCCGAAAGAAAGCTTACCAATACTTCTTGAAGGGAGGCTTCCTTTGGTGACACCCAAAAAGAAGGACAAGAATACCACGTCAAGTGGTGGTGAAGAAAGAAGAGCAAGTGACGTTGATGACCGAATTCCACGAGAGTCCTTGGGCAAGTCATAGAGGAACATGGGCGACGTTCAAAAAGTTGAAGGAGAAGTACTAGTGGTCAAGCATGTACAAAGATGTACTCCATTTCGTGTCCACATGGGAAACTTGCCAAGTACATTCCAACATACGTCATCGTGATGAGCTACGACCGACATACCCGCTCACCATACACTTCAAATGGATGGTGGATCTAGTCTCAATGCCAATGGGAGTGGGACAAATGAAGTACTTAGCTCTAGCAAGAGAAGACTTGACAAATCAAGTGGAAGGACGGGCCTTAACAAATAAGATGACGTCGGTTGTTTGCGAATTTCTACTCGAAGAGGTTGTCTGCCGATACGGATGTGTGGGAAAGATAGTCGTCGACCGAGGGGAGTTGGATGCACATGAAGCAATGGAGCTTTTCGAACGACTAGGCATGAAGTTGTCCCTCACGACTACCTAAAATCCAAAAGCGAATGGGAAGATCGAGCGAGGGCATGGACCTATCGTCAAAGCCATCGTACGAGCATGCAATAGTTGAGTCGGGAATTGACCACGACTATTGCCCTATGCATTGTGGGCTGATAGAACAACACACAGCCCGGTGACAAGGTATAGGCCAACGGAGCTTATGTATGGACAAAAGCCAGTAATGCCCATCGAAAGGACGATTGCCTCATGGGTAGCAATACCATGGGAGAACGAGATGAGCTAAGAAGAGTTATTAGCGGCACCGATAAGGCAACTTGAAAGAAGACCTAAAGATCTAGAAAAAGCGTGAAAGATGATGGAGGCAGCCCGAGTGAGGAACAAAATTCGGTTCGACAAGACGCATCGACTGCGTCCCAAGAAGATCGAAGAAGGAGATTGGGTATTGGTCTACCACAGCAGCCTTGAAAATCAACATGGTACAACAAGAAAGTTCGCAAGAAGATGGTCCGGACCGTTGTCGTGAAGATTCCGGACCATAGTGAGAAACCCGAGAAAATCGGGAGAATCAGCAGAGTGCATCATGTGCACTCACCCTTGTGAAAACGTGTGAATAATAGGGGTTAAGTCGGGACAGAGGATCCCATGTAATAAGGGATTTATCCCACATTGTTACGCATCCCTCTCCTTGTTCTATAAAACAAAGGGAGCGCCCTTTGTAAAAGGTTGCCCATTTTGAGTTAGGAGGGTATACCACTTAGGTCGAAGGTGTGTTAGTTCTTCTTCTTCTCACTTTAGAGTTCTTTGAGGTCTTTTTCTTTGTGTCTGTTTAGGGTTTTAGCCCAGTGAAGAGCTTGGATGTTCTATGGGGGCTTACTTCTGCTTGGCCTCCTGTGCAAGACCTCGCACGGCGCGACAAGCCCGAGAACTCCCCGACGGCGGCTTGGCGGCAGACTATTGTTGTGACCTAGCCTACCTTAGTTCGGCTCAGAGCCAGAGTTGTATCTTGCTCTTGTACATACATACATATATATATATATATATATATATATATATATATATAGTGAAGTTCTGTGCATCTGTGTCTTCATCGGTGTCTTTGGAGTTCCTTCTTTCTGGTTTCTGTACATAGAATGTGTGTGCCTAGTTAGTGTTGCGAGCGCGCCCTTTTCCCTCTCTCATACGGTTGCTCCTTGTACATATCCGGAAATGCTCTGGTTGGTGTCTTGGCCAGTCGCGGGAAGAAGTGAGGCTCGACCTTCCATACTCCGTCTCTCTCTCGTCCGAGACCCCCGTGGTCCCGCCCCTTCTACTCGCACGCGCGTAACAACGCGACATATTTGGTGAACCCGACGGGAAGGGCGGCAAGGGAGAATTGACTCAGTTGGAAGAAGACGACTTCGCGCAACTTTTTGTCGAAGTGGTGAGGGAGTTTGGATGAGCAACAGCAAGACGGGAGTCGGCGCAGCAAGCGGTTGAGTGAGTGGTCGAAAGAGTCGGTCGTTTCAACGGGGACAAGGTCCCATTCTACTTGGAAGCCTACAACGCGGAAATGGAGAAGCGAGACGTAGACGAGGCATTGAGGCCGGAGTTCTTCTGTCAGGTCGTCGTTGTCTGTATGCACGCGGAAGTGAAGGAGCTCCGAGAAGCTCATTGTTCGTGGGAGGCTTTCGAAGAGGCACTCTTGCAAGCATACCGAGGACGTCGGAAGAGCCGGGTGTAGGGAATGAACAAGGCCATCAGTGCGGAAGAGATCACACAGTATGAATCTGTGAGGAAGAAATACCTGCGTATGAGAGAAGCAAGAACAATATACGCATACACAGAGAGAGAGAGAGAGGCACAAAGAATATATATATATTCATAAAAGGGCAATAGTTACAACAATGAACAACCAACCTTTACAAAAGGTTACAAAGTCACTTTATATAGTGACTCACTTAGGGCAATTGCCCTTTATGTTATTTACAGAAATAGCCCGAACTTGGGCTCTCTAAGAGGATAGTGTGAATACGTCCATTATACATTTTGTATTCGACACTCCCCCATAATGGGCGTATACATGGGTTATCTAAAAAATACGGGTATAGGCATAGGTTCTCGGACAGGTCGGTTTTGTTCGAATCGGCATGATCTGTAGACAGAAGACCGAACTGGTCGAGTCGGAAAAGCTGAAGCCGATCGTCAGTGAACCGATGTCTGTTGTCTGAAACCGTCCTGCACTATGTCCGGCTTCAACCGGACCGATATGTTGTTACGCCCATCTGTTGCTGAAGAGACCGGAACCGGTCTGCCGAAAGACACTTGGTCATTCCATCTGCGACATTATCGGTTGTGGATATCTTCTCTAAACCGATTTTCCCGGAAATGACGCAGTCCCGAACAAAGTGATATCGAACTTCGATATGCTTGGAGGCGTTGTGATGAACCAGATTTTTGGACAAAGCAATAGCACTCTGACTGTCGCTGTAGACAACTAGAGCCGAGTCGGTGTCGACTTGCCGAAACGTGTGCGCCAGCCAACCGAGCCATAAAGCTTCTTTCGCTGCGTCGGAGGCAGCTACATATTCTGCTTCGGTCGTTGAGGTGGTTGTGCACTCTTGAAGTTTCGACTTCCACGAGATTGCTCCATTGCCGAATTTAAAGCAATATCCGGTTGTTGACTTGCGACTGTCCACGCAGCCGGCGAAGTCCGAGTCGGTGTAACCAACTACGCCTGAAGTTGAGTTCGGACTGAAAAGGATGCCGTGGTCTTTTGTGCCAGCTAAATATCTGAACACATGCTTGACTGCGTTCCAGTGCGATCGGTCGGGATTGTGCATAAATCTGCTGATGACTCCTATGGCGTGAGAAATATCGGGTCGTGTCGCGACCATCGCGTACATCAAAGAGCCTATTGCCGGTGCATACGGTACCGACTTCATATTTTCCCCCTCCGGACCGGATGTTGGGCAGTCTCGCTGAGAAAGCCGAAGATGAATGGGGAGCGGGGTCGAAGCAAACTTGGCCGATTGCATGTTGAGGCGTTCCAAGACACGTCCAATGTAGTCGGTTTGAGACAGAAAAAGCTGTCTTTTGGCACGATTCCGACTAATCTTCATTCCAAGTATGTGTCTTGCCAGACCGAGGTCCTTCATGGCAAACTTCAATCGCAGTTTCCGAACGAGTTCAGTGAGCTCTCCGGTATGCCGACCGGAGAGTAGCATGTCGTCCACGTAGATGATGAGGAAGACGGGAGAACCGTCTTGAGCTGTTTTGGTGAAGAGACAGTGGTCCTCATCGCTCTTGGAGAAGCCGACCGACTGGATGAAATCGTTGAACTTCGTGTACCACTGTCGGGGTGCCTGTTTCAGGCCATAAAGACTCTTCCTGAGTCGGCAGACTAGATGTTCCTGACCGGTGGCCACAAAGCCTTTCGGCTGCTCCATGTAGATTTCCTCCTTTAGATCACCGTGGAGGAATGTCGTTTTCACATCTAGCTGAATCAGCTCCAAATTGTCGACAGCCACAACACCGAGCATGAAACGAAGGGTTGTCATTTTCACCACTGGTGAAAAGATTTCGTCGAAATCAACGCCATATTCCTGTCGAAATCACTTCGCAACTAATTTGGCCTTGTACTTTGGGGTGGTCGAGTCAGATGTCTCCTTTAGTCTATAGACCCACTTGCAAGGAAGAGCACGTCGATTCTTCGGTAAGTCGACCAGATCCCAAGTCTTGTTGGCGCGGATGGAGTGCATTTCCGACTCCATTGCCAGATGCCAGGTGGCTGAATCGGCAGCTGCCGATGCTTCTTCGTAGGACGTCGGTTCGTCGACGTTGGTTCGTCGGCGTCGGTGAAGAAAATTCTGGGAGAGTACCTCTCCGGAGGTTGCGACAGTCTCTTGGATCTTCGAGGTATGACTGGACTGGTCGCACCGGGTGTTGATGTCGGATGGTCGGAAGCCGAGCCATTCGGTTGTGCCGAATCTGTGGATTCGGTGCGAGAGAAGTCGGTTACCCGTGAAACCGATCTCATGTTGTGTGTTGGGCCGTCATGAAGGGTTGGCACTTCAGAAAATATTACCCTTCGGACTTCAATAGGCCTTTCGGCCGTTTTGTGCATGGTCGACTCGTTGAACACGACGTCCGAACTTCGGACGATTTGCCTGTGCTCGGGGTCCCACAGTCGGTATCTGATCTCGCCCTCAGGTCCATACCCGAGGAAAACGTATTTCCTTGATCTCGGTTCGAGTTTTCGGCGGTTGTCTTTCGGTATGAGGGCGTATGCCTCGCAACCAAAAATCCTCAGCTTGTCATAATTCGGCTTTCTGCCGGTCCATATTTCCTGAGGTATCTTAAGTCCTAGAGGTCTACTTGGCGACATATTGATTATGTGTACTGCCGTGAGTAGAGCCTCTGCCCAGAAGCCATCCGACAATCCGGAGTGTTGGAGCATGGATACAACGCGTTCTTGAATCGTCTGATTCATGTGTTCTGCGATTCCGTTCTGCTCCGGACTATATGGTGCCGTATATTCACGTCTAATGCCGCGTTCTTGGCAAAATTTGACGAATTCATCATATTTGAACTCACCTCCATTGTCGGTTCGGAGACACTTCAGTTTCCGACCGGTCTGGTTTTCGACCATTGCGAGCCAATCTGAGAAGATCGAGAACACCCGATCTTTGGTTCTGATGGGGTAAGCCCACACCTTTCAGGTCGAGTCGTCAATGAAACTGACGAAGTACGAGGCACCACCGAGTGACTGATGTGGCATCGGGCCATAGACGTCCGAGTGGACCAAATCGAACGGGCTCGACTCTCTTGGTGCTGATGTTGGGTGTGATGAGGCTACCTATTTGCCGTACTGGCAATGCTCGCAAAACTTATGGTCCGAGAAGGAGAGTTTCGGGATGTATCCGGCTCTGGATAGGTGCGTGATGCCGGCCTTGCTGAGGTGTCCAAGTCGTCCATGCCATAAGGATGACACAGGGATATCTACCAGAAATAAGTCACCCTCTCTAAGTGTGACATACAAAGGGTACAATGAGTGTACCTTTGGTCCTCTAGCAAGCAGGAGGTTCCCTCTTTGGAGTGTCCACCCTCCTGATGAGAAACCAGCACAGATGCCAGCTTCATCAAGTTGTCTGATTGAGATCAAGGGTCGTGAGAGCTCAGGAACGTGTCGGACGTTGTGTAGTACGAGTGTAGAGCCACCCGGAAGGTTGAGCTCTACGGTGCCGATTCCGATGATAGCACAGTGCTGCGAATTTCCGACTCGAACTGAGTCGGAGTGCCGGTCCGAATATTACCGAAACTGTGATCGGTGAGGTGTCACGTGATACGATGCGCTCGAGTCCAGAAGCCATGTGCTCGATTCCTCAATCGTGAGCAGAACTTCTGATTCGACTGGATTCTCTATGGACAATATGTTCGGGTCGGTCGTCAATATCTCGGCTGAAGAGCCGACGTAGTTGACTTCCTCATGCTGGTTACTCCTCTAATCAGCTCTCTGAGCTTTGTCTGTCTTTGAGTTGAGTGCCCGACAGTCGGCCTTGATGTGTCCCGGTTTCTTGCAATAGTTGCAGATTCGGGTTTCCCGGGACTTGCTGCGGCTTCGCTGATTTGTCGGCGGTCGGGAAGAACTTCTTCCCCGGTTGTTCGATCGGTCGGTCGAACCTTGTACTACATAGGCTTCTTCTGCCGAGTCTTTGGTGAAAGACTTTCTCCGAGCTGCTTCAGTCGGGATTGCACTTGTGACTTCGGAGTACTTGATGGCAGTCGTAGAAGCATTGCACACAGTTGTAACGAAGGTTTCCCAAGAGGAGGGGAGACTGCTCATGAGTATGATTGCTCTGAGTTCATCCTCGATTGTCGTCCCCTATGACGAGATTTGGGAGCTCAAACTTTCGTACTCGTTAAGGTGTGCCTAAACCGAATCGGAGTCTTTCATCCACAAGTTGTAGAGGCGCCGGATCAAATACATCTTCGTTGAGGCGACCTTCTTTTCGTAGGTTTCCGACAGCTTCTTCCAAAGTTCGAAGGCTGTCGTGCACAATTGCACTATGAAGTACACTGACTCCGACAGGTGCATCCGAATCGTGGCGCGGACGATTCTGTCTAGCTTCTGCCACTCATTTGCCTTGTATATTTCTGGAGCAGTTTCATTCTCAATCGGATCGATCTGACCCTTGACTATAAGATAGTCCTGCATTTGCTCCTTCCAAAAATTGAAGTTCGAACCGTCAAACCTCCTTAGACTCATTTCCGATGAGCCGGATGTTGATGCCATCAAATTCGGTTTTGGTTGACGAAGCTCGGTTCGGAATTGACTACGAACTTTGTTGGAGTGCAGCCGGTCGGCTCACCCGATATCGTTCTAGTCGGATTTGAACCCGAGTCGGTTCGGTTTTGGATATATGTATTATTGAACTTGCTCGAATTGACTCCGGTAACTTGAGGGACAGAACCAACTGGTCTTCCCGAATGTTAACGAGTCAAAGTGAGCCTGGTTCGCTTCCGAATATATATGCCAAATACCGATTGTCTGGACTAATTCTGCTTCGGGTGACTGCAGCGACGAGAGAGACGGATCCAATTGATCCTCCCGAATGTCGATCAGCCGAATGAAGTACGAATTAGGGTTGTTGTCTTGAAACCGATCTGCACCGAGTGGTTACAACGGGTGGCGAGCAGCATTCGGTGACCTGTTCGAATGTCGTTTAACCGAGTGGAGCACGATCGTGTCAATGTTGCACAAGGGGATTTCACCTCGAGCAGTTACGATCACGAGGAACAGAGTACAGCCAGCTGGCTTTCTCCAAGCGAAGATGATCTAACGCGATGAGATGCAAGCCTCGTTTTTCTTCTTCTTCTCTCTTCTCTGTTTCTTCAAATACAAAACAGAAAAAAAAACAGAATGTTGTGATCCAAAGATTCAAATGGTGGCCGGCAACGGGATGAATCCTCGCTCTAATACCAAATGTAGGGAATGAACAAGGCCGTCAGTGCGGAAGAGATCACACAGTATGAATCTGTGAGGAAGAAATACCTGCGTATGAGAGAAGTAAGAACAATATACGCATACACAGAGAGAGAGAGAGAGAGAGAGAGGCACAAAGAATATATATATATTCATTAAAGGGCAACAGTTACAACAATGAACAACCAACCTTTACAAAAGGTTACAAAGTCACTTTATATAGTGACTCACTTAGGGCAATTGCCCTTTATGTTATTTACAGAAATAGTCCGAACTTGGGCTCTCTAAGAGGATAGTGTGAATACGTCCATTATACATTTGTATTCGACACCGGGGACGACGCGGCTTCGACTAGTGGGTGGCATCGGCGAAGACCCATTGGGGCGCAACGAAGGCATTCCAAGAGTTAGAGCAACGGCTTGCTCGGCTCCCGGAGCGGGAACCAGGTTTGGTGGGGGCGGACAAAGTCTTGTTGTTCGTTAAGTCGATCGACCGAGCGGAATGGGAGGCCATCGGGATTGAGCTCGAAGACAATGACGGAGCGAATGGCCTTACGGAGGACTGGTCAAAGGTCGGAAGGGTATGCCAACGGCTAGATGACGATCGGGCCGAGAAGGCTAGGAGGATGCCGCGCGACGGTGTGCCATCACAGTGGGAAGAGGTCGAACGGCAAAGAGAGTCCACAAGGCTCGACTTCAGGGCCAGGATTGCGGAGGCGTACGCAGCTCTCGAGGCAATGATTGAGGAAGAGGAAAGATCGAGGCCGCAAGCCAACACCGAGGAGACGAACTTGCCCCACGAGATGGCAGAAGATTGATACGACGGTGCCACGGGAGAGGGTGCGGAACAAAACGCCCTCTCGACTTGCGGAGATAGAACGGCCGAGGACGAGGCCGAATTACCGATCGCAGAATCGAAACATTGGGACCGGCGGTTTCGGGCACATCAGTCCGAAACTCCGGACATTGGAGAAGAAAGCCTAGGCGGGGCTTGCACGATCGGTAAGAAGACGACCACCGACCACGAGGAGCCGGTGGCTACGGACAAGGGCGTAAAACGGACGGGCAATTCTTCACGTCTTCCCACACTTTCTCCCGAGACGATGGCAGTCAGGCCCGAGTGCCCACGTGAGTCCCAAGAGGAGGAAGGCGACGGCGGGAGACCGAGATTTACCAGCGAGACGATTCGGGGAAAGAGTAAACAAGAGCCCTCGGGACCAATTCTAGAGAACTCGGCATTCGGGACCTTACGCCCATGTGAGACCGAGGAGATGGATGACAGTATCGAGGAATCCTGGCACGATGCCAGTGAAGATGGATGGGAAATGGCTATCGAGAAGGTCGACGAAGAGACCAAGAAACAACCCGACCGAGGACCGAACCGCGCGGCGCTCCGATTTGGGTGGAGCGCGATCCGGTCGTGGATTGTTCGATCGGGGCCAGAATCGGCATGAGGGTGCTGATACGGGAGAGGGTGTAGAACGAGCCGCCCTCTTTTACATGGGGAGAAAGACTGATCGGGCGAAGGTCGGGAATCAAAAGGAAGGTGATCAAGGGTTCGGAACGTGTCCGGCAGGATCGGCATCGGAGCCGAAAATCCGAACATTGGAGAATCAAGCCCAGGCGGGGCTTGATTGATCACAGAGCGGATGCTATCCACCGGCACCACTAAAAGGGTCGGTGGCCCCGGAGGAGTCGTCGCGAGCCGTTACGAAATCGGTGTCCCCACATCTTGATCGGAGACTTCGGCAGTTTGAGCCAACATGGCAACGTGAGACCGAAAGAGATAGATAGATAGATAGATAGATTATATTATTGTCTTCGGAGATCAAATATGACCTATGAGACCAAAAATATTACATTTCAGGTGATACGTGTGAAAGTGAGTAGTGACTCTCGATGTTCAAGAACTTTACCAATGAATGTTGCAATCGAGAGTGCACATTGTGGTTGTGAGAGGAATTCATGCAAAGATTGGGCTCGATCGAAGAGATGTGGAAAGCATGGTCGAATATTATCAAAGGCAGAGCATTGTATCAAAGTGTGATACTCAGACTCGCGAACTTGTTTAGGGCAAAGTGTGCATAGCCGACCACTCTCATCACTTGTACCCCAACGCCCTGTTTCACATCGCAATGCATGTGAGCTAAGTCGCATGGAAGCAATGGTTCGAATGGCAGATAACGGTATGGGCTCTAACATGTATGGATGTGTACGATTTCCCCGTTCCGCAAAGAATATGGTTTTGTAGTTAGGTGCAACATGTGTAGTATAATGTGTGAAGCGTGAGCCTCCACATTTGTCCCATGTCATGATACATTGGCGTTGCAAAAATGCCTCATTTACAGAGGAATCTAATGATGCATCATGAAGCAAGTGTCTCGCATCCCATCTACCAAACCATTTTTCTATATCTTGCATCCAACCGGAACACAAAATTTTGCTTTTATGCGTCTTTTGGATCTTTTTGCTTGCTTCCCACGCAATTCTAGGAAGTCGATGTGAGGGACTTTTTTGAACCTTAAGCATGTATTCAACAACCCTTTCCATGGCCATGATCTCAATGGGAAGCGATCCCGTCTCAAGGAGGAGCAGGGTGTAGGGCGTTTGTTTCTTAACTTGTAGAAACTTGGTAAGAAAATGCTTTTGGACATTTTCAAACTCTTTCCACACAGAGATGGAAGATGGAGGCGGGAACGCAGCATGGAGAGTGACGACGAATCCGGTAGAAGTACAAGGGACGAAGCGGAGAACGAAGACCAATCCTATGGATCACCTCACACCGGGTTACAGACACTCCGGCAGCTGGCAACGAGGTCCGGCGTGAGACCTAGAGTGAAGAATGGTGGCAGCGGGAAAACGAAACCCGGCAATGCGGAGTGACGGACAGACCCGGACGAGAACTGGGCGGAGTGGACTTCCGGATAGCCGATCCAGAAGGGAGGAGAAAGCGGACCTACGGAGAGGCCGAGAATGCGGTACGTCGGTACCACGAGAAAGGGTGCGGAGCGAGCCACCCTTGAGCCTGAGGAGGATCCTTCACACCGGTTCTAGAGACTCCGGTAGTCAGCCCGAGAGCCGGCGTGAGACCTGGAGTGACGAACGGTGGCAGCGAGGGGACAAAGGCAAAGAAAACGCAGGATAGGTGGTCTACGGAGATCCTCACACCGATCGGCGGTTGGCCCAAGTGCCGGCGTGAGTCCTATAAGAAGGGACGGTGGCGATAGGTGAACGTGATCGGATGATGAAGGCAGAGCGGGCCGCGACCTTACACACACCGGTTCTAGAGACTCCGACGGTCAGCCCGAGAGCCCACGTGAGATCTAGAGGGAAGAACGGTGGCGGCGGCAAGGCGGGCAACCGAGGCAGCAGAAGGGGGGGTCCCACGAAGATCCTCACACCGATCCGACGGTCGGCCCAAGTGCCAGCGTGAGTCCTATAGGAAGGGATGGTGGCAGCAGGTAAACGTGATCAGACGACGGAAAGCAAAGCGAAAGGAGGTATGAGGGCAGCGAGGCGGCCACGAACCGGATACGGAACCGACCGGCAGAATCAGCAGGACAAAGATTGAACACGCTTGGTACGAGAGTCAATGACCCAACAAAACGGAGGCCGGAGAAGGATCCTTCACACTTGCCCGGAGACCCAAGTTGTTCGGCCGACATGGCAACGTGAGAATAAGGGTAATGGAAGGTGGCGGCAAGGGGACGATGGCGGCGACAGCAGAGGCACCAACCAACCAAGGCGTTACGTGAAAGAAGGAGGCCATACGGGCCAGGACGCGGCAAGGGTGATCTTCCGGTGAGCTACCGAGGGACACCCGGTTAAGGAGCGGTGTGTCGAGCCAGAAAGGGCACACCCGAAAGCGAAACAGAAGACGTGCGTGTGGCCATCGAGGGCCAAAGCAAAGCACGGGTACGAGACAGTGTTCGGTACAGACGGTGCTGGACAAGGAGGGCGAAAGACAGCACATGGCGGTGTCAGGAACAAAAACACCTACGCGCATAAACGGACTATGCGGGATGAAGACCGGAAACAAGATCGAGGTCCAAAGGAGGATCCTCCACACCCGCTTCAAAGATCTCGATGGCTCAGTCAGAGTGGCAACGACTGGCGTGGCATGCCAAACCCGAGATAACAAGCTGGTGGGGGCGAGGGGACGACGGCAATCGGAGGCTCCAAACCGGTGGTAGAAGCGCAAGACGAAAGTGGCCAAGCGGGCTACTACGGGGTGTTCCTCGGATGCGGAGGTCACCAGTATGTGGAGAAGCGGAGATGCATGATCTGGCCGGGCGAGGGCCGACGACATGTGCATAGGTCGAAACCGGGGTTCGGCACGGGCGGAGCCGGACACGGGAGGGGACCAAGGCGGTGGAGATCAGCACGGAACGAGAATCCGTACGACGCGGAGGTTGACAGAGGCCAAGCAGGCCATCGCGGGTGCTCCTCAGGCGAAGGACTCCGCGTATCCGAAGGAATGAGAGGCGTGCATGCAGTCAGGCGAAGGGCCAACGAGGAAGCACGAGCACTACGGGATCGCGGCGAATGACCAATCGACAAGTCGAAGAAGCCTATGGCAAGGCGAACGCAAAAGAGGAACCGGAGCCGACGGTTCGAAACGGCGAGGGCAACGTGGCAGCCGGAATGCGGATTACGGAAGACCGGTTCCTCACTGGCCGGAATCTCTCACCCTTCTCCGAACTTGGCACGTACCGGTGGACGTGCGGTTTGGTGGGGGTGGATGTCGTGAAGATTCCGGACCATAGTGAGAAACCGGGGAAAATCGACAGAATCGGGGAAGTGCATCATGTGCACTCACCCTTGTGAAAACGTGTGAATAATAGCGGTTAAGTCGGGATAGAGGATCCCATGGAATAAGGGATTTATCCCACATTGTTACGCATCCCTCTCCTTGTTCTATAAAACGAAGGGAGCGCCCTTTGTAAAAGGGTTGCCCATTTTGTGTTAGTTCTTCTTCTTCTCACTTTAGAGTTCTTTGAGGTCTTTTCCTTCGTGTTTGTTTAGGGTTTTAGCCCGGTGAAGAGCTTGGATGTTCTGTGGGGGCTTACTTCTACTCGGCCTCTTGTGCAAGACCTTGCTTGGCGCGACGAGCCCAAGAGCTCCTCGACGGCGGCTTGGCGGCAGACTACTGTTGTGACCTAGCCTACCTTAGTCCGGCTCGAAGCCGGAGTTGTATCTTGCTCTTGTACATACATACATACATATATATATATATATATATATATATATATAGTGAAGTTCTGTGCATTTGTGTCTTCGTCGATGTCTTTGGAGTTCCTTCTTTCTGGTTTCTGTACATAGGATGTGTGTGCATAGTTAGTGTTGCGAGCGCGCCCTTTTCCCTCTCTCATACGGTTGCTCCCTGTACGTATTCGGAAACGCTCTGGTTGGTGTCTTGGTCGGTCGCAGGAAGAAGTGAGGCTCGACCTTCCATACTCTGTCTCTCTCTCGTCCGAGACCCCCGTGGTCCCGCCCCTTCTACACGCACGCGCGTAACAACGCGACACCGTATGTGGTGACAAGTGCAAACGATAATGCCACATACCACCTTGCAGAGCTAAACGGATCAAGGTTGGCCACACCCATTGTGGGGAAAAGAGTAAAGATTTTCAAGAAAAGACAAGACGAGGATCCTGACCTCGATCACCTCGACAATGAAGATAATAGGACGGATGTGAATGAGGACATGGAAGAATCTGATTGATCACCGTAGCCGAAATCTCGCACTCTCTCTTCTTGGCACGTACCGGAGGAGTGCGGTTTGGTGGGGGTGGATGTCATGAAGATTTTCTGCGATAGTGTGAAACTTGTGAGGAATATGTGAAATCGAGTGTGGTTATTCTCACGAAATATAAAACAATAATAGTGAAGATACTATTTTAAATAAGTTTAATATACAAAAAGATGGAGGTCTTAAAGAGCTTTTGAATGCACTTTGCTACATAACAAACGGACATCTAAGTGTCAAGTTATGTGGGTATGAAGTTTGCAAAGAAAAAGAGAAAAATAAAAAAATTGTGAGATATCCCACATAGACAGGACAAATAAGTTTGCGACCGACCGGTGCCGGCAAACCCAGTTACTAGCATCTGGAGACCTCGGGATGCAGACCGAACCGGGTTGTAGACCGAACAGATGCAAATCGGACGGATCGGTCAGGTCGGTTGATCGCGGTGCATGGTGTTTTAAAGATATTTGGTCCAAAAGCCTAATAGTATTTTGTGCTTTAAAAGGGATGTAAGCAAGACTTAAACCTTGCACCTCCAAGATAGAAAGCAATATACTTACCACTAAGCCAAGTCATTTCCTTAAAGTTATATTTTATTTTTTATTTTCATTATAGTTTTACTTGAAAATTCTCATATGAGAGCTTAAATGAGTGACATGGTTATCATGCATCACATGTAACGCATGAGCGCCAAATGGTAAACATGCATCATGCATTTTATGCATGTCTTTTACCCCACATGCATCATATGCATGGGGGCATCTATAAAAGAGTGGATTAAAAAGAAAAAAAGGGGCGATGTATTAATCAAGAAATTAAAAGTAAGAAATTTGTTATCCAATTGATGTATCAATCTTGTTCTTCAAATCTAAAGTCAAGAGTTCAATCTTAATCTCTCTCAATCTAAAGTCAAGCGTTCTATCTTATCTCAATCTCTCTCTCTTTCAATCTATCTTAATTCCTTTCTCGCTAAAGCTAGTGCAAACTTCGAGTCCTTCTAGTCCAGAACCCCGGTGGTTCCGCCTCACGATCTGCATGTAGTGACGAATCTTCACGACAACGTAATTCTTTTCATAGAATCCCCCGATCTATTTTAACTTGACTTTTTGTGCTTTTCTCCCTTCACACATGCCACATCATGAGAATGTGGAATTCTAAAAGAGTAGAGGTGTGCATGTGTATTTTATTTGTCTAAACCTTATCCTTAATATCGATACAGTTTAATATTTACAATAGTTTACAAAATTATCCACATGTGTCGACAAATGCATCTTCTTGAATCAATTTCCATACATCAATGATCCTAAACTATGTAAGGGGTTTAACATGGCTTCTCACCATGTGTTGATGGAGCCACAACAATCACCCTCACCAAACTCCTTTCATAGTAGAGGTTCCTCGTCTTTGTACTCGTCTTCAAGTCGATCCACTTCATTAAGCTCTTCAATTAATGTCTAATTAGATACGCAAGTTGTCATTTCTTGAAGATCTTCACCCAATTCCCTACCATCAATACCTGAGGTATCTTCTCGTCAAATTTGCAATCATTGCGTACTAAGATCATAGACTTTTCATACTTCATATCGCTCGACCTATCGATGAGAAAACTTCCATAGCCTATTATGTTTAGGGTCAATGCAATACTTGTACAGAAGCATATGGTCGGCCTTGTTCAATCTTTCCTAGTTGTAGTTAATGTTTCTTGTCAAGCTAACCTTTCTTATTATCACCACACCACAAACTTGACATCCATTGGTCTTTTCTTAGATTTACAAGTAATTTTCCCTCGACGTCCTTGTTTCTCTTAACATTATAGCCTAAATGCAAATCATACTCCCAATGAACATTATTAATTTTTGTCCCATCATATGCATGGGGCATTTAATTAGTGACCATACTATGTGTTGTTTGATCTACACACAATGCATACAAAAGAAGTCGCAACCATGTCTTGATTTACCTATCTCATGCCTTCACCAACACTTCAACAATTGAAGTATGGCCCCACTTTATCTTCTTGTTAGTTATAGGTTTTGGGACATTATTAGAGGGATGCCGAGGTTTGTGAAGAAATCATGTGATGCTTTAGAATAAAGTTCCTCATGCTTCATCACAATTTGACTGATGTAATCGTACTTGCAAATAAGATTTTAGAAGAGATAGATGCAAGCAATGTAATCACTAAGATGACCCTTTCAATTCTCCTAGTCACACATCCACATAGAGTGCTCCTTGGGGTAATCTAATAATGTGGAACATTATTAGAGGGTTATTGAGATTTGCGAAGAAATCGGGCGCCGCTTTAGAATAAAGTTCCCCATGGTTCATCACGATTTGACTGATGTAAGTGTACTTGCAAATAAGATTTCAAAAGTGATAGAGGCAAGCAATGTAATTGGTAAGATTACCCTTTCAATTCTCCCAGTCACAATCCACATAGTGTGCCTCCTTGGGGTAACCTAATAATGTGGTGCTATGTAAGTGTTGTTTAGGTATTGGAATCAGAAGAGCAATAGGAACCAGATAGAATACAATCACCAACTTAGAACATCAACTCAAGAGGGTTCAAGTGTCTTATCCACAACAAAATGGACCCTTAAAACCTCATGGACAAAAATTTGGGCTCATTCCCTAACATTCCTCTTGAGATATGCATATTGTTATAATAAAA
Source organism: Azolla caroliniana (assembly GCF_043228905.1). Taxonomy (NCBI): domain Eukaryota; kingdom Viridiplantae; phylum Streptophyta; class Polypodiopsida; order Salviniales; family Salviniaceae; genus Azolla; species Azolla caroliniana. The sequence continues at coordinate 4,118,349 of NW_028230447.1, forward strand.
TATTGACTCCTTTACCCATGATGTGAAAATTAAAATCACCCCTAGCATAACCACAATAACGGAGGATGGATGTAAACCTCTATGCTTTTCTTGGCATGAGGGATCATCTCTATTTGAATATTGATTAACCTATAGAGTATTGAGTGCAATTGTGTATTGGGAGATCAATCTAATGTTGTCTTTGGAAGGGAATTCCAATATGGGACACCCCTAGCCTATTTGTGTGCCTTTCACTTTAGGAGATACATGTTCACACCGTTCGTTCCATCTTGAGAAGAGGAACAAGAATGATTGCTTAGATCTTATCAAAGATGAATTCATAAGCTCAAAGCCACAACATATAAATATACCTTTGAAACAACAAAACCATGATACATGTAAACACAAATTGAACCAAGATTTCCAAAATGTTTTTTCATTTTCATTGTTCTAGATGCAAATTTTTTTATAACGAAGATCTTGTCTTTTGAAGTTTTCTTTTAGCATGTAAAAGAATGCAAGCATATACAACAATTAATAGATTGAATCATTCAAACTAAACATCATTTATGAATTTCATACAAGGAGAGTATCAGCTCTTTAGAGAGGGCCCAAGGAAAACGTCGGAATGACCATGAAATAATGCCCATGATTTGATTCATTAAAAACATTTTGGAAAAAGAAAAAAGGATAGAAATACAAAGGCATATAAAATAAACGGAGTTCTAATATTCTCATTAGGCGGGTGAATGGATAATGGCAAACAAAAAAAGTAGAAGTGATACAACTTAATGAACTTGAAAGATGGCTTGAAGAGTTTGTACCATGCTTTTATCTTGAATCCATCTAATCATTTGTGCTCTTACTTTGTAATAATTAAGTTGTAGTATACACACGTTGCATTAGCACGTTTGGAGGACAAATAAGAGAATGTTATGTGAGCAATCAATTCACAAACTCTAAAAATCTATGCTCATTTGAGACTTCAACAATGTGCTTGTCTTTAAGAAACTTCATGTAAGAAACACTTTAGACAATTGAAATTTCTTTTACTCAATGAACAAATCTCAATTTAAAAGAGCACAAAGTACATATTCAATAAGTCTCTCAACACATTCTTGAAGTTATTCTCCATTATTTGTTCGTTGGTAGACTAAAATTAATGTGAATGAAAGGAGATCCTTTTTATCTTGAATCCATCTAATCATTTGTGCTCTTACTTTGTAATAATTAAGTTGTAGTATACACACGTTGCATTAGCACGTTTGGAGGACAAATAAGAGAATGTTATGTGAGCAATCAATTCACAAACTCTAAAAATCTATGCTCATTTGAGACTTCAACAATGTGCTTGTCTTTAAGAAACTTCATGTAAGAAACACTTTAGACAATTGAAATTTCTTTTACTCAATGAACAAATCTCAATTTAAAAGAGCACAAAGTACATATTCAATAAGTCTCTCAACACATTCTTGAAGTTATTCTCCATTATTTGTTCGTTGGTAGACTAAAATTAATGTGAATGAAAGGAGATCCTTTTTATCTTGAATCCATCTAATCATTTGTGCTCTTACTTTGTAATAATTAAGTTGTAGTATACACACGTTGCATTAGCACGTTTGGAGGACAAATAAGAGAATGTTATGTGAGCAATCAATTCACAAACTCTAAAAATCTATGCTCATTTGAGACTTCAACAATGTGCTTGTCTTTAAGAAACTTCATGTAAGAAACACTTTAGACAATTGAAATTTCTTTTACTCAATGAACAAATCTCAATTTAAAAGAGCACAAAGTACATATTCAATAAGTCTCTCAACACATTCTTGAAGTTATTCTCCATTATTTGTTCGTTGGTAGACTAAAATTAATGTGAATGAAAGGAGATCCTTTTTATCTTGAATCCATCTAATCATTTGTGCTCTTACTTTGTAATAATTAAGTTGTAGTATACACACGTTGCATTAGCACGTTTGGAGGACAAATAAGAGAATGTTATGTGAGCAATCAATTCACAAACTCTAAAAATCTATGCTCATTTGAGACTTCAACAATGTGCTTGTCTTTAAGAAACTTCATGTAAGAAACACTTTAGACAATTGAAATTTCTTTTACTCAATGAACAAATCTCAATTTAAAAGAGCACAAAGTACATATTCAATAAGTCTCTCAACACATTCTTGAAGTTATTCTCCATTATTTGTTCGTTGGTAGACTAAAATTAATGTGAATGAAAGGAGATCCTTTTTATCTTGAATCCATCTAATCATTTGTGCTCTTACTTTGTAATAATTAAGTTGTAGTATACACACGTTGCATTAGCACGTTTGGAGGACAAATAAGAGAATGTTATGTGAGCAATCAATTCACAAACTCTAAAAATCTATGCTCATTTGAGACTTCAACAATGTGCTTGTCTTTAAGAAACTTCATGTAAGAAACACTTTAGACAATTGAAATTTCTTTTACTCAATGAACAAATCTCAATTTAAAAGAGCACAAAGTACATATTCAATAAGTCTCTCAACACATTCTTGAAGTTATTCTCCATTATTTGTTCGTTGGTAGACTAAAATTAATGTGAATGAAAGGAGATCCTTGGGAGATTTATTTCAAAAGATGCATTCGGAGTGACAACAAAATGATTGAGATCTTTTGTTATGTAAAATTTAAATGTATCTTCATTCAATGCATGCATGGTAATTTCCTCCTAGTTCTTATCACTTGTACTTGCAACTACTTCTCACTTTTTCTTGTTCATTGTAATTGTAATCATGACCATAATCAAATGTTGGCCTACCATCGAGTGTATATTTTTGGTGATAAAAAAACAACGATCAAATCCTTGGTGCACAGAAAGTTGTTCACCTCAACACCGTACTCAACAGATCTACACTTTGTCCCTCTAAAGTTGTGCCCATGTTCATATTGAATACTAGTACAAGATAAGCACGAGTGTATATTTTGTTGATAAAAAAAATACATTGATCAAATCCTTGGTGCAAGGAGAGTTGTTTGTCATATCGTCTTACTGAATTGTTCTAAACTTTGTCCATGAAACTATACTTAAAGAGATATAGTATTGGCATGTAGATCTATGATGAGGTACTCATTTGCTTCCATGTTTGACTATTAGTATGCATAATGCTCACCCACTTGTAATGTCATGGGGCCAATAATAATCCCCCCTTCACCCATGTTCGTTTCCAAGGCATAATTCATAAAACAAATTACAAAATATGATAGCTATAGATAGATACAATGGCTCATCACGACTTCAATATCATTGACCTCACCCAAAGTAAAATCACATGCACTTTCTCATTACATGTTACTTTCAATATTTAAAGTATTTCACACTTCCTATGATTTAAAATTTTCATAAGAAACGAATATATAAGTTAGAGTAATTAATTTATGAACATACATTTTTACTTTGAAGCTCGATATAATTTCACAAAGTTCTTATATAATCTCACATTACATAAGGAATAACATGTACTCTTATATGCCCAGTAAAACATGGGAATGTATAAAGAACTCTACATCATTCGGTAATACTAGAATCAAACATAAATCTAGGGGGTAGCATATATACAAAACAAATATATATATAGGGAGACAATACCATGTTCTTGGTGAAACATGCATTTTGGAGAAGTAGGAATTAACAAGAATAAAATTGGCAAATGTGCTTTCTTTGCTTTTTTGTTGAATTGAGCTCGATTTCGTTGAAAGTTGTTCCATGGGGATATCCAAATTTTTATTAAAATAAAAAAACAAGAAGACATTACGTGCTAGAACACATTGTGAAAGTGGAGCCCTTTTATATCTATAAGATTTGTTACATGTGGACATAGAGTCTTCCTCTCATGTCCCCAAGACTTCACATAAAGTCATTGAAGTTCTATAACTTTAGTAACTCATAAAGCTCTAGAAATGAGCTCAATTGTGTTGAGTAGTTCAACATTCATAAATGTTTGCATGCCTTTTTTATCTTTAGCGTTCGGTGCTAGGTTTATGCAATCCTTTTGATGAATCACACATATAACTCTCCAGTATTAATCATAAAATAGAGGTGAAAGGTACATAAAAAATGCAATATGATGGAGGCTCACTCTAAACTAGGTTAATTTACTGCTTAAATCATCTCCTCGACATTCTAATTTCTTGGAATACGTTGTCCAGCAAGGTTCACCCTAATCATAATAAAAGCCCAATTTCCTTTAAGAAGAAAACAAATCCATGTTTCCTTTCACCATCAAGGAATAAAATATGTGAAACATCAAAGATTTGTCCCTAGAAACGATTAACATTTACATGGTATTGCAATAACAATATGTGGATTTGCTACTAAATATTTGCGCATCAATTACGTAGCATTAGTTTATGCTACAATGTTAACATTTTCAAACAAAAATAAAAAAACCATTTTCAAATTTGCTCTTGTTGCTAGGAACGAGGAATATTGAAAGCCACAACCTCAAAGTAAAAAATGCCTTTTCACAGCGAGAGTAATATCAAAGTCTTATGACACCTACTACTTTTGCTTACAAAGCATAAAGTCTACCACGTGTCATTGCATTTATTAGGGTTAAACTTGGAAATATATTCAAGCTTTTCTCTATTTCTCTACTGGCCCACTATACCGTATTTGTTGATCAAATGGGACATATAGTAAATGCTCTTTTACAGCTGGCCTTGGGCATTCGCGGAATCACAAAGGCCTAGGGGCAACGAAGAAGCATAATAGCATTTTATCGAGGGGAACCAAAGCAAACATACAAAGAATCAAGGGGAACCTAAAATAGAAGCCAACAAGTGAGTTTCCACGAAATTGAAAACTATAAGACAATGTTTCCAACCCCACCATACAAAATACAAGTACATGGCTTGAACAATTCCTCTCCTCTAACAAAAATTGAAGACGTATCCATTGTACACTAACGATGCCCAAACCATAAATGAAGGAACATACATAAGAAAAGTGAGAGGAGAATCCATAAAGAAATTAAACAAATATCGAGGCTCGAGATCAGCATAGAAAAGATGATCTCATTTGAAATCTCAATACATAGGTACCCCATGGACAATGCAAATCGGGGTCGATAATGTGATGAACCAATAACGCCTAGAATGTATCCATAGTACACTGTATAATGTCCAAACACAAAGGAAGGAATATATATACGAAAGGTGACGAGAATCCATTAGAGAAATCAAACAAATGACGAACATGTTCATCCATCGAAAATATTATCTCGTTCGAAATCTCAATACAAGTTGTGGACAATGCAAAAATGATATGGGTGAATCAATCAAGCGACAAATGATGCAAAAAGGCTGACTGATTCAATGAACAGACACAAAACAACTGCCAACAGATCGGCTAAGAGATGCCAAAGCAATGGCGACAAAATCGATCGATCAATGAGCAATGCAACATCGATCGCGATGAATCGATGAATCAATGAACGATACCAAAGCGATAGTGGCAAACCAATTAATGAACATGCAGACCTTGAAAAAATGAGAAGACACGATTGTGGCGGAGAAGAATTTTGTTCATGCCATACCAATACATACATGAGTATGTACATACGTACAAATACATGGTGATACTATTACATACATACATGTGTACGTATTCACGTACATACATACAAATACATACGGATGCTATTACATACAATACATACATACAATACATACATACATACATACATACATACACAAACACATACATACATATAGTCTATGTAAACAAACTCTCTCTCTCTTTCTCTGTGTGTCTCTGTCTCAGAGCTATGGCGGAATCCACTGACAGAACTCCTCTTCTTCATGACAAGAATCCGCATGGCGATTGCCCAGGTTGCCTCCTTGCTCGAAGAAAGATAGAATCCAAAGAAGTCCCAAGGAAACAGCTGGTTCTCGTCGCGTTTCTCGTCCTCTGCGCTGGTAACTAATTAATCTCCATTCGCTCATCGTCTTTATAATATGAACCCATTCATCTCTCTCTCTCTCCCTCGTACCAAATGTTAGCTCAACGATACCAATTCCATCGACACACTATATACATACATATGTTTGAGCTCCATGAAGTTTCCACAAAAAATTTCGATAATTGAAATAATTAGTATATACCTTATCCTTATGTTGGACATTATGCTTGAATCTCGGATCTATCAAGCTCATTCTGAGCTCACCATAAGGCCCCTATATTTCTTCAGTTTTTTCTTCTCTTCTTTTCTGATATGCGTGTGTATGCATTTAATCCTGAAATATCTCTCCCTATATTTTTTCTCCTATAATGAAGCAGTTGATTTGTCAAGGTAATCTTGAGAATGATGATGATGATGATTATCATCATCATCTGAATGAATCAATGCCTCGAATAACTAAGCCGTGGTAAAAATTAATAGATTAAAGTCTCCATTTTATCTTACCATCCGAAGGTTGATCAATGCCTCAAATAACTAAGCCATTGTAAAAACTTAATAGATTAAAGTCTCCATTTTGTGTGTGCGTGTATGTATGTATGTATTTTACCCTGAAATATCTCTGCCTATATTTTTTCTCCTATAATTAAGCTGTTGAAGGAAGATTCAGAGATGTTGAGGAATCTTGAGAATGATGACGACGACGATGATGATGATTATCATCATCAGCTGAATGAATCAATGCCTCGTATAATTAAAGCCTCCATTTTATCTTACGATCTGAAGGTTGATCAATGGCTTTGTTTTGGATCGCCATAAGCTTGTTCTTTGTGTTTTTCACCCTGTCTGCATGTAATGAATTAGTGGCTGAGAAAAAATCTTTCTGTTGCTCTGTTGACAGCTTTGCCGATTTCATCACTCTTCCCATTCATATACTTCATGGTAAATACAGGAGGTAGAATAGTTTTTGTAGATAAAAGTCTAAATTTTTAATCTTATTCCTACATTGGTAGTAAATGCACTATGGTCTGCACTATTTTGCTACACAGGTGAGAGATCTAGGTATAGCAGAGTCGGATACGGATATCGGCACATATGCAGGTTATATAGGTAAAAAGGAAATTATAAAAATGGCAAATCCTCTTGATCATTGAATGGTAGTTTGATTTTGAATCTCGTTCAGTTTCTTCCTTTGTTGACTATGTATGTGCAAACAAAAGAAGGAAAACTCTGAAATACCTGCCCTGTGCAAATTTCTTTATTTCCCTGAATGTGCCCAAGTTTCCCTTCATTACCTAAAATGCTGCTGGCTAACGATCTAAAAGAGATCACAAAGAGATGAATTGAATCACATACTGGCCCAATCAGCAGATGTAATTGCTCTGGGGAGACTGAATGTGCTCTTCAGGAACTAATTTAAGAGAAACATGGGTATTTTTTAGAGTTTTGTTTTTTATCACATCAGAATGCAAATCTCCTAATTTTTGTAGACTTGGTTTGTATAAAATATTGTTGCAGGATCAGCCTTCATGTTTGGGCGTTGTCTAACTTCGACACCTTGGGGCATGTTTTCTGATAAATTCGGTCGCAAACCTGTCATGGTTATCGGTACTTCAGCAACGTAATTTGATGATTTTTAAACTTATTTCTCTTGATGTAATTTTGGCATATGATCATGACTTAACTTTCTCTCGATTTTTACTTTCTCAGAATTGTGTTCAATACACTCTTTGGCTTCAGTCCAAACTATTGGGTAGCATTGCTGTCAAGATTTTTGCTTGGATTTTGCAATGGAACACTAGGAACCGTCCGAGTATATGTTACTTTCATCATTTTGAATAAAATGTTTGCTCATTTGTTCTCTTTCTCTTTGGATCATGAAGTAGTCAAAATAACCTTCAATTTGTAGGCATATGTATCGGAGATTTGTATTGAAGAGCATCAAGCGCTTGGGTTATCAGTGGTAAATGAAATGTTTTCTCAGTCCATATGAAATATACTCTTTTTTATTCGTCATCATAGAACGTTTACTGACGTTTGGAGATTAATGGAATATTAGGTGGGCACAATGTGGGGTCTTGGTTTGATAATTGGTCCAGCTATCGGCGGATACCTTGCACTAGTATGTATATAATCCTCCTGCACTAGTATGTATATAATCCTCCTGTTTGACTCCCTTCATTTTATATATTTTGCATGGCTTCTAAGTTTTTCTCAAAATCTTGTCTTCTAGATTAGAGCAATATGTGTAATTTCCATGTCTCTAAGCTCAAACTTTTAATCTATATTCATCTATTATGTGCTGCATTCTATCCTTAGGAGGGTGCTTCAACATTCATTTATGATTTTCCCATATATATTGAATGCCATTGATTGTTTACTCTTGTATTGCATCATTTTTACAGCCTAGCGAGAAGTATCCAACCATCTTTCCAAGTGGATCCCTTTTTGACCAGTGAGTTTTCTGAGAAAAATCTGTAAAACCATATTAAAAAGTTGTTTATATATGGCTATATATTTGTCCAATTTGTATCATAAGTTTTTCCTTGAGTTTTTCAGGTTCCCCTATGCTTTACCATGTTTATGCATATCTTTCTTCTCTGTGGTGGGACTTCTTGTATTCTTTTGGCTTCCGGTAAGCTGCAAAAATCGTACAGAATGTAATATATTCTCTTTATCGATGCTCTGTGGAAAGAAAGAAAGAAAGAAAAGACTTCTCTTTTTGTGTCTACGAGACTATTGCTGCATATCTTTCATATTTCTCCACAACTGGATATTGCAAATGCTTAATGGTGCAAACAACATTATGGAATGCATTCTGTTTTGAAATACATATATGGATGTTTTCTGATAGAAAGAAAAAAAGTTTTCTCCACCAACTGGAGAATCAATGGAAATTGCCAAATACTTATGAATTGAATGTTCACTGTTCTTTTTATTGAACCAGGAAACCGCACACAACCATGCTGTTGTGGTTCCTAGCCAAGTTCCGCATCAGCCTGCGAACAATAGCAACTCAAATGGAAAAAAAGAGGATTACTTGGTTGAAATACCTCAAGAAGAAAATGTAAAAACTGCAAATGTGTCGATATGGAGAAACAAGCCAATGATTGCTGCAATCGCTCTCTACTGTGTTTGGGGATTACATGATATGGCATATTCTGAGGTATATAATTTTTAGAAGCTGTGGATATAATTTTTAGGACCTTTATATGTATATTTTCAAAGTTGTGGGTATATTATATCGAGCCATCATGGGTTTTTACAAATTACTTCCATTTCTTCTGGTTCTGAAATGCTTACATCTTTCGGTAATGCATACATTTTCCTAAAACTCTTGTAAATCCTTCTGTATCTCAGATTTTTTCTTTATGGGCAGTCAGCCCTGCAACCTATGGAGGATTAGGATTGACGACCGCAGAAGTAGGCGATGTCCTTGCCGTCGCAGGTTCAAAACCATTTATTAGTTTAATCCTGTGGATGTTATTTCGTTAGTAAGTATAAAATAAATGCTCAATGAATAGGTATACCTATTGACAGCATTTTTATTCTAGCATTAGTTACATAAAGCTGTAACTAACTCTATTTGCTTCTTTGTTTTTCACTCACTCTCACTCTCTCTCTCTCTTTATATAGGAGCTGCACTGCTTCTATTTCAGGTTTTTGTGTTTGCATTGTTGGCGAAGAGAATTGGTGCTATTTTGATAGCTCGTATTCCAGCAGTAAGATTACTCCCTATTCTTTGTTGTTGTTCACTTCATCTTTGTTATATGTATCAATGCCCACATTCTTTCACTCTAAATTTTTTTGTGAATCTATAGATTTTTGCATTGTTATGATATTGTTGTGCACAAACTGTTGAATTGCATTCGAGCAGTACTTTTCATGTGCTGTTCCAAAACTCTTAACATGTACTCCTCATAGGCTGATTTACACCACAGTTTCAGCCTTTTAAGTGAAGACTTGTAGTTCTCTGGTTTTATTATTGTATTTTATAAGATTGTTTTTTATGAGATTGTTTTTTTGCTTGTTAATCTGATCCAAAAAGTTTAGCATTAATGCTTCTGTTAACAGCTCGATCCAAGACAAATTAGAAAACCCTTTACATTTCTCAGTTTTTTTAACAGGTTATATCGATTCCCTTAACTTTGGTCTATCCTTTGATGGCGTTGTTGAGCGGGCCACTGTTATGGGTGGTTCTTATGTCGGCGGCTTGTATCAAGAACATCTTATCAGTAAGCTGCGTGTTTCGTTGATTTTGTTTACACATATTTCTGTGTCATTGGATTGGTTTTATTTCATAAGTTTTCTATGTGTGTGCATGTAGAGGCATGTGTAGGTCACTCACTATTCATGCTTAGTACATGTATGAGGAGGATGGTGTGCATGTAGAGGCATGTGTAGGTCACTCACTATTCATGCTTAGTACATGTATGAGGAGGATGGGGTGCATGTAGAGGTATGTGTAGGTCACTATTCATGCTTAGTTCATGTATGGGGATCCTCCTGTCTTATATCAACTGAGATTTTTTAAGTTGAATTAAGGGATCCAAGGTTCAAGCGTATGGAACTCTTAACTCAATTCCTTCATGTCGAGAAACGGTGAAGAAAAAAAGTTTCTTAGCATTTTTTTTTCAAATTCATGCATTGGGGAGATATATAGCATATAATTGATTGAAGTTTTGGCTCGTGAAAAATATAAGGATGATTTTGCGAGTCTAGAACAAATCCAAAGCTTGCAACAAGTTTTCTACAATCAAAGACTAAATGCCCGTAGTTAATATTGCTTTAAAGAATTTATGATGAACCATAGAGAGTACATAACAACACAACTGGTCTAGACATTTAAATATAAATTCGACACTTTTGAGCTCTTCATTTGCATTCAATCAATGCACGTATCTCAATAAGGACATCAACTATTGTTGCAAAGTATTTTTCTTTTTTGAAGGACCATTTTCCCTCAATTAGAATCACAAGAAAAGTTAATAATAGCCACATGAGAACATCCAAGTATATTCTTCAATGTACCTTTTAACAATCTTTTGATATAAATTAGATACTCCATAAAAAAGGCAATGTTATTCATAGCTATGAACTTTTTAGAAAGTGATGTTTGAACAAGAAAAAGCTAGAAGGAAGAAAAAATTGTAGCATGGATATAAAAAATGCCATTAGGTTAGACTTCTCAAAAATTTTACAATAGAAACAATCTTGGATAGATGAGAACGGGCATTCAAACAAGAAAAAGATGCGTGGAAAACATTGTAGCGTGAATGTAGCAAGGTGTACTTGGGTTCGCCTATTCACCCCTGTTGATCCCACTATAACATCTCATACGGGTGTCCTAACACTTTCTAAATTGTCGACAACAAGATAATCTGGGTCAATGTTTCAAATTTTAAACACTAGAAACCATGTTGGAGATAAGATTATACACATTGTTTTTATTTTATCCGATGCAAAGTTTGGGACAAAACAAATAGATATCAATAAGTTTCATGTGATAAATTAGACATATGGAAATCTTGGAATAGAGGACAATTTGATTTCCATCTACTTCTATTAATTAAATGAAGTGGATAAGGTCGAGTTTATAAGAAAAGAATTGTAATTTGAAAAGAAAAGAAGAAAATGGCCAGCAATAGTTCCTCGTGACAAGACTAGGTCAAATAGTGTCATTTCTTCTTTCTAAAAAGATCTCTCAAATCATGTTGGCCTTTTAATTGAAACACGTGATCTTTGTCAAATTATTAAGAAGTCTCCAAAGTTCCAACCTAGTTATGTTTTGACCCTATGGATAGCCACAGAAAACTTGATCTTGCAAACTTTTTACATGGGAAAAGGCTTAGGAGCTATGGACAAAATTTAACCACCACATTTATGTTTCAAAACAATTGCACCGAAAGAAGTATGTCATACATATTTAACTTGTATGGATTGATTCTAACAAATTTATTTTTCCTTTGTTGATGTCTGTTGTTTTTTACAGGTAAGCATTATTACTGGCTCCTTTCTTTTGATCAATAACTCTGTGGTAAGTGAAAATGAGAGAGATGTCTGTTGTTGTTTTTTACACGCAAGCATTATTACTGGCTCCTTTCTTTTGATCAATAACTCTCTGGTAAGTGAGAATGTTCAAGACACATGGCATTTTTTGCATTTGCATAAACAAATTGACTTGAAGTTGATAATAGTGAAAACAACATAGGAGATGCATGATGCATCTCGTTTTTCATCCTATGGCACTAGAAAAACATAGATAGAGATGATGATATCAATGTTGATGGTGGTGACATTTCATCAAAAACATGATGAATGTGGCCCAAAAAGAGCAAATATGTATATATATGTAATGGGAGTTTTTGTTTACTATTTGTTAAGTTTTTACCCCTTTTGACTGAAGGTGACAAGCAAGAGAGGGGTTGCTAATGGTATCTCAATGACATTTATGTCACTCTTCAAAGCTGCTGGTCCTGCTTCAGCTGGAGCAATGTGAGTTAATTTGCTTTTTTTACTTTGTTTCTACTATTTGTCCATCCATCACTCCTTCCAAACTCCACTTGCATTGAATCCATAATCACTTCCAAGGTTTTTCTTTATTCACACGAATGCCTTTGAGTTTTTCTTTATTTCCCCAAATTCCTTTGGTCAACAATTCCCAAATGCGAGAAAAATTGACCAAAGATTTGGTCGAGTAAGCATATATAAATTAAGAAGTGCGATTGTTGGACTATAGCTTGCAAGAGCTTGGACATAATGGCCCAAACAACATTCATTTAGACCCGCAACATGCATTTAAGGTTTCATGGAATTTATTAAATTGTCTAAAGAAACATTGATGAAAAATTTGCAGATTTTCATGGGCGGAAACTCGAATGGATGCTTCATTTCTCCCAGGTGAAAGAATATTGGGTTCTTGACCAGGCCATTTACTTTGATTATGAAATATTTACCCAATAAGTCTCTATAGAGCTCATATAACTAACCATATGCCCTTTATTGGTTGTTTATTCATTGTGATGGTGTGTTTTCTTTTTCATATTTGCTAGGCATGTGGATGGTGTTTACTGTGCTCGCTATTCCCGCGTTTATAGCATTCATAATGTCTTTTGATCCTATCCTACCGAGTTCATTAAATAAACCCATTCCTGAAGCCACAATTTCGGAAGCTGAGGAAATAAAAAATCAAGAGTTGTTACGACGTAAATCCTCATTCTCGTACGAGTAGAACTGAATCTCGTCCATAGAATCAACTAGATGTAGCCACTGTAGAGAGAACAAGGTTGCTTGTTTATTTATTTGACATCTAGAAGATACCCATAAATTATAATTCCTTTTGTAAATTGTATAACATTTTATATAAATGGTGCAGATCACTCGATTGTTACTTGATTCTTGATATAGTGTGTCTCTTTGGGTGAAACTAGATTCTAATACTATTTTGAAACTAGTTTTGATTGTCAATGACTCCTTCGAGGGTGTCAAGGCAATGTAAAACTGATATCAAAATAATTAATTAATAACAAATGCATGTGATTGTTTATATTGTTGTTGTGTTTGAGGGCCGTGATATATGGATCACCACTAGCCCATTCATCATGATTTTGGTCCAACTTATACATTCTCTCACAAAAGAATTTTCATATGAACGATTAAGAATGCCCCCAACAGGCTAAGGTTCAACATTTTTTTTTTATCACAATGGGTCTTACAACATTCATTCTATTTGGGAGTTGTTGAACGTCGCGTAACCAAACGTTGAGCACAATTATTGGCCAACACTTGTCTTAATTTGTTACTCCATTAATTATGGCTAAGATTTGGTTTATTTAACATTTTACTAATATACTTGAGACTAAGAGGTGCTAATAGGGATCGACAACGGTTCAGTTTAGGCCTAGCCGGTTCCTAAATTGTTTACGGGATCTCAAACTTGAGCCGAACCGAGCCGAGCAGGTTCACAAACCGGTTTAGGCTAAACTGGTTTGGTAAACGGCTTGTAAACCGGTTTAGAAACCTCCCTCTCTCTCTCTCTCAGATGATCCACTATATACTATAATACTATATACTATATATACTATACATTGTACAAGCTCTCCCTCCCACTCTCTCTCACGTCTATGGTCTCGACTCTCTCCCTCTCCCCTCTGTGTAGTCTCTCTTTTTTTTTATCGTAATTACCTTACCCTAGTGGTAAGTTGTTAGCACTACAAGCATTGCGTTCTGGGTTCGAAACCCAACTTCTTCACCCCTCTATTATATACTTCTTATATATCTCTTAATTCACTAGATGCCACTGTGGAATGTAGGGGTTGAACCCATGACCACCTGGTCTCCATTGGGCAACCTTACCAACTGAGCTACATCCATCTGTGTAGTCTCTCTCTCTCTCTCTCTCCTCATCTTTGTAATCTCTCTCTCTCTCCCCCCTTTGTGTAGTCTCTCTCTCTCTCTCTCTTTCCCCTTGTCTGTTGTCTCTCTCCCCCTCTCTCTAAAGTTTATAAACGGCTTATACGGCTTATACGGCTTGAGCCGGTTTGGCGAGGCTATAGCCAACCCAAGCCAAGCTCAAACCGTTAAGGCTAAACCGAGCCAAACCTAAATCGAGCTGAGCCGCCGAGCCGTTTTTAAGCCGGCTAAGCCAAACGGTTTAGGCTTGAGCCAAGCCGTTGCCGATCCCTAGGTGCTAACACATGAGATAGACCATATGTTAGGTTCCAAGCAAAAACCTAAAAGACTCTTGCACATAAGGAAGACCAAGTTTTCCGAAACTTTTGTATAAAACTTCAAGCATCACAAATCCAACAACTCATGATATTTGATAGGGAGCCATTTTGAATATCGTGGATGGAGCTGAAGTATACAAGCAAAAAAGCCTCATTAAAAAAAAAACAAGAGCCTTTTGCTCATTATTTCCCCAAATGAACCTAGGCATTCCACTATTTGCCCGAAAGATGCCGCGAAGGAGCATATAATGTCTTCAGACAAAGCTATTCGAGCATCCATAGGTGTTGTCTCTCCCCTTTGCAAACCCGAACAGCCCGAAGGCAAAAAGTTGGTTACCCGAGTAGCCCAAAGGCTTCAGTTTGTTTGCCCGAACAGTCCAAAGGTTTTAGTTTGGTCGAATGGCCCTAAAGGCTTCATTTTGCTCGCCCGAATGGCATGTTATTTTCCCATAAAAAGCGTGGTCGATTCGTGTGTCGAGCAAGGGTGTGATTTGTGAACCATTTGTGTATTCTATTTGGGCAGAGTGTGAAGAGTTGGTTGGGTTGAAGGCAGTGCTATTTTTAGGAAGCATGGATTGAGACAGGGGCATTTTGGGAAATAATCAAAACGCAAGGGAATTTGGGGAAATTATAGAAAGATCCTCATCTCATCAAAGCGTGCTGTTTTATCTTCTTCGTAACAGTAGCCCTAATTTGAGTTCTACCTCCCTTCTCAAACCCTAATCCCTTCCAGAAAACCCGCCTTCCCGTCATCACCAAACGCTAAATCCTGAAGCTTCTTCTTCTGCAAGAAAACCCTGATGGTTTCCATGTTTGGCTTGTTCTTGAAGGATTCTCTTTCAAGGGAACCCTAATTCCTCAATCTCTTCCTCCTCCTCCTCCTCCTCCTTCAATCCTGAAGCTCGCTATCTATGGTTTTTTTTTTCTGCTGGGAATTCTCTTTCAATGGATTCCTAATTCCTAAAGTTCCTCCGCTTTCTGCTTCTTTTAGAGAACTTGAAGCTCGCCATGCATGGCTTGTTCTTGAAGGATGGATACCTTAATTTGAACCTTCTTCTTCTACCCTAATTTCTGAATCTTTCCATGTCTTCTTCGTCTTCTTCTCGACCTCCTGATATCTTCTCCATGTGAGAATTGCATCATTTCTTGGCTTCTTCTGTTTCCTTTTTTCCAACATCCGGACCACTTCTCAATTATCAGGAACCATATTTTCATGCCTTTGTTTTCCTTCCATCCTTTACCATCTTCATATTTTCTTCCATATTCAGCATCCGTCTATTCTCCTCCCCACTTCTCCTTTCGCCGGCTCTGTGTGGCATCACTGGTAGCGTTCATGGATTCTTCTTCCTCTTCTTCATTGTTGTAGAAGATGATGTTTGGAAAATGGACCTATTCAAGCGATATGTCAAGTGCATCCATGGCGTGATTCATTATACTCGTCATGAGTTTCTTCAACACAGTAAAGTTTCTTCTTCTCCTTTCGCTTTCATGGAAGATTGTGATAATGTATTTTTTCTTCTTCAAGACAAGCCATGTTTATTCATTTTCTTCCATATTTCTTTCTGAAATTGAAACAGATGAAAACCATTTAGGGAAGAGAAAGAGAAGAAGCAGAGTGTAACATTCTTTGATTTTGAAAGAAGAAAGATTGTACAGAAAAAACTTCTTCCATGCTTTTTGTCTAAATGTTTCTCGGATGAAAAGTTTCAACAATGCAGAAGACCAACTTGAAGAAGAGTTTTGCGTGCGCTTGGAAGCTAAACAAAGATTACCTTATAGCGATGGATGGAAGGATGGCTTAATTTGAACCTTCTTCTTCTACTCTAATTTCTGAATCTTTCCATGTCTCCTCCTCCTCCTCCTTCTTGTTCTTCTTCTCCTCCTCCGGATATCTTCTCCATGTCAGAATGCATCATTTCTTGGCTTCTGCTGCTTCCATTCTTTACCATCTTCATATTTTGTTCCATATTCAGCATCCGTCTATTCTCCTCCCCACAGCTCTGTGTGGCATAACTGGATGCATACTTCTTCTTCGTCTTCATTGTTGTAGAAAATGAAGTTTGGAAAATGAACCTATTCAAGCCATATGCCAAGTGCATCCATGGCGTGATTCATTATACTCGTCACGAGTTTCTTCAACACAGTAAAGTTTCTTCTTCTCCTTTCTCTTTCATGGAAGATTGTGAGAATGTATTTTTTCTTCTTCAAGACAAGCCATGTTTATTCATTTTCTTCCATATTTCTTTCTGAAATTGAAACAGATGAAAACCATTTAGGGAAGAGAAAGAGAAGAAGGAGACAGTAACATTCTTTGACTTAAAAAGAAGAAAGATTGTACAGAAAACCTTCTTCCAAGCTTTTGTCAATATGTTTCTCGGATGGAAAGTTTCAACAATGCAGAAGACCAAATCCAAGAAGACGAAGATGATCATGAAAGAGCTAATTAATGAAGAAGAAGATTGACATGAAAATGAAGTAAAAGACATCTAGGGGAAGGTATTCGAAGAAAACCAGTTTCATTGACACAAAACAAGCTTCACAAGCCATATATTTGTGTTCAGAAAAAGGTAGAATGATTGCTGATGACTGAACCGCTTAGAGAACGACAAGAAGAAGAAAGATTGTACAGAAAAATTTCTTCCAAGCTTTTGTCAATATGTTTCGAGGGTGAAAAGCTTCATGGATGAAGAAGACCAAATCCAAGAAGAGGAAGATGATCATGAAAGAGCTATCAGTGAAGAACAAGCTTGAAATGAAAATGAAGTAAAAGACATCCAGGGGAATATATTTAAAGAAAATCAGTTTCATTAACACAACAAGCTTCACAAGCCAATCTATATGTTCAGAAAAAGGTATAAGGATTGCTGATGAATGGACCGCTTAGAGAACAACAAGAAGAAGAAAGATTGTATGTATTTTATCCTAAAATATCTCTGCCTAAATTTTTTCTCCTATAAATAAGATATGGATTTGTCGAGGTGAAGGAAGATTCAGAGATATTGAGGAATCTTCAATCAATGCCTCATATAACTAAGCCATGGTAAAAACTTAATAGATTAAAGTCTCCATTTTATCTTATGATCCGAAGGTTAATCAATGGCTTTGTTTTGGATCTCCATAAGCTTGTTCTTTGTGTTTTTTCCCCTGTCCGCAGGTAATGAATCAGTGGCTGATCAAAATTCTTTCTGTGGCTCTGTTGACAGCTTTGCTGATTTCATCACTCTTCCCATTCATATACTTCATGGTAATTACAGGAGGTAGAATAGTTTTTGTAGATAAAAGTCTAAGTTTGAAATCATATTCCTACATTGGTAGCAAATGCACTATGGTCTGCAATATTTTGTTAAATAGGTGAGAGATCTAGGAATAGTAAAAGACATCCAGGGGAAGATATTCAAAGAAAATCAGTTTCATTACACAAAACAAGCTTCACAAGCCATATCTCTGTGTTCAGAAAAAGGTAGAATGATTGCTGATGACTGGACCGCTTAGAGAACAAGAAGATGAAGAAAGATTGTACAGAAAAACTTCCCTCAAGCTTTTGTCAAACTGTTTCTGAGATGAAAAGCTTCATGGATAAAGAAGACCAAATTGAAGAAGATGAAGATGATGATGAAAGAGCTAATTAGTGAAGAAGAAGATCGACATGAAAATGAAGCAAAAGACATCCAAGGGAAGATATTCAAGGAATAACAGTTCCGTTAACATAAAACAAGCTTCATAAGCCATATCTTTGTGTTTAAGCAAAGGTAGAATGGTTGTTGATGACTGGACCGCTTAGAGAACAAGAGGAAGAAAAATTGTACAGAAAAACTTCTTCCAAGCTTTTGTCAAACTGTTTCTGGGATGAAAAGCTTCATGGATAAACCAGACCAAATTGAAGATGACGAAGATGATCTTGAAAGAGCTATCAGTGAAGAAGAAGATCAACATGAAAACGAAGTAAAAGACATCCAGGGGAAGATATTTAAAGAAAATCAGTATCCATTAACACAAAACAAGCTTCACAAGCCATATCTTTGTGTTGAAGAAAAGGTAGAATGGTTGTTGATGACATGCTTTTGTCAACATGTTTCTCGGATGAAAATTTTCATGGATGAAGAAGACCAATTTGAAGAAGAAGAAGAGAGCTCTGTCCACTACAGCAATAAGGTACCACATGGGGCTGAGAACCTACTAGGCCCGCAGGATGCGGACATGGGAGACACTCCCCATCAATGTCCAATAGTTAGAATTAGAGTCTCGTAACTTTGGAGTTAACATATGGGAAACAACTCACTCATATTGCATGTGTGCCCTTCAGTCATTGGAATCTACAAAGTTTATTATGGCAGATGGGAGGAAAATAGAACCACAATGAGGCACACATATGGGAATAGACAGAGTAGTGATGTGAGATCGCATTTGAAGTTTAGTGTCCGGTTTTGTTCTTTAAGCCTTCTTACTTGGTTCGTTTTCCAAACATGTTTCTATAATGTTTGGTTCGTTTTGAAGCCTGTTTGAAGGGCATCGTGGAGGTTTGTTTCTTGGTTTGAAGGGTCACAAACAAGTTTGGTGTGGTGTTTTCTTTCACTTCAGCCTTTGATACGAACTCAAATATTATGAGAGGAAGTGCATTGATGAAAGTAGATGGGTGTGAGGATGAGCATCAAAAGTTGAAGAAAGCAGAAATATAATGATGGTATGGAACATGAGAAGATATCTTATGTGGCTATCGTTTATGGGGTAGATGTCCAAACAAAGTCTCTCGATTCAGATACTCAATGTCATATTATTAATATGTTAGTGTTGATGCTACTGTCATGATTTGGGGTGCTCATGTGAAGAAAAGCATCAAAGTTTAGGTTTATGAAAGGTTGAAGGTTAGGATGAAGGCATGATTGAAAGGATATGTGATAGGATGAGGTTCAAGACAAAAACAATTATAACTCAATTGGCAAGAACTTACTCTCATTCTTGGATTGAAACGGTCAAGGGTTGGAATCTTTGAAAGGTGGAATTCAATGGGTCAAGTGGAGGCAATGTGAATGGATGGACATGATATCGGAGGCCCGTACAAACTAGGTACAAAGAAAAACCGTGAGGAACAAAGTAGTGTGTAAGTTATTATTAGAAGATGTCATATGTTGATACTGGTGTGTGGGGAAGATAGTGGCAAAAATGTAATAGTTAAATGCCAATGAAGCTACCAAGCTCTTCAAGCGACTAGGTGTAAAACTTAACTTCGCCATGATCTATGGAGTAAAAAAGTTTTGACATTTCTTGTTGGCTTGCCATCTTTGCTTCTACGTTGACCATCAAATCTTGTTATTATCTCCACAATAAGACCAATGCTAAGATGGATCGTCACCCTCTTGGAGTTCAATTTTAAGCTCATGTACGAGAAGGCGAAGATCGCATCCTTGCCAACCATTTCTCAAGATTGCCAAGCAGCGAAGAGGCTAGAAGGATCGAAGACAAATTGCTTGATGTCGCCTTCTTCACTATCAACATTGTGGCGATTTGGGCATATGGCATTGTTCAAGTACTAACCGAAGGGACACTATATTGAAAACAACTAAGTCATGCAAATGCCTCAGTACTCCTACAGAAATAAGGCTTATACATCGAGCGGCCTGTCGTTTTAGGATCGGTGCTAAACTAGCTAATGCATGATCACATCTAAAAAAGGCACCACAAAAGAGACCCCCAGCGTAAACCCAATCAATACAAGCGACGACCTGACCAAGAACACTATATAAGAAAGCAATTACATCGCACACTTACCATCATGAACGTAAATAATGGTGGATGCTACAAAGGAAGCTTAACTGAAGACAGAGAAATACTCGTAGTGGTAATGAAGCTCGTAAATTCACAATTTTGGACCAATATCCATGGGATATTTGCCAATGAAAAACACAAAGATCAAGCCACCTTGTGGTGTGTTTGCAAAATATTATCAAAAGCACAAGGTTGCATAACGGTGCCGCACAATTCTAACTGCTTACGCAAAGTCAGTCAGGAAAATTGTTCTCCCCTTGATGACATGAATTGACAAAGAGCACAACAAAAGCAAAGCAAAATGACACCATGCAACACTAGGTTAAGAAGACCAATGTGTGCACACAACACAACGGCAACCCAAAATTAGCCAAGGATAGTTGTGCCTTTATCCACCAAGCATATGTAGGTTTGGTTAACCAAATTATTCCCAATGTCAAGAGTCAATCAAAGATGGATCTCCATACTTAACATGGCAACGCAAGGAACAACCTTGAGAAACCATATCAGTAAAACTCCTCATTTGTCACCAAGAGCATACGTAAAAACTTTAGCAAAATGTTGGGAAACAGGTCCCTCCGGATGGGAAGAGCACGAGCCGAATAGGAGGCATTTGATAGGTAACTCAATTGAGGCTAAAAAATCAATTGACCCATAAATCTATAACGCCGAATCGGCCGAATCCGATTGGGCTATTAGTAAATAGCTTAGATGTGCCCATTATGGCTATGTCTGTAAATAGCCCATATTGTATATGAGTATAAATATAATTAGGGCAAGTAGTTAAAGAAGGATGATCATTGTTGAAAAGTTATTGTAAGTAGTTGCCTTTGTAACTGGAGTATGTGTGTGAGTTAGTAGAAACTCTGTTGTAACCGTCTGTTTGACAAAGACGAGCTCAAGGTTGTTGCATGCGAGTCTCATTGTATCGTCTCATACATAGTGTAATAGTTCGGAGTCTGTGGGCTCCCGTGGTTTTTCCCTTTAAGGGTTTTCCATGTAAAATACTGTGTCCTCTTGTTTGTATATTCATTTTCAATTATTTCATTTCCACTTGTGAGTGATAATCGGTTGTGGCCGATCCCATATCCCACAGAAAATGCATATGAGATATATTTTATACAAAGTCTTACAAAAATATTCTATAGAGTACACGTTACACACATATATTATTATATGCACAATTATATACAAATACATATGTATATACATACCAATAACCAAACACAAAAAATATATATAAATAAGTCAATTACATATTATATATATGTATACACAATGCACATACACATTAATATGTAAGATTACGTAATATATGTATTACAAATATACATACATACAAACAAGTCCATATATTACACACACACACACACACACACACACATAAATAAGTTCTATACTATATATCATATAATCCATACATATTACACAATATACAAATTTACATACATATACATACATAGATATAGTACATATGTACATACGTATTCCACATATAATCATATATATAGGTTATACATGAGCATACAAACTACGTTACTTACATATATATACATAGATATATACAAATTAGTTTATACGTGCATATTACAAACATTCATCCATATACGAGCTATACACATACTGGACATGAAAATATCCTGAAAATATATACACATAAATGCATTATGTATAGACACATACATACATTCATACATGTACATACATATCACCATATACACACATATGCTCATACTCACTACGATAGTATATATATACATACACATGCACACATTAGATATATATATAAAGATTATGCAAATATTATACACACGCATCCATTCACATTGAATCATGTACATAGATGAATACGCAAACAAACGTACGTACATACATACGTTACATATGTACATACATATTCTACACATCCCCCTTTATATCGGTCATACAAACTACAATACCATACACACACATTAGATATATGTATACTTATAGATACATTGGATATATGCATACATATTATGTGTATATTGCAAACATACATCCCAATATGAGCCATGTAAAGAATCAAGAGATGGATTCTTGTGAAGCGGAAGAGATGTGAGTTGTGTGTGTGTGTAAGAGAGAGAGAGAGAGAGAGAGAGAGAGAGAGAGAGAGAGAGAGAGAGAGAGAGAAACACAGAGAATAAACAAGGTAAAAGTATATTGACAAAGGAGAAAGACTCAACATTATACAAGGTGGGAGGAGGGTGCTTTTATGTAGTCACCCTCTCTCTTCATTAACTACAAGGCTCATGGAGCATGGGGAATGTGAAAGCTCATAAGTTATGTGTCATAGAATATGATTCTATGACTCATACTAAATGCTAGAATACAAAGTGGTGACATAATGGTGACTCTTGACCGTTGGAGTGTCTCTTCACTCTCAAGGTGAGTTCACACACTAGACCAAGTTGAGCTTGATTCTCAACACGCCCCCTCAAGCTCAAGTCGGGTCGGTTTCAGACTATATCCGAAATCCGCTTCAACTCGCGTTCTGGAGTCCGCGTCAACTCGTGTCGACTCGCATGTATGCGGAGTTGCGGAATCCGTGCTCCAGCTTGCGTTGTGCGTAGTTACGAAGTCAGTGCTTCGGCTTGCGTCTTTCTTTTGCAGAATCTACGCGTTATTGCGTAGTGTCTTCAGTACTCCCCCTCAAGCTTGGCAAGTCAGGGATCGTCAATTCGAGATCGGTCATGAATTGCCATAGCTTGTCGGCTCCTAAGGCCTTAGTGAAGATGTCGGCCGTTTGAAGATTGGTGCTAATGTGTTGTAGGTCGACATCGCTAGCCAGGACACGCTCTCGGATGAAGTGATAGTGCACTTCGATGTGCTTTGTTCGCGCGTGGAACACTGTGTTCCGAGCTAGATAGATACTGCTCATGTTGTCGCAGTAAAGGGGAGTCGGATCCTTGATGGGTACGCCCAGATCCTTCAAAATCCTCTTGAGCCATACGGCTTCACACGCAGCTACGGCTGCGCCCCTGTATTCCGCCTCCGTACTCGAAAGAGCGACGATAGGCTGCTTCTTGCTACTCCAGGATATTGCTCCGCTGCCAAGGGAGAAAACAAATCCGGAGGTTGATCTTCTATGGGCTTTGTAGCCAGCCCAATTGGCATCGGTGTACCCCTCGAGTCGTATTGGCATCGCAGTCTTGTAGAGGATGCCGCAATCCATTGTGCCACTCACGTATTGTAGAACTCGCTTAGCGCAATCCAAGTGAGTATCACGCGGTGTTTGCATGAATTGGCTAAGGAGGCCGACCGGATAACTGAGATCGGGTTGTGTGATCGTGAGGTAGATGAGACTCCCGATGAGTTGCCGATACTGAGTCGGCTCACACGCTTTGGTGCCGGAGTTCGCATCTAGTTTGAGATTACGATCGAGCGGGGTTGCCACGGATTTGCACTCAGCCATCCCGAACTTGTATAACAAGTTGAGAATATAGTGCTGTTGAGAGATTATGATTCCGGCCGGAGTCCGAATTACCTCGATGCCGAGGAAGTAGTGGAGCTCCTTCATGTCCGTCATCTCGAACTTGTCGGAAAGGAGGGATTTGACCTTAGTGATTTCGACGAGATGCTCACCTCCAATGAGTAGGTCATCCACATATAAGATGATGATGATCGGACTTGCGGAATTGCTTCGTATGTAGAGGGAGTTGTCCGATTTTGACATATGGAAGCCGATTTGATGAAGATATTGCGTTATCTTCAAATGCCAAGCACGCGGTGCTTGCTTGAGGCCGTAGAGTGGCTTCGTGAGTCGGCAAATCGAGCATGTGGTCGTGAACACATGTCGCCAAACAATACATCACGCGGCTTGCGGCTTGCTCCCATGTTGCGTATCCTGGAGCCGCTTCGGCGGGTCGGTCTTCATGCGCTCCTTTGATGTAGCTCCAATAGCCTTGTCCGACAAGGTATTGGTGCATCTTGTACTCCCAAAATGCGAAGTTGTTTCGATCCAACTTCTTAGTAGGGAGAGCGCTCCCCATTTGAGTATTCATTATGTCGATTCTTCTTCTTCTTCTTCTCTCTTCGAATGTGAGCTATGTAGCGAAGCTACAATAGCGATGAGCCGGTTCTTGGTCGTCGGCGTGGAGCACAACACACGATCACGATGGGGCGAATGGGCTAGATCGAGCTACCAAATCGCTCTGACACCATGTAAAGAATACAGAGATGGATTCTTGTGAAGCGGAAGAGATGTGAGTTGTGTGTGTGTATAAGAGAGAGAGAGAGAGAGAGAGAGAGAGAGAGAGAGAGAGAGAGAGAAACATAGAGAATACACAAGGTAAAAGTATATTGACAAAGGAGAAAGACTCAACATTATACAAGGTGGGAGGAGGGTGCTTTTATGTAGTCACCCTCTCTCTTCATTAACTACAAGGCTCATGGAGCATGGGGAATGTGAAAGCTCATAAGTTATGTGTCATAGAATATGATTCTATGACTCATACTAAATGCTGGAATACAAAGTGGTGACATAATGGTGACTCTTGACCGTTGGAGTGTCTCTTCACTCTCAAGGTGAGTTCACACACTAGACCAAGTTGAGCTTGATTCTCAACAAGCCATACACATACTAAACTTGAAAAACACCCTGAAAATATACATTACATATTACATGTATACACATACGTGCATTCATTCATACATTGCTACACGTATATACGTACATATGGCTACAATGGTACAAATATTTTACAAACAAACATCCATCCATACATTACATTCATACATACATATCATCACACACACACACACACACACACACAATGGTCATACACACTATAATAGTACATATATGTTAGGAAACAGCTCCTTCCGGATGGGAAGAGAGAACAAGATGTGGAGTACCCGGCAACGGAAGACCCGGTGAGAATCGGATGACGAGTGCCTGGCAAGGGCCGGATGATGCAGGCCCGGTGAGAACCGGATGACGAGTACCCGGCAAGAGCCGGATGGTGAAGGCCCGGTGAGAAGTACTCACCGGATGAAGGGACATATTCGTAAATATGTTTTTCTGAGAGTCCATCGGGGCCATATTTGTAAATAGCCGAAAAGTCATATTAGTATAAATATGACTTAGGGCAAACTTAGTCAAAAGTAGAGTTGTTGTCATTCTTGTTGGTGCAAGATTAGAATGCGTAACTGTGTACACCCGGAGAGAGAGAGAGAGAGAGAGGAAGAGGTCGTTGCATCTATTGTAACCGCCGCATGTAGTGAAGATAGCAAGCTCGAGGTCGTTGCCTCGGTGCTTTACTATTGTACATTGTGATATAGTGATAGTTTGCAGTCTGTGGGTTACCGTGGTTTTTCCCTAGTTTGAGTTTTCCACGTTAACATCTTGTGTACTCTTCTCTTCTTTGTGTTGTGCGTTCATCACCCGTTTTCTGTGTTTAATCCTAGGCTCGGTTGTGGCCGAGCGTTGTTCATCAGGAGCGTGTATTCCTGTCAAAGTGGTATCAGAGCAAAACGACACAGAAAATGGACAAATCGTTGGGCAGCATGTTCAAGCTCATTGGCTCCAACTATTCAGTGTGGAAGTCGAAGATGAGGGACATGCTCGTGGTTAAAGATCTTTGGTTGCCGGTTCAGTTCGGGAACAAGAGACCGGACAAAATCGATGCCACGATATGGGAGGTGATGCACATGAAGACAACGACGTATATACGGTGCTTCATCGACATGAGTCTATACAACAACTTCAATGAAGAGAGTAAGGCTCATGAGCTCTGGGAGAAGATCGGCATTATGTTTTAGAACAAAAATGTTGTTAATCAGGTTTTGGTATTTCGGAAGCTAGTAAGACTCCGATACCAAGATGGCTCCAAGATGGCGGAGCACATGAATGCCTTCCAGGGGCTGATCCACCAGGCAACATCATTGGAAGTACCTCTCGCCGATGAGGTACTAGCGTTACTCCTGCTCGGTTCCCTCCCGATAGTTGGGAGACGTTGGTTGTCACTTTGGGCAACGCCGGGCCGGAAGGGAAACGGTTATCCCTAGCAAGAGTGAAGTCGAGCTTGCTAGATGAGGAGGCACGTCGGAAAGATAAGGATACGAGCTCCGACTCCAAAGCGCTCATTATCGAATCGGAACGCGGAAGACAAAGGAACCGTAGTCCCTAGAACCGGGAGAAGTCGGGGACACGGTCAAAGTCAAGGGGGAGGCCTACCTGCTTCTATTGCGGCAAGCCGGGACACTTCTAGAAAAACTGTCGGCACTTCCGAAAAGACAAGGAAACCAACGACACCGATTCGAAGCGGACACCGGACCGGAACGGTAAAAACCGGAGGGGAACGAACCGGAAGGGAACGACGGCAATCGTGGCAAGTGAAAAAGAGTTGATGCTCATCACCGAGGAAAGTGACCTAAACCTTGCCGGCGACGAGATGACCTGGGTGGTCGACTATGGAGCGTCGTTCCACCTTACCCCGGACCGGAAATGCTTCTCATCCTACTCAGCCGGTGATCATGACTATGTTTGGATGGGGAATGAAGGTACATGCCGAATTGTCGGCATAGGAGACATGTGGTTGACAACACCAACCGGATGCAAGCTGTTGGTGAAGGATGTACGACACATTCCGGAGGTTCGTTTGAACCTGATATCAGCCGGTCGGCTAGATGATGAAGGCTACATGGGTAGCATCCGGAACGGTGTTATGAAGTTCAACAAAGGGAGCTTGATTGTGGCTCAGGCCCGGAAGGTCAACACACTATACCTAATGAATGCCCGGTTATGCGCGGAAGAAGTGAACATGGCTTCTGACACTGCCAGTGAGCTGTGGCACAAGAGGTTGTGTCACATGAGCGAGAAGGGGATGAAGAGGCTTGCAAACAACAACGTCATTCTAGTGAAGAACGTGCACTTGGAGAAGTGCACTGATTGTCTGGCCGGTAAACAAAACCTGACCTCCTTTCGATCAAGGCCACCGATGAGACGTAATGCACCACTGGAGTTGGTGCATACTGATGTGTGTCAAGTGGACACGAAGTCACATGCCAGATCGCAGTACTTCGTGATGTTCATAGACGACCACAGCCGGAAGCTGTGGGCCACACCGTTGAAGACGAAGGATTAGGTGCTATTCGTCTTCAAAGAACTCCACACAAGAGTGGAAAGAGAAACTAGCCGGAAGTTGAAGGCGGTTCGAGCACATAACGGAGGTGAATATCGAGGACAGTTTGAGGAGTATTGTCGCTCGAAGGGAATCCGGCTCGAATTTACCATGCCGAAGATGCCGAAACTAAACGGGCTGACCGAGAGGATGAACCGGACCATAATGGAGAGGGTCCGGAGTATGGTGGCGCATGCAAAACTACCCAAGAAGTTTTGGGCAAGTTTTGGGCTGAGGCACTATCGATGACGACATATGTGATAAACAGATCACCCTCAGTACCCTTGGACGGAAACACGCCTCAGAGAGTATGGATCGGTAAGGAAGTGTCCTACCGGCATCTGAAGGTGTTCGGGTGTCTCGCGTACGTGCATGTAGCTAAGGACCGGAGAGGAAAGTTAGATCCAAAGACCCGGCCATGCATATTCCTCGGTTAGGGCGACGATGAGTTTGGCTACCGAGTGTGGGACCCGGTCGACAAGAAGGTATTCCGAAGTCGAGATATTATCTTCATGGAGGACAAGACGCTCGCCGACTGGGAGTCGGAGAAGAAGGTAATGAACTCCGAGTCAATCGGTAAGGATCGATTCTACGATGAGCAGACCCAACCGGCAAGAGACCGGTTAGCACTCGATGAACCCGCCGGTTACGGTGAGGATCCCGAACCGGCAGAAGAAGAAGTAGAGGAAGCTGAAACCGGAACCGGCCAAGACCCCGAATCGGATTTGGATGAAGATCAAATAGTGGAGCCGGTTGCCGAAGGCCAAAGACGGAGATATCCTCTCAAAGAGAGAAGGGCCCCCCGAAGATTTTCGGATGTAGAGCATGTGCTGCTGACCGATGAGGGAGAGCCAGAAAGCTTCGAAGAAGCGAAGGATGACGCCCATAGCCGCAAATGGTTAAGTGCCATGCAGGATGAGATGGATTCCCTACATGAGAACCATACGTACGAATTGGTGGAGTTGCCGAAAGGAAAGCGGGCACTCCGAAACAAGTGGGTGTACAAGTTGAAACCGGGAGATGCCAACAACCCCCCGAGATACAAAGCCAGGATCGTGGTGAAGGGGTTCTAGCAGAAGAAGGGTGTGGACTTTGACGAGATATTTGCCCCGGTAGTAAAGATGACCTCCATCCGGACGGTGCTGAGTATAGCGGCAAGCATGGACCTCGAGGTAGAGCAGCTGGACGTGAAGACGACATTCCTTCACGGTGACCTCGAAGAGGAGATTTACATGCAGCAACCGGAAGGATTCGTGGAGAAAGGGAAGGAGCACCTAGTTTGCTGGTTGAAGAAGAGCCTATACGGACTGAAGCAGGCTCCCCGACAATGGTACCTGAAGTTCGACTCCTTCATGATAGATCAAGGGTACCACAAGACGCAAGCCGATCACTGCGTGTTTGTGAAGAAGTTCGAAGGAGGCGACTTCCTGATACTCCTTCTGTACGTGGACGACATGTTGATCGTCGGACGGGACCAAGCCAGAATACGGATGCTGAAGAAGGCTCTCAACCGAACTTTTGCAATGAAGGACTTGGGTCCGGCAAGACAGATGCTGGGGATGCATATCATCTGGAACCGGCCAACGAAGCAATTGTGGTTGTCATAGGAGACGTACATGACAAAGGTGCTTCAGAGGTTCAACATGTCAGATGCGAAACCGGTCAGATCGACACTTCCGGCAAACTGCAGGTTATCCGGTAAGCAAAGCCCGAAGACGAAAGCAAAGAAGGAGGATATGATAAAGGTTCCATATGCCTCTACCGTCGGGAGCTTAATGTACGCAATGGTGTGTACTCGACCGGATATTAGATACGTAGTCAGAGTGGTGAGCCAGTTCATGAGTAATCCCGGCAAGGAACACTGGAACGCGGTCAAATGGATACTCTGGTACCTGAAGGGCACTACGAATATGTGTCTCCAATTCGGCTCCGGTAAACCTCAACTTGACGGTTTTACCGATTCAGACATATCGGCTGATGTGGATACCAGCCGGTCTACATCCGGGTATGTAATGACATATGCAGGGGGAGCTGTTTTGTGGCAGTCAAGGCTGCAGAAGACGGTTGCGTTGTCAACCACGGAGGTGGAGTACATGGCGGCTGTGGAAGCCGACAATGAAATACTATGGATGAAGGACTTCATCGGAGAGCTCAGTATCCAACAAGATGAATACCGGCTATATTGCGACAGTCAAAGTGCCATCCACCTTGCTAAGAACGCAGTGTACCATTCCAGGACGAAGCACATCCAGCGTAAGTACCACTGGATCCGGGAGCGAGTAGAAGATCGAGAGTTCATGCTGACGAAGATCCACACGACCGAGAACAGGTTAGATATGCTGACCAAAGTACTGATACCCGACAAGCTGGATGCATGTCGGAAGCAGATCGGACTAGTAAGACATCCCATGCCGGAGTGAAGGGGGAGTTTGTGAGGAAACAGGTCCCTCCGGATGGGAAGTGAGAACCAGATGTGGAGTACCCGGCAACGGAAGACCCGGTGAGAACTAGATGTGGAGTACCCGGCAACGGAAGACCCGGTGAGAATCGGATGACAAGTGCCCGACAAGGGCCGGATGATGCAGGCCCGGTGAGAACTGGAGGACGAGTACCCGGCAAGAGCCGGATGGTGAAGGCCCGGTGAGAAGTACTCACCGGATGAAGGGACATATTCGTAAATATGTTTTTCTAAGAGTCAATCGGGGCTATATTTGTAAATAGCCGAAAAGTCATATTATTATAAATATGACTTAGGGCAAACTTAGTCAAAAGTAGAGTTGTTGTCATTCTTGTTGGTGCAAGATTAGAATGCGTAACTGTGTACACCCGGAGAGAGAGAGAGAGAGAGAGGAAGAGGTCGTTGCCTCCGTTGTAACCGCCGCCTGTGGTGAAGATAGCAAGCTCGAGGTCGTTGCCTCGGTGCTTTACTATTGTACATTGTGATATAGTGATAGTTTGCAGTCTGTGGGTTGTCGTGGTTTTTCCCTAGTTTGGGTTTTCCACATTAACATCTTGTGTACTCTTCTCTTCTTTGTGTTGTGTGTTCATTAACCGTTTTCTGTGTTTAATCCTAGGCTCGGTTGTGGCCGAGCGTTGTTCATCGGGAGCGTGTATTCCTGTCAATATATACATACACGTACATACAGTAGATATTACATAGATATTATGCACATATTATAATCACACATCCATACACATTGAATTATGTACGTTGACTTATGATACATACACATACATACATACTACATGGGAATTCAATGCACTAGCATAGAATTCCCGTTGAAACCTGTGAGCATACCCCCTTGTCGGTTGAGTCGAACTGAAGAGGATGAAATTGCCCTACAAATCAAGGAATACTTGAGGATGGGACACATCCGGTATAGTAAATTGTCGTGGGGAGCTCCTGTCATCTTAGCCAAGAAGAAGGATGTAACTTGGCGAATGTGTGTGGATTACAAGGGTTTGAAAAAACTCACCATTCCCAATTCCTACCCTTTGTCGCATTTTGATGACTTGATAGATAGACTCCAAAGTTCAAGATATTTTACTAAGATAGACTTGCGTACAGGTTATCATTAGATCAGGGTTTCGAAGAAGATGATTCCGAAACAACTTTCCGAACTCGTTATGGTCGTTATGAGTTTTGGGTTCTACCATTTGGATTGACAGACGCTCTAGCCACATTCCAACAACTGATGAATGATATAGTCAAATATTAGCTTGGCGATTTCGTAGTTGTATTCCTTGATGACATCATGCATTTTCTGTCTTTAGTGTGCGGTGCTTGATTTATGCAAAATCCTTTTGATGAATCACACATTATATAGTTCTCTAGTGTTAATCATAAAATAAAGGTGAAAGATACATACAAAAGGCGATCTTATGGAGGCTCACTCTACACTAGGTTAATTTACCGCTTAAATCATCTTCTCAACATTCTAATTTCATGGAATACGTTGTCCAGCAAGGCTCACCCTAGCATTATGTAGCATTAGTTTATGCCACAATGTTATCTTTTTCAATTTTGCTCTTGTTGTTAGGAACGAGAAATATTCAGAGCCATAGCCTGAGAGTAGAAAATGCCTTTCATAGTGAAAGTAATCTCGAAGTCTGTAAACGATTACTTGCGGAAGCGTTAGAAAACAGAGAAAGTAGAGAATACACAGAGTACACGGGAGAGACAGAGAGAGCAGAACGTAAAAGCTATATTCAAAAAAATATAAACACTCTATTCTTACAACTATGCTCAGTAGCAGTATTTATACAAGTCCTCGTGGGACTGACAAAAGTACCGTGTACTTCAATGCTCACACGAGCATCTGACACTTACTACGAGACTATAACTGCCTAGTAATCTAAACTAATACTAGGCTTCCGGTTACCAATTGGTTCCGGCTAACCGGCTCCCCAGCTCACCGACTCTGTTGCTTGCCGGCTCGGTTGCTCACCGGCTTACTGATCCGTCTCGTTCACCGGTTCAGGCTTATCCAGCCGACCCGGCTCCAGTTGAGCTTGCCGCTCAACACTCCCCCTCAAGCTCAACTAGAGGTTGGATCCTAGTGTCAGCCTCTGTGGCAGTCGGTTCTTCCAACCGACTTCTCCTGGCGTCGCTCTGCCTTGCTCGCGCTCCTCGTCCGGTCCGGTCTTGTTTGTCGCGACCCTTCTAGTTCTACATGCCTCGACCTTCTCGGTCGGCATGTCTGCTCAATAAGCCCCTCTCAGCTCCTTCGCTTCTATGACTCCGGCACTTGCCGATCCGTCAATTCCTCCGCGATGGCATCGACTTCCGCTGCATCCGTGTCTACTTGGCCTCTAGTTGATTCAGTTCATCCGGATCCGTCTGTTGATCCGAATCGGTTGTCTTCGATTCGTTCCAGCTCTTTTCCGAATCGGTCACTCCCGACTCGTTCTAGCTCTTGTCGGAGTTGGTATCCTCCGACTCGTCTTTTGGTTTAAGGCCCTTCACCACATCAGACCACGTTCGGGTCTTGGCCTTGCTTCCATCCTCGGCTTCTTCAGTCGGTTCACCGAAGTCGAATTCTTCATTTGACTCCGTATCTCAGTCACTGCCGCCGTGATGATGATGATTAACTCCGCATAGTATGCACTTTTCTTCCTGCGTGCACACTTCTTCTTTCCGGTTGGCTCGGTCCTCCTTGACCTTGCCACCACTGCCGCTCACTCTGACTTGTTCGGATGTGTTGACTTTCTTCGTCGACTCGGCTTCTTTTTCCTCCTTGTCTCCCCCTCTTCGGTTCTTCCCTTACCGGTGTCGGCAACAGTTTCTTTGCCTTTGCCCGTTCCGGCGGTGTCTTTGCCCCTTCTTCTCCCCCTCAAGTGCAACACGTCGAGATGCTGAACACCAAGCATGTCGGTAAAGTGCTGCAACTTGTCCGATCCGAGCGGCTTGGTGAAGATGTCAGCAACTTGCCGATCCGTGTGAACATACCGTAGTTCAACTTCACCGCTCAGGACCCGCTCACGCACAAAGTGATAATGCACTTCTATGTGCTTCGTGCGAGCATGGAACACAAGGTTCTTGGTGAGTTGCATGTTGCTGATGTTATCACAATAGATCGGGATCGGGGTTGGTAACTCGATCCACAACTCTTGCAGCAGTCGCCGAAGCCAAATGGCTTCGCATGTGGCAACAGTCGCACCCCGGTACTCAGCCTCAGTGCTTGACAGAGCCACTGTTGGCTGCTTTTTGATGCTCCACGCAACAGCTGCGCTCCCAACGGAAAACATAAAACCGGAAGTGGATTTGCGATCCGACGCATCGCCGGCCCAGTCGGCATCCGTGTAACCGACTAGCTCTTCGGTTATACCTCGCCAGTATAATAGTCCCGGGTCCTTCGTGCCGCTTACATATCGCAGTATCCGCTGCGCGCACTGAAGGTGCTCCACGGTCGGCTTCTGCATAACATGACTTATCATTCCGACTGAATAGCTTATGTCGGGCAGCGTGATAGTCAAGTAAATAAGGCTTCCGACAATTTTTCGGAATCGTTTCTCGTTGCAGGCCGGTCTGGAGTTGGGACGAAGCTTCTGGTTCCGGTCCAAGGGTGTGGAGACAGGTCGACATTCTGTCATGTCGAACTTGTACAACATATTCAAGACATAATGTTGTTGTGAGAGCAATATGCTGTCGGGGGTTCGGATCACCTCGATCCCAAGAAAATAATGAAGGTCCCCCAGGTCCTTCATCTCAAATGCGTTCGACAACTGGGACTTGACACGGTTGACTTCTGGAAGACCCTGTCCGGTGATGACTAAATCATCAACATACAACAAGATACATACCGGACCGGCTAAGCCTTGCCGGATGAACAACGAAGAGTCGGACTTGGAGGCCGCAAACCCCATCTTACGCAACCAATGCGTGATCTTCGCATTCCAAGCTCGAGGGGCTTGCTTCAGGCCGTACAACGACTTCTTCAACCTGCAGTTGGTGATAATAGGCTGAAAGCTAGACTCTGTATAGCAATAAACGATACCTGTTTGTTCTCTTTCTTACATTATGGAGTCTTGTCATGTAGTCGAGGTCAATATGCAATTTTTCAAATAGGTTTGAAGAAGTGGGATTTATTAAATATTTATGCTCCGAATAATGCAAGAGATAGAACAATACTTTGGAAGAGCATAATTTCACAGTTACCCACTGTGGATCATTGGGCGATTGCAGGTGATTTTAATATGTTAGAGGATGTGTGTGATAGGGTAGGAGGAAGGTCACATACGGTAGCTGGTTCAGAATTATATGAATGGGAACGACTGATTTTTTCTTTGGGGTTAATGGATTTGTGGCATGTATCTTCCTTTGTAAGGCTACAGGATTCTTTACCGTACTCCATATCAGATAGAAGAGAGGTACATACTAATTTGTCTAGGTTTGATAGATTCTATGCCGATAAATTTATATGGGACAAAGGAGGCTCCATTGGAATTTTACCTTCATTTTCCTTTTTTGATCATGCACCACTTCGTATAATTATAGTTTTACAGGAACACTATAAAACTTCTAGATTTCGAATTCTGAATCACGTGTTTCTTAGACAAGATTGTGTTCCTATTGTACAGAATATTTGGAATAAGTATGTCTATTCTTATGATTATGCATTATCTAATGTTCAAAAGGCTATTATGGAAATACGACAATTTTTTCACTATAAGGCCAAACAAGTAGTTCAATCGTCTTTCACAAAAATAGGAAGACTTCGTAGGGGATTGAGGTCCTTGCAACATTTGTAAGAGAGAAGGTCATATTCGACTTATATAAGTTCTAGAGTGATACAAGTAGGGAACCAGATATTAGAATTACAAAAGGTTTCTGCTGAATTTACTTACCACAATATAGCATTTGAATGGGCAGAGTCGGGAGATAAAGTAAATAAAATGTTTTTTAAAATGCATAATTACCATAAGTCGGCGGCTAGGATTTCCCATTAAAAATGTCTGGATGGCTCTTATACCAATGATCCTAGTCAGATGCGGCAAATAACCTCAGAATATTCTGATAATTTATTGAAGGCTCAATCCTTTTCTACTGACGATATATCTAAACGAGATATTATATGGTCGAGGATTCAACATAGAGTGTTTGTTCAACTTTCCGAATGTCTTTTGCAACCACTACGTCCTCAAGAGGTTTTTAAAACAGCAAAGGCCTTAGCAAAGGATGTTGGTCCTAGATTGGATGGGCTGGTAGGGGTCCAATGGTATTTACAATATTGGGATTTGATAGGTGAGGGACTAACTAAAGCTTATCAACCGGTTTTAGATTCTGGACATATGCCCCAAGAATGGAATGACGGTTTAATCTACATGATTCCCAATCAAGTGGTTAGTTAGAGGAGCTTCGGCATTGGAGGCCAATACTTTGTTGAACATTATTTATAAGATATTAGCCAAAACGTTAGCTAGACGTTTACAACCTTATCTTTCTGAACTGATTCATGATTCTCAAACAGGTTTTATACAAGAGTGAAGTATTTTTGAAATATTATTCTTTTTTGGGAAATGGTAGCTTTTGCTGAAGTGCAAAATCAAGAGTTGGCAGTGCTATTTCTGGATTTCGAAAAAGCTTATGACAAAGTGAATTGGAATTTCATGGAGGGTACTTTGCTTAAGATGGGTTTTCCAAATAGATGGATACGGGGTGTTTCAACATTATATCGTAATGCACATAGTTCGGTTTTATTTGCAGGGGATATTGGTAGACGTTTCTCTATTTCAAGATCAGTAAGACAAGGATGTCCACTTGCTCCTTTTCTGTTTTTATTAGTATCTGAAGCGTTTTCTGTACACTTAAATTCTCAGCATGTTAATATCAAAGGTCTAGCATTTCCATTTGCAGATGTTGGTGTTGATAGTGAGTTTGTTGATGATACAACTCTTTATATTCACGCCTCACAATTTAACTTGTTGCATGTTCAAACCAAAAGACTAGGGTGTCTAATTTCAGAGGGGCAAACATTATGATCTCTCAAGTGTTAACGGTGTACTAGGTAACACTACCAACTTTGAGATTTGGTCATTTTCAGAATTGGTATGGTATGCTTTCGACATTGAATATACTTATAGGAGCTCGTTTTTATACTCAAAATGGCAACCTCTACTTTTATGAAGTTTTGGATAATGGTAGGTTGTTGTTAGTGGAGGAAGAGTCTTCAATTATGTCTTTTGCCAAGCAGCTGCCAGTGAGAGTAATTGCTAGGTTAGATAACAAGATATTTATAGATCCTAATCCATTAATTGCTAAGTATTCATCTCATATGTGGGTTTTACAGTCTAGACCAATTGCTGATCTGCAGTGGGTTCCATTAGATTATGGTTGGAAGTTGCCCATGTCTGACACGACGCAAGCGAAAGTTCTTCCATTTTTCGCATATTCTGTGGCATTGGGTAGAAAGGTTTTGTTAAATGAGATAGAGTCAAATTCTTGCGGGGAAAAAATATTGGGAAGAAGGTAATATGTCATCTTCATATATGTTGAAGTTCTGGAAATAGTTTTGGTCACTTAAATGTATGAACAAGGTATTGCACTTTCGATGGTTAATGATTCATTATGCATTGCCAATAGGAGCTTTATTGAGGGGAACAATACCTGATCGATCATGTGGTAGGTGTGGTTTTGCATCTGAGACATTGCATCATGCTTTTTGGGAATGTGTTACGGCCAAATGTTTTTGGTCTCGTATTCTTAGGCTTTTAGGTTGTAAGTATAGAGTTGCTAAATTCACGTGGGGTACAATCTTTTGGGGTACGTTGGCTCAAGAAACGGTTTTTTATCATCATCATAATTCATCGTTGACTTTACATGTGAAAAGTTTTCAGGTGTACGTTACAAATAGCTCCTTGCAAGGAGTCAAGTTATTTTCCAGGTGTTATGTTTGGAACATTATCTCCTCTTTGGCCTTAAGGATTATTTGGAAAGCAAGGTGTTCTAAAATATATAATGATGAACAAACTAATGTTGTAGAGCAAGTTAAATCTTTTTGGGAATTATTGGTAAATACGGTTAAAGGTGAATATGATAGCTATAAGGGGTTTGGAAATGTACCTAACCGGAAAAGAAATTGAATTAGAAGAGTCTGGTCAGCTATTCCTATTTTCTTGGATATAGCAGGTGAAGATGTTAAGTGGAATTATGTTCCACCTCGGTGGTTATTCCTGCCACCAGCGCCATTTATATTGAATACAACATGACTAAATAGGAAGTCCACATTAAATTGTCATTAGGACAATAGTGCATTAAGTTTGTTTGTAGTCATGGAAGTATTTCTAGTTGGTAAGGATGAATGATGGTGTTGGCGGGGGGTTGAAGCACATTTTTAGGAGGGGATGCACACAATACATTTACTCTATTGTTGTTTGTATAGGTTTTAGGTGGTCAACGAACATAGGGTTGATGTAGAAAATGAAGCACATTGTTGATGTGGAAAATGAAGCACATTCTAGTTTTGTGGAGGATGTTTGATGATGGTGTAAGGGGATCAAGCCAATTTCTTGAGGGGATTAGGAGAAAAACTCATTCTGTTTTTGTTACAGGATTTTTAGTGGACATTGGCAAGATGCTAATCGCCGAGATGGCTGATGTGGACTAAATGAAGAATTATTTCTGTGATAAGGATGAGTGAAGATGGTGGGGGAGTTGAAGCCGACTATCATGAGTGAGTGAGGAAATCTTTAGACTAATTTCTTGTTGTTAATACAGGATTTTTGTGGACATTGGCAACATGCCAAGATGGTATACAAAGAGTCTGACAAATCATCCCTACATGAACTCACCAAAGAAATTTGAAGAAATGTGTATATTGGGAGAGTAAGCTAATCAAGACGGTCATATTGGTCTACGAGGCTGTTTACCTCTATTTTCTCATGCTGATGAACAGTACATAGGACTATGGTGGAGGAGATGTATATTCTCGATGGTCGTGAAGATGAAGGAGATGGTAGCTGTCGACAGGGGTCCAAGGTGGCCCACCACATTTTTATTCCAACATGGAGAATAGGTTAAAGGAAAGCAAAGCAAAATTGTTTGCATTGGTGAACAAGAGGTCATGGTCATATTTGAATGGAGGACAAACTTCTATGTTCATTACATGTAAAATGTCTCATGGTATTCCTTTTTAGTCTTTCACTTCCCTTAGTTGTGGTTTTCAAAGGTCATCATGGCTACAACCATTGTAATATTTTTAGTCTAGTTGTTTCGTCGTGTATGCAGAATTCTACTAATGAAGAATATCTTCTTTTGGAAAAAAAAAGAAAAGAACCAAGATCACAAACAAAAAGGCTGATTGATTCAATGAACAATGCAAATGCAACACGGAACAACTACCAACAGGATCGGCTAAAGATGCCAAAGTAATGGCAACAAAATCGATCGATCAATGAGCAATGCAACATCGATAACGATGAATTGATGAACGATACCCAAGCGATAGTGGCAAACCAGTTAATCAACATGCAGACCTTGAAAAAATGAGAAGGAAGACACTCCTTGAATCAAACCCACAATTGTGGTGGAGAAGAATTTTGTTGATGCCGCCATACCACAATACTTACACGAGTATGTACGTACGTACATACAAATACATGCTATTGCTGATACTATTACATACATACATACATGTGTACGTACGTACGTACATACATACATACATACATACATACATACTC
Organism: Azolla caroliniana; assembly: GCF_043228905.1. NCBI lineage: Eukaryota > Viridiplantae > Streptophyta > Polypodiopsida > Salviniales > Salviniaceae > Azolla > Azolla caroliniana. Next base: position 4,157,085 of record NW_028230447.1, read on the forward strand.
ATGCTATTACATACATACATACAATACATATTGATATAATATGTATATACAATATGTACATACATATAGTCTATGTAAACTCTCTCTCTCTCTCTCTCTCTCTCTCTCTCTCTCTCTCAGAGCTATGGCGGAATCCACTGCTAGAACTCCTCTTCTTCATGACAAGAATCCGCATGGAGATTGCCCAGGTTGCCTCCTTGCTCGAAGAAAGATAGAATCCAAAGAAATCCCAAGGAAACAGCTGGTTCTCGTCGCGTTTCTCGTCCTCTGCGCTGGTAACTAATTAATCTCCATTCGTTTATCATCTTTATAATAAGAATCCATTCATCTCTCTCTCTCTCCCCCGTACCAAATATTAGCTCATCGATAACAATTCCATTGACACTACATATGTTTGAGCTCCATGAAGGTTCCAAAAAAAATGCCGATAATTGGAATCGTCAGTATATATCTTAAAGTCTCCATTTTGTGAGTGCGTGTATGTATGCATGTATGTATTTTTATCCTGAAATATCTCCGCCTATGTTTTTTCTCCTATAATTAAGATATGGATTTGTCGAGGTGAAGGAAGATTCAGAGATATTGAGGAATCTTGAGAATGATGATGAAGATTAATGCCTCATCTATCTAAGCCACGGTAAAAACTTAATAGATTAAAAGTCTCCGTTTTACCTTATGATCCGAAGGTTGATCAATGGCTTTGTTTTGGATCGCCATAAGCTTGTTCTTTGTGTTTTTCCCCCTGTCCGCATGTAATGAATCAGTGGCTGAGAAAAATTCTTTCTGTGGCTCTGTTGACAGCTTTGCCGATTTCATCACTCTTCCCATTCATATACTCTAAGATGGTAAATACAGGAGGTAGAATAGTTTTTGTAGATAATAAAAGTCTACGTTTTTAATCTTATTCCTACATTGGTAGCAAATGCACTATCATGGTCTGCAATATTTTGTTAAACAGGTGAGAGATCTAGGTATAGCAGAATCGGATACGGATATCGGCACGTATGCAGGTTATATATATAGCTAAAAATGAAATTATAAAAATGGCAGATCCTCTTGATCATAATGGAAGTTTGATTTTGAATCTCCTTCAGTTTCTTCCTTTGTTGACTATGTATGTGCAAACAAAAGGAGGAAAACTCTGAAGTACCTGCCCTGTGCAAATTTCTTTATTTCCCTGAATGTGCCCAAGTTTCCCTTTCATTACCTAAAATGCTGCTGGCTAACGATCTAAAAGAGATCACAAGGAGATGAATGGAATCACATAATGGCTCAAACAGCAGATGTAATTGCGCTGGGGAGGCCGTGGGTGCTTGACACGAACTAAAGAGAAACACGGGCGTTTTTTGGAGTTTTGTTTTTTTATCACATCAGAATGCAAATCTCCTAATTTTTGTAGACTCGGTTTGGGTAAAATATTGTTGCAGGATCATCAGCCTTCATGTTTGGGCATTGTCTAACTTCCACGCCTTGGGGCATGTTTTCTGATAAATTCGGTCGAAAACCTGTCATGGTCATCGGTACTTCACCAACGTAATTTGATGATTCTTAAACCTATTTCTCTCTATGTAAATTTGGCATATGATCATGACTTAACTTTCTCTCGATTTTTACATTCTCAGGATTGTGTTCAATACACTCTTTGGCTTCAGTTCGAACTATTGGGTAGCATTGCTGTCGAGCTTCTTGCTTGGATTTTGCAATGGAAGACTAGGTACCGTCCGAGTATATGCTACTTTCATCTTATTGAATAAAATGTTTGCTCATTTGTTCTCTTTCCAACTAGTCAAAATAACCTTCGATTTGTAGGCATATGTATTGGAGATTTGTATTGAAGAGCATCGAGCACTTGGGTTATCAGTGGTAAATGAAATGTTTTTTCAGTCCTTATGAAATGTACTCTTTTCTATTCATCATCATAGAAAGTTTACCGACTTTTGGAGATTAATGGAATGGAATATTAGGTGGGCACAATGTGGGGTCTTGGTTTGATCATTGGTCCAGCTATCGGCGGATAGCTTGCACTAGTATGCCTACAATCCCCCTATTTGACTCCCTTCATTTTATATATTTTGCATGGCGTCTAAGTTTTTCTCAAAATCTTGTCTTCTAGATTAGAGCAATATGTGTAATTCCATGTCTGTAAGGGCCAACTTTTAATCTGTATTCATCTATTATGTGCTGCATTCTATCCTTAGGAGTGTGCTTCAACATTCATTTATGTTCTTCCGGTATAAGCTGAATGCTATTGATTGTTTAGTCTTGTATATTGCATCCTTTTTACAGCCTAGCGAGAAGTATCCTACCATCTTTCCAAGCGGATCCCTTTTTGACGAGTGCGTTTTCGGTGAAAAATCTTTAATAACATATTAAAAAGTTGTTTATATATGCCTATACATTTGTCCAATTTGTATGTGCTTGAGTTTTTCAGGCTCCCCTATGCTTTACCATGTATAAGCATATCTTTCTTCTCTGTGGTGGCACTTCTTGTATTCTTTTGGCTTCCCGTAAGCTGCAAAAATCGTATAGAATGTAATATATTCTCTTTATGGATGCTCTGTGGAAAGAAAGAAAGAAAGAAAGAAAAGACTTCTCTTTTTGTGTCTACAAAGACTATTGCTGCATATCTTTCATATTTCTCCACAACTGGATATTGCAAATGCTTAATGGTGCAAACAGCATTATGGAATGCATTCTGTTTTGAAGTACATATATGGATGTTCACTGATCGAAAGAAAAAAAGGTTTTTCCCACCAACTGGAGAATCAATGGAGATTGCCAAATATGCTTAATAGCTCAAATACTTATGAATTGAATGTTCACTGTTCTTTTTATTGAATCAGGAGACCGCACACAACCATGCTATTGTGGTTCCTAGCCAAGTTCCGCATCAGCCTGCGAACAATAGCAACTCAAATGGAAAAAAAGAGGATTACTTGTTTGGTTTATCTCAAGAAGACAATGTAAAAACTGCAAATGCGTCGATATGGAGAAACAGGCCAGTGATTGCTGCAATCTCTCTCTGGTGTGTTTGGGGATTACATGATATGGCATATTCTGAGAGGTATATAATTTTTAGTATCTTTATATGTATGTTTTCAAAGTTATGGATATATTATATCGAGCCATCATGGATGTTTACAAATTACTTCCATTTCTTTCTGGTTCTGAAATGCATACATCTTCCTAAAACACTTGTAAATCCTAAACCCTATGTCAGATTTTTTCTTTATGGGCTGTCAGCCCTGCAACCTATGGAGGATTAGGATTTACGAGCGCAGAAGTAGGCGATGTCCTTGCCGTCGCAGGTTCAAAATCATTTATTAGTTTAATCCTGTGGATGTTTCTTCGTTAGTAAGTATAAAATAAGTGCTCAATGAATAGGTATACATATTGAGAGCATTTTTCTTCTAGCCTTAGTTACATAAAGCTGTAACTAACTCTATTTGCTTCTTTGTTTTTCACTTTCTGTCTGTCTGTCTGTCTGTCTCTCTTTATATAGGAGCTGCACTGCTTCTATTTCAGGTTTTTGTGTTTGCATTGTTGGTGAAGAGAATTGGAGCTATTTTGATAGCTCGTATTCCAGCAGTAAGATTACTCCCTATTCTTTGTTGTTTACTTCATCTTTGTTATATGTGTCAATATCCACACTCGTTTACTCTAATTTTTTTGTGAATCTATAGATTTTTGCATTGTTATGATATTGTTGTGCACAAACTGTCGAATTGCATTGAAGCAATCAGACTGTCGAATTGCATTCAAGCAATGCTTTCATGGTATGTTCCAAAACATCTCAACATGTACTCCTCATAGGCTGATTTACACCACAGTTTCAGCCTTTTGAATGAAGACTTGTAGTTCTCTGGTTTACTGAGCTTGTCAGTGGTTTTTTTTGGCCTGCTGTTTGGCCGATACGTTTACATTAATCGGATCCAAAAAGTTTAGCATTAATGTTTTTGTTAACAGCACAGCGCGATCCAAAACAAATTAGAAAACCCTTTACATTTCTCAGTCTTTTTTAAACATCTCCCATAAAGTGACCCAGATACGGACAGGTTATATCGATTCCCTTAACCTTGGCATATCCTTTGATGGCGTTGTTGAGCGGGCCACTGTTGTGGTGGGTTCTTATATTGCAGCTCGTATCAAGAACATCTTATCAGTAAGCTGCGTGTTTCTTCGATTTTGTTTACACATATTTCTGTGTCATTGGATTGGTTTTATTTCATACGTTTTCTATGTGTGTGTGTGCATGTAGAGGCATGTGTAGGTCACTCACTATTCATGCTTAGTACATGCATGGGGATCCTCCTGGCGTCTATCAACTGAGATTTTTTTAGTCGAATTCAGGGATCCAATGTTCAAGCATATGGAACTCTTAACTCAATTCGTTCACGTCGAGAAACAATGAAGAAAAAAAAGTCTCGTTGCATCTTTTTTCAAATGCATGCATTGGGGAGATATATATACCATATATCGAAGTTTTGGGTCATCATAAATACATACATACATACATACATTTATTTCCCCAAATCCCTTTGGTCAACAATTCCCAAATGCGAGAAGAATTGACCAAAGATTTGGTCGAGTAGCATAGATAAATTAAGAAGTGGGATTGCTCGACTATATCTTGCAAGAGCTTGGACATAATGGGCCAAACATCATTCGTTTATACCCACGGCGTGCAGTTAAGGTTTCATGGAATTTCAAAATATTAAATGGTCTAAAGAAACATTGACCAAAAATCTGCAGATTGTCATGGGCAGAAACTCGAATGGAGGCGTCATTTCTCCACTAGGCCATTCATCATGATTTTGGTCCAATTTATACATTCTCTCACAAAAGCATTTCCATATGAACGATCGAGAATGCCCCCAAAAGGCTAACGTTTCAACATTTATTTTTTTATTACAATGGGTCTTACAACATTCGTTCTATTTGGGAGGTTGCGGACGTTGCTTAACAAGACGTTGACCCTACATGACAAACTCACAAGAACAATAAATAGGTTGAACATAATTATTGGCCAACACTTATCTTAATTCGTTATTCCATTAATAATGGCTAAGATTTGGTTTATTGAACATTTGGCTAATATACTTGAGACTAGGAGGTGCTAACACATGAGATAGACCACATATGTTGGGTTCCAAGCAAAAAGTCGAAAGACTCTTGCACATAAGGAAGACCAAGTTTTCCGAAACTTTTGTATAAAACTTCAAGCATCAGAGTTCCAAGAACTCATGATATTTGATGGGGAGCCATTTTGAATCTCGTGGATGGAGCTAGAGTATACAAGCAAAAAAGCCTCATTAAAAAAACACAAGAGCCTTCGTGGATGGAGCTAGAGTATACAAGCAAACAAGCCTCATTAAGAAAACACAAGAGCCTTCTGGCTATTATTTCCCCGAATGAACCTAGGCGTTCCGCGATTTGCTTGGAAGAGGCTAAGGAGCGTATAATGTCTTTAGACAAAGCTATTCAAGCATTGAGAGGTATTTGTTTTTTCCCTTTGCAAACCCGAAGGCACGAGTTTGGTTACCCGAGTAGCCCAAAGGCTTTAGTTTGGTCGCCCGAATGGCCCAAAGGCTTCAATATGGTCGCCCCGAATGGCCCCAAAGGCTTTAGTTTGATCGCTTGAATGGCATGTTATTGTTATTTTCCCAGAAAAGCCCGTGGTCGGATGATGGATCGTGTGTCGAGCAAGGGTGTGATTTGTGAACCATTTATTCTATTTGGGCAGAGTGTGAAGAGTTGGGTTGAAGGCAGTGCTATTTTTAGGAAGCATGGATTTAGACAGGGGCATTTTGGGAAATAATGAAAACGCAAGGGCATTTGGGGAATTATAGAAAAACCCCTCATCTCATCAAACCCTAATTTGAGTTCTACCTCCCTTCTCAAACCCTAATCCCTTCCAGAAAACCCGCCTTCCCGTCATCACCAAACGCTAAATCCTGAAACTTCTTCTTCTGCAAGAAAACCCTGATGGTTTCCATGTTTGGATTGTTCTTGAAGGATTCTCTTTCAAGGGAACCCTAATTCCTCAATCTCCTCCTCCTTCAATCCTGAAGCTGGTTTTTTTTTCTGCTGGGAATTCTCTTTCAATGGATTCCTAATTCCTAAAGTTCCTCCGCTTTCTGCTTCTTTTAGAGAACTTGAAGCTCGCCATGCATGGCTTGTTCTTGAAGGATGGATACCTTAATTTGAACCTTCTTCTTCTACCCTAATTTCTGAATCTTTCCATGTCTTCTTCTTCTTCTTCTTCTCGACCTCCTGATATCTTCTCCATGTCAGAATTGCATCATTTCTTGGCTTCTTCTGCTTCCTTTTTTCCAACATCCGGACCTCTTCTCAATTATCAGGAACCATATTTTCATGCCTTGTTTTTCCTTCCATCCTTTACCATCTTCATATTTTCTTCCATATTCAGCATCCGTCTATTCTCCTCCCCACTTCTCCTTTCGACGGCTCTGTGTGGCATCACTGGAAGCGTTCATGGATTCTTCTTCCTCTTCTTCATTGTTGTAGAAAATGAAGTTTGGAAAATGGACCTATTCAAGCGATATGTCAAGTGCATACATGGCGTGATTCATTATACTCGTCATGAGTTTCTTCAACACAGTAAAGTTTCTTCTTCTCCTTTCGCTTTCATGGAAGATTGTGATAATGTATTTTTTCTTCTTCAAGACAAGCCATGTTTATTCATTTTCTTCCATATTTCTTTCTGAAATTGAAACAGATGAAAACCATTTAGGGAAGAGAAAGAGAAGAAGCAGAGCGTAACATTCTTTGATTTTGAAAGAAGAAAGATTGTACAGAAAAACTTCTTCCATGCTTTTTGTCTAAATGTTTTTCGTATGAAAAGTTTCAACAATGCAGAAGACCAACTTGAAGAAGAGTTTTGTGTGCGCTTCGAAGCTAAACAAAGATTCCATTATAGCGATGGATTGAAGGATGGCTTAATTTGAACCTTCTTCTTCTACTCTAATTCCTGAATCTTTCCATGTCTTCTTCTTCTTCTTCTTCTCGACCTCCGGTTATCTTCTCCATGTCAGAATTGCATCATTTCTTGGCTTCTGCTGCTTCCATTCTTTACCATCTTCATATTTCCGTCCATATTCAGAAACCGTCTATCCTTCTCACCACAGCTCTGTGTGGCATCACTGGTAACGTTCATGGATACTTCTTCTTCGTCTTCATTGTTGTAGAAAATGAAGTTTGGAAAATGAACCTATTCAAGGCATATGCCAAGTGCATCCATGGCGTGTTTCATTATACTCGTCATGAGTTTCTTCAACACAGTAAAGTTTCTTCTTCTCCTTTCTCATTCGTGGAAGATTGTGATAATGTATTTTTTCTTCTTCAAGACAAGCCATGTTTATTCATTTTCTTCCATATTTCTTTCTGAAATTGAAACGGAAGAAAACCATTTAGGGAAGAGAAAGAGAAGAAGCAGAGCGTAACATTCTTTGATTTTGAAAGAAGAAAGATTGTACAGAAAAAACTTCTTCCGTGCTTTTTTTCTAAATGTTTCTCGTATGAAAAGTTTCAACAATGCAGAAGACCAACTTGAAGAAGAGTTTTGCGTGCGCTTGGAAGCTAAACAAAGATTACGTTATAGCGATGGATTGAAGGATGGCTTAATTTGAACCTTCTGAATCTAATTTCTGAATCTTTCCATGTCTTCTTCTTCTTCTTCTTCTTCTCGACCTCCGGATAACTTCTCCATGTCAGAATTGCATCATTTCTTGGCTTCTGCTGCTTCCATTCTTTACCATCTTCATATTTCCTTCCATATACAGCATCCGTCTGTTTTCCTCCCCACAACTCTGTGTGGCATCACTGGTAACGTTCATGGATACTTCTTCTTCGTCTTCATTGTTGTAGAAAATGAAGTTTGGAAAATGAACCTATTCAAGCCATATGCCAAATGCATCCATGGCGTGATTCATTATACTCGTCATGAGTTTCTTCAACACAGTAAAGTTTCTTCATCTCCTTTCTCTTTCATGGAAGATTATGATAATGTATTTTTTCTTCTTCAAGACTAGCCATGTTTATTCATTCTCTTCCATATTTCTTTCTGAAATTGAAACAGATGAAAACCAATTAGGGAGAGAGAGAAGGAGGAGAGAGTAATATTCTTTGACTTAAAAAGAAGAATGATTGTACAGAAAAACTTCTTCCAAGCTTTTGTCAATATTTTTCTCGGATGAATAGTTTCAACAATGCAGAAGGCCAAATTGAAGAAGACGAAGATTGATCATGAAAGAGCTAATTAGTGAAGAAGAAGATTGACATGAAAATGAAGTAAAAGACATCCAGGGGAAGGTATTCGAAGAAAACCAGTTTCATTAACACAAAACAAGCTTCACAAGCCATATATTTGTGTTCAGAAAAAGGTAGAATGATTGCTGATGACTGAACCGCTTAGAGAACAACAAGAAGAAGAAAGATTGTACAGAAAAACTTCTTCCAAGCTTTTGTCAATACGTTTCTCGATGAAAAGCTTCATGGATGAAGAAGACCAAATCCAAGAAGATGAAGATGATCATGAAAGAGCTATCAGTGAAGAACAAGCTTGACATGAAAATGAAGTAAAAGACATCCAGGGGAATATATTTAAAGAAAATCAGTTTCATTAACACAAAACAAGCTTCGCAAGCCATATCTATGTGTTCAGAAAAAGGTACAAGGATTGCTGATGAGTGGACCGCTTAGAGAACAAGAAGAAGAAGAAGAAGAAGAAAGATTGTATGTATTTTATCCTAAAATATCTCTGCCTAAATTTTTTCTACTATAATTAAGATATGGATTTGTCGGGGTGAAGGAAGATTCAGAGATATTGAGGAATCTTGAATCAATGCCTCATATAACTAAGCCATGGTAAAAACTTAATAAATTAAAGTCTCCATTTTATCTTATGATCTGAAGGTTAATCAATGGCTTGGTTTTGGATCGCCATAAGCTTGTTCTTTGTGTTTTTTCCCCTGTCCGCAGGTAATGAATCAGTGGCTGAGCAAAATTCTTTCTATGGCTCTGTTGACAGCTTTGCCGATTTCATCACTCTTCTCATTCATATACTTCATGGTAAATACAGGAAGTAGATTTTGTAGATAAAAGTCTAAGTTTGAAATCTTATTCCTACATTACTAGCAAATGCACTGTGGTCTGCAATATTTTGTTAAATAGGTGAGAGATCTAGGAATAGTGGAAGACATCCAGGGGAAGATATTCAAAGAAAATCAGTTTCATTAACACAAAACAAGCTTCACAAGCCATATCTTTGTGTTCAGAAAAAGGTAGAATGATTGCTGATGACTGGACCGCTTAGAGAACAAGAAGAAGAAGAAAGATTGTACAGAAAAAATTCTTCCAAGCTTTTGTCAAACTGTTTCTGAGAAGAAAAGCTTCATGGATAAAGAAGACCAAATTGAAGATGACGAAGATGATCTTGAAAGAGCTATCAGTGAAGAAGAAGATCGGCATGAAAATGAAGTAAAAGACATCCAGGGGAAGATATTTAAAGAAAATCAATTTCATTAACATAAAACAAGCTTCATAAACCATATCTTTGTGTTTAAGCGAAGGTAGAATGGTTGTTGATGACTGGACCGCTTAGAGAACAAGAAGAAAGATTGTACAGAAAAACGTTTGACATGCTTTTGTCAAAATGTTTCTCGGAGGAAAAGCTTCATGGATAAAGACGACCAAATTGAAGAAGACGAAGGTGATCATGAAAGAGCTATCAGCGAAGAAGAAGATCGACATGAAAATGAAGTAAAAGACATCCAGGGTAAGATATTTAGAGGAAATCAGTTTCATTAACACAAAACAAGCTTCACAAGCCATATCTTTGTATTTAAGAAAAGGTAGAATGGTTGTTGATGATTGGACCGCTTAGAGAACAAGAAAGATTGTAAACAAAAACTTTTTACATGCTTTTGTCAAAATGTTTTCGTGAAAGAGCTATCAGTGACATGAAAATGAAGTAAATTGAAGAAGACGAAGATGATGATGAAAGAGCTAATTAGTGAAGAAGAAGATCGACATGAAAATGAAGCAAAAGACATCCAAGGGAAGATATTCAAGGAATAACAGTTTCATTAACACAAAACAAGCTTCGCAAGCCATATCTTTGTGTTCGGAAAAAGGTAGAATGATTGTTGATGAGTTAACCGCATAGAGAACAAGAAGAAGAAAAATTGTACAGAAAAACTTCTTCCAAGCTTTTGTCAAACTGTTTCTGGGATGAAAAGCTTCATGGATAAACCAGACCAAATTGAAGATGACGAAGATGATCTTGAAAGAGCTATCAGTGAAGAAGAAGATCGGCATGAAAATGAAGTAAAAGACATCCAGGGGAAGATATTTTAAGAAAATCAGTATCCATTAACACAAAACAAGCTTCTAGAATGGTTGTTGATGACACCTCTTAGAGAACAAGAAAGATTGTACAGAAAAACGTTTTACATGCTTTTGTCAACATGTTTCTCGGATGAAAATTTTCATGGATGAAGAAGACCAATTTGAAGAAGAAGAAGAGAGCTCTGTCCACTACACCAAGAAGGTACCACATGGGGCTGAGAACCTACTAAGCCCGCAGGATGCGGACATGGTAGACACTCCCCATCAATGTCCAATAGTTAGAATTAGAGTCTCGTAACTTTGGAGTTAACATATGGGAAACAACTCACTCATGTTGCATGTGTGCCCTTCAGTCATTGGAATCTACAAAGTTTATTATGGCGGATGGGAGGAAAATAGAACACAATGAGGCACACATATGGGAATAGACAGAGTAATGATGTGAGATTCGGATTTGAAGTTTAGTGTCCTGTTTTGTTCTTTAAGCCTTCTTACTTGGTTCGTTTTCCAAACATGTTTCTATAAGCTTTGGTTCGTTTTGAAGCCTGTTTGAAGGGCATCACGGAGTTTTGTTTCTTGGTTTGAAGGGTCACAAACAAGTTTGGTGTGGTGTTTTCTTTCGCTTCAGCCTTCGATACGAACTCAAATATTATGAGAGGAAGTGCATTGATGAAAGTAGATGGGTGTGAGGATGAGCATCAAAAGTTGAAGAAAGCAGAAATATAATGATGGTATGGAACATGAGAAGATATCTTATGTGGCTATCGTTTATGGGGTAGATGTCCAAACAAAGTCTCTCGATTCAGATACTCAATGTCATATTATTAATATGTTAGTGTTGATGCTACCGTCATGATTTGGGGTGCTCATGTGAAGAAAAGCATCAAAGTTTAGGTTTATGAAAGGTTGAAGGTTAGGATGAAGGCATGATTGAAAGGATATGTGATAGGATGAGGCTCAAGACAAAAACAATTATAACTCAATTGGCAAGAACTTACTCTCATTCTTGGATTGAAAGGGTCAAGGGTTGGAATCTTTCAAAGGTGGAATTCAATGGGTCAAGTGGAGGCAATGTGAATGGATGGACATGATATCGGAGAGTTAAATAACAATTAAGCTATAGAGCTCTTCGAGTGACTAAGAGTAAAGCTTTGCCTTACAAGTGCTTATAACTTGGAGGCCCGTACAAACTAGGTACAAAGAAAAACCGTGAGGAACAAAGTAGTGTGTAAGTTATTATTAGAAGATGTCATATGCTGATTTTGGTGTGTGGGGAAGATAGTGGCAAACACGTAATAGTTAAATGCCAATGAAGCTACCAAGCTCTTCAAGCGATTAGGAGTAAAACTTCGCCATGATCTATGGAGTAAAAACGTTTTGACATTTCTTGTTTGCTTGCCATCTTTGCTTCTACATTGACCATGAAACCCTGTTATATCTCGTCAATAAGACCCATGCTAAGACGGGGCATAACCCTCCTGGAGTTCGACTTTAAGCTCATGTTCGAATAGGTGAAGATCACGTCCTTGCCAACCATTTTTCAAGATGGCCAAGCAGTGAAGAGGCCACAAGGATCGAAGACAAATTGCTTGATGTCGCCCTCTTCACTGTCAACATTGTGGCGATTTGGGCATCTGGCATTGTTCAAGTACTAACCTAAGGGACACTATATTGAAAACAACTAAGTCATGCAAATGCCTCATTACTCCTACAGAATAAGGCTTATACATCGAGAGGCCTTTAGTTCAAGATTGGTGCTAAACTAGCTAATGCATGATCACATCTACGAAAGGCACCAGAAAAGAGACGCCCAACCTAAACCCAATCTATACAAGCGACGAGCTGACCAAGAACACCATAGAAGAAAACAATGACATTGCACACTTACCATCATGAACATAAATGAAGGTGGATGTTAAAAAACAAGCTAACTGAAGTACTAGAAATACCCCTAGTGGTAATGAGGCTCGTAAAATCACAATTTTGGAACAAAATCCATGGGGTATTTGCCGATGAAAAGCACAAAGAGCAAGCAACCTTGTGGTGTGTCTTCAAAATATTAACTAAAGCACAAGGTGGGCACAATGGTGCCACGCAATTCTAACTGCTCACGCAAAGTCAGTCAGGAAAATTGTTCTCCCTTGACGACATGAATTGACAAAGAGCACAACAAAAGCAAACCAAAAGGGCAACATGCAATGTTGGGTTAAGAAGACCAATGTGTCCACACAACAAAACGTCAAACCAAAATTAGCCAAGGATAGTTGTTCCTTTATCCACCACCCAAATCTTGGTATTGTTAACCAAATTATTCCCAATCTCGAGAATTGATCAAAGATGGATCTCCATACTTAACATGACAAGGCAATGAACAATCTTGAGAAACCATATCAGTAAAACTCCCCATCTGTCACCGAGAGCATATGGAAAATCTTGTGGAAAATGTTGGGAAACATGTTCCGTCGAATGGGAAGAGCACGAGCCGAATCGGAGGCCATATTGTATATGAGTATAAATATAGTTAGGGTAAGTAGTTAAAGAAGGATGATCATTGTTTAAAAGTTCTTGTAAGTAGTTACCTTTGTAACTAGAGTGTGTGTGCGAGATAGAGAGAGTTATTAGAAACTCTTTTATAACCGTCTGTTAGACGAAGATGAGCTCGAGGTTGTTGCCTGCGAGTCTCCTTGTATCCTCTCATATATAGTGTAATAGTTCGGAGTCTATGGGCTCCCGTGGTTTTTCCCTTTCAGGGTTTTCCACGTAAACATCTTGTGTCCTCTTGTTTGTGTATTCATTTCCAATTATTTCATTTCCACTTGTGAGTGATAATCGGTTGTGGCTGATCACATACCCCACAGAAAATCATACATATATGCATAAACATATATAAAAATTACTAAGTACATATATTTTATACACATTCTTTTATAAATATTTTATATATCACATATTACCCACATATATTATCATGCACACAATTATATACAAATACATACATAGATACATACTAATAACCAAACACAAAAAATATACAGAAAATAAATCAATTACATATTATATATATACATATACACATACACATTAATATGTAAGATTACATATTATATGTATTACAAATCTACATACATACAAACAAGTCCATATATTAGGTACATTATTACATATATACACACACATAGACAAACACATAAATAAATTACATACTACATATCATATAATCTATACATATTACACAATATACAAATTTACATACACATACATATATAGATATACTATATATGTACATACATATTCCACATATCACCATATACATAGGTTATACAGGACCATACAAACTACAATACTTACATATATATACATACATATACACACATTAGATATATGTATACTTACACATACATCAGATATATAGGTGCATATTACGTACATATTACAAATATACATCCATATACAAGCCATATACATACTAAACGTGGAACTATCCCGAAAATATACATACATAAATACATACATATATACACATTCATACATGTACATACATATCACCACATACACACACACACATGGTCATACAAACTACAATAGTACATATATACATACACATACACCCATTAGATATATTATATATGATAGGATGAGTTAGTTGTCAACTTGTAGAAGTGCTTCATGAATGTCTCTCTACATGTAAAATTATTTCATAAGTTGCAACAAACTAGAAACAAAAAGAAAGGCCATCCCTAAGGACATGGTATTTATGTTGATGAATTTTAATTTATTAGCAACTTCACATGGTGTCTATCCAAAAGCTAAATTTATATGTATTGTCTATCAGAAGATATATATATGTATATATATGTATGTATCTGTATGTATTGCATAAACCCTAAACCCCATTCAAAAAATCAATGTTATAAAATATAGTTACAAATTATAAATGAAGGCTAAATTTAAACTCGTAGAAGGGTGCAAGTAGGTTATATTTTATTCTCTCTCGTACTTTTGAGGTGGACATGTTTCTAGAGTTTGGTCTGTTATGTTTTAGTAGAGTGGTTGTTCTATAACACTGATTATATAGTTTGGATTACTACGATTGGGCGACTATAAATTATTTTTGAGCTTCGAAATGGAGTTGCAAGAGCGAAGAGATTCCCTGCCCTAAACATGGCTAGAAATTGTTGAAAATCAAGACATCACTTGACATGAAGACAAGTCTTCGGCATTACACACGTGCCATAAAATCCGAGGGTGCATGTCATCGTAGTCATCGTCTTCGATGTGGCTTTTCCATGCTATGGTTTCACATTAGGACAATCCGAGCACTAGATAGATATACGTGGTGGGAGCGAAGTTCGTGCCTCGAAATTCGGTTCCATAATTTGTAGTATGTACTAATTCCCTAAACATACAAGCAAATACCAAACAGAATGGGCTACTCAACACCTGACACACTCACTCACTCTCCATGTCACTACTTTCATTTTTACCGCAAGATTAAAAAAGAAAAAAAAAGTGACAAGACCTCCTTTTCTGGTTGATCCTTTTTCGATTATGTCTCCAAAGTAGAAAGAAAGAAAGAGAGAAGCCTCCCACAAAAGAAGCTTGGGGAAAGATGGATACTAGATAGATAGATAACATATATATGTCAAGATAAGCCATATTCAAAAGCCTAACATTATGAGAAGCACAATGGTGGTGGTACCCTTCCTTCTCATGCTACAACTACTACTACCACTACTACTACCTCTAGTGTGGCTACATATGGTGGCATTGCCGGCCCGCGGGATCGGGGTGAACTATGGCATGAAGGGCAACGACCTCCCCCCGCCCGCCCAAGTCGTGGAGCTCCTCAAGAAGACGTCGATCGATAGCGTGAAGCTCTACAATGCGGACGCGGAGGTGCTCTCGGCATTGGCCAACACGGGCATAAGCGTGGTGGTCGGGGTCGAGAACGAGCTCCTCCTCCCTCTTGCCCGGAGCTCCCGTGCCGCCCAAATTTGGGTGAAACAACACATCCTCCCGTACTACCCGAGCACTTCCATATGTGCCATAGCCGTCGGGAATGAGGTCCTCACCATGCCGGACCGCATCCTAGTGAGGCGGCGGCGCGGGGCCCGACCCATCAACCAATGGGGCCTCCTCCTCCCCGCGATGAAGAACCTCCACCAAGCCCTCTACTCCCTCCTCGGCCCGGCGTCGGCTGAGTCCATCAAGATCTCTACCCCTTCCTCCATGGCCATCCTCTCGTCTTCCTCGCCCCCTTCCTCGGCCACCTTCAAGCCTCCCCTCCTTCCTTACATCAAAGATCTCTTGCAATTCCTCTCCCAGACCAATTCCCCACTCATGATCAACATCTACCCTTACTTCGCCTACGCGTCCGATCCCGGGGGGGTTCCACTCGATTTTGCATTGTTCCAGTCCGTGCACGGTGTCCGGGACCCGGCCTCGGGCCTCGTCTACGGGAGCCTCTTTGATGCGCAGCTCGATGCTATACACTACGCGATGATGAAAGCCATGGGGGCAGGATCGGCGAAGGATGAACGGCTCCCCACGGTCATTGTGTCCGAGACTGGGTGGCCGTCCAAAGGAGATTCAGACGAGACGGGTGCAAATCCGCAGAATGCCGAGACATACAACGGGAACCTCGTGATGCGGGTTGCGTCGAGGGCCGGGACCCCGCTCCTCCCGGACCAGCCGCCGGCACATGCCTACATCTTCGCATTGTTCAACGAGAACGAGAAGACGGGCCCCGAGTCGGAGCGGAATTTTGGGCTCTACCGGCCTGACATGGGTGCGGTCTACGATGCGGGGCTCGGGACATCTTCTACCACGAAAGAGCCGCCATCGGCATTCTCAGGAGGAGGAGGAGGAGGTGCGGGATTCTCAAGTGTGTGGTGTGTGGCGGGGCCGGGCGCAAGCGAGGAGGATCTACGTGCCGCAATCGGGTTTGCGTGCGGGGAAGGGGGCGCCGATTGCTCGGCCATCCAAGAAGGCCAGCCGTGCTTCGGGCCCGACACGCTCGCGGCCCATGCGTCCTACGCCATGAACAGCTACTATCAACTCCATGGGAGGAACTATTGGAACTGCTTCTTCAATGCATCTGCCCTTGTCACTGCCACCAATCCAAGTAAGTGTGTCAAAATTTGCAGCACTAATACTATAAGATATGTTTCTAAGTTCCCACCATGAGTCCTTTTTTAGGAGAGTTTTTTGTTTTTGTGTGTGTGTGTGTTTTGTATTTGTCCCGATCGACACACTTCTCATATGTCACGTTCTCTCGTGATCAAATTCGGAAAAAATCATGTATGTGAAAGCAACATTGCTTTGTTTTATACGCATATGTTTCTCTACATAAGGTATAGATGGTGGTTGTGGTGGGTCCGGTTAGGGTTAAGCCACTCGAGACATTAGTACCTAGCCCCTCTTCATGTTTCTTCTTGTAACATGGTATATAGTATATACCATTGTTTCGGTTTGTTTTGTAGGCCATGTTCACCTTTAGGATGTTTGCAATATTACGCTCTATTTGATTGCATTCATTCAATGAAATATGTGCGCTTGCACTTTACTGATGATTTATACAAAAGGAATGAGCTTTTAAAGATAGATGTGCATTGTGTGGATCCAACTTTAGGACTCGACAAACATTATGGAACAGTAAAGCATATTTGTCACATGATAAAAAAACTTTCAAATTCTATCACAAGAGTGAGACATTAATCTTGCATTTTAGGAGTCTTATAGGTATCTTCAATGTGCCTCGCACTTAATAATACTAACGTTTAGATTATTCATTCAAAAAATGTTCATAACCAAAACATCTCTCTTAAATTAAACTAGCTTTGCAAATGATCTATTCACTCATAAGTTCTTGGGCACTAACATTGTGAAACTCAACTTAGAAATTTCTTCTCATGCTCATATCTTTAGTCTTTTGCTCTAATGTCTCATTATTTTGCTTTATTGAGCAGGTTATGGCACTTGTACCTATCCATCTCAATAGCAAGATGAATCTTCCAATGAATTGAAGGTGTGTTGGTCATTATCTTATTAGGTGCCAATGCCCATATATCAACATTCATAACTATCTAGCTTGTAGTGAAAAATGCAACTTGTGCAATGTAGGTTTCAAGTTTGGTTAAGTCATGTAATGTAATGATAATCATCTTTCTTGATTTATTGCATGATGAGTCATGATATATTCTTACTTGGCCCAACACATTGTTGGATATGCTAGGAACATTGAAATAGCAATATATCCTACGTGTGTTGGTCTTGCATGTTATGGGTACCACTTTGATATGAGCTTGTCAAAGCATCTTGATTTTGAATTAGGAGTAAAGGACCAAGAAGTTGGACTCATCGCAATTCACATCTAAAAGTACTCGTTTGAACTTTACAAACCCATATGAATAAGATATCCAAATGTTATAACCCAACTCATGCTCGGCATTGCTACTAAAAAACACAACGGCTATATAAAGTACATGGTAGAAGAAGGCAAAAGACTATTTTTACATCTACAACACGTAGGGCAAAGAGAGTAAATACATAAGGAATCATGTTAAAGTGTCACGTTACACAACCTACTTTTTTTATTTTCTTGTCTTTTCTCGTGTGGCTATTTAATGCGAGATCATAACATTATTGAAATGGCTTGGTGAATATAGTCATTGATCAAACATTATCGGGTTAATATGTATTTCTACGTCTTAACTTAAGGATGTGAAACAAGATACAATAATGCATGTACCATGAATGAAGGTTAAAAACTTCGACTTGTAAATTTCAAACTTACTCCCAAAAGAATCACAACTCCTTTTCCCTGTTTTTGTTTCTTTATCTCGAAGTTTGTAATACATGCATATACATATTTTATCCTTTGCATTGCCCGTGTCAAAAGTTATTTGGAAGAGAATATTGTAAATTGTGATCAATACAACATACAATTATAGATTTCACATGTTATATATCATAGTGTGAACGAAATTATCGTCCTTCGCTTTATGAGTTTTGATAAACTCTCAACCTCCTCCTCCATTTCATCCATTACAATCCCTAGAAGTTCTATATTCACAATCTATTGTTTCTATATTTCGTTACTTGTAACTATCTCTTGAATTATCAAAACCTCGTCATCACTGTGTTGGGTGGTTTAATGCATTATTACTTCTGAAAAATATCAAGTTCTAGACTTCTAATCTCGACAAACACAAATAAATCTAGATCATGGGCATACAAGAGCTCACACAAGTATCTAAGTGATGTCCAATAACTTCGAGATAAGAAGTTTGTGGCAATCCTTGTGCCCTTGGTTAATTTTGTAGTTCCATTGAATATTACCCGTGCCTAGTTTTTTGCAATGATACAAGTGGTACTTCACAAGGCTCCATTTTTCATTTGGAGCACATAAGTTGATAAAGGAAACACTTTGGCAACATTTCGACTAACCCAAGTATAAGAAATTTTTATGTACATTCTCATGCCATCTATCTATTTGTACATTAACTAATTTGGATCAAGTAGAGTATATCGAGTCTAATTTGTCCTTTTTTATGTTGTAGACAAAGTCTATATACTAGTGGACTGTGGTATCTCACTAGGCTCCATTTGCATGGGAGCACATAAATTGATGTAATAAATGAAACATTTTGGCCACATCTCGATTAAAGGAAGTATAAGAAATTCTAATGCACATCTTCATGCCATCTACACATTAAGCTATTTGGATCAAGTCGAATATCTCATGTCACATTAGTTCTTTATTTAATATCATAGAGTGAACAATTCTATATTACAATCCAATGCTCTTCTATCATTTATTAAACAATATGAAATAGATGGAAAAGTGTTGTAATCCCACATCCTCTCTAGGGTATCTAAAGTGTGAGCAACCTTTAGGTGAATTTTTGTTTTATATCGGCTAACGATGGAGGCTATTTTTGTTTTTACATCTACTTTACAGCTATTTCATCTCCTAAATGCACACCAAAGCATTTGGTTTTATTGGCTAAGAAAAATTTAAATTTGTCCCTTTTTAACTTATGTCAGCGTCACATAGGACAATTCATAATGTCCTTCAAATGTGATGCTATAGAGTCAAAATCAAGTTATTAAAACATATTACTAACAAATTGTCATAAGCTAATTGCTTAATGCTATGTGCTCTACTGTCTACATATGAGTAGAGCTAATTTGAATCATCAAAGGGTGCTTGTTGGCTCCCAAATTCTGTTTTTTAATTTGTCTATATATATTCCCATGTGACACATTTAATTTTGCCGTAGAAGTGTGTGTACAACCCTCAAAAAGTCTCTAGACATCTTTGTAATGATCTTGTTGTGAAGATATATGCAAACATGTACAAAATGGAAATCAAAATTGGATAATGTGAATAATAGCTTTGTCAATGTGTAAGAACCATTGTAGTTAAAATGTTAAGTCATTTTGATGTGACTCCCACAATAATGCATTGCCTAGTTTAATATCGTACAACTCTAGTTAAGCTAGAGCACATTATACTTACGAGCATTTAAGTGTAATTGGAACAAGGAACTTATATATCTCCAAAATGATGCCATATGAAGTGTTGCAATTTCTTATGATGTTGTGGGTGTTAAATTTGTTGCCTAAGACTCCTAATAATATGTGTCTTTTACTCCATGACTTGTTGGCTATTGTTACTAATCTACATGTAGCTCGCAAGGGCAAGTCATTGGTCAATGCTGATTCAAGATAAAAGTTAGGATGGAAGTTGGAACAACTACTTACACTATGAGATTATCTTCTCTTGCAACACAAAATACACGCCTTCACAAGAGGCCCCTAGAGTGGGATACTCTTTAGCATGTAATTTTCTGGAATATTATCTTTCCCCACACAATAATGGTATTTCTAGCTCTTTTTGTATCAATCTTTCAAGGAGTTACAATCAATTAACCCCGGATGAGAACTCCTAAGTGGTTTGTACGTGTTTCCACCCTTGCCTATACATTCAATACTTCCATTAAGGGGGAGAAGGAACCCATTCTTTGGCCAATACATAGCATGTAATTGCATGAGGGTAGACTCAGTTAGTTACTCATTTAGTTCGTACCTTTGGTGTATGCAACAATGAACTTAGTAGTCCATGCTTTCTCTCCCAAGATATGACAATGCACGTGCCACAAATGTTCTGAATGTATATTTTATATTCATCTTTTATCATTCCATAGGCAAAGGCAAATTATGTACCAAAATCATTTGTATACATAGCTTGAAGGAAATCACATTACATGTACCATAAGTGGAAGTGAAAGTATGTTGTACTTGCTAGTATCCCAAAGTTTTTTATAAAGCTTGTGGTACATGTGGGAAACCTCTCAATGGAATGGAAGAAAACGTACAAAGAATAATTAGGTACAGTGAAAGTATGTTGTGGATTGCAATATTACATTTTTGTTTTTGTAAAGCTGATGTTATAGAGAATTATTTCCCATAATGTCTCATCCATTCTTTGACAGCTTTTGCAAAGTGTTGCAATAATCGTGTGAGACTGTAAGAATAACCCGACGTAAAGTATTCCTAACATACCTCAACATAAAAATAAGTGTTAGGTTTGTCATGAAGAACTCTTCCAATTTGGATTTAGCCTTTTCTTCCAATATTGATTGTTGCATGCCTTTGCCTAATTGCAATGAGTATCCACCCAAGGTTTCGATTAGAACCCAATGTAAACTCGTTTTGTAATTATCCCATAATTAGGAAGATGAATTAGTAAATAATCACCTATCCCACATTAGATTATTCATATGTGAGACAATAGGTTTGGTTTGTGTTCTCTTGGAGTTGATTGAATTTCATGGCTAAAGAACGATAATGCATTCTTGGACAAATGTCTCCTCTAAGCTTCTAGGAATTTCATTTGTTTAAATAATTAAGCTTTTTGAAGTTGTTTGTTTGATAATGGTTTATGAAGGTGAAGGACCTAATCAAGTTACCTAACAACTCTTCAAGATTACACAAATATAGCGAATATTGGGAATGTTGATAAATATGAGTCATGACAACGGTTATACATTGCAAATATCTGTATAACCATGTTATGCCATAGGATAAAGCCACTTATGTACTCTAGATTTATAGGTTGATAAAAAATGAATAAATCAATTAATGCGACATAAATGAAGTTTAACTTTGAGATACTTTGCATGTTGATTGGTAGATGGAGTTTTGTTGTTGACCATTAATGTGACATGACTCATGAGTGTTGGTTTAAATTTGAGATGGATCCATAAATAGAGCATAGTTATATTATCTAGGCAAAGAGCAATGTCCAATACAAGTTAAACTTGAGCATTGTGTGAATGGAATGTTGTAACGGAGCATCAATGCCACGATCCATGCCACACCATTATTGAAGGTTAAACTCTACGATGCAATATTATGAGTGTTAGATAAGTAGATAAAAGAATTAAAATTTGGATTCTTGGTCTACTTAATATTTTATATCTTGAGGGAAACAACGGTTTTTGGATTTATTTAGAAGCCATAGTTCATTTCTACAATGGGTGTTATATGTTGCAATTATACAATGTATCACATCTAAACGCCATTGTGCATCTCCCTTTCGGGCATCCACATAAGATGGAACTATTGCGTTCCTACATGGATTTGTATATAACACTCTCATCTGCAAAATTTTATAGCTAATGGAAGGATATTTTTAGGGAAAATAAATAAATAAATGTATATCCTTGAGTTCTAGGTACTTGTGCTTATGAGTGTTTGTGTCACTATGTGAAGATTAAGGAAAATGCAAAGAAGTGTGTGCCTGAAGCTAAATAACACAGAACACAAAGAAAGCAAATACATAATTGTTTCATGATCTCTTATAGCTAGGATGTTTTCTGATGCACCCACGAGCGCAGGCGTGTGTGTACACTAAACTTTATATGTAAAACACAATTGAAAACAAAAAAAATATTGTTTATAAATGAGTGATTCTAAATCTATTCCAAGAGGTAACTGGGAGATAAAAGAAGAAGAATGTAAGTGGCTATGGAGCATTATTATTATTTGTTTATGAATTGAAAAGGGCAAAAAGCCAATGACGAACGACAAGTTAATTATGTGTCTCCTATGTTGGAGGACTTCGAAAGCATAATTTGTTTATTTCTTCTATCAAAGTGCAGCCTTAGAAATCTCCTATAGTGGAAATTTCAATTTTCATAATTACTCTAGGATATATGGATTACTTTGTATTCAGTATGTAATTTGAGCAATTTCTTATGTTGGTGTATTATATGTAAATTGTAATGTAAGTATTTTCCTTGGCAACTGGAATCTAGCCTAGCCGGTTCATATTTTTGGAACCTGCTATTTATATAAAATTGAAATAAAAGATAAACAAAAACGTTTATATATTTCTCCCCACTATGCACAGACCGGGTTAAAGGATCCAGGAAAATGTTTGCAAACACCGTAGACCACGTCAACATATTCAGAAATGTATGTATCCTAATTTATTGCATATGGATGTTTTTTGTCCTTCGCATGGTTCCATTAACCAATCAATATGCAAGTGTGCCACACATGCTTGAGAAGAACATATGTTCTTCGAATCATAACCCGCATTCCATAAAGACAAGAGAAATATATGTGAACGCAGTACATGTACATGTGTCTCATGCATGGGTTAGCAAGTGTTGCCGCATCTATGCATGCTTCCAAAGATGGTTCCGTGCATGGGTCTAGATATGATAGATATATTTTTAACGTCCGTGAATTGATGTCCTATCAAGCTTGGGAAGATGTTCTTGATTGATGCCCTATCAAGCTTGCGAAGATGTTCTTGAAACCATAACGAGTGTTCCATCAAGACTAGAAAAAGATATGGGGAGACAATACACATACACGTGTCTTGTACGTGAGTGAGCAAGTGTTGCCACATGTATGCATGCTTCTGAAGTTGGTTCTGGGCATAACTCTAGGTAGATAGATACATAAACAAATATTTATCTTTTTAACGTCCATGAACTGATGTCCCATCAATCTAGAAAAATAAATGGACACATACCGAAGATGATGGCAATGTTGCTAAATTCTCTTGGTTTCTCTCTGTTTGAATTATGTTGTTCTCTCGGTTTCTCTCCATTCGAATAATATAATTTCCACTAGCAAAACGAATCTGGATTGTTTTGTTTATCCCTCGACATTAGAAATCAAATTTAACATTATTAAATTGGGGGGGTTGGTAAACTTCTCTTATTTTCTCTCTTACAATTCTTGTTTTTTGGTTGTGTTCTATATTAAGACACTCATTTTTTTCATTACTTCACTATCTTTGGTCCTTCCTACCATTGTGGTACTTGGCTTACCCTTTGCAAATTTTAATGAACTCCTTACTCTTTGATATTGTGAAATGCACATAAGAGATCAAAACTTGTTGGAGATCAATTCGTAAAATCACAAGATCAAACGATGTTGAAAATACACAACACAGGTACACAACGACAGAGTACACAGAGTTTAACGTGGAAACCCTAAAGCGGGAGAAAACCACAGGTAAACAAAACTTCACTATACAGTGGATGTACAATCGAAAGATTACAACACTCCGTCCGAGTGTATCAGCCGCGCAGGGCTCTTGGCGTTTGTTGTTGAACACACAGCTATGGCGCCATTTGCTCTCTCTCTCTCTCTCTCTCGCTCGCGTCTCTCTCACACTTACTTTCTCTCTCAACTTCTATTGTCTACACAACTACACTATTTTGCCCTAGATGTATATGTATTGATACATCGTATAGCCCATTACAATTGTAGCCACTACCACATATCACAATTATTATTATTGCTATAATAATAAACAATCGATTCTCTGTTGTCGAGTCTTCGACTGTCGGCTACTTCCGAACAGTCGGTTCCTTCAACTCTTCGACTGTCGACTACTTCCGAACAACTGGTTCCTCCCATTGGAGGGAGATATCCCAAACAAAATCCCCCTTCACCCCTGTGGGAGGGACTCAGTCAATCCTGTCTTCTGTCGACAGATTCTAAGTCTGTCGGTAGGTAGGTTCTTCGTGAGCATGTCGGATCCATTTTCTCAGTATGGATCTCACCAGGGAAAACTCTCCTCCTTCGACTCTCTCCCGCAACCAGTGATACCTCCTCTATATGTGCTTGGTTCGGGAGTGGTAAGCAACATTCTTGGCTAGATGTATGGCACTCTGGTTGTCACAGTGAAGCAAGAACTCCCTCTACTTCATCCCTAGCTCGTTGAGAAAATTTCTCATCCAGATCAGCTCTTTGCCGGCCTCTACCTTTGCCATATACTCTGCCTCTGTAGTCGACAAGGCTACAGACTTCTGCAGTCGTGATTGCCACGACACTGCTCCCCCTGCATAGGCCATCACGTACCCTGACGGGGATCGGCTCGAGTCTACATCTCCCGACATGTCCGAATCGGTAAAACCTTCCAACATAGGTTTTCCGACACCATACCTAAGGCACACCCTCGAGGTGCCTTTCAAGTACCTAAGTATCCACTTCACCGCTGCCCAGTGTTCTCTTGCTGGATTACTCATATATCCGCTTATTGCTCCCACAACAAATGCTATGTCTAGTCTAGTACAGACCATAGCATACATTAGTCTGCCGACGGCCGACGCATATGGTATCTTCCTCATCTCGGCCTTCTCCTTCTCCCCTTTCGGGCACTGCTTCGCATTCAACCTGCAGTTTGTCGGCAACACCGAACCGACTGGCTTTGTGTCTGACATGTTGAATCTTTCTAGGATCTTCGTCACATACTTTTGTTGTGATAACCATAACACCTTTTGAGTTCTGTCTCGAACTATGTGCATTCCTCATATCTATTTAGTTGGTCCAAGGTCTTTCATGGCAAACGACCTGCTTAGAGCTTTCTTCAAGCTTCTGATCTTCCTTGTATCTTGTCATCAACATATAACAAGAGAATCAAGAAGTCTCCTTCTTTGTACCTTTTGACGAACACACAGTGATTGGTGTGTGTTTTCTAGAACCAGTGTTCCATCATGAAGGACTCAAACTTCTTGTACCATTGGCATGGAGCTTGTTTTAGACCGTACAAGCTTTTCTTTAGTCGACACACCAAGTTCTCTTTCCCTTTCTCCTCAAAGCCTTCGGGTTGCTGCATGTAGATTTCTTCTTCTAGCTCTCGTGTGAGAATGCGGTTTTGACATCCAACTGTTCGATCTCCAGGTCCATACGGACCGCTATACTCAGAACAGTTTGAATGGATGTCATCTTCATGACTGGTGCAAATATTTCATCGAAGTCGACGCCCTTTTTCTGTTGAAAACCCTTCACCATTATGCGGGCTTTATACCTGGGCTCACTGTCGGCTTCTCCAGTCTTCACCTTATAGACCCATTTATTCCTAAGTGCTCTCTTACCTTTCGGCAACTCTACTAGGTCGTAGGTGTAATTCTCGTGCAAGGATTCCAACTCATCTTGCATCGCGTTCATCCATTTCTCTTTGTGCTCATCGGCAATGGCTTCTTCATAACACTCCGGTTCACCTTCATCAATCAAGAGGATGTATTGATTGGCATATGTTGTCGGTGCTTTCGTTTCTCTGAGTGGGTATCTCCTTCCACTCGTTGTTGGCTCTCTTTCGAATTTCTCTGCCAACTCTTCTCTTCGCTTGGGTTCTTGCATGTCAATCGACATCTCCAGGTTGGACGACTCCAACTCATACTCTTCAATTGACCTTAGTAGCTCTGCTGACTCTGACTCATAGTCGATTGGTCTCTCCGAGTCGACTGACTTAGATTCGGCTTTTCCGATTGGCCGTCTCCGAACAACCGACGTTGTTGGTTCACTTGGCCTTAAGTCAATGGTAGTCGGGGTTGACTGGGGAGTCGGTTCTGACTTCTGTTGCTTCCAATCTTCAATCGTCTTATCTTCAAGAAAGACTACGTCCCGACTATTCACTACCCTCTTGTCGACTAGGTCCCATAGCCTATAGCCGAACTCATCTTCCGAGTATTCCATGAATATGCATGCTTTCGACTTACTGTCGAGCTTTGACGTCTGATCCTTCGGTACATGCATATACACCAAACATCTGAACACCCTCAGGTGTTGGTAGGAGACATCCTTCCCTATCCACACTCTTTGTGGAACATCACCCTTTAATGGTATTGAGGGAGACCTGTTGATAAGATAAACAACTGTGTACATCGCCTCAACCCAATAGGATTTCGGCAGTTTCGCATGAGAGAGCATGCTCGTTACCCTCTCCATGATTGTTCGATTCATCCTCTTTGCAAGCCCGTTCAACTCTGGGGTCTTTGGCATTGTGTATTCGATCCGAATACCTTGGCACTTGCAATACTCCTCAAACTGCCCTCTATATTCACCACTGTTGTCGGTTTGGATAGCCTTCAACTTCCGACTTGACTCTCGTTCAGCTCTAGCCTGGAACTCCTTGAAAAATGACAGTACTTGATCCTTCGACTTCAGTACAAAGGCCCATGTCTTCCGACTATAGTCGTCAATAAATGTCACAAAGTACTGTTCACCTCGATGCGATGGAGCATCTATATAGCACACATCCGTGTGTACTAGTTCCAGTGGCACTTCTCTTCTTCTCGGTGGTCTTGTGTGGAAAGCTGCTCTGTTTTGCTTTCCGACTAAGCTGTTGACGTACTTCTCCAGGTGCACTCCCTTGACTTTTGGTAGAAGCTTTTGGTCGGCTAGCAGGTGCATTCCTTTCTCACTCATGTGGCCTAGCCTCTTATGCCATACCTCTCTTGCTGAGTCGGCTGCCACATTTACTTCCGATTTGCACAACTGGGCATGCATCATATATAATGTGCCTTCTTTCTGTGCTCGGGCCACTATAAGATTCCCTCGGCAGAACTTCCACTTGCCATTCCGAAAACTACCACTATAGCCTTCGTCATCTAACCTTCCAGTCGATATCAGATTCAATCTGATATCAGGGACGTGTCGAACATTCTTCAAAGTCAGTCGACACCCTGTTGACGTCGTCAAGCAAAGACTTTCGACTCCGGTTATCTTGCACTCTACACTATCACCCATCTTCACATAACCGTGATCTACAGCTATGTAAGTCGAGAAATACTCTCTCGACAGAGTTATGTGGAACGATGCCCCGGAATCAATCACCCAAGTGCATTCTTCACTTGCAAGATTTGCTCTTGTCTGTTCGCAGATGAACATCAGTTCTTCATTGCTCGTAGCAATGGCAGAAGTGTTCTTGTCATCAGGAATCTTCCTTGGTTTGACATTGTTTCCGACACCCTTGTATTTTCTCATGTGTCGGCAGTCCTTCTGGAAGTGTCCAGGTTTACCACAATAAAAGCACACTAGCTTACCTCTGGACTTCGATCTGGCTTAGCTCTTTTCTCTCCTTGGTGGACTTCTTTGCCGGTTCCATCCTCTGTCCGAATGTTGTGTTACATTCGACTCCGACTGAGCCAAGACTCCCTTGTCCTTCCTTCTTGCCTCCTCATTTAGGATGCTTGTCTTTACGGTTTGTAAAGACAAGTTCTCTTCTTGACAAGAGGTGCTGAGAGTGACCACCAGGTTCTCCCAGCTATTCGGTAGTGTGCACATAAAAAGGATGGCCTGCATCGCATCATCCAGGATTCACATACCCCATGAATGTGCTGATGTGTTCGAAGATGCGCTCACCGTCCCTGTATTTCAGTCGTACGATCTTTCTTATCAGTGAGGTTCTATTGAGCACGTTCTTCCTCTCATATAGACCCAACAACTTCTGCCACATCTCGTGTGCATTTGTGTCGTTTGCTACATGTTGCAAGACACTTATGTTGACACATTGTCGGATGGTGGCCACCGCCTTTCTGTTAAGAAGTTTCCAATCCGACTCCAATACCCCCTTGGGTATATCTGCTCTGTCGACTGGCTTGTACAAGTCTTTTACTATGAGTAGGTCCTCCATCTTTATCTTCTAGTCGGCATAGTTTTATGCGTTTAGAACTATCACACCTGGGAAACCGCTCACACCTCCTTCCATGCTTGCACCTCAAGCTCTGATACCAGATTGTTGGAGATCGATTTGTAAAATCACAAGATCAAACGATGCTGAAAATACACAACACAGGTACACAACGACAGAGTACACAGAGTTTAACGTGGAAACCCTAAAGCGGGAGAAAACCACGGGTAAACAGAACTTCACTATACAGTGGATGTACAATCGAAAGATTACAACACTCCGTCCGAGTGTATTAGCCGCGTAGGGCTCTTGGCATTTGCTATTGCACACACAGCTATGGTGCCGTTTGCTCTCTCTCTCTCTCTCTCTCTCGCTCGTGTCTCTCTCACGCTTATTTTCTTTCTCAACTTCTACTGTCTACACAACTACACTATTTTGCCCTAGATGTATATGTACTGATACATCGTGTAGCCCATTACAATTGTAGCCACTGCCACATATCACAATTATTATTATTGCTATAATAATAAACAATCGACTCTCTGTTGTCAACTCTTCGACTGTCGGTTACTTCCGAACAGTCGGTTCCTCCCACTGGAGGGACATATCCCCAACAAAACCAACCTATTTAGCTTCTTACTTCTTACTCAATTTATAGTTGATACAAAGGTACCCATTTGGGTTGGCGTAGCTAAAAAGGGTGTGCTGAAAGGGTGGATCGGCTTAGGTACATGCATCTTAAAAAGGGTGTGCTAAAAGGGTGGCACAAAGGAACACATGCACACCACATTTCCCCCTTAAGAGAAACAAGAGACTGAGGAGCAGGAACAAGAACAAGAACAGGAGTGCAGGCTTGTCGAAGGAGGGGTTGGGGAAAGATCAATTAGAGGATAAAGATCAATCTCTCCCGTGGACTGAGGGCCACCTGCACTTGGTTGAGGTGGGGGACAGGAGGACTATAGGCAGATAGAGATCAATTGCTCCTATGGACTGAGGGCCTCTTGGACTTGTGTGGAAATAACGCTCGGCCACAACCGAGTCTTCAACAAGGAATAGAAGCGAATAAACTAAAACAAAGATGAGACAGAATGTTAATGTGGAAAACCCTAAGTGTGAAAAACCACGGGAGCCCACAGACTCCAACTATCACTATGAGGGCAAGAATACAATGTGAGACTCAGAGGCAACGATCTCGAGCTCTTTGTCTTCGCCAAACCGGCGGTTACAACAGAAACTAGTTCTGTATCTCTCTCTCTCACTCACTCTCTGTATACAACAATATACAACCACTACTACACCATATTCTCTCACTAAAGTGATTTCCCTAAGTCATATTTATACTTATATGAATTTTGGGCTATTTACAAATATAACCTCAATAGACTAACGATGAAACATATTTACACATATGTCCTTCGATCCGGTTTGCACCGGATCCATCAGGATTCACTTGATCCGGTTTCCGGGTCTCATCCGGATCCAGTTCCTTCATCTGACTCATCCGATCTGACTCCTCCAGTTCTCATCCAGATCCCACTCGGAGGGACCGAATTCCTAACAAACTCCCCCTTCACTTCGGCATGAGATTTCTCGTTAATCCAATCCATCTTCTGCACGCGTCGAGCTTGTCAACTGACAACACCTTGGTCATCATATCCGATCAATTCTCCTTCGTGTGGACCTTCGTCAGCACGAAATTTTGATCTTCTACTCTCTCCCAGATCTAGTGATACCTCTGTTGGATGTGCTTCGTCTAGGAATGGTAGGCCACATTGTTTGCAAGGTGGATGACACTTTGACTGTCACAGTAGAGCCGGATCCCTAGCTCTCCGATAAAGTCCTTCATCCAAATTAACTCCTTGCCGGCTTCCACAACTACCATGTACTCCGCTTCCGTTGTCGATAGTGCAACGAACTTCTGCAGCCTCGACTGCCATGATATTGCTCCCCTCGGATAAGTCATGACATATCCGGATGTAGACCGGCTGGTATCCGCATCAACCGACATATCCGAATCCATGAATCCGTCAAGTTGGGGTTTACTGGAGCCAAAATGGAGGCACATACTCGAGGTGCCTTTCAGATACTATAGTATCCACTTGACCGCGTTCCAATGCTCTCTTCCCGGATTGGTCATGAACTGACTGACTACTCCGACAACATATGCAATATCCAGCCAGGTGCACACTATTGCATACATTAAGCTTCCGACGGTAGAGGCATATAGTATCTTCGTCATATCCGACTTCTCTACCTTTGTCTTCAGGCTCTGCTTTCCGGACAACTTGCAATTTTCCGGAAGTGTCGATCCAACCGATTTCACCTCTGACATGTTGAACCTTTGAAGCACCTTTGTCACGTACTTCTCCTGTGACAACCACAACAACTTCTCTGACTGGTCCCGGATTATGTGCATCTCTAATATCTGTCTTACTGGACCCAAATCTTTCATTGAGAAAGTCTGGTTCAGGGCCTTTTTTAGCATTCGGATCTTGACTTGGTCTCGTTCGACGATCAACATGTCGTCCACGTACAAGAGCAATATCAGGAAATCTCCTCCGTCAAATTTCTTCACAAACACGCCGTGATCGGCTTGCGTCTTGTAGTACCCTTGATCCTTCATGAAGGAGTCGAACTTCCGGTACCATTACTGGGGGGTTTGCTTCAATCCGTTGTCGTGAAGAAAACTGTCCACGAGCGGAATCAGTGCACTAGAGTGTAGAAACCGACTCTTCATGCACGTGCGCCTTAAGTTGTACATAGGAGATCCTAGGTAGATTTGGTAGGTAGGGAGTAAAGGGGAAACGGCCCCTTCCTTGCCTATAAAAGGAGGGAGACGAGGAGGGGCGAAGGATCGCGGAGAGTCGAGGACGAAGTGCTGTCGGTTTGCGCGCGAAGGCTTCTCTCTCTCTCTCTAGTTCGCAAACTCCATAGCTTCCTTCTATGCAGGTTTCGGGAGGCTCGCGCTGCTCTGAGGAATGCCCGAGTGCTTCCGGCAGCACCTCCAACCTGCTCCTGTCTTTTTGTACGTTTACGAACAGGCATCGGCATCTGTTCGCCGGCCTGTTCGGTTGTAACCAACTTCGAGGTTTTGTTATCTTCGTGTTCTTGTTGTTTGTCCTTGTTAATACATACATACATTCGTGTCTTTCTGTGTCGCTGTCCCACTTGCGTCTTTGCGTCGAAGGGCCGTGTCCCTGTGGATCTATGCACGCAAGTAGAGGGTCTCTACTCCTTCCTCTCTTGCTCTTTGGTACAGGACCCCAGAGGTTCCGCCTCACTCCACGCATCCGCGAGGAATACCTCGACATCTTTGGTGAACCCGACGTGAAGGAGGCGGCAGAAGAGCAGAAGATGAAAGGGTCGGATCTTGCGGAGGCCATGGCTTCAGTCGTGGATCAGATATTGAGTACACGCGAGGGCACCGGCGCCCTCGATAGAGCCATAGAGGCGGTCGTCGGTACGATCGGCCGGTTCAGCGGAAGGGATGCCACGAAGTATTTGGCGTCCTACGGGGCAGAAATGCTGATGCGGGATATTCCGGAAGAGAGGCGTCTTGCCGGGTTCCCTCGAGTGGCGATGCCGAGCATCCATGCGGAGGTGCTCGAGGTACGGGCGGAGAGCCGTACCTGGGAGGAGTTCGAAGGCCGACTCCTGGAAAAATACGGGCTGGACGACGCGCTCCGGCTTTCGAAACGAGACTTCATGGAATGGGTGGAGTCCCCCGGCAAGGGAAGAAATGCATCGGCACTCCTCCGGGAGTTCGAAGAACGCTTTGCGCGCCTTTCGGCGCTTGACTGAACCGTTCTGGATACGAGCCGGGTCCTACTGTTCGTCAAGTCGGTGGACGAGCGAGACAGGGATCAAGTGGGCTCCTTGCTGGAAACCGAAGACGGGCTGACAACCGACTGGGCTGCGGTTAAGAGAGTCTGTGGCCGTTTCGACAAACGGCGAGAATGGGCTGACAACGGGGCGGCCGGTGCGAGCTCTGTCACAGCAAGGAGACTTGAACCGGCACCGCAAGTGCGAAGGGAAGAAACCCGGGAATGGCTCGAAACCGGTCCGGCTTTGACCGGCATGGTCAATGGCTCGTCCGGAGGAGCAGCGCTGGAGGAGTTGACGCGGGCGATAAAGGATCTCCAGATCGCCCAGGCTCGAAGGCAAGGCGGCGAACCAGCTCGGGACCGACGGCCGGCAGCGGGGAACAGGTGCATGTGGTGCGACGAGGTCGGCCACATTCGGAAGGACTGCGGCGATTTCGCAGAGGCGTTGAGAAACAGGGTGGTGTACCTGTGGGAAGGCCGGGTGCACGCTGGCGACACCAGGAGGGCCCTGAACCGAAACGACGGGCGAGGAGGTATGAAGAGACTGATGGAAGAGGCAGCGGCCTGATACGTGGAGGCCATCCACTACTCGGTGTCGGCCGGTATTCGGGTTGGGGGCAGCGAGGCCCGAAAGGAGAGCAAAGACGGTTTCTGGTCGGCAATGCTGGAAGGCCTCGCCGGCGCACGGCTGAGGGAAGATGAAACGGACCGCGCTGAGAGACGGGTCCGGGAAATAACCGGGTGGAGCGATCCGGTCGAGGAGAAGACGGGCTTCGTAGAGGCCGCCTGCCGGAACTACGAGGCTCTGGTAGAAGAAAAACGAGTGGGGAAAGCCGGAGCGGCCGGGCCCTCACAACGGTACGAGACCCGATCCGGGCAACGATGGAACGATGCCGGTGGGTCCGGCTCGCGAGATAACCCCAGGAAGGGCGGATACCGACTGGGGACGGAAATAGAAAGGACTACGGACCTACGGAAGGTCCTAGAGGAACGGATCCTTGACAACAAGGTGGAGCTGTCATTGCGGGAGGTGCTAGGGATCGCCAAGAAGGAGTTCCACGACTCCATTGTAGACTTGGTGAAACGGAAGAGACTGTCGACGGAGACGGAACTGGAAAGACTGGTGGAGGTGCGGACGATGCACATCGACGACTCGGCGCTGGAAGATGAGTGGGCGGAGAGCCACTATTCGAGGCCACACTGGGCCCGAGTGACCACGGAGACCCCGGTAAAGATCGGAGATGTTCAGGAACCGGTGGTGGCGTTGGTGGACCACGGTTCGGAAATAAACTGTTGAACACAGTGCTCGGCCACCACCGAGGAATAGGATCAACTCACAGAAAACAGGAAATACACAATGCACGAAGACAATAGAGAGAAGAGTACACAGGATGTTTTACGTGGAAAACCCTAAATGGGAAAAACCACGGGAGTCCTCAAACTCCGACTATCACTATACGCAGAGATGTACAATGGTGAAGTTACAAGGCAACAACCTTGAGCTCACTGTCTTCGCCACAGGCGGCGGTAATACACAGAGGCAACGACCTCTTCGTCTCTCTCTCTCTCGGCTGCTCACTTAGCTCCCTCTAAGTGGAAAAACCAGAAAAATGAGTAACAACTTCAAACTGTTTGCCCTAAGTCATATTTATACACATATGACTTTCGGGCTATTTACAAAATATAGCCTCAAGGGCCCTTGGCAAACATATTCACAAATATGTCCCCGCATCCGGATCTCTCTCCGGGTACATTCATCATCCGGCTCCGTAGCCGGGGTCTTCATCATCCGGCTCCGTAGCCGGGGTCTTCATCATCCGGCTTCCCGGACATCTGACCATCCCATCCGGAGGGACCGTAATCCCAACAAACTCCCCCTTCACTTCGGCATGGGATGTCTTTCCAATCCGACCCTCTTCCGGCACGCTTCCAGCTTGTCGGGTGTGAGCACTTTGGTCAGCATATCTAACCCGTTCTCGTCCGTGTGGATCTTCGTCAGCACGAACTCCTGGTCTTCTATCCTTTCCCGGATCCAGTGATATCTTCGCTAGATGTGCTTCGTCCGGGAGTGATAGGCCGCATTCTTCGCAAGGTGGATGGCACTCTGACTGTCGCAGTAGAGTCGGTACTCCTCCTGCCGGATACCGAGCTCTCTAATGAAGTCCTTCATCCATATTATTTCCTTGCCGGCTTCAACAGCCGCCATGTACTCCGCCTCCGTGGTTGACAACGCAACCGTCTTCTGCAGCCTCGACTGCCACGAAACAGCTCCCCCTGCATACGTCATCACATACCCTGATGTGGACCGGCTGGTATCTGCATCAGCCGACATATCCGAATCGGTAAAGCCGTCGAGTTCGGGCTTACCGGAGCCGAATCGGAGGCACACGTTTGCCGTGCCCTTCAGGTATCGGAGTATCCACTTGACCGCGTTCCAGTGCTCTTTGCCGGGATTGCTCATGTACCGGCTCACCACTCCGACTGCATATCCTATGTCCGGTCTTGTACACACCATTGCGTACATCAAGCTTCCGACGGCAGAGGCATATGGTACTTTCATCATGTTCTCCTTCTCAGCCTTTGTCTTGGGGCTTTGCTTGGTGAACAACTTGCAGTTTGCCGGGAGGGTTGACCCGACCGGTCTTGCTTCCGACATGTTGAACCGGTGAAGCACCTTTGTCATGTACTTCTCCTGTGACAGCCACAACTGCTTCTTCTTCCGGTCCCGGATGATATGCATCCCTAGTATTTGCCTCGCCGGACCCAGGTCCTTCATTGAGAAGGTTCGGTGAAGCGCTTTCTTCAGCATCCGTATCTTGACCTGGTCCCGTCCGACGATCAACATGTCGTCCACATACAGGAGGAGTATTAGAAAGTCTCCTCCTTCGAACTTCTTCACAAACACGCAGTGATCGGACTGCGTTTTGTGGTACCCTTCGTCGGTCATGAAAGAGTCGAACTTCCGGTACCATTGCCGGGGAGCCTGCTTCAGTCCGTAAAGGCTCTTCTTCAACCGGCATACCAGGTGCTCCTTCCCTTTCTTCTCGAATCCTTCCGGTTGCTGCATGTAGATCTCTTCTTCGAGGTCACCGTGAAGGAATGCCGTCTTCACGTCCATCTGTTCTACCTCGAGGTCCATGCTTGCCGCTATGCTCAGCACCGTCCGGATGGAGGTCATCTTCACTACCGAGGAAAATATCTCGTCGAAGTCGACGCCCTTCTTCTGCTGGAACCCCTTCACCACGATCCTGGCTTTGTATCTCGGGGGTTTCCGGCATCTCCCGGTTTCAACTTGAACACCCACTTGTTTCGAAGTGCCCGCTTTCCTTTCGGCAACTCCACAAGTTCATATGTGTGGTTCTCATGCAGGGAATCCATCTCCTCCTGCATGGCACTTAACCACCTGTGGCTATGGGTGTCAAGCTTTGCTTCTTCAAAACTCTCCGGCTCCCCCTCGTCGGTTAGCAGCACGTGCTCTGGTTCCGGAAATCTCCGGGGGGCCCTTCTCTCTCTTAGAGGATATCTCCGTTCCGGAGCTTCGGTAACCGGCTCCTCCGTTTCCTCTTCATCCGAATCCATTTCGGGATCGGGACCGGTTCCGGTATCAGTTTTATCTTCCTCGGCCGGTTCTGTTTCTTCACCGTCTTCGGCCGGATCCTCGAGTGCTAACCGGTCCCTTGCCGGTCGGGACTGCTCCTCGTAGAGTTGATCCTCACCGGTCGACTTGGAGCTCTTCATCTTCTTCTCCGACTCCCAGTCGGCGAGTGTCTTGTCCTCCATGAAGATGATATCACGACTCCGGAATATCTTTTTGTCGACCGGGTCCCATACTCGGTAGCTGAACTCATCATCGCCGTAACCGAGGAATATGCATGGCCGGGTCTTTGGATCTAGCTTTCCTCTCCGGTCCTTTGCCACATGCACATATGCGAGACACCCGAACACCTTCAAATGCCGGTAGGATACTTCCCTACCGGTCCACACTCTCTGCGGCGTGTCTCCGTCCAGAGGTACTGAGGGTGATCTGTTTATCACGTATGTCGCCGTCGACATTGCCTCAGCCCAAAACCCCTTGGGTAATTTCGCATGCGCCAGCATACTCCAGACCCTCTCCATTATGGTCCGGTTCATCCTCTCGGCCAGCCCGTTCAGTTCCGACGTCTTCGGCACAGTAAACTCGAGCCGGATTCCCTTCGAGCGACAGTACTCCTCGAACTGCCCCCGGTATTCCCCTCCGTTATCCGCTCGTATCGCTTTCAGCTTCTTGCCGGATTCCCTTTCCACTCTCGCGTGGAGTTCTTTGAAGACGCACAGCACTTGGTCCTTTGTCTTCAACGGTGCCGTCCACAGCTTCCGGCTGTGGTCATCAATGAATGTCACGAAGTACTGGGCTCCGCCATGTGACTTCGTTTCTACTTGACACACGTCAGTGTGCACCAACTCCAATGGTGCGCTACGTCTCGTCGGTGGCCTTGAGTGGAAGGAGGTTCGGTTCTGCTTACCGGCCAGGCAATCGGTGCACTTCTCCAGGTGCACATGCTTTACTGGAATAAGGTTGTCTTCTGCAAGCCTCTTCATCCCCTTCTCACTCATGTGGCACAGTCTCTTGTGCCACAGCTCACCGGCAGTGTCGGCTGCCACGTTCAACTCCTCCGGACACAACCAGGCATTCATAAGGTACAGTGTGTTGACTTTCCGGGCCCGTGCCACTATCAGGCTCCCCTTGCTGAACTTCATTACGCAGTTCCGGATACTACCTGTGTAGCCTTCATCGTCTAGCCTCCCGGCCGAAATCAGGTTCAATCGAACCTCCGGAACGTGTCGGACATCCTTCAGCAACATTTTGCATCCGGTCGAGGTTGTCAACCACACGTCTCCTATGCCGGAAATCCGGCACATACCTTCATTTCCCATCCGAACACAGCCATGCTCACCGGCTGTGTAGGATGAGAAGTATCTTCTTTCCGGGGTCAGGTGGAACGACGCTCCGGAATCGACCACCCAGGTAGTCTCATCGCCGGCAATGTTTAGTTCACCTTCTTCGGTGATGAGCATGATCTCCTCTTCACTTGCCGCGAGTGCCGTCGTTCCTTTCCGGTCCTGCCCTCGCCGATCCGGACCCCTTCGGTCCGTGGCTCCCCGGTATGCACCGTTTCGCTCCGGTGACTTCTTCGAATCGGTACCGTCGGTTCCGTTGTCTTTCCGGAAATGCCGACAGTTCTTCTGGAAGTGCCCCGGCTTCCCACAGTAGAAGCATGTAGGTCTTCCCCTCGACTGCGACCGTGTCCCCGACTTCTCCCGTCTTTGCGGACTCCGGTTCCGTTGTCTTCCCCGTTCCGATTTGGTAAGCAGCGCCTTCGAGTCGGAGACCGGTTCTTTATCTCTCCGACGCGCTTCTTCATTTAGAATACTTGTCTTTACCGTTAGCAAAGACAAGTTCTCTTCCTTACAGGAGGTGCTGAGAGTAACTACCAAGTTCTCCCAGCTCTCCGAAAGGGTACACATCAGCATGATGGCTTGCATTGCGTCATCCAATGGGAACTTGATCGCCGCAAGCTGGTTCACGAATCCCATGAACGTGCTGATGTGTTCAACCATGCTCTCGTCGTCCCGGTACTTAAGATTCACTATCTTCCTCATCAGGGAGGTCCGGGTCAGAGCATTCTTCCTCTCATACAGTCCGGACAGCTTCTGCCACATCTCATAGGCGTTCGTATCGTTCGCCACATGTTGCAGAACACTTACATCGACATATTGCCGGATCGTCGCTACGGCTTTCCGGTTCAGGAGCTTCCACTCCGACTTTATTACCCCCTTGGGTATCTCGGCATTGTCGATCGGTTCATACAGGTCTCGGACGATGAGAAGGTCTTCCATCTTTATCTTCCAGTCGGCGTAGTTCTGTGAGTTCAACACCATCATGCCCGGAGGCCCACTACCGCCGCCTTCCATTTTCTATGTTACCGTCGCTCTGATACCACTTTGTTGAACACAGTGCTCGGCCACCACCGAGGAATAGGATCAACTCAAAGAAAACAGGAAATACACAATGCACGAAGACAATAGAGAGAAGAGTACACAGGATGTTTTACGTGGAAAACCCTAAATGGGAAAAACCACGGGAGTCCTCAAACTCCGACTATCACTATACGCAGAGATGTACAATGGTGAAGTTACAAGGCAACAACCTTGAGCTCACTGTCTTCGCCACAAACGGCGGTAATACACAGAGGCAACGACCTCTTCGTCTCTCTCTCTCTCTCTCTCTCTCTCTCTCTCTCTCTCGGCTGCTCACTTAGCTCCCTCTAAGTGGAAAAACCAGAAAAATGAGTAACAACTTCAAACTGTTTGCCCTAAGTCATATTTATACACATATGACTTTCGGGCTATTTACAAGATATAGCCTCAAGGGCCCTTGGCAAACATATTCACAAATATGTCCCCGCATCCGGATCTCTCTCCGGGTACATTCATCATCCGGCTCCGTAGCCGGGGTCTTCATCATCCGGCTTCCCGGACATCTGACCATCCCATCTGGAGGGACCGTAATCCCAACATAAACCTGATGTCCATGGACTTCTATAAGAAGGGGAAGTGGCCGATCAACACCAGGCACGGGTGGAAGATACGGGCGGCGACGCGCGACACCGAGGAACTGCACGGGGCCTGCCCGAATGTGCGAGTAAAGATCGGCGACGTCGAGATTGACCAACACTTCTTCGTACAGGAGGCGTCCTCGCACCCGGTCATATTAGGGGAACCATACATCACGGCGGCGCGAATGGAGACCAAGGTGCTGGACAACGGTTCGGCCTACGCGAGGGTCAAAAGCCAGGACGGGCGCCATTCGGTCCAATTTCTGATGGTGCGACCGAACCATGAGCGAAACCGCGAATCCCTCGGTGGCGAGAACCAGGAGGATTTTTAGAGAGGGCTGCCAAGGCGTGGGGCCGAGACAGTCCGGACACTCGGGAAAGTCCCCACGACTGTACGATAGGTAGGGGATTTTGCTTCTCCGACAATGGAGGGTGTATGATAGTCAGCATCGTCGGCCGAGAAAAGACAAGGGCGGAAGTGCGACTTCGAGCGTGCGGAGTTCTCGGCCCGGACGAGGAAATCAGCGGAGCCGTGGAGGCGGTCTCCTTCGACGACACCTTGGGAATGCTGAGGAAGGTAGCCGGAGAAGACCTTAACGAAGACCGGACGATACCGGTATGTTCCGAAGAGATGTACGAAGTCATCGTGAACTTCAGTCGGGGGCTCAGGTTGGATCGGACGGCCCGAGTTAGCACGAGGTACAAGACTGTGGACCGGAAGGTAAGGCCAGTCGCGGCACCCTTGCCGGAGGGCAGCGAGTCCCGAATCAGAGGGGTGGCGTCGGACCCCAGTTTACAAGATCCGGCCTGCATAGGACACACCTTCACCGACGGAACGCTCCGGGAGCTCAAAATCGGTGGGGGCGGGTTCCTACTGCCGGCGGAGGAAGACCGGTTTCGGAGAATGCTCGGAAGGCACGGGAAAGCCTTTGCATTCTCACCGGAAGAGATCGGGTGCGTAGACCCGACGATCGTGGAGCCGATGGTGATATTCACGGTACCGCATGTACCGTGGAATCTCAAGCCGATTCCAGTACCGAGAGCTCACATCCCGAAGTTGATGGAGCTATTGAGGCAGAAAGTCGATATGGGCATTCTCGAACCGTCGAGCGCGCCATACTCGAACCGATGGTTTACCGTACCAGCGCTTCATTTAGGACCTGCAGCCGGTCAACAGAGTGACCATCCGGAACGCAGGAATCGGACCGACCATAGACGAGTTCGCGGAGGCCTTCGCCAGAAGGTCGATTTACTCAGTCGGTGATCTGTACTCGGGGTACGACCAGTTCCAGCTAGCCGTGGAGAGCAGAGACATTACGACGATGCGAACTCCCCTCGACCTAGTGCGAATGTGTACCCTGCCACAAGGAGGGACCAACTCGGTGGCCCATATGGTGAATGCAATGAACAAAGTACTGAGGGATTGCATCCCGGACATCACCATGCCGTTTCTAGACGACATCCCCATCAAGGGGTGCCCGGTGGAAGAGAAGGACGAGACACTCGGGCCAGACGGATGCCGGCGATTCGTAGCAACACACATCGACGACTGCGAGAAGGTGCTACAAAGGCTAGAGGATGCGAGGCTCACCTTCTCCGGGGAGAAATCGGCCTTCGGGCAATCAGAAATCCTGGTGGTCGGGCATCTATGTGGACCATATGGCCGGAAGCCGTCTCTGGCAAAGGTAGAAGCCATCTCCGCGATGAAGACCGACTGTAGCTCGGTTACGGAAGTTCGGAGGTTCCTGGGGGCATGCGCGTTCTACCACATATGGATCCCGCATTACGCCCACGTTGCGGAGCCACTATACGGGTTGCTGAAGAAGGGGCAAAGATTCGAATGGCGAGACAAGCACACGGAGTCGGTCCGGAAGCTGAAGGAAGCTCTTGCGGCAGCACCGACGCTCCGGAAGGCTGTCTACGAGAAGGGTACCCCGGTATACATAACGGTGGATATAAGCCCGACCGGGATCGGATGGGTCATCAACCAAGAAGACGAGGACGGCACCCGGTTCCTGATCCGATTCGGCGCTAAGGTCCTCAGTGAGCGACAACGAGGGTACGCCCAGGTTAAACGCGAACTCTGGGGTATCGTTTCGGCGGTAAAGGCGGACAAAGACTACCTGATCGGGATAGAAGTGATTATCGAGACGGATTGCCTGCCGATTCTCGGCATGGTTTCCGGATGCACGACACCGGACCTGGCGATGCTCAGGTGGATAGCGTACATCAAGTCCCTGGACCCGGAGATACGACACATTTCCGGAAAGGACAACGCCATGGCCGACATGCTTTCGAGGGCGAGGTTTGATGACGAGGGCGGCATGGTTTCGGAGGACGAAGAAGTCGGCGTGGACTTCTTCGAGGCGGCGTACGTGACGACCGATGGGGCGAGCAGTCCGGCACTTAATGGCTTCGACAAGAGCAAGTACGACGGCGAGTGGCTACAGATCGGTGGATTTTTGAGGACAATGACGCCGGATGCGTCATGGACGAAGGACGAGGCCAACCGGATCCAGAAGAAAGCATACCGATTCTTTCTCCGGGACGGATACTTATGGAAGCACCCGAAGAAGAGGAACGGCGTCCTGCTCCGGGTGGTGGCGATGAAGGAAGAACAGGAGGAGCTGCTGATGGCCTACCACGACAGCCCTTGGGTTGGACACCGTGGAACGTGGGCCACGTTCGAAAAGATAAAGGGGAAGTACTGGTGGCCGGGACTGTACCGGGATGTGCATCGGTTCGTGACAACTTGCAAGAGCTGTCAGATGCACTCCATAGTCCGGCATCGGGACGAGCTTCACCCTACGTACCCTCCGACCATCCACTTCAAATGGACGGTAGATCTGGTGACGATGCCGATGGGCGTCGGACAGATGCGGTATCTGGTCTTGGCTCGGGAAGATCTGACGAACCAGGTGGAAGGCCGAGCCCTTCAGAACAAAACGACCGCGGCCGTATGTCGGTTCCTGATCGAAGACGTGATATGCCGGTACGGGTGCGTCGGGAAGATTGTGGCCGATCGCGGGGAGTTGGACGCCGAAGAGGCCGAGGAGCTGTTCGACCGGCTAGGAGTCAAGCTCTCGCTTACCACTGCGTACAATCCGGAGGCGAATGGGAAGGTGGAGCGCGAACACGGACCGATCGTCAAGGCGTTAGTTCGGGCATGTGGAGGTCAAGTCGGGAACTGGCCGCGGCTGTTGCCTTACGCGTTGTGGGCGGACCGAACTACGCACAGTTCCGTAACCGGATTCATGCCGGCAGAACTCATGTTTGGGCAGAAGCCGGTCATGCCAATGGAACGTACGATCTCCTCGTGGGCAACCGTGGACTGGAGAGACGAGATGAGCCGGGAGGAGCTGCTGGCGGCACGTATACGACAGCTCGAGCGAAGACCAGAGGACATGGAGCAGGCTGCGGAAAAGCTTCGGGAAGCAAGGATGAGGAACAAAGCCCGGTTCGACCGAACGCACTGGCTCCGACCGAAGAAGATCGAGGAAGGCGACTGGGTGCTAGTCTACGACAGCAACCTTGACAACCAGCACCGAGCGACACGGAAGTTCGCAAGAAGGTGGTTCGGGCCTTACGTGGTACAAAGCGCCAACGACAACGAGACGTACCATCTGGCGGAACTCGACAATACGAGAATGGCGATACCGGTAGCTGGGAAACGGATCAAAGCGTTCAAGAAGCGTCACGACGACGAGCTGGATCCGGTTGACCTGGACCGCAACGACGAGCGATCCGAAACCGAGGAATAACCGACGGACGGAGAATGAAGGCTAGACTGGTTTTCTCCGTCCCAACACAATTTGGCGCATGCCGGTGGATGCACGGTTAGGTGGGGGCGGATGTCGTGAAGAAAACTGTCCACGAGCGGAATCGGTGCACTAGAGTGTAGAAACCGACTCTTCATGCACGTGTGCCTTAAGTTGTACATAGGAGATCCTAGGTAGATTCGGTAGGTAGGGAGTAAAGGGGAAACGGCTCCTTCCTTGCCTATAAAAGGAGGGAGACGAGGAGGGGCGAAGGATCGCGGAGAGTCGAGGACGAAGTGCTGTCGGTTTGCGCGCGAAGGCTTCTCTCTCTCTCTCTGGTTCGCAAACTCCATAGCTTCCTTCTATGCAGGTTTCGGGAGGCTCGCGCTGCTCTGAGGAATGCCCGAGTGCTTCCGGCAGCACCTCCAACCTGCTCCTGTCTTTTTGTACGTTTACGAACAGGCATCGGCATCTGTTCGCCGGCCTGTTCGGTTGTAACCAACTTCGAGGTTTTGTTATCTTCGTGTTCTTGTTGTTTGTCCTTGTTAATACATACATACATTCGTGTCTTTCTGTGTCGCTGTCCCACTTGCGTCTTTGTGTCGAAGGGCCGTGTCCCTGTGGATCTACGCACGCACGTAGAGGGTCTCTACTCCTTCCTCTCTTGCTCTTTGGTACAGGACCCCAGAGGTTTCGCCTCACTCCACGCATCCGCGAGGAATACCTCGACACCGTATAAACTCTTCTTTAGCCGGCATACCAGGTGCTCCTTCCCTTTCCTCTCAAATCCTTCCGGTTGATGCATGTAGATCTCTTCTTCGATGAGAAAGTCTGGTTCAGGGCCTTTTTTAGCATTTGGATCTTGACTTGGTCTCGTCCGACGATCAACATGTCGTCCACGTACAAGAGCAATATCAGGAAATCTCCTCCGTCAAATTTCTTCACAAACATCTAGTGATCGGCTTGCGTCTTGTAGTACCCTTGATCCTTCACGAAGGAGTCGAACTTCCGGTACCATTACTGGGGGCTTGCTTCAATCCGTATAAGCTCTTCTTTAGTCGGCATACCAGGTGCTCCTTCCCTTTCCTCTCAAATCCTTCCGGTTGATGCATGTAGATCTCTTCTTTGAGGTTGCCATGCTGGAATGGCATCTTGACGTCTAGTTGCTCTACCTCGAGGTTCATGCTTGCGCTATGCTCAATACCGTCCGGATTGAGGTAATCTTTACTACAGGGGCAAAGATCTCATTGAAATCCACACCTTTCTTTGGCTGGAAACCCTTCACCACGATCTGGGCCTTGTACCTCCCAGTTTCAGCTTGTACACCCACTTATTCCGTAGTGTTCTCTTTCCTTTCGGCAACTCCATCAATTCATATGACATGTGGATCTCATGCAGGGAATCCATCTTGTCCTACATGGTAGTTAACCACTTGCAGTTGTGGGTGTCTTTCTTTGCTTCTTCGAAGCTTTCCGGCTCCCCCTCATCGGTCAATAATATGTGCTCTGCATCCGGAAATCTCCGGGGGGCTCTTCTCTCTCTGAGAGGGTATCTTTGTCCTTTCTCAAGTTCGTCAAGTTGTTGGGAGATAGGTCCCTCTTGATGGGAAGGGAGAAGAATAGTGCTAATGAACAGGCCGAGGCCGAAACCGGATGAAGAGTACCCGGCTACGGAGAGCCAAATGGTGCAGACCCAGTGAGAACCGGATGTGGAGTACCCAGCTACGGAGAGCCGGATGGTGCAGACCCGGTGAGAACCGGATGAGGAGTACCCGGCTACGGAGAGCCAGATGGTGCAGACCTGGTGAGAACCGTATAAGGAGTACCCGGCTACGGAGAGCTGGATGGTGCAGACCCGGTGAGGAGTGCTCACCAGATGAAGAGACATATTCGTAAATATGCTTATGAGAGTCCATCATGGCTATATTTGTAAATAGCCGAAAAGTCATATTAGTATAAATATGACTTAGGGCAAACTTTTCATGTGTGTTGTCATTCTTGTTGGTGCAAGGAAAGAGAGAGAGCGCGTAACTGTGTACAGAGAGAGAGAGAGAGAGAGAGAGAGAGAGAGAGAGAGAGAGAGAGAGAGAAAGAGGTCGTTGCCTCTGTTATAACCGCCGCCTGTGGCGAGGATTGTGAGCACGAGGTCGTTGCCTCCGTGAACTCACTGTTGTACATTCTAACATAGCGATAGTTTGCAGCCTGTGGGCTGCCGTGGTTTTTTCCCTTAGTTTGGGTTTTCCGCGTAAACATCCTGCGTACTCTTCTCTTCTTCGTGTCGTGCTTTATTTCCCGTTTTCTGTGTATGATTTTAAGCTCGGTTGTGGCCGAGCGTTGCGTATAGGGAGCGTGCTGTTCCTGACAAGTGGTATCAGA
The DNA here is from genome assembly GCF_043228905.1 of Azolla caroliniana. Classification (NCBI taxonomy): domain Eukaryota; kingdom Viridiplantae; phylum Streptophyta; class Polypodiopsida; order Salviniales; family Salviniaceae; genus Azolla; species Azolla caroliniana. The sequence goes on from NW_028230447.1 coordinate 4,201,953, forward strand.
GCGAAACGATACAGAAAATGGACGAATCGTTTGGCGGCATGTTCAAGCTAACCGGCTCCAACTATTCAGTGTGGAAGTCGAAGATGAGGGACATGCTTGTGGTTAAAGATCTTTGGTTACCGGTTCAGTTCGGGGACAAGAGACCGGACAAGATCGACGCCACAATATGGGAGGTGATGCACATGAAGTCAACGGCGTACATACGGTGCTTCATCAACATGAGCCTATACAACAACTTCAATGAAGAGAGCAAGGCTCATGAGCTTTGGGAGAAGATCGGCATTATGTTTCAAAACAAAAATGCTGTTAATCAGGTTTCGGTATTCCGGAAGCTAGTAAGACTCCAGTACCAAGATGGCTCCAGCATGGCGGAGCACATGAATGCCTTCCAGGGGCTGATCCACCAGGCAACTTCATTGGAAGTACCTCTCGCCGATGAGGTACTAGCGCTACTCCTGCTCGGTTCCCTCCCGGATAGTTGGGAGACGTTGGTTGTCACTTTGGGCAACGCCGGGCTGGAAGGAAAGCGGTTATCCCTAGCAAGAGTAAAGTCGAGCTTGCTAGATGAGGAGGCGCGTCGGAAAGATAAAGATATGAGCTCCGACTCCAAAGCGCTCCTTACCGAATTGCAACGCGGAAGACATAGAAACCGTAGTCCCCAGAACCGGGAGAAGTCGGGTACACGGTCAAAGTCAAGGGGGAGGCCTACTTGCTTCTATTGTGGCAAGCCGGGACACTTCCAAAAGAACTGTCGGCATTTTCGAAAAGACAAGGAAACCGACGGTACCGATTCGAAGCGGACCCCGGACCGGAACGGTAAAGACAGGAGGGGGCCGGACCGGAAGGGAACGACGGCAATCGCGGCAAGTGAAGAAGAGTTGATGCTCATCACCGAGGAGAGTGAGATAAACCTTGCCGGCGATGAGATGACCTGGGTGGTAGACTCCGGAGCGTCGTTCCACCTTACCTCGGATCGGAAATGCTTCTCATTCTACTCAGCAAGTACACTGCGTTGATACCACTGCTTGAATGAAGGTACATGCCGAATTGTCGGCATAGGAGACGTGCGGCTGACAACACCAACCGGATGCAAGTTGCTGCTGAAGGATGTCTGACACGTTCCGGAGGTTCGACTGAACCTGATATCAGTCGGTCGGCTAGATGATGAAGGCTACACGGGTAGCATCCGGAACGGTGTCATGAAGTTCAGCAAAGGGAGCCTGATTGTGGCTCGGGCCCGGAAGGTCAACACACTGTACCTGATGAATGCCCGGTTATGTCCGGAAGAAGTGAACGTGGCATCTGACACTGCCGGTGAGCTGTGGCACAAGTGGCTGTGTCATATGAGCGAGAAGGGGATGAAGAGGCTTGCAGACGACAACCTCATTCCAGTGAAGAACGTGCACTTGGAGAAGTGCACTAATTGTCTGGACGGTAAGCAAAATTGGACCTCCTTCCGACCAAGGCCACCGATGAGACGTAATGCACCACTGGAGTTGGTGCATACGGATGTGTGTCAAGTGGACACGAAGTCACATGCCGGAGTGCAGTACTTCGTGACGTTCATAGATGACCACAGCCAGAAGCTGTGGGCCACACTGTTGAAGACGAAGGATCAGGTGCTATCCGTCCTCAGAGAGCTCCATGCGAGAGTGGAAAGAGAAACCGGCCGGAAGCTAAAGGCGGTTCGAGTAGATAACGGAGGAGAATACCGGGGGCAGTTTGAGGAGTACTGCCGCTCGAAGGGAATCCGGCTCGAATTTACCGTGCCGAAGACGCCGGAACTAAATGGACTGGCCAAGAGGATGAACCGGACCATAATGGAGAGGGTCCGGAGTATGCTAGTGCATGCAAAACTACCCAAGAAGTTTTGGGCTGAGCCACTGTCGATGACGACATATGTGATAAATAGATCACCCTCAGTACCCTTGGACAGAGACACGCCATAGAGATTGTGGACTGGTAAGGAAGTATCCTACCAGCATCTGAAGGTGTTCGGGTGTCTCGCGTACGTGCATGTAGCTAAGGACCGGAGAGGAAAGTTAGATCCAAAGACCCGGTCATGCATATTCCTCGGTTACGGTGACGATGAGTTCGGCTACCACCCAGGTCGTCTGGTCGCCGGCAAGGTTTATCTCACTCTCCTCCGTGATGAGCATCAACTCTTCTTCACTTGCCGCGATTGCCATTGTTCCCTTCCGGTCCGTCCCCCTCCGGTCTTTACCGTTCCGGTCCGGGGTCCGCTTCGAATCGGTACTGTCGACAGTTCTTTTGGAAGTGTCCCGGCTTGTCGCAATAGAAGCAAGTAGGCCTCCCCCTTGACTTTGACCGTGTCCCCAACTTCTCCCGGTTCTGGGGACTACGGTTTCTATGTCTTCCGCGTTGCGATTTGGTAAGGAGCGCTTTGGAGTCGGAGCTCGTATCTTTATCCTTCCGACGCGCCTCCTCATCTAGCAAGCTCGACTTTACTCTTGCTAGGGATAAACCGCTTTCCTTCCAGCCCGGCGTTGCCCAAAGTGACAACCAACGTCTCCCAACTATCCGGGAGGGAACCGAGCAGGAGTAGCGCTAGTACCTCATCGGCGAGAGGTACTTCCAATGTAGTTTCTTGGTGAATCAGCCCCTGGAAGGCATTCATGTGCTCCGCCATGTTGGAGCCATCTTGGTACCGTAGTCTTACTAGCTTCCGAAATACCGAAACCTGATTGACAACATTTCTGTTTTGAAACATTATGCCGATCTTCTCCCAGAGCTCATGAGCCTTGCTCTCTTCATTGAAGTTGTTGTACAGGCTCATGTCGATGAAGCACCGTATGTACACCGTTGTCTTCATGCGCATCACCTCCCATATCGCGGCGTCGATTTTGTCCGGTCTCTTCTCCCCGAACTGAACCAGTAGCCAGAGGTCTTTAACCACGAGCATGTCCCTCATCTTTGACTTCCACATTGAATAGTTGGAGCCGGTGAGCTTGAACATGCCGCCAAACGATTCGTCCATTTTCTGTGTCGTTTCGCTCTGATACCACTTGACGGGAACTCAACGCTCCTTATGCACAACGCTCAGCCACAACCGAGCTTAGAATCATACACAGAAAACAAGAAACGGAAAACACGCGACACAAAGGAGAAGAAAAAAAAAAAATGTACAAAGGATGTTTACGTGGAAAACCCAAACTAAGGGAAAAAACCACGGCAGCCCACAAGCTGCAAACTATCACTATGTTAGATTGTACAACAGTGAGTTCACGGAGGCAACGACCTCGTGCTCACGATCCTCACCACAGGCGGCGGTTACAACAGAGGCAACGACCTCTTTCTCTCTCTCTCTCTCTGTACACTGTAACGCGCTCTTTCCTGTTCTTGCACCAACAAGAAATGACAACTACGATAACTATAAGTTTGCCCTAAGTCATATTTATACTAATATGACTTTTCGGCTATTTACAAATATAGCCTCGATGGACTCTCAGAAACATATTTATGAATATGTCTCTTCATCCGGTGAGCATTCCTCACCGGGTCTGCACCATCCGGTTCTCCGTAGCCGGGTACTCCTCATCCGGTTCTCACCGGGTCTACACCATCTGGCTCTCCGTAGCCGGGTACTCCTCATCCGGTTCTCACCGGGTTTTGCACCATCCGGAGGGACCTGTCTCCCAACATTCTTGTTGGTGTAAGGAAAGAGAGAGAGCGCGTAACTGTGTACAGAGAGAGAGAGAGAAAGAGGTCGTTGCCTCTGTTGTTACCGCCGCCTGTGGCGAGGATCGTGAGCACGAGGTTGTTGCCTCCGTGAACTCACTGTTGTACATTCTAACATAGCGATAGTTTGCAGCCTGTGGGCTGCCGTGGTTTTTTCCCTTAGTTTGGGTTTTCCACGTAAACATCCTGCGTACTCTTCTCTTCTTTGTGTCGTGCTTTATTTCCCGTTTTCTGTGTATGATTTTAAGCTCGGTTGTGGCCGAGCGTTGCGTATAGGGAGCGTGTTGTTCCTGGCACAAGTGTCATCGGGTTCCCGACTAACATTTGGTTTTCAACATGGTAAGTCCTTGTGTCCTCAAGCCGGTTTTGATTGGATGATCCAGAGTTCATCACCTTCTTCTTTGACTCCTAGTCGGCAATGGTCCTGTCTTCCATGAAGACTATGTCCCGACTCCGGAACACCTTCTTGTCGACCAAATCCCACACCTGGTAACTGAACTCATCATCACCATATCCGAAGATTATGCATGGCCTGGACTTCGGATCCAGCTTTGCTCTGTTGTCCTTTGCAACATGCACATATGCGAGACACCCGAACACCTTCAGATGCAAGTAAGACACGTCTTTACCGGCCCATACTCTCTGTGGTGTGTCTCCTTCCAAGGGTGCTTAGGGTGATTTGTTTATCACATACGTTGCCATCATCAGTGCCTCAACCCAGAACGTCTTGGGTAGCTTTGCATGTGTCACCATACTCCAAACTCTCTCCATCACGGTTCGGTTCATTCGTTCGACGATCTCGTTTAGTTCCGGCGTCTTCGGCACGGTGAATTCGAGCCGGATTCCCTTCGATCAACAATACTTCTCGAGTTGCCTCCAGTACTCTCCTCCGTTATCTGCTCGAACCACTTTCAACTGCTGGTCGGTTTCTCTTTCCACTCTCCTGTGGAGTTCCTTGAAGACAGACAACACCAAATCCTTCGTCTTCAACGGTGAGACACACAACTTCCGGCTATGGTCATCTATGAACGTCACGAAGTACTGCGATCGGGTATATGACTTCGTGTCTACTTGACACACATTGGTATGCACCAGCTCCAGTGGTGCATGCCGTCTCATAGGTGGTCTTGACCGGAAGGAGGTTCTGTTTTGCTTGCTGGCCAACCAATCGGTGCACTTTTGAAGGTGCACGTCTTTTACCTCCGGAATGAGGTTGTCTTCGGCAAGTCTTCTCATCCCCGTCTAGCTCATATGACACAGTCTCTTGTGCCACAATTCACCGGTAGTGTTAGGTGCTATGTTCACTTCTTCCCGGCATATCTGGGCCTGCATCAGGTACAATGTATTGATCTTCCGGGCTCGAGCCACAATCAGCCTTGCTTTCCTAAACTTCATGACTCCGTTCCAGATGCTACCCATGTAGCCTTCATCATCTAGCCAACCGGCTGATATCAGGTTCAACCGAACCTCAGGAACGTGTCAGACATCCTTCAACAGCAGCTTGCATCCGGTTGATGTCGTCAACAACAATTTCCTATGCCGATGATTCGGCAAGTCCCTTCATTCCCCATCCGGACACAACTGTGATCTCCGGCTGTGTAAGATTAGAAGCATCTCTGGTCCGGTGTTAGGTGGAACGACGCTCCGGAATCGACAACCCACGTTGTCTCGTCGCCGACAAGGTTTAACTCATTCTCCTCAGTAATGAGCATCATCAATTCTTCTTCACTTGTCGCGATTGCCAACGTTCCCTTCCGATCCGAGCCTTTCCGGTCCAAACCCTTCTTCAAATTGGCATTGTCGGTTCCTTTCTCTTTCCGGAAATGCCGACAGTTCTTCTAGAAGTGCCCCGATTTCCCACAGTAGAAACAAGTAGGCCGCCCCCTTGACTTCAACCTCGTCCCCGATTTTTCCCGGTTTTGGGGACTCCGATACCGGCCTCTTCCCCAGTAATGGTCATTTTCCGTGACCAAGGCCTTTGGATTGATTCCAGACTCCCGGTCCTTCCGGCGAGCTTCTTCATCTAACAAGCTTGATTTTACCCTTGCTAGGGACAACTGCTTTCCTTCCGGCCCGGTATTGCCCAAAGTGACAACTAGCGTCTCCCAACTATCCGGGAGGGAATCGAGCAGGAGCAATGCAAGTACCTCGCCGGCTAGAGGTACTTCAAGCGAAGTTGTTTGGTTTATGAGCCCCTGAAATGCATTCATGTGCTCCACCATGCTGGATCCGTCTTGGTACCGGAGTCTCACTAACTTCCGGAATACCGAAACCTGATTTGCGACGATTTTACTCTCCAACATGGTGCCGATTTTCTCCCAGAGCACATGAACTTTACTTTCTTCATTGAATTTGTTATATAGGCTCATGTCGATGAAGCACCGGATGTATGCCTTCGTCTTCATGTGCTTCACCTCCCATGTCACGACATCGATCTTATCTGGTTTCTTGTCCCCGAACTGTACCAACAGCCAAAGATCTTTGACCACGAGCATGTCCCTCCTCTTCGACTTCCACACTGGGTAGTTGGAGTTGGTGAGCTTGAACATGCCGCTGAATGATTCTTCCATTTCTTTTGTTCGCTCTGATACCAGATTGTGCGGAAATAACGCTCGGTCACAACCGAGTCTTCAACAAGGAATAGAAGAGAACAAACTGAAATAGAGATGACACAGAATGTTAACATGGAAAACCCTAAACGGGAAAAACCACGGGAGCCCACTAACTCCAACTATCACTATGAGGGGAGGAATACAATGTGAGACTCAGAGGCAACGACCTCGAGCTCTATGTCTTTGCCAAACCGGCGGTTACAAAAGAAACTAGTTCTGTATCTCTCTCTCTCTCTCACTCTCTGTATACAACAATATACAACCACTACTACACCATATTCTCTCACTAAAGTGATTACCCTAAGTCATATTTATACTTATATGACTTTTGGGCTATTTACAAATATAACCTCAATAGGCTAACCATGAAACATATTTACAGATATGTCCTTCAATCCGGTTTGCACTGGATCCATCCGGATTCACTCGATCCGGTTTCCGGGACTCATCCGGAACTCTTCCGGATCCTGTTCCTTCATCCGACTCGTCCGATCCGGCTCCTCCAGTTCTCATCCAGATCCCATCCGGAGGGACCGAATTCCTAACAGGACTTGGTTGAGGTGGGGGATAGGAGGGTTATCATGTTGGAGGGGGATCAGGGAAGCTCGTGGGACAAGAAGTTAGAGGGCAACCTAAGGTGAGGGGGAAGAGGTGGATGCTTGGACGTGGGGGACTGGTACCCCGCTTCTCCACCAATATGTGAAATGCACATAAGAGATCAAAACCAGTCTAGTTAGCTTCTTACTTCTTACTCAATTTATACTTGATACAAAGGTACCCGTTTGGGTTGGCTTAGCTAAAAAGGGTGTGCTAAAAGGGTGGGTCGGCTTAGGAACATGCATCCTAAAAAGCGTGTGCGAAAAGGGTGGGTCAGCTTAGGTACATGCATCCTAAAAAGGGTGTGCTAAAAAGGTGGCACAAAGGAACACATGCACACCACAATATCAACTCCTTTCAATGGTATATAACCGCTCTCATTTTGTGTGCCTCTACTTCTTTGGAAGTGAAAGGAGAAAGGAGAATCTATCTCAAACACCATATCACTTAATTGAGGTCCATCCCAAACACAAGCATTTTGACCTCGACCATAACACCTTCAACCCTAACCCTGACATTCTTGACAACCAACAAAGAGAGAAAGGAGATAGACATATAGATAGATAGATTATATTATCGTCTTCGGAGGTCAAATATGACTAATGAGACCAAAAATATTACATTTCACGTGATATGTGTGCAAGGTTGTTAGGTACGTTAGATACGGTACGGATACCATACGTATTTAATGTATTAATACGTGTATAGTACCTCCGAATTTAAAAATACGTTAAATACGTTTTTTAATATGTTAAAATACGTTAAATACGTTAAAATACTTATAAAATACGTATTTTACGTATAATACGTATAATACTTCTAGAATTTTAAAATTATTTACCTTTCTAAAAAATATTTGTAATATTGTAAAAAGCATCTATGTTTACATAATTTCGTGATCTACATTATAGTTTTACATCCTAAAATGCATATAAGTCATTTGAACATTTCACATCCTAACATACTTATAATATGGATATTGACATTCACTTATTCTATAAATCAGTGTTAGTGTGTATCACGATGTTCTACTTCAAATTGTAATTATTTACGATTATGCCTTCATAGATTGAGGAATCGTCTACGATTATCACACTCAGGATAGGTTTTTGTCTTCTTTTCTCTCTTCTTCTTCTTCTTCTTCTTCTTCTTCGTTATCGTCGTCATCATCTCTTCTGTTCTTCTTTCTTCCTTCTTTTTGCTTCTTTTTCACTAAAATCTTTTTTTTCTTTTGCTTTTTGCTTTTTATAAATACTTATTATACCTGTTTTTTAAATGTACGTTAAATACCGTATTGGCTAAATGTACATGATATTTGACTGAACAACACTGAGGTATAGTACGTACTATACAAATTATGAGGTATTATATGTATTTAAACGTTAAATACGGGTACGTAAACAACCATGTACGTGTGAAAGTGAGTAGTGACTCTCGATGTTCAATAACTTTACCAATGAATGTTGCAATCGAGAGTCCACATTGTGGTTGTGAGAGAAATTCATGCAAGGATTGGGCTTGGTCGAAGAGATGTGGAAAGCATGGTCGAATATGATCAAAGGCAGAGCATTTTATCAAAGTGTGATACTCAAATTCGCGAACTTGTTTAGGGCAAAGTGTGCATAGCCCACCACTCTCATCACTTGTGCCCCAATGCCTAGTTTCACATTGCAATGCATGTGAGCTAAGTTGCATGGAAGCAATGGTTCAAATGGCAGATAACGGGATGGGCTCTAACATGCATTGATGTGTACAGTTTCCCCGTTCCACAAAGAATATTGTTTTGTAGTTAGGTGCAACACGTGTAGTATAATGTGTTAAGCGTGAGCCTCCACATTTGTCCCATGCCATGATACATTGGCGTTGCAAAAATGCCTCATTTATAGAGGAATCTAGTGATGCATCATGAAGCAAGTGTCTCGCATCCCATCTACCAAACCATTTTTCTATATCTTGTATCCAACCGGAACACAAAATTTTGCTTTTATACGTCTTTTGGATCTTTTTGCTTGCTTCCCATGCAATTCTAGGAAGTCGATGTGAGGGACTTTTTTGAACCTTAAGCATGTATTCAACAACCCTTTCCATGGCCATGATCTCAATGGGAAGCAATCCCGTCTCAAGGAGGAGGTGTAGGGGGTGGGTTTTTTAACTTGTAGAAACTTTGTAAGAAAATGTTTTTGGACATTTTCAAACTCTTTCCACGTAGATTTAGGGATGCTACCGCCCCATATTCCACCCCGTAGAGAAGAACTGGTGTCACCAAAGTGTCGAAAAGATATTTCTTGAGGACCCAACACTTAATATCTCCAAGATTGCATGTGTTCTCAAAGGCATAGTATGCTCGCTTACCCGCCTCTAAGCGGCATGTATCATATTCATTCATTTATGATTTGAAGGAACTTGAAGGCCAAGATATTTGAAGCTTTCCACAGATTCAAGTGGCTCATTGTTGAACATAATGCATGGTTTATCTTTTTTTGGCTCTTCACAAGTATAATCTTTGTTTTAGAGTTATTGACACTTAATTTAGTATCCATGCAAATTTTTTCCAATGCTTTCATAAGCTTTTGTGCATCTCCTAAAGTATTTGCAAAAAGCACTAGATCATCTGCATATAGCAAAAGCATAATCACAACATTCCCAATGGCGACTTCTTCAACTTATTCTTCCTTTGCAAACTTGGTACTAACCATTTCTTCCAATTCATCAATGGCATAGACCAAATAATGTTAGTGAGAGTGGGCATCCTTGCTTAACACCAATAGTGCTATTGAAAAAATCTGAAAGTCTATCTGTCATACGCACACAACATATAACCTTCTCATAAATTCGAGAAATTGCAAGCATATATTCACTTGGCACCTTAACTTCTTCCATTCACCTCCAAAGATGCTCACGAGGTACCATATCAAAAGCTTTCTTGAAGTCTACAAAGTAACAACATAAACCTTTACCTCTAAGGCGACTTTCCTCCATTAATACTCGAAGGGTGATAAGGTCATCAATGGTGCTATGGTGTTTTCGAAAGCCAGCTTGTCCATAAGCTCTCTTACCATTTTTTTAGCCCATACACTTATCTTTGATTCCATTATACATCCAAATAGTTTTGCCATTAATGACCAAATCACGATGGTTCGATAGTTGTTTCCATTATTTACATGTCAGACTTTATGTAAAGAAGGGAGACATATGTAAAATAGAACCATCACACATCATCTTTCCGGCAAGAGATAACTCATATAAATTCTTACAATGCATAGACAAGTTGTGAAGAGTTAAGTCACCATAAATCTCAACATGTTTCCCCTTTATATTTCCCCAAAATTTAGCACATGCGTGTGCTTTCTCTTGCATTTGGATAAATTGTTGAGTAACATCCCATATTCTTCTCTTTCTTTGAATAAGCTTTTTATACTCATGCAAATGCTTTTGGTAATTCTCTTTATCCTTAACTACATTCAAAACCATAAGGCACTTTCGAGCTTCACGACATTCTTTATCAAACCAATTTTTCCTAAGTTTGTTGGTGCATTTCCAAGATGCGCGGTTGGTCGAAAAACATTTTGTAAAGAGTGTGCGGAAACATATGCGTAAGAGCACAGAGTACATGGTTCGGAAGTACGACAGTTCGATAAAACACAGAAATCACAGAGAAGGAGAGGGAGAGACAGAGTGATCAGAAACTACAAAACTATATTCCAAAATAATTCTTTGTATGTTCTCTATACATATTTCGTGCTCAGTGAGCACCTTTTATACAAGCCCTGACTATCGGGCTGACACAAGTACTGACAGTACTTGACCACTCATAAATGAGCCTTCTACACTAACTCCCAAAACTATTCCTTATGAGGAATAACGTTCTAATGACCTTTCGGTTTAACCATTGCCACGGCCATATTTTGTGTACGGTTTTACGCACCCAGTCTACACACTGGGTTACACACCCGTTTACGCACCCAATGTTGAGCTTGTCTCTCAACACTCCCCCTCAAGCCCAACATGAGTTTCCATATGCTTTTCCGGATGTTCCGCGCGCTTCGACCCTTTCGGTCGGCTTGTCTACTCATGTGGCCTTTCTCAGCTCCCTTGTTGTCGCGGTGTTGGCAACTATTTCGCTGCTCTTTTCTCCATTTGGCCCTTAGTTGATTCGACGTATCCGAATCGAATATTACAATTGAATCGAACATTTCCAATTCATTTCCGCTTACACTGGAATTGGCTGTCTCCAATTCGTCTTCTATCTTCAGGCCCTTAACTATGTCGGACCATGTCTTAGTCTTGGCCTTTACGCCTTTCTTAGGTTTGTTTCTCCTTTGTTCGGCTGTCTTCAGCTCTTCCTTGCGATTACGACCCCTGTTCTTTTCTTTGGCTTCTTTAGTCGACCCGAAATCGAATTCTTCATCTGATTCGGCATCGCGGTTACTACTATTCCTTTCACGCTCATGTTCCTATTCCTATCTCCCCCTTAAGTTTGGCGTGTCAAGGTGACGCAAACCCAACTCAATCGAGAAATGTCGTAACTTGTTGAGACCAAGGGGCTTGGTGAAGATGTCAGCAATCTGCCGACCCGTCGGAACATACGCCAATTCGACTTCACTAGAAAGATCACGCTCGCGGAAAAAATGATAGTGCACCTCAATGTGCTTAGTCCGAGTGTGGAGTGCATGGTTTTTCGCAAGGTGGATGTTGTTGAGGTTGTCGAAGTAGATTGTGGTTGCATCGGACACCTCTACGTGCAAATCCCGTAATAGCCGTTTCAGCCACATGACTTCGCACGTAGAGACAATTGTCCCTCGATATTCGGCCTTAGTGCTCGACAATGCTATTGTCGGCTGCTTCTTACTGCTCCACGCGATCACCCCACTTCCCAATGAGAATTCGTATCCGGATGTGGATCTACAATTGTGAGCATTTCCAGCCCAATCGGCATCCGTGTAGCCGACTAACTGCTCGACTACGTCTGCACGATACAACGCCATGTCTTTCGTGCCACTGACATATTGTAATATCCTTTGCACACACTGAAGGTGTTTGGTCGTGGGCTGCGACATAAATTGACTAATCACTCTGACTGGATAGCTGAGGTCCGGCCGAGTGATCGTCAACTAGATGAGGCTTCCGACAATCTATCGAAACCGTGTCGGGTCGCACGCCTTTCCCGAATCTAGGCGAAGCTTTAGGTTTCTATCCAGAGGGGTCGAGATGGGCTTACAATCTGCCATCCTGAACTTGAAGAGCCTTCATTTCGAACGATACCGCAAACTGAGACTTTACGTGGCCGATTTCTTCCAGGTGAACACCAGTGATGACTAAATCATCAACATAAAGTAAAAGACAAACCGGTCCATGTCGACCTTGCCAAACGAACAACAAGGAGTCCGACTTTGATGTCACAAAACCCATTTTACGTACCCTTTGCGTAATCTTCGCGTTCCAAGCTCACAGGGCTTGCTTAAGTCCGTACAATGCCTTCTTCAATCGGCAAACTGCTGAAATGTTCTGTTCGGATAGAAATCTAGGGGGCTGTACAATGTACACTTGTTCCTCAAGATCACCTTGTAGGAACACATTCCTTACATCCATCTGATGTAGATGCCACCACTTCGTCGCCGCTACGGCTAGTAGAACTCGCACGGTAGCCATCTTTGAGACTGGGGTGAAGGTCTCATCATAATCTACGCCGTGCTTTTGCGCGTAGCCTTTCGCAACCAAACAGGCCTTATATCAGTTGACCGAGCCATCGGTGTTGTATTTCACCTTAAACACCCATCTACATCCGATCGGTTTTACACCCTTCGGTGCGTCAACCAGGTCCCAAGTCTCATTGTCGATTAATGCGCGCATCTCTTCCTCCATCGCGGCACGCCAATTTGCATCTTTCGCCGCTTCTACGGTTCACGCACTTCCGCCACTCGTGTCATGTACGCGTAATGGTGCGCCATGTATTCATTATACCCGTACCTCTTTATGGGGTTCTTTAGGAGGGTAGATCGGCGTAATTTATTATTACCCGATTTCACGGTCTTTTCGGCCAATTTCAACCTCTTCCTTGGAGATTCCTTTTCGATTGGTCCGAAATCGAACTCGCTCCAGTCTGACTTGACACTGCTAAAATCGTATTCCGACATTTTCTTCTTCCCTTTTTCTTTACGTGTAAACCGTCTCCTCAGCTCTTTGCGCGGGGACAACACGACCGAGTTTCCACTACTCACCGGCTCTTCATTTGGTTGGCAATCTCGGCTCAAACCCTCATTCGGCCCGCTTAGCCGAAATGAGATCGGACTCTCTGTTAGAGCTCCTATTTCCTCATCACGCTGAGGCAACTCGACCTCGCTGACCTCTTCTTCAAAATTTAGAATTGAGTCATTAGGGATTGGAGGCAAAGGCAAGTACCACGAAGCGGACTCGTCGAACACGACTATCGTCTTACACGAACTTTCTTTGTTCGGGGGTTATAACACTTATACCCCTTTTGTTCATCTGAATAGCTCACTAATATGCACTTTTCGGCTTTGGCGTTCAGCTTCCTCCGTTTCTCCTTCGGCATATGCACGTACGCGATGCTGCCGAAAATCCTCAAGTGTGCCATGTTCGGCTTCTTTCTGTAATACAACTCGTATGGCGACACGCCTCTATTAACAGGGGTTCAACGTTAAGGGGGAGGGAAGCGAGAGAGAGAGAGAGATTAAGAGAGAAATGGTTATTGTATTCATTCATTCCCTATAAGGGGTTAAATAGGTACAAAGAGGTAGATCCACAAGGGTACAAGCCCCTTGGGCATTCACACCTAGTCACTCACTCACACCTCTTTGTATCCACCACACTCACACCTACATTCACACTCATAATTGTATAAGATTATACATACATATCAACACATTACATCTTTCACCCTCACTTATCAATCACCCGTACATCTCGTACGGTAACACAATATGGCACGCCCATGGGAGAGTGCCTTGCACATCGATCCCACATGCCTTGATCATAATCTTTCTTCGACTGGAATTTCCATCGGTCCTCTCAACGATCGACTCCCTCGATTGGAGCGCTTGACTCAAACATCGCCGTCGGTCAGCGAATCTTCATCGACACGAACATTCTCGTTCTGTCATTCACGAACTTCGGTAACATCAACGATCAACTCCCTCGATCGGAGCGCTTGACTCGAACATCTCCGTCGGTTAGCGAATCTTCATCGACATGAACATTCCCGTTCTATCGGTTCACGAACTTTGGTATCCTCTTTTGGGTCCTTAAAAACGTTGTGTGTATGTATATCTTCCTTTTGTTGATTTTGTGAGTTGTGTGTGGATCGCATCCATTTCTTTTAGGTTGATAGAATTTCGTAGGTGCCCTTTGGTTTTTAAAATTCTATCATGTACCCTTATGTTTTTAAAGTTATGCTTGATACCCCTTAAATGTTTTAAAATTTCATGGATGCCCTCATCTCCTTTTTTCCCTCTCTCTTTTTTCTGTTTGCTTCTATCTCTCCTGCTCGTGTTTGTCTGTCCATGCCTTTCTCTTCTTCCATGAATTCTTCTTTCTCTTCCTTCTTTGTTCATCAACGGCTACATCTCCTTCCACGTGTTCTTCCTCTTCTTCTTCGTTTTCGTCTTCTTCTTCTTCTTCTTCTTCTTCTTCTATGCATTTCCCTTCTCTCATCTTCTTATTTTGTGCATGTCTACATCTTTCTTCTCAGCGTTGTCTTTGTTTTGGTTGTCGTGGTTGGTGTCCAACCATCTGGCCACTCCGGCCATTGTTCGGCTATTCCGGCCGCTTCGGCCGCTCGTCTGTCTCCATCTCCCGCCGTGGTCATCTCTAACCGCTGTTGTCGTCCTTGTCCGGCTGCCTCCGTTCGGCCACTATGACCGCTCTTAGGTTGCTCTCCGGCCTCTCCTCCGTCTCTGTCGGCGTTCAGTTGTCGTCGTCGTCATCATCTTTCTGCTGTGAGTTCGGTCTGTCGTCCCGACCGTCTGTCTGTTTCTCCGTCTGTTTGGCCCTCGATGGCTCGGCTGCTCCAACCTTTGTCCGGCTATTCCAGTCGCTCTTCAACTGTTATATACCCATTCCGACTGCTCTCTGGCCGCTCCGACTGCTCTTCAGTTGTTGTCCAGCCATTCCGACCACTCTCCGGCCACTTCGGCCGCTCCAGTTGCTCGTCTCTGTGTCCGGCTTCCTTCGTTTCCCCGGCCTTGTCCAGCCCTCCGGCGGCTCCGGCTGATCCAGCCACTGTCCGGCTATTTCGACCGGTTTTTGGCTCTTTTGGCTGCTCTTTCCGCTGTCTGGCCCATCTGGCCATGTCTGTCCGGTCCTTCTCCAGATTTCTCTATCGACGGGCTTGTCGGCCCTATTCGGCCGTCTATTTTGGCCAAGGTTCTTCGCTTTTCAGCGTCACTGTCGCTGTTTCGCCAGTGTACTCCGCTGTTTGTGTCCAACGTGTCTCTAGCCAGTTGTACGGCCGACTCCGTCATCATTCCGGCCGCCATCATTTGTTTGGCCACCGATGTCGCTTCATCCTGCCCTTGTCTCGGCCGTTGTTCGGTTGCCATCCGTCTTTGACCCTATCTTTTCGGTCCTTCGTTCATTCTTCCGTCCATCCATTCAGTAGTTCGTTCTTTCTTTCCGACCATCAAGTCTATCTTCAGCAGTCTTTGTCTCTTCGCATATCTATCGTTGTCCGACTGTCTTCGTTCATCCCGACCGTTGTCCCCTGTCATCTCCGTTGTTCGACACGAATGTCCATGTCTTTCTGGTTGTCCGGTTCTTGTCCCGATCATCTTTGGTCTGGCCATCGTCGTCGTTGTTGTTGTTGATCTCTCTGTCATTCCGGTTGTCGCTATGTCTATTTCTTTTTTTTCGTTATCATGGTCATTTCCAACACATTGTTGTCGCCATTTCTTGCATAGTACCGATTTGATTTGCTACACATCATAAATTCGATTTATCGCACATCATCGATTTGATTTCATGCACATTTTGTTGTCGCCATGGCTTTGCCGCGTATTAGTCTTCAACTTCATCTTCAAAGGGGGTCGCCTTAGTGGTCGCCAAAAAGTGTTGTAAGTTTTAGGGTTAGGGTTGATGGTGATGGTGATCGAAAGCCGTCGAGGAATGCAACATGGTGATGCTATGCGCAAGGAAGATGAAGAATGATGTGTGGTGATGATCTGCGAGAAATGGAATTGACGACGATGAGCAACAAATGGCAACAATGATGTGCATGAGAAGTGGGAAATGGCAAATTGATTGTGGCACAATTCTATGAACTAATGTTTATATCAATGGAAGTGCGGAGGAGAGAGGGACCCAACCGTCACAAGCCGTATCTTCCAAATGTGGGAGAATGCATTTCTATTCACATACTACCAAACAAATACTGCTAGAAAAAACGAATGACAAGACCCAAAAAATGACTGAATAGACATCAACAAGCCGGACGGACAGACAACGGCTGGACCAACGACCAGAATGCAAAGAGATGGCCAAAAACCCTAAGCAGGGACAACGGCCATAGGAGCAATGTCCTGACAATGACAGCGAACAAGTGACAATCGGAGAGCGACCGGAGCAAAACAAGCTGCGAGAGAGCAGTAGCAGGAGAGCGACCAAACCGACGGCCAGATGAAGCAGCGGCGACCAGACAAGTCGACCGAGATGACGACGATGCTTGACGACGGCCGGCTGACGGAGACGACCACAGAGAAGCAGCAGCCGCATCAGGAGAGTTCCGAACAGAGAGGGGCTAGATAGCAATAGGAAATAGGTCCCTCTGGATGGGAAGTGAGAAGAACAGTGCTGATGAGCAAACTCGGCTGAGGCCGATAGGCCGAGGCCGAAACCGGATGTGGAGTACCCGGCAACGGAAGACCCGGTGAGAACCGGATGTGGAGTACCCGACAACGAAAGACCCGGTGAGAACCGGATGACTAGTACCTGGCAACGGAAGACCCAGTGAGAACCGGATTACGAGTACCCGGCAACGGAAGACCCAGTGAGAACCGGATGGCGAAGGCCTGGTGAGAAGTGCTCACCGGATGAAGGGACATATTCGTAAATATGTTTTCTAAGAGTCCATCGGGGCTATATTTGTAAATAGCCGAAAAGTCATATTAGTATAAATATGACTTAGTGTGGAGTGGTTGTCATTCTTGTTGGTGCAAGATTAGAGTGCATAATTGTGTACAGAGAGAGAGAGAGAGGAAGAGGTCATTGCCTCTGTTGTAACCGCCGCCTGTGACGAAGATAGCAAGCTCGAGGTCGTTGCCTCGGTGCTATAGTGATAGTTTGCAGTCTGTGGGCTACCGTGGTTTTTTCCTAGTTTGGGTTTTCCACGTTAACATCTTGTGTACTCTTCTCTTCATAGTGTCGTGCGTACATTACCCGTTTTCTGTGTTTTGATCCTAGGCTCGGTTGTGGCCGAGTGTTGTTCATCGGGAGCGTGTGTTCATGTCACGACCAAATATTGGCCGAAGAGAGGAAAGAGCAGTTGGAAGGGCCGGAAACCAGTCGGAATAGCCGGATAGTGGCTGTAGCGACCAGAGCGACCGCAAGGCCGGACAATGCCGGGGAAGCAGAAAGGCGGCCGGGACGACAGACCGGACGCACAACTGGAAGACAACGAACAAATGGCTGGGACAATAGCTGAACAACGACCGGAGTGGTGGCAAATAATCAGCGACGGCGGCGAAAAATTAGGGATGAAGATGGCCGGACAACAGACAGCCGAGTAGAAGCAGTCAGATGAACGACGATGCCAGACAATGGCAGAATGGGTTGGACGAACCAGACAGACGAGCGGATGGGATGGACAAGCCCCGGATAGCCGACGCCCGGACAAACGACCGGGTAGATGCTGGACAAGGCGACGGATGATGGCCGGAATAGCAACCATTGAATGGTTGCAGAGGCGGCCGAAAAGACACGGCCAAAAGAATAGAGTCGAAGACCGAAACAGCAACAAACTGTCAGCCACACAAACAGGAAAAAGAAGAAAAAAAGGATGATGTCTGAGAAAGAAGATGCCGAAACAGAGAAAGAAAACAAGAGAGAAGACAAAGAAGAGGAAACAGACAACGATAAGAGAGAGAGAGAGAGAGAAAACGCAAACAAAAAAAAGGAGAGAGAAGACAAAGAAGAAGAAACAGACAAGACAACGATAAGAGAGAGAGAGAGAGAAAACGCAAACAAAACAAAAAGGAGAGGGAAAAATAAGAGAAAGGAAAAATAGAATGGCATTAAAGGAAATTTTGCAAATATGAGGCTAGAGAAAGGAAAAATAGAAGGGCACCAGATCATGGATTCACCCTAGCCCCAGCCCTATCTTCGACTTGTTCTTCACGACCTGTTTTTCATCCTTCAATTGTTTGATCAGGCTCGCGGTTGCCACTTCTTGGCTTCTGTAGTGCATGAGTTGGGTCTGATAGGTCGTCTGAACTTTGTTCAGAGCCATTGTAGCACGCTCTGTTGCCTCTGAGTGCTGCCGGGTCAGCTCTACCTGTTCTTTCGCCGCTCCCGCCAGTTGTTTCGCTACTTCAACCCCCTTCGACTATTCTTCTACCAAGGTTGCCACGGTCCGGTTAACCTCATCCCGAAGTTCCTGTAACTTCTCTTGTTGTCGGTCAGTTTCGGTGATCAATTTCTTGTGTTCCGCATCCAAGTGTTTGTGATCCCGGTGCAGCCGATCAAAGTCTTCCGTTTTCTGTTTCAATCGTTGGTTGATCAGACGGTGAGCACGGTCTTCCCGGTCCTTTTGTTGCCGGAGTTCTTCCTTGAGTCGCTCGATCTCTACTTCCGCCGAGCGCTGAAGTTTGTCCTTTTCCTGCAGGAGTTTTTCTTTTTCTTCCTTCAGCCGGTCATATGCTTGATGACCTTTTCTCAAGCTGCCGAGGCTGTCGGCCATCTTCCTTTGTTCCTCCTCTGCCATTTTTTTCAATTCTCGGTCCTTGGCTCATAAGGCTCTTATGTAGCATTTATGTTCATCATTTTTTATAATTGACACATATTTCTCTATTTCCTTCTTAATCAAACATGTCACCCATCCTTGTGCTCTTCTTTGTCTTGGATTTTTCTCCCATATCAAAGAGTGTACATTATAGTTTCCTAATCTTTGAAGGGTGAAAACATGCGAATGGAAACAATTAGCTATGCCCTTGACATAGGTAATTAGCTATGCAAAAAGCTACCAGTGATAAATAGTCATTTTTGCACTATGAATGAAAACATTAGAATGTTTTAATTATATAAATGAGCACCATAAATGGATATATTCACCATAAATTATACACCGAATTCCTAGGTCCATTATGCATGATCCATTGTCACATCACGTTGGCCATCACTTTGTGACTATTCAAGCTTAAATTATTGTCACTATTCCTAACCCTATTGAGTCCATTCCTCCATTGCTGCCATTCTACACTCAGTTGTCGTCACTATGCGGTCCAAGCATCATCTGCCATTGTTCGATCCGACGGAGTTCACTCCTCCATTGCCGTCATTCTATACTAAGTTACCGCCACAGTTCGGTCCAAGAATCATCTGCCACTATTCGCTCCTATTGAGTTCTGTTGCCACCATTCTACACTTAGTTGTTGCTACTATTCAGTTGTGGATTGTTGCTACTATTCGATCCGACGGAGTTCACTCTCCTCCATTTCCCCCATTCTACACTCAGTTGCCACCACTGTGCGTCCCAACCATCATCTGCCATTGTTCGATCTGACGGAGTTCACTCCATTTCCACCATTCTACACTCAGTTGCCGCCATTGTTCGGTCCTGGATTGCAATGATTGTTCTGTCTGTTGATAATCTTGTGTATTGTTGTATATAATCTTGTGTATTGCGGAATAATTTTTTGTATTGTTGTTGCCCATAGTCATCTTACCTCTTTCCCGACGGTGGTTGAGTATCCTTCACTCCGTTGCAACAAACATAAACTTACCAATGGTGGGATCACTCTTGTGAATCACCGGTTTGCATGTGGTTTAGTAACTACCTATGTGTCTTTCTTTGTGGAATTTTACTAATGAATATGTCAAGCCAAATGGAAGGGGAAGGAGGGTGTTTACCAATACCCCTCATGGATCATCAGGATAGGGATGACGCTATCAGGACACAACAAGCAATACGAAAGTATTGGGCAAAAAGAAGAAAGAAACATCATAGAGAGAAAGGTTGTAGACCAAGCACATCAGCAATGAAGACAAGAAGGTAGTACTTTATGGAATATTAAATGATCCATCGATAAAGGAGTTTGTTGATTGTGATGGTCTTAATGCAAACATAACATTTGTACTACTAAATAATCTTGAAACATAAAGGAGTTTTGTATCCATAAGCAGGACAAAAGATGATCTTGTCTTAAAAAGGTCTAGTCTAATGATTTTACTTAATAGTCATGTTTACGATTTTAACATTAGTGTGCTATCTAAGGTAATTGGTGTTAGTACAAAAATTGTGTACAATACAATGAACCGGTGTCGCGTTGGTACACGCGTGCGTGGAGAACAAGGCGGGACCACTAGGGTCTTGGACCGAGGAATAGGTGAGAAGAGGGAGAGAGAGAGAGAGAGCGAGAGAGCGAGAGACGCTCACACACATATAGACAAAGAAGCACACGGGGACGCGGCCCAACAACACAGGAGACACGAGTTGAGAACGCTAGCTTATGTATATAAATATGTGTATGTATTTGTATGTATGCAGACGACTCGAACGGTTACAGCCGATCAGGTCGGCGAGATGGATGCCGGCACCTGATCACCCACGCACACAGGAGAGCAAGATGGAGATTCTGCCAAAAGCACACGGGCGTTGCACGGAGCAGGATCAGCCTCCTGAGAACCTATGCAAAAGAAAGCTATGGAGAACGACAGAGAAGAAGAGCTCGGTCCCAGTCCGACAGCACTTCGTCCCCTCTAGCGTGCGATACCTTCTCTCCCCCGTCTCCCTCTCTTTTATAGCTCAAGGAGGGAGGCCGTTTCACCCGTTTACATCACATTAATTCTCTGTCCTTTCCCCTATAGAATATTGCTACCTAGGATTTGACCTTTGTGCCTACCTATCTACTATACAACAAGGGGCGTGCCCACGTCTAAGGGCCGGTTCACACACAGTATACACGGTTTGCGCCTGGGGACGGTTTTCTTCATGACATCCGCCCCCACCTAAACGCGCATCCACCGGTATGCGCCAAAATTGGGTTCCTACGGGAGAAAACCGATCCTTGCTTTTATTCCTCGTTTACCAGTTCATCCTCCGCCTCGGGCTGCTCGTCGTTGCTGTCCATGCCCCCTAGCTCTGGCTCACCGTCGTGTCGTTTCTTGAACGCTTTGATCCTCTTCCCCGCTACCGGTATCGCCATTCTCGTACCGTCGAGCTCCGCGAGATGGTACGTCCCATTGCCGTTGGCGCCTGTTACTACGTAAGGCCCGAACAACCTCCTCGCAAACTTCCGTGTGGCCCTGTGCTGATTGTCGAGGCTGCTGTCGTAGACTAGCACCCAGTCGCCTTCCTCGATCTTCCTTGGCCGGAGCCGGTGTGTTCGGTCGAACCAGGCTTTGTTCCTTATCCTCGCTACCCAAAGTTTCTCCACGGCTCGCTCTACGTCCTCCGGCCTCCGCTCGAGCTGTCGAATCCGCGCCGCCAACAGTTCCTCCCGGCTCATCTCATCCCTCCAATCCACCGTGGCCCACGAGGAGATCGTTCGCTTTGTTGGCATGATCGGCTTCTGTCCGAACATAAGCTCGGCCGGCATGAACCCGATTACTGAATTGTGCGTAGTCCGGTCCGCCCACAAGGCATAAGGTAGCAGCCGTGGCCAATTCCCGACTTGGCCTCTGCACGCCCGTACTAGCGCTTTGACAATTGGCCCGTGTCCGCGCTCCACCTTCCCGTTCGCCTCTGGATTGTACGTTGTGGTGAGCCAAAGTTTGACTCCTAGCCGGTCGAACAGCTCTTCGGCCTCTTCTGCGTCCAACTCACCACGGTCAACCACGATCTTCCCTACGCACCCGTATCGGCATACCACGTCCTCAATCAAAAACCGGCATATGGCTGCAGTCGTCTTGTTCTGCAGGGCTCGGCCTTCAACCTGGTTTGTTAGATCCTCCCGAGCCAGCACCAGATATCGCATTTGTCCTACCTCCATTGGCATCGTCACCAAATCCACCATCCATTTGAAGTGGACGGTCGGAGGGTAGGTTGGGTGAAGCTCGTCCCGGTGTCGGATCATGGAATGGACCTGGCAGCTTTCGCAAGTCGCCACGAACCGATGCACGTCCTGGTATAGTCCCAGCCACCAGTACTTCCCTTTTAGCTTTTCAAATGTGGCCCACGTTCCACGGTGTCCAGCCCAAGGACTATCGTGGTACGCCACCAGCAAATCCTCTTGTTCCTCCTTCTTCGCCACCACTCGGAGCGGCATGCCGTTCCTCTTCTTCGGGTGCTTCCATATGTACCCGTCCTGGAGAAAGAATCGGTAGGATTTCTTCTGAATCCGGTTGGCCTCGTCTGTTGTCCATGCCGCGTCCGGTGTCATTGTTTTCAGGAACCCGCCGATCTGCAGCCACTCTCCATCGTACTTGCTCTCGTCAAAATCATTAAGCGTTGGAGTGCATTCCCTGCCTGTTGTTACGTGAGCCGCCTTGAAGAAGTCCATGCCGACTTCCTCGTCCTCCGAAACCATGCCGCCCTTGTTTTCGAACCTCGCCCTTGAAAGCATGTCGGCCATGGCATTGTCTTTCCCGGAAATGTGTCGTATTTCCGGATTCAGGGACTTGATGTACGCTATCCACCTGAGCATTGCCAGGTCCGGCGTCGCGCATCCGGAAACCATGCCAAGAATTGGCAGGCAGTCCGTCTCGATAATTACCTCTGCCTCGATCAGGTAGTCTTTATCGGCCTTTACCGCCGATACGATACCCCAGAGCTCGCGTTTAACCTGGGTGTATCCTCGTTGTCGCTCGCTGAGGACCTTCGCGCCGAACCGGATCGGGAAACGCATGTCGTCCTTGTCCTCTTGGTTGACGACCCATCCGATCCCAGTCGGACTCATGTCTATCGTTACGTAAATTGGAGTGTCCTTTCCGTAGACAGCCTTTCGGAGCGCCGGAGTTGCGGCAAGTGCTTCCTTCATCTTTCAGACAGACTCTGTATGCTCGTCTCTCCACTCGAATTTTCACCCCTTTTTCAGCAACCTGTATAACGGCTCCGCGACGTGAGAGTAATGCGGGATCCATATGTGGTAGAACACGCACGCTCCCAAGAACCTCCGAACCTCCGTGACTGAGCTACAGTCGTCCTTCATCGCAGAGATGGCTTCTACCTTAGCCGGAGACGGTTTCCGGCCGTACGACCCGCATGGTGTCCGACGACCATGATCTCTGATTGCTCGAAGGCCGATTTTCCCCCAGAGAAGGTGAGCCTCGCGCCCTCCAACCTCTGCAGCACCTTCTCGCAGTCATCGATGTGCGTCGCCACGAATTTCCGGCACCCGTCCGGTCCGATCGTCTCGTCCCTTTCCTCCATCGGGCATCCCTTGATCGGGACGTCATCCAGAAACGGCATGGTGATGTCCGGGATGCAATCCCTCAACACCTTGTTCATTGCGTTCACCATGTGAGCCACCGAGTTCGTCCCTCCTTGTGGTAGGGTACACATCCGTACTAGGCCGAGAGGAGTTCGCATTGTCGTGATGTCTCTGCTCTCTATGGCTAGCTGGAACTGATCGTACCCCGAGTAGAGATCACCGACCGAGTAAATCGACCTTCCGGCGAAGGCCTCCGCGAACTCGTTTATTGTCGGTCCGATTCCTGCGTTTCGAATGGTCACCTTGTTGACCGGCTGCAGGTCTTGAATAAAGCGCAGCGTGCCGTCCTTCTTCGGCACGGTAAACCACCGATTCGAGTATGGGGCACTCGACGGTTCGAGGATTCCCATCTCGACCTTCTGCTTTAACAGCTCCATCATCTTCGGGATGTGAGCTCTGGATACTGGAATCGGTTTGAGACTCCACGGCACATGCGGTACCGTGAATATCACCATCGGTTCCACGACTATCGGGTCTACGCACCCGATCTCCTCCGGTGAGAATGCGAAAGCCTTCCCGTGCCTTCCGAGCATTCCTCGAAAACAGTCCTCTTCCGCTAGCAGTAGGAAGCCGCCCCCACCGATTTTGAGCTCGCACAGCATTATGTCGGTGAACGTGTGTCCTATGCGGGCCGGATTTCGTAAACTCGGGTCCGACGCAACCCCCTTTATTCGCAACTCGCTACCCTCCGGCAAGGGAGCCGCGACTGGCCTCACCTTCCGGTCCACAGTCTTGTACCTCGTGTCCACCCGGGCCGTCCGATCCGACTCGAGCCCTCTACTGAAGTCCGCGATGACTTTGTACATCCTTTCCGAACATACTGGAATCGTCCGGTCCTCTTTAAGGACTCCTCCGACTACCTCTCACAGCTCCCCCAAGGTATCGTCGAAAGAGACCGCCTCCACGGCTCCGTTGATTTCCTCTTCAAGGCCACGGATACCACATGCCGGAAATTGCTCCTCCACCCTTTTCTTCTTCCGGCCAACAACGTCAACTATCATATACCCTCCGTTGTCGGAGAACCAAAATTTCCTACTTATAGTACAGGTCTTCTTCACTATCGTACACTTGTGGGGTGTTCCCGGAGTGTCCGGACTATCGCGGCCCCACGCCTTGATAGCCCTCTCTAAAATTCCTCTCGTCTTTCGCCCCCGAGGGTCTCACGGTTCCGCTCATGGTTCGGTCTCACCGTCAAGAATTGGACCGAGTGACGCCCATCCTGGCTCTTGACCCTTGCATAGGCCGAGCCGTTGTCCAACACCTTGGTCTCCATCCGTGCTGCCATGATGTACGGTTCTCCTAGTATAACCGGATGTGAGGACGTCTCCTGCACGAAGAAGTGCTGGTCCATCTCGACATCACCAATCTTTACTCGTACATTCGGGCAGGCTCCATGCAGTTCTTCGGTGGCATGCGTCGTTGCATGTATTTTCCACCCGTGCTTGGTGTTGATCGTCCATTTCCCCTTCTTATAGAAGTCCATGGACATCAAATTGATTTCTGAACCGTGGTCCAATGCCACCACCGGTTCATGAACATCTCTGATCTTCACGGGGGTCTCCGTGGTCGCTCTCGCCCAGTGCGGCCTTGAATAGTGGCTCTCCGCCAACTCGTCTTCCAGCGCCATGTCCTCTATGTGCGTCGTCCGCACCTCCACCGGCTTCTCCGGTTCTATCTTCGTCGACATCCTCTTCCTCTTCACCAAGTCTACGATGGAGTCGTGGAACTCCTTCTTGGCGATCCCGAGCACTTCCCTCAGCGACAGTTCCACTTTGCTGTCGAGGATTCGTTCTTCCAGGACCTTTCACAGGTCCGTGGATCTTTCGATTTCTGTGCCCAGCCGGTACCCGCCCCTCTTGGGATTATCCTGGGCGCCAGTTACACCGGCCTCATTTCGTCTTTGCCCGAATCGAGTGTCATATCATTGTGAGGGCCCGGCCCCTCCGGTTTTCCCTACCCGCTTGTCCTCCACCAGAGCCTTGTAGTTTTGACAAGCAGCTTCGACGAAGCCCGTCTTTTCTTCCACCGGGTCACCTCCCGGACCCGTTTTTCCGCGCGGTCTGCCTCTTCTTTCCTTAGTCGTGCGCCGGCGAGGCCTTCTAGCATCGTCGGCCAGAACCCGGCTTTGTTCGTCTTCGGGGCCTCGCCACCTCCAACCCGAATACCAGTTGACGCCGAGTAGTGGACGGTCTCCGCGTGACGAGCCGCCGCCTCCTCCATCAGCCTTTTCATACCCCCTCACCCGACGTTCAGGTCTAGGGGCCTTCGGGTTTCGCTGGCGTGCACCTGACCATACCACAGGTACACCACGTTGCTTCTCATCGCCTCGGCGAAGTCCCCGCAGTCCTTCCGGATGTGGCCAACCGCGTCACACCACATGCACTTGTTTCCAGCCAGAGGTCGTCGGTCACGGCCCTGTTCACTACCGTCCCTCCATGCCTGCGCGATCTGGAGATCCTTTACCATCCGCGTCTTTTCCTCCAGAGCTGCTCCCCTGGACGAGCCCTTGACCATGCCGGTCGAAGCCGATCCGGTCTCGAGCCAATCTCGGGTCTCTTCCCTTCGTGTTGGTGGTGTTGGCTCGAGCTTCCTTGCTATGACAGAGCCCGCCCCTTTCGATCCTTTGTCAACCCATTCCCGTCGTTTGTCGAAACGACCACAGACCCTTTTCACCACGGCCCAGTCGGCCGTCAGCCCGTCATCAGTCTCCAATAGGAGGCCTACCTGCTCCCGATCCCGCTCATCAACTAACTTAACAAACAATAGGACACGGCTTGTGTCCAGAACGGTCCGGTCAAGCACCGAGAGGCGCGAAGCGTTCCTCAAACTCCCGGAGGAGCACCGACGCGTTCCTTCCTTTGTCGGGGGTCTCCACCCACTCCATGAAGTCCCGCTTCGAAAGTCGAAGCGCATCTTCAAGCCCGTATTTTTCGAGGAGCCGACCTTCGAACTCCTCCCGGGTCCGGCTCTCGGCCCGTACCTCGAGCACCTCCGTATGGATACCCGGCATCGCCACTCGAGGGAATCCGGCTAGACGCCTGTCTTCCGGAATGTCCCTCATTACCATCTCAGCCCGGTAGGACGCCAAGTAGCTCGTGGCATCCTTCCCACTAAACCGGCCGATCGTACCGACAACCGCCTCGATAGCCCTATCAAGGGCGCCGGGGCCTTCGCGCGCACTCACTATACGGTCCACAGCCGAAGCCATGGCTTCTGCAAGGTCCGACCCCCTCATCTTCTACTCCTCTACTGCCTCTTCACGTCGGGTTCACCAAATATGTCGCGTTGGTACGTGCGTGCGTGGAGAACAAGGCGGGACCACTAGGGTCTTGGACCGAGGAATAGGTGAGAAGAGGGAGAGAGAGAGAGAGAGAGAGAGAGAGAGCGAGAGAGCGAGAGACGCTCACACACGTATAGACAAAGAAGCGCACGGGGACGTGGCCCAACAACACAGGAGACACAAGTTGAGAACGCTAGCTTATGTATATAAATATGTGTATGTATTTGTATGTATGCAGATGACTCGAACGGTTACAGCCGATCAGGTCGGCGAGATGGATGCCGGCACCTGATCACCCACGCACACAGGAGAGCAAGATGGAGATTCTGCCAAAAGCACACGGGCGTTGCACGGAGCAGGATCAGCCTCCTGAGAACCTATGCAAAAGAAAGCTATGGAGAACGACAGAGAAGAAGAGCTCGGTCCCAGTCCGACAGCACTTCGTCCCCTCTAGCGTGCGATACCTTCTCTCCCCCGTCTCCCTCTCTTTTATAGCTCAAGGAGGGAGGCCGTTTCACCCTTTTACATCACATTAATTCTCTGTCCTTTCGGACAGAGATACTCCTTGATTTCCCCTATAGAATATTGCTACCTAGGATTTGACCTTTGTGCCTACCTATCTACTATACAACAAGGGGTGTGCCCACGTGTAAGGGCCGGTTCACACACACTATACACGGTTTGCGCTTGGGGACGGTTTTCTTCACGACACCGGATAATTTCAAGTGGTGAAGGAATGAGTCTCCTAAAGCTAACAACAAGATGTAAGCCAATGACACCCATAACATCAGAAATCAAGGATATAATCACCATATTTTGGACTAATGAGAGTAGGCTTTCACCCAATAAGAAGGATTTATGTAGGAAACGTGTTGGAAGGAGTTAATACGAGGAGCATCCCATTCATATTCGATGTACCTCATGTATTTACAATTATCTCAACTTTTGTTTTGAGTTTTGAGATTAGTTAGTTAGCTAATTAACTACCTCAGAATATGACCATAGATAACTAACTACTGGTAATAGCTAAATAGTTAAATAGCTATTGCCAATAGCTAATTTAGTTATTATCAGTTAATTACCTAGCACAATAGCTAATTAGCTATCTCAGAATATGGCCATAGCTAACTAGCTACTAGTAATACCTAAATAACTATTGCCAATAGAAAACTTAGCTATTATCAGTTAATTAGCTACAACAATAACTAATTAGCTATCTCAGAATATGACCATTGCTAACTAGCTACTAGTAATAGCTAAATAGCGATTGCCAATAGCATTAGCTACCACAATAGTTAATTAGCTACCTCAAGATATGACCATAGCTACTCTTAATAGCTAATTAGCTACACTTAATAGCTAACTAGCTATAACCGTCGCTAATTAGCTACAAAATATGACTACTAGTAATAGCTAATTAGCTACAAAATATGACTACTAGTAATAGCTAATTAGCTACATCAGAATATGATCATAGCTAATTAGTTATTGGAAATATCTAGTTAGCTATGTCAAGTGCTAATTAGCTACTGACCATAGCTAATTAGCTACTCTTCATAGCTATTTAGCTACTATCAATAACTAATTAGTACTCTTATTAGCTAATTAGCTACAAGGAGAGTATGATCAGAGCTAATTAGCTACCACACTATGTCTAACTAGCTACATCAAGGTGCATCAGAATACTCACTGGACTCCCTTTTTATTACGCGGGTCGATTTATTTATTAGGTTCAAGCGAATGCATCCAAATATCAAAGTTCAACTACGAACATTTGAGTCTCTTAAACCACACTTTGTGAGATGCTTAAAGGATTGATACACGTGTTGTTGCATTTACCATGTACAAATGGGTTTTCTCAAGGACTTTGTTAATCTACTACGTCACTATAGCTCCTCCCTAGAGGATGCAGTCTGCACTTGTGAGTGCCCAATTTGTCAATCTAGCCCGCAAGAGCATTGTAAATCATCAGAGCATGGTATCTCTTTGATGAGTGGTCGTTTAAATTTAGTATTGTGTCCGAGAGAATTTGAGGCGTTCTTCCATAGTCATAAATGTGTCATGGGTTTATGTCAAGATTGCGGCCCTAGTAGATTTAGGTGGTATCCAAAAGAGTTGAGTAGTGAAACATTAATCTCTATCAAGTTATTTGAGTCTATGGACACCAACTTCGAAGGAAAGTTGTGTAAAAGAAAGGACCTAGTTAGGAAGTCGCTTAAACTAAGGGATTTGGCGTTTCTATTTGTAGTATCTCTAGGAAAGTTCATTAAACACAACTTCATTTATTCATGGCACGCCCATCAATTTAAGACTTGCATATCTTATTTTCCAAATGATGTAGTAGTCTCAGTAGTAGATTTCGCAGAGAATTATACTTTCAAGCAACATAATGAAATTCAATCCATGCATTGGTGTTCAATGCAAGTAACCATTTTTGTGCACATAACATATTTTCGAGTTTCAGGTGATCTTAAGAAAGTAATTCATTTTTTTGTTTCTAATGATAAGAAGCATGATACCTTGTTTGTCCAACACTGTTTTCAGTTACATTAGCAATGGTTATTATGTCAACATTGGGTCTGGTCTAATGGAGTTGCATCACAATTCAAGGCTAGACGTCCATTTTATTTTGTTAGGAGGCATCCTTCTATAACAGGTTTGGAGATGAGATGGAATTATTTTGGGTCTAGCCACGGTAAAGGTGAACATGATGTAGCAGGTGCAGTTATAAAGCGGGCACTAACCCATGAACAGCTAAAGGCAAATGGTGTGCATATGAATTGTGCATCACATGTCATCAAATTTTTAAGAGCTAATATGTCAACGAGTGCAACTAGTGTTTATTCCTCGCAAGTCCGAGATATCAAACATGAAATTTGGGAAGTGAAGATAGCTGAAGTAAATAGGGAGAAGATTTGGGAATTCCCGAATTGCGATCTCTCCATGTTGTTCGGGGTTATTCTAGGTTGGATGGTCATTGTATTGCGGTTAGAGAATTAACTTGTTTTTGCTTCCATTGTGTGCAGGGAAATTGGAGGTATTGTTTAAACAAAGCATATATTCTGATTTGGGAGTACCATACATTGAATGATAAGGACGCATTTGATTTAGAAACAGAAACATATCAGGGACGTGGAGATACTCTGAGTGATGTTTTAAACATTGCGAATAATTTTGTTGTAAATGCAGAAGAAGCCAATTCAGAGGGTGTTGATTTCTATATATTGAAGTGCACAGTTTGTAAACATTGTGCAATGAAGAATATTGTAGATGCTTGGGGAAATTTTGTATCCACCGGGACATTCTACATCGAAGGTATTTTTTATGCAAGACTAGATGATTACGATTATGTATATAGGCTTTTAGAAGACAAACCGATAGCATACATGTACTCTCAATTGGTTAAGTGCATCAACGTCCCGATGTCGTAATACAATAGCTACTCATGCTTATACACAATTAGTGCTAATGTGTATGAATGTATTTGCAACATTATGCCATGGAATTTGTAGCTACAAGGAGATCATACCAGTTTTCTTGTAAAACAAGCAGAGCACATGTATTGCAAAAAAACAGTTTAATAAAATCATTTGCGAGATTGTCTTCTTTATGATATATAGTTTTCTTTCTGTTCATGTTTCTTAATCAAATCATTTGGGAGTGTTCTTTTTTATATACAGTCTTCTCTCTGTCCTTGTTTCACAATAAAATCGTTTGTCTGTTTAATAAAATCGTTGTCGTGTTGTTCCACTTGTGCGGGAGAGACTAAGGCGGGACCACAGGGGCCTTGAACCGAGGGATAACCGAACAGAGGGAGGAGCGACGCAAGAACAATGGCCGAGCCACACACGCACTCAAATACACAAAGCTCGCAACTTATTCGACAACGGAAAACAAGACGAATATATATTTATATGATCAGGGTTACAACTGGCAAGCTGGTGAGCGACAAGGCTCTAACACTCACATGCACACACAAAAACGTGAGATGGAGACTCTATCAGAAGCACTCAGGCATTCCACGAAGCAGAGGCAGCCTCCCGAAACCCTGTAGAGAGGAACAATAGAGAAAGACAGAGGAGAAGAGCTCAGTCCCGGTTCGACAACACTTCCTCCTCCACAAACCTCCTCCCCCCCCCCCCCCCTCTTGACCCTGCCCCTCTCCCTCTCTTTTATAGCCTAAGGAGGGAAAGACGTTAGAACCAGTCACAACACCATTAGTCTTTGCCCTTTCAGATAGAGATACTCCTCGATTTCCTACCTAATGAGTATGCGCTACCTAGGATATTCATATCAACTAGTCTGTACCTAATTATGTACAATACATCAGATTTTGTGCCCGCGTGTAAGGGCCGGTTCAAGCACACTATTCCCGGATTCCGCCTCAGGACGGTTTTCTTCTCGACATCTGCCCCCACAAAACCGCACATCCACCAGTATATGCCAACTAGACCTTAACCGGAGAAAACCGGCCCGTTCTCATCTTTCGTTCTCTGAATCGTCATCCTCCCCGATCCGATCGTCAATGTCATCCACGCTCTCTAGGTCTGGTTCGTCCTCATGCCGCTTCTTGAATGCCTTGATCCTCTTCCCGGCCACCGACACTACTATTCTCGTTCCCTCGAGCTCCACGAGATGGTAGGTGCTATTGTTGTTGGCTCTTGTCACCGCGTAAGGCCCGGACCACCTGCTCGTAAATTTCCGCATCGCCTTGTGCTGGTTGTCAAGGCTGCTATCGTAGACCAGAACCCAATCACCTTCCTCGATTTTCTTTGGTCATAGTCGGTGGGTCTGGTCGAATCGCCCCTTGTTCTTTGTCCTTGCCGCACGCACCTTCACCAATGCTCGTTCCACATCCTCCGGTCTTCGCTCGAGCTGTCGGATTCACGCCACTAACAGCTCCTCCTAGCTCATCTCGTCTCCTCAGTCCACCGCAGCCCATGAGGAGATCGTCCGGTCCATCGGCATGATCGGCTTCTGTCCGTACATCAGCTCCGTCGGCATGAACCTGGGTACCGAACTGTGCGTAGTTCGGTCCGCCCACAACGCGTAAGGTAGGAGCCGCGGCCCATTCCCGACTTGGCCTTCACATGCCCATACCAATGCCTTTACGATTGGCCCGTGTCTGCGTTCCACCTTCCCGTTTGCCTCCGGATTGTATGTCGTTGTGAGCGAGAGTTTAACCCCTAACCGATCAAACAGCTCTTCGACCTCTTGCGCATCCAGTTCTCCACGGTCCGCTACGATCTTCCCTACGCACCCGTACCGACATACCACCTCTTCGATTAGGAACCGGCACACAGCCGCGGTCGTCTTGTTCGGCAACGCTCGGCCCTCCACCTGGCTCGTCAGGTCCTCTCGTGCTAGCACCATGTATCGCATCCGCCCTACCCCCATCGGCATCGTCACCAGATCCACCATCCAATTGAAGTGGATGGTCGGCGGGTAAGTCGGGTACAACTCGTCCCGATGTTGGACTATGGAATGTATCTGACAGCTTTCGCAAGTCGTTACGAACCGATGCACGTCCCGGTACAGTCCCGACCACCAATACTTCCACTTCAGCTTCTCAAACGTGGCCCATGTCCCCCGATGTCCGGCCCAAGGACTCTCGTGGTACGCCTTTAGCAATGCTTCCTGCTCCTCCTTCCTCACCACTACGTGGGACGTCGTCTCGCTTCTTCGGGTGCTTCCATATGCTTCCGTCTCGTAGGAAGAATCGGTACGCCTTCTTCCGGATCCAGTTAGCCTCTTCCTTTGCCCACGCCGCGTCCGACATCATCGTTTTCAAGAACCCACCGATCTAGAGCCACTCCCCGTCGTACTTTCTCTCGTCGAACTCGTTAAGCGCCGGAGTGCCCCCCTTTCTCGTCGTCACATAAGCCGTCTTGAAGAAGTCCACGCCAACTTCCGTGTCCTCCGAAACCATGCCGCCCTCATCATCAAACCTCGCTCTCAAAAGCATGTCGGCCATGGCATTGTCCTTCCCGTAGATGTGCCGAATCTCCGGATTCAGGGACCTGATGTACGCTATCCACCTGAGCATTGCCAAGTTCAACGTCGCGCATCCGGAAACCATACCAAGAATCGGTAGGCCGTCTGTCTCTATTATTACCTCTGTCCCAATCAGGTAGTCTTTGTCGGCCTTGACCACCGAAACGATACCCTAGAGTTCGTGTTTAACCTGGCCCTATCGTCGTTGTATCCTCGTTGTCGCTCGCTAAGCATTTTCGCTCCGAACTAGATGGGGAACCTCGTGTCGTTCTCATCCTCCACGTTGATCACCCATCCGATTCCGGTCGGACTCGTGTCTACGGTTACATAAATCGGAACATGTTTACCGTAGACCGCTTTCCGGAGTGTCGGTGCCGCGACAAGTGCTTCTTTCATTTTCCGGACCGACTCCGCATGCTCCCCGCTCCACGCGAACTTGCGCCCTTTCTTCAACAACCCGTAGAGCGGCTCTACGATATGGGCGTAATGCGGGATCCAAATGTAGTAGAACGTGCAAGCTCCCAAGAACCTCCGGACTTCTATAACCGACCTGCAATCTTCCTTCATCGCGGAGAAAGTTTCCACCTTAGCCGGAGACGGTTTTCAGCCATAAGGCCCGCACAAGTGTCCAACGACCATGATTTCCGACTGTCCGAAAGCCGATTTCTCCCTAGAGAAGGTGAGCCGCGCGCCTTCCAGCTTCTTTAGCACCTCCTCGCAGTCTCTGATGTGGTCCGAGACGAATTTTTGACACCCGTCTGGTCCGACCGTTTCATCCTTATCCTCCACCGGACATCCCTTGATCGGAATGTCATCCAAGAATGGCATGGTGATGTCCGAGATGCAGTCCCTTAGCACCTTATTCATCACATTCACCATGTGCGCTACCGAGTTTGTCCCTCCTTGCGAAAGCGTACACATCCGAACTAGGCCGAGAGGAGTCCGCATTGTCGTAATATCCCTGCTCTCTACGGCTAGTTGGAATTGGTCGTACCCCAAGTAAAGATCCCCGATCAAGTAAATCGACCTTCCGGCAAAGGCCTCCGTGAACTCGTCAATGGTCGGTCCGATTCCGGCGTTCTGAATGGTCACCTTGTTGACCAACTGCAGGTCCTGAATAAAGTGCAACGTGTCATTCTTCTTTGGCACAGTAAACCACTGATTTGAATACGAGGCACTCGACGGCTCGAGGATGCCCATCTCCACCTTTTGCTTCAGCGGCTCCATCAACTTCGGGATGTGAGCTTTGGGTACTAGAATCGGCTTGAGATTCCACGGTACATGCGGTACTGTGAAGATAACCATTGGTTCAATGACCGTCGGGTCTACGCACCCGATCTCCTCCGGCGAGAATGCGAAGGCCTTCCCGTGCCTCCCGAGCATTCTCCGAAACCGTTCCTCCTCCGCCGGTAGTAGAAAGCCACCCCCAACGACCTTGAGCTCCCGTATTGTTATGTCGATGAACCGGTGTCCTATGCCGGCCGGATCTCGTTAACTTGGGTCCGACGCGACCCCTTTCATCCGTAACTCGTTGCCCTCCGACAAGGGTGCCACGACTGGCCTCACCTTCCGGTCTACAATCTTGTACCTTGTATCCACACGGGCCGTTCGATCCGACTCGACCCCTTTCCCGAAGTCGGCAATGACTTCGTACATCCGTTCCAAACTAACCGGAATCGTCCAGTCTTCACTGAGGCCTTCTTCGAGCACGTTCCTTAGATCTCCAAAGGTGTCGTCAAAAGAGACCGCCTCCACGGCACTGCCTATCACTTCGTCGGGGCCTAGGAATCTGCATGCCCTAAGACGTTCCTCCGCCCACTTCTTCTCTCGGCCGCTAGTGCCGGTTATTGTACAACCTCCGTTGTCGGAAAACCAAAATTTCCTGTCTATAGTACAGGGTTTCCTTCCTATGCTACACGTGTGGGGTTTTTCCGAGGTGTCCGGACTACCGTGGCCCCACACCTTGATAGCCCTCTCTAAAAATCCCCTCAGCTTTCGTCGCCGAGTGTCTCGCAATTGCGTTCGTGGTTCGGTCGCACCGTTAGATATTGGACGAAGTGTCGCCCATCTTGGCTCTTCACGCGTGCATACGCCGAACCGTTATCCAACACCTTCGTCTCCATGCGTGCTGCCGTAATGTATGGTTCTCCGAGTATCACCGGGTGCAAGGATGTCTCCTGCACGAAGAAGTGCTAGTCAATCTCGACATCACCGATTTTCACGCATACATTTGGGCAAGCCCCGTGTAGCTCCTCTGTGGCGCATGTCGCCGCTCGTATTTTCCACTCGTGCTTGGATGGAACATCAGGTTGATCTCCGAACCGTGGTCTACCAATGCCACCACCGGCTCGTAGATGTCTCTGATCCGAACCGGTGTCTCCATAGTGGCTCTTTGCTAGTGCAGCTTCAAATAGTGGCTTTCCGCCAACTCGTCCTCCAGGCCATATCTTCCAGGTGCGTTCTTCGCACCTACAACGACTTCTCCAGCTCCGGCTCCGTCGAAAACCGTTTCTGCTTCACCAAGTCCATGATGGAGTCGTGGAACTCCTTCTTGGCGATCTCGAGCACTTCCCTTAACGACAGGTCCACCTTGTTATCGAGGATTTGTTCCTCTGAAACTTTTCGTAGATCCGTCGTCCTTTCTATCTCGGTGCTTAGTCGGTAACCGGCCTTCTTTGTTTTGTCCGGTGCACCAGTGGTATCGGCGTCATTCTGCGTCGACCCGAACCGGGTCTCGTACCATTGCGAGGGTCCGGCCCCTCCGGCTTTTCCCGCACGTTTGTCCTCTACTAGAACCTCGTAGTTCTGGCACTCAGCTTCCACGAAGCCAGTCTTTTCCTCGACCGGGTCATCCCACCCGATGACCTCCCGGACCTGCCTTACCACGCGGTCTGCTTCCTCCTTCCTCAGCCGCACACCAGCGAGGCCTTCTAGCACCAACGGCCAGAACCCAGGGTCCTTCGTCCTACGGCCTTCGTCACTCCCGACCCGGATTCCTGCCGACGCCGAGTAGTGGATGGTCTCTACATGGCGCGCCGCCGCTTCTTCCATCCGCTGCTTCATTCCTCCACGTCCAATGTTCGACTCCAGGGCTCTCCGGGTCTCGCTAGAATGCACTCGCTTGTTCCACAGGTACACCACATTAGCCCTGAGCGCTTCCGCGAAGTCCCTGCATTCCTTCCAAATGTGACCAACTACGTCACACCACAAGCATTGATGCCCAACCGGAGGCCTTCGATCGCTAGGCTGCTCGCCGTCGTCCCTCCTTGCCTGTGCAATCTGGAGGTCTTGTACCATCTACGTCAGCTCTTCCACAACCGCTCCTCCAGACGGGCCTTTGACCACACTGGTCGATGTCGGGCCTATCTCGAGCCAATCTCGGGTCTCCTCCCTTCACGCCGGCGGGGGTCCCTCAAGCTTTCTTGCCACAACAGATCCCGCCCCCGATGAGCCCTTGTCGCCGCACTCATGCCGTTTGTCGAAACGGCCATAGACTCTTTTCATCACGGCTCAGTCGGTCGTCATGACGTCGTTTGTCTCCAGCAGGAGACCCACTTGCTCCCAATCCCGCACGTCCACAGCCTTTACGAACAACAGAACCTTGCTCCCAATCCCGCATTATCCTTTTGCTCACAATTTTCCTGTGTCCACTGACCCTTGAAATTTTGTCGCCACTTCAGGAAGAATCTTTCTACACCCTTCCACACATATGTACGTGGTTTTTCACTCCAAATAAACAAATCAAAGTATTGCACAACCCACACTAGAAATTGATTCGCGTCCCTCCTTGGCTGCGTATATCACACACTCATCAGGACTTTATCAAGATCCAAGATCAAGGCTCTTCTATCTTCTAATGGTTTAGGTTTCCATAATTGTAACTGACCTTGTGTTACACCAAGTATTGGTAGCATACGATCAATTTCAATCAACTCAGGTTCTGTCGACCCAATTGGTATCCTTTTGTTGAGTGACAAGCTCAACATTGAGTGCGTAATACGATGCGTAAACCGGAAGGCCATCAGTATGGTATTCCTCGTAAGGAATAATTTTGGGAGTTACTGTAGCAAGCTCATTTATGAGCATTCAAGTACTGTCAGTACTTGTGTCAGCCCGATAGTCAGGGCTTGTATATAAGGTGCTCACTAAGCACGAAGTATGTACAGAACGGAGAACTATTATTTTGAAATAGATTTGAGTTGTATGCTCTGTCTCTGTCTCTCCCTCTCTCCATCTCCATCTCTGCGTTTTCAGTGTTTTACCGAATTGTCTTATTCTCCCAAACTGTGTACTCTGTGTCTTACGCACACGCTTCCACACAACGTATTCTTTCACACCTTTTCCTCTTCAAACCCTTGGTCGACTGTGTCATTGTGTTTGCTTCACCTTGTCTTGTTGTTGTGCAGTCATTGGGCTTGGCTTCACACTATTTCTCTCTTGTATAGTTGATTGTGTCATCAGTCCTAGCATTACCTTTGTGCATGTAGATAAGTCTCCTCTAGTCAATATCAGCCCACTAGTATCACATGTTGCATCTACCTGCAAAATCAGATCATTTGTGCAACATGCTTGATCTACTTGCGTGACTAGATCATTTGTGTCAGTTGCTAAATCTACTTTCAAGATGGGGCCCTCTAAACACGTAGCAACATCAATAGTTTCCACATTGTCATCGGCCTTATGAGCAATAGATTCAAACCCTTTAGACTCTGCAACATCAGAAAACACCAACATATTCGCACTCACAAAGTAGCTAACAGTCTCACAAAACAACATAATGAACATGAAATATTCTGCAACAAAATAATAATATTATTTTAATCTCCATCATAGAGTTCCATTACATAATGTGGATCAAGCAACAACCAATCTGAGGTTTTACTTGTCCAAATAGATCATAGAAAATCTTCATAATTTTCTAGGAAAATAGCTAACAATCATATCCCACTAATCAGTAATTAGCAGTAATTAGCTCCAATTCAAGAGCCCCTTGACCGAGTAATTGGTCTTGTCCCCAATTGTGGCCCCTTCTTCAGCCTTTTTCTAGCCGGTTTCCCATTTAGCCTTGCTTCTTTCACCCATTGCGCAAGTGTGTCCTCCTCCAACATGTTCGCGTTCACAAGTGGAAGGATCGCGCCCAAATGGAAGGATAAGGAATATTCCATATGATTTTAGGGCTTTTTTGGTCATTTCACAAAACACCTTGATACCAGTATCACATGTTCTCAAAAACTTGATGAAAAAGCTAAAATTTTCACCATTTGGTAGATTTGAAAAATGCCAAATTTTGGCCAAATACGAAAAGTGAAAGGAGAAATTACAACTAGTAGTATTTTAGATCCTAACGAAATCATAAGCGAAAGATTTCAAAACAATCAACTTTTTCATTTCATTTGATAAAATGTTGTCTAAATTTCTTATATATGGTTGCACAAAAAATACATTTAGGAGTTATTTGCATCACTATCATCATTCCTTTCATGAGAATCACTACTATAGCTAATATACAATTGTGACTCTTCCTCCTCATTTTCAAATGTACCAATCAAATCATTGTCTTCACTAAATGGTGTCTCCAATTGTGTGCACTAAATCTTGTTCGCCTTCAATCTGAGATATCTTCTAGTCTTGGTAATATCTTTTTTATTATGTCTATTGTTGTCGTCCTTAAACATCCAACTTTTGTCAGTGTAAAGTCATACACAATGATATCCACCTCACTAATGTCAATGATAGATGTATTACAAAAGTTTAATGCATCACCACGTCCAAAACTTTACCAATGTAGTATTGGTGCCCTAGGTCATGGCCATCTACATGTGTAGCTAGCTATTAATATCCCCACCTTGAGTTCTTGCAAGTTTCCTTGTCACCTGAGTTATGTTCGTGTTTTCATCCTTAGCTCCACATAAATGTTTCTATGTTGTAGATGAACCAAACTATGAAGATCAACATTAAGTGCTTTGAAGTGGTGATTAAGAACCCTGAGAATATTTTATAGAGCACGTAAATTGCATTTGCAAGGTTTAATTACCATCAACACAATTATTAATGGCTTTTTGTTAATCAATGAAGCACATGTTCACCATAAGGTTTCTTGTTATGCAACATACTTCTTTGCAATATGATGCATCTTTTTCTCTTGTAAAAATAGAGATTTTAGTACAATTCGAGTTCATGTAACCCTAAACCTCTTTTATTTGAAAAAAAAGAAGATTTCTAAACATGAACTCCATACATTGTATCCAATTGATGTAAAAAACAAAGTTTTGATCATAATTACATACAATGTATCAAATTCATGTTCAAAGTTTTTTTCTATAATTTTAAAAAATAAAAAAATTGAGCTTGAGTTGATGAAAAATCCAGTTTTTTCACCGCAATTCAATACAATGCATAGAGTTCATGTTTAAAGTAATTTTTTAAAATTTTTTTAAATTGTTTTCAAATTTGTTTCAAATTTTTTGTTTTTTGGAAAAAAAATATTTTAACATGAATTCAATACATCGACTGGTAATGAAAACTATAGTTTTTTCATCACTTCGAAAAAAAAAAATTAAAAAAACAAAAAGACCCAAAATAAATAGAAAAAATAAAAAATAAAAAATAATACTTTAAACGTGAACTCGATACATTGTATCGAGTTCATCTTGAAAACTCTGTTTTTAAACATGAACTCGAATGTATCGAGTTCGTGTTGAAAATATGACTTTTCGACACGAACTCGATACATTCGTGTTAAAAACCCTATTTTTAAACACGAACTCGATACATTGTATCGAGTTCGTGTTGAAAAACTCAGCTTTTTTATGTGAACTCGATGCAATGTATCGAGTTTGTGTTTAAAACATTTAAACACGAACTCGATACATTGTATCAAATTCATGTTGAAAAGTCAACTTTTCAACACGAATAGAGTTTTCAAGACCTAGTTGGTGTCAAAAAGCTGACATTTTGGCATGAATTC
Organism: Azolla caroliniana; assembly: GCF_043228905.1. Taxonomy (NCBI): domain Eukaryota; kingdom Viridiplantae; phylum Streptophyta; class Polypodiopsida; order Salviniales; family Salviniaceae; genus Azolla; species Azolla caroliniana. The sequence goes on from NW_028230447.1 coordinate 4,241,700, forward strand.
GATACAATGTATCGAGTTCATGTTTAAAGTTTTTTTTCTATTTATTTTGGGTCTTTTTGGTTTTCTTTTTCTTTTAAGTTGAAGTGATAAAAAGACTAGATTTTTCATTACAAGTCAATACAATGTATTGAATTCATGTTTAAAGTTTTTTTTCCAAATATATAAAAAATAAAAAATAAAATCACTGTAAACATGAACTAGGTACATTGTATTGAATTGTGATGAAAAATCTGGTCTTTTCATCAAGTCAAGTTCGATTTTTTTATTTTTTTATTTTTTAAAATTCGGGAAAAAAATCTTTGAACATGAATTTGATACGTTGTATGGAATTGTGATGAAAACTCTATTTTTTACATCAACTCAATACAATGTATGCAGTTCATGTTTAGAAATCTTCTTTTTTTTCAAATAAAAGAGGTTTAGGGTTTACATGAACTCGAATTGTACTAAAATCTCTGTTTTGACAAGAGTAAAAGATGCATATCGATGTTGTAAAGAAGTATGTTGCACAACAAGATACCTTATGGTCAACATGTGCTTCCTTGATTAACAAAAATCCATTAATAATTGTGTTGATCGTAATTGAACCTTGTAAATGTCATTTACTTCACAAATTTTGTAGGTGAGCTCTCAAAATGAAGAAGAGGAGAGCATTGTGGATTCCTTGATAATTATGTGATATGTTCAAATTGATATATAAATTAACTTATATCTAAGTTTGGTAGTTTATGAATATCATCTACATTTTAGGAGTTATGGATTTATCAAAATTGTTTATGAATATTGTATACCTTTCTTGAGTTGTGAATTTATGGATGTTAATGAGCACTAAATTTATAGATGAGGGCATTAAGGATTACAATGTTACCTCTTATACTTCAAGTCTAACAATAGATGTAACTTCCACTTCCGTACATCTTCTCGAGATGGTGAAACCATTAATCTTAACTTCTGCCTTAAGTTAACCATTGTGATTTTCTTTAAGTTAACTACATTTCATATATGCAAACCATCAACGTTTAAACATTTATTGAAAAACTATACAATTTTAGAAATGATCATTTTGAAACTTGTTAAATCTCAAAAAATTAACAAATTTTACATGTTATTTAAATCATGTGATACTGGTGTATCAAGTTTCTGAAAATCACCTAAAATCACAAGATTATAAAAGGAATCTATAAGTGGAATGCACGATCCTTCCACTTGTGAACGCGAACGTGTTCTCCGACAACCTTTCCATCGCCTCAACAACGGCTTGCACGTCAGCCATGTCTTGTGCTAGCTTTTCAAGTACAATGGGATCTAGTGGAACATCATCAACAGTTGGGCTCAGTGGGGTTGAATCAAGGTTTTGGGATTCGAAGAAATGTTGCATGAAGTGTTCAAAAATATTGTTGTTATGAACCTCAAATTTACATGTTGTTTCCAATATTTCATGGCTTTTCACAACATTGCTTAATTCAATACAATCTTCCAAAAGAATAGGGTGGAGCTGATCTCAAGGAGATGTGATAGCAAGACTCTTACTTTCACCCACGTTGCTAGCTATCTCCTCATCGATTGCAATGTCATCAGCACCGAACACCTCATGCAACCTCCTTAATCCATGAGATTCTACAACAACATGTCAACTAATTAGCGGCTTCTCTTGTGTTTTTCTATCACCTTAGCTGACAACTAAACATGGTAGCAGCTACTCTTGATACTGCTCGATACTACTACATCCTAGCTAATTAGCTACATCTTAGCTAATTAGTTATTCTACTTAAGTATGGTAGTAGCTAATTAGCTACCACTTAGCTAATTAGTTGCATTGTAGCTAATTAGTTGCATTGTAGCTAATTAGTTGTTGGACTATAGGCTGGAAGTAGCTAATTAGTTATTCTTCTTAACTACGGCAGTAGCTAATTAGCTACCAATCTTGATATGCTTAGCTAATTAGCTGCTAGACTATAGATTGATCGTAGCTAATTAGCTACATCTTAGCTAATTAGTTATTCTACTCAAGTGGTAGTAGCTAATTAGCTTCTAGACTATAGGCTGGCAGTAGCTAATTAGCTACATCTTAGCTAATTAGCTATTCTTCTTAACTATTGTAGTAGCTAATTAGCTACCACTCTTGATATTGCTTAGCTAATTAGCTAAGATGTAGCTAATTAGTTGTTGGACTATAGATTGGAAATAGCTAATAACTACATCTTAGCTAATTAGCTATTCAACTTAAGCATGGTAGTAGCTAATTAGCTACCACTTAGTTAATTAGCTACATTGGCTGCTAGGTTATAGGCTAGCAATAGCTAATTGGCTACATCTTAGCTAATTAGCTAGTCTTCTTAACTATGGCAGTAGTTAATTAGCTACCACTCTTGATAATGCTTAGCTAATTAGCTACATCTTGGCTAATTAGTTATTGTACTTAAGCAACAATTTTACCTATCAGTTTTCTCCACTCATCTGGAAGAGTTGTATTGCAATCCCCCAAACAGACTACAGCAATGCGACAGGCATATTGAAAACAAACGATATGGTATGTGTGTTCGCATGGTCGTAGGTATACCAACAAAGTAGCAGTTTTGTCCTCTATGCCTAAGCCGCAAGCAATGCAACGTGCTTGAACAGTCAATATATCGTTGCTTGGTTCTTCTTCGTTTGGTATGGGAGCAAGAACGTTGAGGTCCGATTCTTGTCTGCTCCTTACCATCCCCTCTACAAAATGTAGCAGTTTCTTAAAGGCAGCCAATTACCTATTCTTGACAGGAGTATTGTTCTTAGAACACAGTTGAGAAATTTACCAATAAATCATTCGTTAATGAGGAAGATATAACAACAAGAAACAATAATCATTAACTTACTTGGGAGGTTCTCCAAATTGTAATCAGCGACAGTATTTACACCTAGAAGGTCCAGGTTCATTGAAAGAAGTTGGATCTTTGTCTGTAGTTGTATTTTCTGTTGGGGATCTAGCGGCCCCTCAATTTCGAGCTCATGTTGAGTAACCTGTTCTAGATAATGCCTCACTAAGCACATTTTCATGTACAAGGTATATATAACATGTTACATACTAGCAAAAAAATAGCAACCTGAATCTTATTTCTGATTGTTGTCACTGCCAAAGTGACTTTGCTTTTCATTGCAGCAGCCAATGTTGCTTTCTCTAAATCAGTCTTTGTTGCCTCCAATGTCTCACAGGCTTCATGGACATTTTTCAGAATATAGCTAATCAATGTCTCACCTGTATCATCAACATTGGTTTTCATTGTATTTCGGTGTGGTATAAACTTGCGGGTTTGTTGGGAGTGGGCAGTTGATGATGTGGGCAATTGCATCATCAACTGCCATTCTCCAGAATCTTGCCATTTTTTGTTGCAAGCTCCCCATCTTCCGGCATCGTTCTACCGATGCCTCACCATAAATAGCCCAAGCTACCTTATACATTTCAGGGTCCGTTGCTTCCTTCGTTGTTTTGCAATACTCATATGTAAAAGCTCTGGTGAATGCAATGGACAGCTTGTTGTTGACCGGGATCTATTGATGTACTTTCTGGTGGAGCCTCATGCAGTCGTCATACAACTCCAGTCATACATGCTTGAGCTTCGCCTTGCCTTTCACTCTGGGCACTTATAGACTGACAACCAATCTACATCACTAATCAATTTGTTTGTTAAAACAACAGGGTCAATACCCTCTAGCAACAGACCATATATGTTGTTAAAGTCCTCCTTTGCCTTGCAAAACTTTACAAAGTTTAGCACTCTAGCATATGGAGGAACGAGTCATCTGGATTAAAATATCAATACATGTTACCTCTGCTCTACTGGGACATGTATATTTAGAGCCATAATTGGTAGGGAAGAATCAAAAATAAAAAATCAGCCACATTCACCCAAATCCTAAATCAAGTTTGGGGGAAGTTTGCAAACACACAGCCATTGAAGTCAGAAATGTGAATTGGTACAAAATTCCACATTAAATCAGAAATCAACCGCTTAAAAAATCAGAAACCCTATTCAAAAACTTTAATCAGAAACCCTAATCAGACATCAACCACTTAAGGAAATTAGAAACCCTAATCTAAAATATGTATGAAATCAACCCTAATCATAATTGGTAGGGAAGAATAAAAAATAATTAGAAATCAACCGCTTAAAAAATCAAAAACCTTAATAAGAAACCCTACTCAGAAATCAATCGCTTAAGGAAATCAGAAACCCTAATCTAAAATATGTATGAAATCAACCCTAATCATAACTTTTGTCAATCAGAAACACACATGCTGCTACACCCCGATCTTCGAGACATCCTTGTTTGGGACTCCAACAACTTCGCCCTAATTGTTTTTCATAAAACATGAACAGGCAACAAAGTTACGGTTATTAGAAAGTAAAAAAAAAAAGATTTTTTAATGTGTCACTAATACATACTTGGACAAGGATCGAACTGATGTTGTGTTGTAGCTCTAAAGGTGCAATGTCAATATTAGAGTTTTTGTGCTGCTACAAGAGTTTCGTCTGCGTTCGTGCTCAGAGTACTCCATTTGTTTGGATTTCGAAGTCAAACTCACCCTAAACTAGAATTTGGTGACATTCAAGTCGAGTTTAGATGGGCACTGTTCCCCAAGTTCCACTACATCAAAAACCAAAGTTCAAAATTTTGAGCATTCTCATAAATTAAATGACATGTATTTAACTAATAAAACATAAAATTTCGTAAATGATCCTCATGATTTGCCCACAAAAAACTTAGCTAAACAAATAGCTAAATGGCTATAGCCATTTTAATAGCTAATTAGCTATAATTGTGTTTCCACTCACATGCTTTTACCCTGAATCCTTTGAGTATCATGCTCCCATGTTTCAATAAGAAGTGTGATATTTGAGTCATCAGTGAACTCCTGTATGCCAAATCCCGCATTCCATGGGTATCCATTGCAATTCCAAAAAAATAGTAAAAAAAGGCGTCGGTTAGTCTCATAGGTCATGTGTCCCTATTTGCTTACATTTTCATCTTTAGGCACATCCTTAACCTTATTTTTCAATCATTCTTCATATGCTTTACGACGAGTATTTTGTTGTGAGATAGTACGATCTTCGCTCACAAAGCATTGCATACCTTTGAGGTATACCCAACTATTTTCGAGTATGATCCCCCGCTTTGTATTATCTTTCATTGTGCATACAATAGGCATGTTTCCCAACTTGGTGTGCCCCATATACATTCACATCTGACATCCCATAATGCATGCTAAAAAAATTCACCAATGGCCTTTCCAAAGGATGCGGGTGTTTCCATACTCTCCTCTTTAATCCCATGGACGACAATGTTCTTTGATCATCGTTCACGTTCTTTCAATTCTCAGACATCTATGCTTTCTATATTCTTCTCTTGATGCATCACATGCATATTAGATGATTTTGATACCACATCCCCACCACATACATCGGCCCATGACTTCGTTGTACATACATTTTTTATCTCACTTACATCCCTCCTCATTGTGTCCAATTTTTCTTCTTTTAATGCTTCCTTTAACTCAATCTTGTTATGGTGCTCATTTGTTTCGAAAGAAGCTCTTTTACATTCTTGAATCTCTTCTTCAAGTTTTGCAACCACTTGCTTAAGACTTTCATTCTCAATGACAACAATTTGGAGCTTAACATTCTGTTTCATTAACGTCCTAATCTCTCCACCTTGCTTGTTTATGGTTTCTTGAAGAGAAATCAAGTGACTCATAAGCATTTTGTCCATTGCATTGGAATCAAGATTTGTTGGTGATCTCGGCTCATTATCAATCATACCCCCGAACTTTGCGGCAGCTTTACGAGTGTTTGCCATTGTAGGGACAACCCCTACAGGAAGAGAGAGAGAGAGAGAGAGAGAGAGAGAGAGAGAGAGAGAGAGAGAGAATGAACCTTTCACTCGATATATAGCAACGTTTTTTGTTTGGTCTATATTTTGTTTTATATAGCAACCCAAAATAGGCTCAAAAGTTGGGACTATCTTTCACTTGGTCTAATTCTATTTTGCATAGCAATCAAATATACAGTCATAAGTCCTTCACACTTCTCTAGACCTACTCTCTTAGAATATAATCCTTATAACTTTCTTTTTTGTTTCCCTTGAGTTCCTCTGTATATTGTTGCATTCATTCTAATATCTTTATAACATGAATGCGTATGCACAATAGTACCGATTGTAACGAATTTTCTCTTTTATCCGCCCAATTATAATTGCTCGTTTCCGAGCACCTTGACATTAAATTTGTAATCTTATCACCCTGTGCATATTTGTTAGTTTGAACACTATGATTGCCAAAACACCAAACAAATTATGATTGCATACATGGTTATGTGAAAGAAAATGTTGCAAAATCCTTTTTTTACTCGGCACGGTTTTGTTCCTTTTCGAGTGTTGGGTGTGCACACACTATCTACAGGAAATCCCCTGATCCCGACAAGAAGAAAAGTTGAAGGCTCATATTTGGAAGTTTCGAAGTCAAGAGGAAGCTTCAAAAGCATGGAATCAAAGGTTTGGACATCTGAAGGATGATTAATCAATCATGGTTTTCCTGAGGCATTTTGTATCATTAGAAGGAAAGGTCATCATGTAGGGAAATGACACTTTTCTTGCATTAATTGTTCATTCATGAAAGGATGTATCATATAAACCTTACCCTTTGGGGGTAATATGATGAGAATAAAAGTCAAGATCAATCAAATACAGATTAGCCTTTGGGCTAAGTTGTTTTGGTGACAGATTCATGTGATGTAATTTGTCAAAGCCCACCCTAGTTTGAGTTATTTCCATTGCAGCAATAGTAGTGAGGCTAATGCAAATTAGAAGCCTTACTAAAGAAAGCTACAAAATGCAATCATTCACAAAAAATTTCTTGAGTCTTGATGTTTTGCACTATCCCTATCCTATTCTAGAATTCGATATCTTCCTTGTATAGTGGATGTAGAGAGTTGGTGTTTCGTACTCGTATCTCATCGCCCCTTCGATATTGTATAATTGGATATCTTTCTACTAATTTTGTCAAGAGTGACCCAATGTTTTGTGCTATCTCTATTTATCATCCCTTATATATTTCTAGAATTAGATCTTTCTCAGAAAGGTGTTCTAGTGATTTGTGCATGTAATCTTTTGCATGGCTCAAATGAAAAAAAAAAATTGGTAAACATGGAAAATTGTTAACAAGCATGTGTATGTCCATATCAGCATTCAATTAAGTAAATGTTCTGAATCTTGTTAATCAGCAAAATTAATCGAGTGGTTTATTGAAAAAAATATTAATTGCCATTGGCATATAGGGATCCCAATAATTATGCTCCCATACTATGCTTCATTATGTTAGTTCCAATGAAAGTGTGTTTATCCCTTCTTTTGACCCTGAAGTCATGAGTTTAGATGCTACATGTAAATTTCCATATATAATCATTGACATGAGCCAAACAACTTCTCGTCCATCATTTAATTCTTTAAACTTGATATGTGTTTTATTAGAGTGATCAACATAGTTACTCTAAAACATTTCCTTATTCCCTAGGTAGACTTGGTTTTTGTGGCAAGGAACAATGGTTTATTACAGATGTAATAAATAGAGAGGCATGTTCCCACATGCTGTTTGTGAAAGTTGGAACAAACCAACAAACACTATATATTATAATCATGTTGAATTTTGTTGTGGCTTCATCAATAAAAATTCTTGGGAAATTGAGTTTTGGCATTGTTGTTTAGATATCTTCAATGTCAAAATTTTGTTTTTTTGGATTGTAATTTGTATGACGAGTGTCCATAACTTATAATTATCTTGCATTATTTCACATTCACCCTTCTTTGGAGAAGAGAAAATGAACATAGTCATCTAGTCGTTTAACACTCTTATTTACCTTTCATGGATCATTTAAATGGTGAAACGTTTCATACTCGTAAATTTAACGCCAAGATTCCTTTCTTGACTTGCACACATCTCTTAACTCCAAAAAGTGTTATTTTTTATCATTTCTTTCTTGGTAAATATATTATATTCAATTAATTTTATGTTCTATTACATCATATGAGTTCAAACTCAATTATTTATGGGTTCATGAAGTTTCATTTGAATAGTTTAGAGTTCAAATTCCCCTTCATATCAAGTGTTATTATAATCATGAGCGTCCATTATCAATAATTATCTTGGATTTGTATTGTCATCTTGTTTTAATATATACACTACTTTTTTCTCTTGATCTTTTCCCTCAATATTGTTTGCGATATATTTGTTCCCTCAATTTCTTTTATATTTAAATACATGGATTTGCATGTGTGTAAGCTTCTTCTTCTTCTTCTTTTTTCCAAAAAAAAACTCCTTCCATTAGTTATAAAATTTTACATATGAGATTAATATATCTAAATCCCTGTAGGGACGCAATAGGTCCATCTTATGTGGATGCCCACCGACTCAATAAAGGGGGAGGTCGATCATTGTTGGATGAAGGCTAGTCGTTGTCTTTCAACTCCATCGGAGTCGCCTTTGAGGCATCATATTGGCTTTTTAGAGTGGCTACAACTTCACTCCATATCTCTTGCATTAACACTATTGGTTGCGCAGTTTGGTTGGAGAACACCCGTCCACACTGTTGTTTCTATAGAGTCCAAAGAATTATTGGGCTGACCAATTCCAACACAACTTAAGATTTGGCATTGATAGGAGTTGAGTGGACATTGTCGATGGTGGAGAAAAAAACCTATTGTGCTTTTATCACGAAAGCCATCCCCTCTTCTTGATGCTCGTATCTATCAATTGGGGCCTGCCATGATAGCCAACATATATTTCCCCACTTGATTAAGCCTTGCACCTGGCATAATTGCAATAAACGGCAAACCCCCTGCCATATTTGATGGAACTCTAGGCAATCCCACAAAGCATGTCAGATTGATTCTATTGCATTTGGGCACACTACACAATTAGGAGAGCTAAGGTTCCCATGCTGCCATGCACCAACCGGTAGTGACCTATGTATTAATAGTGATTGGAAAGTGGTGATTCGTCGTGCATGTTGTTGTTTCCAAAAAAATTTCCAAAACTTGGTGATAATTATGTGAGGAACATGATATGTGTGCCAGACCTTTGTAGCAACTGGCTCTCAAGCGGTTTGAGGAGCTAGAATATGGCAACCCAATCTAGTTGTGAATTGAAAGAAAGGGATGGGTTTGCTTCCTTGCCCCGCGTAAGGATCATGCCATGTCCATTGCAAAGGGTCCCAACTAACCTTACGTAGCCATGTGTTTTCGTGAGTACATATGTGCCAATCTGGTTGTACTTTGATAGGATCAGGATCTACAATCCATTTATGCCCAGTATACGCTAGTACTCAAATTGCCTTATTTTGTGTTGGTGTCTCATTGTGTTGCAATTCAGAGCTTGTGATCCTGTATGGTGTTTCCCTACCTCTTGGGATCAAAGAACCCTCGTCCTCGTAGCCTATCCATTTCTCTATTGTCATCCTTTGATTAGCAACTTCCCTAATCAGCGTTAATGATTTCAGATCTCATTGCCCATCTGCCCCTGATTCCATGGAGTATGTTGGCTTGGTCTTGTATTGGCAATGACATAAATCGTCTCCAACATTCTATACTTTTTCCTGAACCTTCCGCAATGTATCCCCATGATAACCCCTTACTTGATCCAATTAGTTGATTAGATTCATCTTTGATACATGGGTTCCATAGGATATGTTGACTGAGCCAAGCATGTTCAGAGTTAGGTTGATTGCACTTGAGCCCTCGTCTAATGTCACACCACGCCTTCCACATGAATGCACTGAATCTATCCTCCAATTGGCGGGAGAAACTAGGTTTGAGCTCCATGTTTAGAATCCATCCAGTTTGGTGGTCCCAATTGGCCCTTTTTTTTGGCTTAAAGTAAGCGAACCGTAACCACAACAACATTTTCCAACAATCATTCCCTGGTTGGAGTCCTCACACCACAAATTTGGCGAGTAGGGCTTTTGATTGTGAGAGGGGATCAATAAGACCCAATCCTCCCCTGGACTTAGGTGATGTGAGTATAGGCCACGCCACCTTGGCCGAGTTGCATGATCTTCCTTACAAGACCAAATGTAGTTGCATACCAATCGCTGAATCTAGCGTATACTTTCCTTGGAAATTGTCCAACATGATAGGTTGTACCACGTTGTTGTGAGTAATACCTAATTTGCCACTATGATGTGCCCCGCTAGCGAAAGTTTTTTCGAACTCCAATGCATCAACTTTTGTCGAATGGAGTGAATAACTAGTGCAATCATAGTCTCCGGAGGTATGTTGAACCCAATTTGGAAACCCAAATATTTTATGCTCGCTCCTTGATTGATCCACATGAAAGTGGGATGGGGGTGCCACGCAGGATGTGCTTCATGAGAAAGCCATATTGCACAGGATTTCTACCAATTGATCATGGCATTGGATCTCTTGCAAAATACGTCTAATTTACGACTTTCTAGCTTTTTTAGATTTTCCAAGTCCCCTTGTAGGTAGATTGCGGTGTCATCTACAAATTCTATATCTAGGAGGCTTTGTTGAGAATGCGGCACACGAAAACCACGTAGATTGAGTTGTCGTGAGTTGAGAAAGATAGAGAGTGCTTCGGCATATAATAGAAATAAGGATGGAGCCAGTGGGCATCCCTATCGTACAAACCACAATAGTCGGAAGAAGGGGTCTGTTTCACCTGCTAATGAAACACAACTGATGGCATTCCTATAAATTTCTGCAATGCCTTGGATTCATGACTCTTGAAAGCCGAGTTTCCCCATCACACTTTCTAGAAAGTTCCAGCATACCCTGTCATATGCTTTCTCAAAACTAGGAGCACCACAGCTACCTTGTTGTTGGTACGCTTGACAAGGGCTACTGCTTCCCAAAACGAGAAAAGGTTGTCTAGGATGCTCCGATTTCTAACGAAACCTGTCTGGGACGGATGAATGAGTTGAGGCAGAAGTGGTGCTAAGCGGTGTGCCACGGTTTTTGCAAGCAACTTATAGACAGTATTGAGAAGAATTATGGGCCACCACTTACTAATGTCATTGGCACTCCCACCACTTTTAGGAATGAGATGTATCATCCCCTGTCCAAATTCCTCTGGCATGTTTCCAAAGGTGATGATCTCCTCATATGCTTAGAGGAGGTCTTCTTTAATAGTGTCCCAAAGGCATGTGAAAAAGTGAGGAGTGAACTCCGGGGCAACTATTTGCATCCAAATCAGAGAGGGCCTCCAATATCTCGATATTTGATAAGGGACGCACGAGCCATGTATTCATTTCCGTCATGACTTTCTCGGGTATGCTCTGGAGGATAATATCTTCTCGTGCATCTTCCCCTATGGCTATATTATCTTCGGTAAGTAGTCGCTTGAAGTAACTCGTGGCAATATTCCTCATTTCGTCGCCATCCTCAGTGGTCGTTCCATCCTCTCGATTGAGGCTACGCATCATTGTTCTAGCGTGCCTCGGTCCCTTGGATCGAAAGAATTCCTTCGTGGATTTGTCCCCTACTTGAATCCATCAAGTCATGCTTCCATGAAACTCCATGTCATAAATTGTCTTTTCCGCCATGATGAGTTCATGTTTGGCCATGACAACCTGTCCCGCAATCCAACTACATGTTGGGTATCTCTGTTGGAGTCGTTGTAAGGCTATTAGCCCCCATTTTGTCCTCTGTCGCTTTTCATGGGCATCCTTACTTCTGGTCTTGACAATCTTGTGTAGTAGAGTTGAAGCTCTTGTTAGTTTAGCTAGAAGTTTGTCAGATGCTAATGAGGCATTGACAGGTAATGACCATTGGTTGACGAGTTGTTCCTTCACCCCTGTGACTGTGTAGATAGTGTGTAGGATTCGAGGTTGAAATGGGCCCTACATGTGTGTGTAAGCTAATGTGAGCCTTCCTCTTTCTTCTTTAATTTTTTGATATATTGGAAGATCCATAGCGGAAACTTTATCCTTTATTGCCTCGTAGTCTTCCATATATCCTAGGTATTTTAATTGTCTTATTGTATTTGGAATACATTTGTGTATATATGTTTCCTCTTCTTGTAAATGGAATGTGCTAAAAAACTTTATTTGATTTTGTATGCGCTAAATTATTTTTTCAACACATTCTGGTTGACATTATCACTTGTAGGAACATGGCTGGTTAAAAATTTAAAATTCCAGTTAGGATCATAACACGTAGGAAAATTTCCGATAGGGGCTAGAAACTTTGCCTAACACTAGGTATGGGATACCCACGATCAACATAGCATCGTTGTTGAAGAAACAAAATGTTTTGTTAAAGTTCAATGTCAAACTATTGTCTTTATACATCGTATAAAAGACATTGGATGTCTCCCACACATTATTCCTTTTAGAGTCACAAGGTTAGCTTATTGAAACTTCAAACATGTAAGCATGAAGATATCATTATGGTGTTGGTTGTGTTTGGCAACATTAATGGAACAAATTCTATAATTGTTCTACCAATACATGAGACACTCACTACCCTACCAATCGTCGGATTCATAACGATCCCCTCATATCGTGGCTCTATACGTACAATTTAGTAGAGGAACTATACGACTTTGAACACTTGCCAAGTACTCATTGTATACTTCGTCCCTTATGCATCATTGACATGCACATTGGCATTAGCACGAGGAAACAAGGCAATGGGGTAAAGAGAACATGTAAAATCTAGGAAAGGGTATCTTGCCTCTTAAACTTTAGTAGAGGGACTATACATCTCCACACACATGTCCACTAAAGGATCGTGTGTACTCACAATGTGAAAGGGAACAAAGGCAACATCACTTAAATGGTAAGGGAAGTATAAAGCCAACATTTTGGCTCTTCTCAAGGGTTTTTTTCCACTTTTGATAATGTAAATTAGAGCTTCTCTCTCTCTCTCTATCGTAATTAGCTTACCCTAGTGGTAAATTATTACACTACTAGCCCTAGCTCTTATCGTAATTAGCTTACCCTAATGGTAAATTGTTAAATTTCCCTAGCTCCTAGGTTTGAAACCCAATTTCCAGTCACCTCTCTATTACTCCATAGATATGTACTAGATGCCATTGTGGGATGTAGGGGTTGAACCCATGACCTTGTGGTCTTCATTGGGCAACCTTACCAACTAAGCTTCTCTTTCTCTTTCTCTCTCTCTCTCTCTCCTTCTCTTTCTCTCTCTCTCTCTCCTTCTCTCTCTCTATCATAGATTTTTACTAAATCCTTAACTCTGATCTTTGCACTAGCCTTCACTAGTTGTAGTGTGAGTTCAATCCTAATTAACTTTCCTTCTCTTTCAATGTGTTTAAGAGTCTCAATCAAGACTTCGGTGAGGGGTATGTACGACTAAGTAAAGTTAGTTTTGGTAAGAAAGTGAGAAGGGGTTCTAAAGGATTTGATGCCATTGAAATATATGCCTTTGATGGGCATTGAACCTTGGACCTTGCTCCTCAAATTCTTTAGAAAAACATAAAGAACTAGAGAGTCCACCCAAACTGTTCTTCTTCAAAGAACCACTTATCAAAATGATAAAAGCTTCATGTAAACCCTCCATTGCTCTAAGTACCGGAGCTTCCCCTTCAAACAATATATTTGATGGGCGATTGTGTATTAGAACCTTCAGTTTTTGGATCGCGATGCTCACTGGATTCATCAGGAAAACTAGGGTTAGAGATGGATGTAGGGTTCAGTATGAAAGGTAAAAGGCTTTATAATGATGAGGAAAAAGACATGGTCAAGTAGATCATAAGAACTTTGAAGGTCACAACGAATTCCTGAACTCTTTAAAGGCTTGTTTGGCAAACATAAGGACTTGCAGAAATGGCTTCAGATCAAATGCCAATATATTTGTCGAAAAGAAAAGACTACCTTCAGCAGTGATAATTGCAAACATATTTGTGATCTGACATTGGAAAATTATACGTGCATAGTTTGTATCTTCAGCCTAACCAAGCATTTTGACAAGGCTAGAAGTATAGAGGTTTTGGATCATGGGATTGTCTTGCATCAGTATCAAAGTGCAATGCTATCTATTGTGATAGTTGTACCAATTTTGATATAGTTTCATGTATAATGCTCAAATCCTTTACACAGGCATGTTTGGTTCACTACCCATCCATCTTGTAGGCTCGTGGTTGCTATATTGTAAACAAATCCAACATTGATGCAGATGTATTTCCTTTCAATCATGTGCAATTTCAATATCTCAATCAACTCTTGAAAGACTGAGTTCTAAATGAATCATCGTTACTAGTATGTCAGTCAATCAAGATCAAAATCACAATGTGTTTTCAAAAAGGCATCAATGATAGCGTTCCAATATATCTAATTAATGTAGTGTAAAAATCATGTATCGGAAATTAACCTTACAAGGACAATAAGCGAAAATTTTGAAATGCTGTATGGCATTTGTTAATTTTATTTCTGCTTCTTGAGACAAGATATAATATACATGGAATATGTCCAGAAGTAATGAAATGACAAAGCGTGGAATTCTATCTGCCATTAGTGCCCTTCAACTTTCAGAAATTTGTAGAAATCGAGACTGATTAATTCAAAGCGAATGTTGATCTAGATGCATCTTTGACACATCAAAGCAGGTTTATAATAGGAAAATCAGCTGTCGATACGGCCACCTCTAGATATAACAATCTTCGAATAGGGTCTGTAAAAACCTCGCTCTGCCACAACTGCCCTTGTGTCTCCAATAAGTTTTGCAGTCCTTGTCATAAAAAACAGATGTACAGGATCATTCTCAGAATGGTGAGAAAAACAATATACAAACATGCTGGTTTGAATGGAGATGAATTCATAACTCAGTCCAATCATATAAGCCAATGATCTACAAACATGCTGGTTTGAATGGAGATGAATTCATAACTCGGTCCAATCATATAAGCCAATGATCTATGCTATCATATGCACATAAAACTACATGGAGACTAAACATGAGACAACCAACTTCCTACAAAGAATGTTGAAAGAAGAAAACTTGGTTAATGGAAGGAAACATGGGTTAAAAGATAAAGAGATTCCTTAGCAGCCATTTCTACTATGTATGGTTTGCTACTACTAGGTATTTGAGGGCATAAAAGTATAAGAGGTCTTCTAGGGATGGTTTGCTTACTTGAAGTAAGGGCTGCTTGTGTTCTCTTGCACAACCTTGACACTGCTAATCGCCTTCAGCACATCGAAGCCATCGATGATTCTGCCGATGACGAGATTCCCAGAATCCAGCTCCGGCGAATCTTTCAAACAAATGGTGAATTGAGTCCCATTAGGATCGGGCCGGACCTCTTCCTGAATGACCTTGAACTTCCCATCTTTTGCCACTAGTTTCGGCTTCGGAGGAGGTTTCCCAACATCTCTAACCACGATCGACACTGATCCTGCACTGTTTTTTATCGTATTTGGGCATATCCGATTCAGATTATCGAGCTCTGGCAAGAGGGATTCAGCATTTTCTCCCCCTATGAACAGAGCCGAATCTCGATTCTCTCCACTCAAGCTAAAGCTTCTGAGGCCTGCATTCTGAATAAATGATGGTGTTACCTTCACGAATTCCTTTTTCCGGTAACTTATCCCTTTGCTTCCGATAGCTATTTGGGAAAATCTTTGAGCGCCAATGGGCACATTCTCACCATATAAGCCTACCACAATTCTGCCCACATTCTCTCTATCAATGGATATATCGAAGAATATCTTGTCTGTGATTGAGAACTCAGAAACAATGCATTGAGGGACAGCGGCAGTCTCCTCATCACCAAGTGCAATATCATCATGTGTTAATGTCGGTGGGCCAATAAGGGTAAACAGGGTAGTCTGCACAAACAATCTCCGATGGAATACGCTCTGTGATACAACATCTTTTTCAAGGGTAGATCTCCTTGCAGAAGAAGAACAAGGAGGAGGTAAAGAGCGATGGCGATTCAGCTCCGAATGCATATAAAACACAACCGATTCATGCCTGAAACTTGATCTGTTACACACATTTTTGAAAAATACCCAATCAAAATACTCTTGAATTCACTCAAACACAGAAACTTGACCTGTCAGACACATTTTTGAACAATACCCAATCAAAATACTCTTGAATTCACCCAAAACACAGAAACTTGATCTGCCACGCACATTTTTGAACAATGCCCAATCAAAATACTCTTGAATTCACTCAAACACACACACACATACACATTCTCAATCTGTCTATCTCTCTCCCTCTCTAACTATCTATCTATGAATCCTACCTGTGCACATCTCTGTGAGGAATTTGAAGTTTTACCTGTCTGATGTCCGCCATGGCGCAGGTGGATTGGCAGCAGAGAGGAGGAGAGACTGAGGGTGCAGCATTTGGGCTTCCCCTCCCCACAAGGATAGGAGGATTGATTCCACTTGTTTTTTTCACATGTTTGTTGAAAGGGTAAAATATGTGTAGGTGGAGTGTAGTGGAGTGAAGGGCATGTGAAAGGCCCCTTCTTGATGAATCAACTCAACCCCTCTTGACTTGTCTTGACTAGACTTGACCGAGTCAAGTTAAGTCGGCTCGGACCGACTAGTTGTGGCCCCTTACCAGGATTAGGTAACACAATGGTGATCGACATAATACATACATACCTATGTGCGGCATCTCCCAAACCCAACCCTAAGCCCTAGCCCTGAATCCTAAACCCTAAACCCCGGCCATGGAAGGCTTGCCACATACCTCATCCGGTGTTTCCTCCTCTTTCCAATGCATTTCACACTCAAAAATGTGTGTGCATCAGGTGTGAGTTCTTGGGAGCGTTGTCGCGTACAGAAGCATTATAAGGCGGTTGAAGACCCGAGGAAAAGCCTATTAAGCAGTTTGAACTCGATTTCATCTTTTTTGCATGTCCATTCTCACTATACCACACATATCTAAAGACTTGTCGCGTTTGCTTTGACTCGCATTGACCGTGTCTATTGTGAATATGTGAAGACATTACATGCAAAGCACATTGTGATGTATTGCCTCTAATTTACTGAATTTTGGATTAATGTGAAAGATAGAGGGTTCAAAGAAGCATATTTAATTAGTGAATTACAATAAAATCATCCAATAAGCCCACTCATTGCACGGAAAAGTATTATTATTTATTCATTGCATGTATTAGAGGAGTATTGCCTTAGCATGGAAGTTACAGTCTCTCATAAATAATAATTAACAAATGAAAAGAATTAGTCCATTTTATACATCGTAACACTAGCGCCAAGCCTGTGTAGGCCTCTCAATATAATTGATGCCCTTTCAACACGATGGTAATTAAAGTTGTAGAACTAGGGATGTTAAAGACATGGACCCTGAATTGAAGCAATTAACACAACATTTGTCATCCTCGACACAAGTTTCATATTTGACGAGTAAGAGTGGAAACGAGAAAGAAGAACAAAATGAGAATGCATGCCAAATCTAAATTGAGCATTAAGATCTTGCTAAAACTGCACTCCAACAAACTTCTGCAGGAAACCTCGACTCATATTGAATATGGAAAATTTCGTAAGTATGTATGTATAACACGTGTATTCGAGCGCTCAAAAACACCACGAGACAAATGATTATTTGTATACAAGAGCTCTAAACACCACACCACAAAGACAAATGACATCTATATTCAAGGGCTCAAAACACTATACCACAAGACGAATGACATCTGTATTGGAAAGCACGAAAGACCACATCACGAGATTAATGGCATTTGTATTCAAGAGCTTGAAACACCACACCACAAGACGAATGACATCTGTATTCAAGAACTTGGAACATCTCACTAGAGGAAGCAGTACCATGTGTGTTGGAGAACTTGAAACACCACACCATGGGAAGCAATAACATCTATGTTCAGCACACGGGGATTTGGAGCCCGAAGTTTAAACCCAAACTTTCCCATGTGTGAACCCAAAACCTTCATTAGTACATGAACTCTCATAGTTTGGATGTGGTTTATGTAACCTAGAAGAACTCAAATTGTAATTATTAAATATCGATAATAGTGTTCTCAACACACACTACATAGATACTTCTAGATCATTGTATTATTGTGTTGTTAGATGTATCTTTACTTTAGCAGATCAAATCTCGATTGGATACTTGATATTGGAACAATTAAAATGTTACTTTCAAGGAATCTAATGTTGCCCTCAAGCCCCCCTTGCCCACCTGGTTTAATTTGCAAGCATATTAATTTTTCCACATTTCCATGCTTTTACACAAAAGTACTTCATATCGGAGTGTGGATACTTCCATAATTCACTAAATATGTAAGATCTACACAATAAATTGGTTGGAATTTATTTTATATAATGCTGGAGGGCAGTTTATTTTCAATTTGTAATCACGTGCCAAAATAAGTCGAGATGCTCCATGGGGATAGCAATTTACCCCGTTGCTTTATCAAAGCTATGCTCAAAGAACACATGATAAACACGGTTGCTCTTTGCGATTATACTGGTTTGAAGACAAACTCCCACTTCATTTACACTACCCAATTATCATCTCCACACGTAGCACAATTTTGTCACAACCTAATGGATTGTTTGGTTTTCTTCGTCAATTACATCAAGAAGCTCCCATTTCACAAACACTTGCCCAATTATCATCTCCACACGTAGCACAACTTTTATCACAACCTAATGGGTCGTTTAGTTTTCTTCAGCAATTACATCATAAATACTTTATGTCCATGTCTCATGATAGATGTTCAAGCCAACAAGAGCAAAAAAATGATAGATAGTTCCATCTGAATGCCTGTAAACCTTTTTATAGTATTCTGGGATTCATCTTGATTTTAGAATTAAATACAGTATGTAACTATAAACTTAAACATAATTAGATCGATATTTACCAAGAACGTTCCTAATCAAAACATTTACCTACAACAATCTTAAAAGGTATTATCAAACAGTGCACCCTTAAGAGCATTCATTTGCAACGAGGGTGCTGCATTAAGAAATATGGTGAAAATTCACTTAAAATCACAAACTATAAAAAAGGCTATTTTGCTACTGTTCGCACATTTTCAATATTGTCAGTTAGTTTCTTTCATCTGATTCTGCAGACCACTCTCTACAGAAACAACTAATATATTAATATTTGTATAGCTGGCCCAAACACCCATTTAAAATGTTTAAGGACACTCCGATTCTCTAACCTTCCTTCTTCATCTTAAGAGCTGCTCGAATTACATTCCCCCTTGTCAATAGTCCTACCTGAAAATATAATGAAATGAACAATTCATACAAACAATCCTTTAAATAAGAGCCCAATTTCTGTCTCCTAATTTTCTAAATGAGAAAACATTACCAATTTCCCACTATCATCAACCACTGGCAACCGCCGATACTTTGTCTCCAAGAGTAGCCTATTCAAAGAGAACACCACGGTCCATAAAAATGGGATAGTTATCAACAAAAATAAAGAAAAAATAAACTCAGGAAACAGGTGGGGGCAGAGTTTCTGAGTTAACAATCTATGATGAAAAGAAAGCAACCTTGCTGCATCTTCGAGATTTGTCATTTCCCGG
Organism: Azolla caroliniana; assembly: GCF_043228905.1. Lineage (NCBI taxonomy): Eukaryota > Viridiplantae > Streptophyta > Polypodiopsida > Salviniales > Salviniaceae > Azolla > Azolla caroliniana. The sequence continues at coordinate 4,261,252 of NW_028230447.1, forward strand.
ACAACTAGTGGAGATGGTGTCATAACTTCTCCCACGATCCTCCCGTGTGTTTTGTTGATGAGTTTTTGTAGTTCTTTAAAGGCCTGCAGAGCACATTAATTCCTTCAACATTAGAAGCAAATCCATTATATCCACACAATACAAAAATGCGATCAATTCTCATTTAATATACCTTCCATGTGCTGCCAGCTTCTGGGAAAAGTGATGAGCTCGATGACCTCTTACCTGGTAGAAGATTATGAAGGGAGACATGTGGATGTAATGCAAAATTAATGAGCATAAGCTGAGATACATTGAGAAAGGATCTTGTTGGATATAGCATCTCAAAAAGCAATTAGCCTTTTGCAAAACCTTTGGATTAGACGAGATGACCCCAATTAATGGAAGGGAATTAGATCCTAATATACAATATGAGAACTAACTAATACCTTTGGATCAGATGAGACAGACCAAATTATTGGAAGGAAGATGTGTTGTATTAAATCATTTTGTACCATGGGGGAGTCCAGAGTAAACAGTTCAAGATTCACCCATGATCACCAAGTGAATTCTTATTTAGGCAAACAGCATTTTCTGGCATTGAACTGGAAAGCATGTACTTTTTCCTTTAAGCTTTTTGCTTTATCAGCTAAGCCTTTCCCTTTTTTCCTTTCTTTTTAACATGCATAAAGGCAATTCTTTACTAGATCCGTTCACTGTATGCCAAAACAGATTTCATATCCAGTGAAACAGAAATGTTTGTGAATTTGATAACGTGAGCTGTTGTAAGGACATACCAAAACTATACTTAAATCAAGTAATCATGGGCCACATTTATCAGAAACACCTCTCAAAAAATAGAGAAAACAAGTAAGCAATCTTAAATTCAAACCATTTATGTATACCTGAAATGGAATCAAGTGCAAGTAAGTCGAAGTCTGACACTACTCCAACCTGTAAGAATTCTCATTATGTAAATAAAACCTCATTTATAATTTGAAGATTTAACAAAGAAACAAACTTGTCATATAAACAGCATTGTACAGATCATTATAACACATTTGGCTATCAACCACAATTTTCGTATTTAATATTCCTCGCATGAAAATCAAGGAGTGTTCGGCCACAAATGAGTTGATACAACTTGTTGATATGCACATCTAAATTGATTTCAGGTACTTTCTCAGGTTTGCTTATCTCAGGACTAAAACCCATGTCTGGGACTGGATAAGATATCAGTATCTGTATTGAATCACTGGTAATTTGGTTGTAGTTAGAAAAGGGAAAATCCTTACTGCATAATATCATTGTAATAAGATGTTTTGAGTTTTAGTTCATGCAATCTTCACGAAGAAGACTACTCCACGAATTGAAATGCATATGGTCCCAAAGTCTACATTCAGCTGGATAAGCTGGAAGATCAATTGTTTTTCTAGTTCCTGTAATATTGAGCGCAGTGGAAGACAAGTTGATGTCATTTGTGTCTCATAGTGACACATGACTAAGCTAATAACAATCACATCATGCATGGCCCAATGAGGGACAGACACTACGGTTTCAACTTTTAAAACAAAATAGAAGATAGTCAAGGCCTAAAATCTCCAGCTTCAAACAAAAGAAAAAACATGAAAACCTGACAGTCTTTTGCACTCATGAATCATCACTTGCTCCATTGGATGGGTAGTCAGAATTTAAGCTCACAAATACAAAAGGTTAGATACAAAGATATATCAACATCTCTACAAGGCCATGAAACGAGTGTCCTATGTGACCTAATCAAAAACTGCAACTGCTAATGTTGTCTGGACAGTGACACACATACAGCTCCTCAAATTCAACCTCCTTATGGCCAAGTGGACAAGCTGTCCATATCCTCAGATTACAAGACGAATGTTTGACCTCCCCTATCATTGTGCAAAGGACATCTGACATGTCTTTCTACGTATACATTTGGGTGGGGTAATGAAATGCATCAGATTCTCCTCAATTGCTGCAATACCACCATGGTTGTTTACGTACCCGTATTTAACATTTAAATACGTATAGTACCTCATCATTTGTATAGTACGTACTATACCTCAATGTTGTTCAGTCAAATATCATGTACATTTGTCCAATACAATATTTAACGTATTTATAAAAAAACAGGTATAATACGTATTTATAAATAAAAATGTAAGTAAAACCCTAACAAAAAGCAAAAGAAAAAAAAGATTTTAGTGAAAAAGAAGCCAAAGGAATGAAGAAAGAAGAATAGAAGAGACGACGATGAAGAAGATGAAGAAGAAGAAGAGAGAAAAGAAGACAAACTTGTCCTGAGTGTGATAATCGCAGAAGATAGAAGAAGAAGAAGAAAACGAAGAAAAGAGAAACCTATCATGAGTGTGATAATCGTAGATGATTCCTCAATCTATGAAGGCATAATTGTAAATAATTACAATTTGAAGTAGAACATTGTGATACACACTTACACTGATTTATAGAATAAGGGAATGTCGACATCCATATTACTACAAGTATTTTAGGATGTGAAATGTTCAAATGTCTTATATACATTTTAGGATGTACAATATAGTTCTACATCACAAAATTGTGTAAACATAGATGTTTTTTACAATATTATAGATATTTTTTAGAAAAGTAAATAATTTTCAAATTCTAGAAGTATTTTACGTACTTTACGTATTTTATAAGTATTTAACATATTAAGAAAACGTATTTAACGTATTTTTAAATTGGGAGGTACTATACGGGTATTAATACGTTAAATACGTATGGTATCCGTACCGTACCTAACGTACCTAACAACCTTGAATACCACACTAGTCTCAAAACTATTGATGACTGCAGTCCTATTCAACTTATGAATACAAATTTATCAATACAGTCTTGGTTTTCTGATATAGTTGGGGGGATATGATAGCAGCCACACCTTCATAAAAGAATCATGAAACTTGCATACAAATTGCAGTCTTGCATACTGTCCAAAAATATGACCCAAGGGAGCCAAAACTATACAAATGGACCTGGAATCTAGTTTGCTTTAACCTATTCAAAAGATGATATATATTACCATCATGCCCTCGCGTATTGCTTGGAGATTTACGTCCAGCCTTTGATCAATGTTCAAGGGCGGATTAAGCCACAACTCAAGCATGCATACTAGAATAATAGATTGAATGTACTGATATGGGAATATTAGCTTCTTTTTAAATATTATGCACCTGATTAAGATGGAGAGAGAGTTCATGATGTATATATCATAGCTTTTAGCCATGTTATAATCAATATACCCATGAAACAAGGCCCATCTGCTGGAAAGAGGTCTAGGTGCATTGCATACTAGAGTGCCTCTACCATGCATTTTAGATTAAGAATGTGGACTATGGTCTATAATAGCTCAAGCTTGCCACCAGGACTGGATAGAACAGAGAAAATAAATGAATGAATAGAAAATGGACAAGAGATAGCTACCTCATATATATCCAGAAGCTGTACAAAGCTATCCAATCTCTAGATTTTTAAATCCGTCCAATATTGTACTTCATTGATTCAAGAGCAATGAATTTCAATTCAAATTTTTATACTTTCATCACTGTATATTATCAATGCCATCTGCTGTTACCCTCTACCCACAGCCTTTAGCAGTTATAGATTCAGCAAGTTCAGCCAAAACACGGAAAAGAAAAAGCAAATGAGAAATTGCATCACCTCACCAGTTTTCCAGCATCATCGACAACAGGCAAGCCTGTCACCCGATTGTGTACCAACAATTCAAGAGCTGTTGACAGAATGCACAAAAATAAAGAGTTTCAAATTTCAGTAATTAGCAAGAAAATATCAATTTTCCAAAAAATGAGCTCCTAAAAACACTACAGGAGGTATCTTTAAGCTGTGCAGTATTGATAAGAGCACAAATGTTCACCTTCATCTACAGTAGTCGATGACTTGACTACAAAAAGATCATTCAATTTTGTCATAAAATCGCCAACCGTGTAAAATTCATGTTTAGCCTGCAAATGGATATCATGTTTGAATATTTTCATCAGATAAACGATGAATGAAAATTTTGATTTTGGGCTATCCCATCTGTGCACTCCCTTCTAGATGAGCCTAAATATATGGCTTCTCTCTCAATCCAATATAATTCAAGGTTCTTATTATCATGAGTACAATCTCGTAATGTCCAATTACTTAATCTAATCTTACATTGTTATTGTCCCACGCTCTCTCTTAATATCTTATTAATCACACAAGCTAATCACAAATAATAGTAGCTAGGTTAATACTCCCTGATCCATCAGTGAACAACATAAATACATGTGAAGAGATTTCAAAAACTTTCAAGTGATAGATTTGAGGATGTCAAGACAATTGGGCACTCTACCAAATCAGATTCAAATATCATTCCATGTTTTAACATCAACACCAGTATTGCAGCCAGAGCCACAGATTCCGGAATTCCAATACGTAAGAAATACCGAAAACTATGGCATATCAGAATTTGTACTTTCTATGTCCTCCGATTACATGTTTTTTAATGTTCGATTGTCATTCAATAAACAAATAATGTACATTTCTCCCAGCATCACACGTTTATTCATATTAGCATTCAGTGGCAAAACTCACTAGAACCACATTAACAATGTGGTAGCATTAAAGAATAAAAACGAGTATCAAAACAAGGTGAGCAACTCCCATGTGAGAAAAGGCAAAATAACAACCCTGAAAGATGGAATGGGCATTAAAATAGAAAATTTATGGGCTTACTGGAAGTGGGTTTTCCATGAGAGCAGCAGCTGGAGAGTATTTCCATGGTCTCTGCGATTGACAAACCCTGGTTTTCCGGAGAGAAGTAGAGACGGCGATAGTTCCTGATGCAGAGGAGGCCAGAGCGTCCACAGGAACATTGGAAGTTCGACAAAAGAAGGGTAAAGAAGGAGAAGAAGGAGAAACGTCGTGAGAGGTCCCATAGGAGGCCAAGTTGAACAAACAAGCAGAAGAAACCGATGAAGGAGAAGCAGCAGCCGAAACAGAGGAGGAAGA